>NC_142038.1:21828754-22538129 GCF_982192425.1 Myodes glareolus
GGCAGAGCGCCTAACTAGAAGGAGAACCAAGGAGAAGGAGGAGCAAGAGAACAAGGAGAAGATGATACCAGAGGCCATTCACTCAGCTATACAACAAACAATGGAGAAAGAAGGAAAGTATGATATACAGACATAGAGAAAGATAAAAGTCCAGAGGCAAAAGGTAGTTGGGATAACATAAGTTGAGAAAAGCTGGCTAGAAACAAGCCAAGCTAAGGCCAGGCATTCATAACTAAGTATTAGTAAGCTTTCGTGCGTGATTATTTGGGAACTAGGTGGCGGGACTCCCAAAAGTCAAAAGAGTAAAACATCACACAACACTTATGCTCAAATCATTATTTGTTCCCATACTTTTTTGTTTAGAAAAATTCCAAACTGACAGATAAATGAAGATCTTGTATACTCTTAACTTAGATGCCCAGCTGTTACTAGCTGCTAACATATTTCTAACAGTTGGAAGGCAGCAGATAAACACATTTTGTGAATGCTTTTATGTAGCCCAATAGAAATTTCTGAAAAAATTTTAAGTATAAGCTTCTGTCATAAAAATGTTAGCATATACCTTTGAAAATGTACATAGTGAACCTTTAAAACACATCCATTTGAGTCAGATGGTGGTACACACACCGTTAATCCCAGCACTTGGGAGGCAGGGGCAGGCAGATCTCTATGAGTTCAAAACTAGCCTGATCTACAGAGTCAATGCCAGGACAACCAGAGATGTTATAAAAGAAACTGTCTCAAAAAAACAAAACAAAAACAAAAACCCATACACATTAGGGCTGGTGAGACTGTTTGGCAAGTAAAGGTGCCTGCCACCAAGCCTGGTGACCTGCGTTCCATTCCCAAAAGTTGTCCTCTTACCTCCACATGCTTGCCATGGCACACACAGGACATACATGTACATACATACATCATACATGTAATTAAAAAGTTGAAGTACTAAGTACCCTGTATTCTAAACTCTAGGATCTTCTCCCACATAAAGAGAATGTTTTGTGATAATGAAGAAATCTAAGCCAGGTGGTGGTGGTGCACACCTTTAATCCCAGCACATGGGAGGCAAAGGCAGGCAGGAATGGTAGCTTCTACTTTTCCTTGATATTTCCTTAGATGTCTCCTGAATCCTCCTTCACCTTTGATGAAGTCAGGCCATGTGAAGAGAAATTGCTACAAAACCTGGAATCCTCAATTCAGCCATGGGAAATTTATCACTGGGGTACATAAATAAGGTACATAAGTAAGTATATTAATAAAATCTTTAAGAAAAGTAGCTCTGAGCCAATGAGATGGCTCCGCACATAGATGCATGCCATGAGCCTGTGGCTTGAGTTCAACCTCATGTCTGGCAGTAAGAGGGGGAAACCAACTTCTACATTAGTCCTTTGATGGATATATGCAAAGTGTGCCACACATATGCCCAAATATTCTCAATATTCTCTCTCTCTCTCTCTCTCTCTCTCTCTCTCTCTCTCTCTCTCTCTCCCTACCTACCTATGGATAAGGATGTACCTTTTAGCTATTTCCACATCACTCTTGCAAGCTGTCATGCTGCCCGCCATGATGACAATAGACTAACCTCTGAAACTGTAAGTAAGCCCTCAACGAAATTATCTTTTTTATAAAAGTTGTCTTGGTCATGGTGTCTCTTCATAGCAACAGTACAGCAGCTAAGAAAGATAAGTAAAGACATTAGCCACCATTTGAAGCACAACAGAGTCAGGAGTGATGGCACACACCAGCAACCCCAGCATTGGGGAAACTGAGATGGGAGAACCCTAGGGAGTTCATGGCTAACCTAGACTATAAAGTGAGAACCTGTTTCATAGATAGACAGACAGACAGACAGACAGACAGATAGATAGATAGATAGATAAAAGCACAGCATGGAGTATTGACTTCATGGACTGGAATCTGTTTGTTAAGAGAATATAAAATCAAATAATTAAAGAGGGAAGTGTGACGCACAGAGATGTTGCTGGGGGAGTAAGACCCAGACTGGCAGTCACTACACAGAGGAGTGAGCCTGCTATCCTGATGTCCTGAGAACCAGCACTTGCTGGGAACAAACCACTCCGCTCCAGGTCTCAGCAAATGCCAAAGCCCATGTGAGTCTCACAGTCTCAGACCGATTTCTGCAGTTCTGTAGATTTATATGTTTTGGAGAAAACACCAGAGAGAAAAATACAAATAGATCAAATATTTTTAATAATTCTTCTGGGCTCCCCAACAGTACAGTGTTACACCACACTGCAAACAGAATTTTTAATAGACAAAAATGCAATAACTGTCTTAGGTCATTGCCTTGGCAGACACACAGAGTTGTGATGCCTGAGAAAAAGCACACTAGGAGACTTCTAGTTGTTTGGGCTTCCTGCCTGGGATCACACACGCACACACACACACGCACACACGCACACACACACACACACACACACATGTAGATACTGCTCCCACATAAACCTCCCTTCCACCATGACATCCTCGCAGAGAAGAAAGTGTCTTGCACATCTCTGAATTCCTACAGCATGTCACAGAGAAGATTCTGGATCAATATTTACCACAGGAAGTAAGTCCTTCATGGAATGGAAGTGAACGAAGCAATGCAGAAGGCCTGGGAAGCCCACTTTCAGGAGTGTCTGCAGGCTCCGTTCTCCCACCTGCTGAGCGCCAACTCCACAATGGGGAAGAGGGTAGATCCCACACCCCACCTTTGCCTCTTCCTTCCTGAGAAAGACTTCCTTCTACAAACTTTATCAAAATACACTATGTGCGTATATGAAATACTGAAAGAATTAAAAAGTATATTCTCTTCTTTATAATTAAAACTTTATTGTAGCCAGGCAGTGATGGCACACGCCTTTAATAGCAGGAGTCTAGAGGCAGAGATGGGCAGATTTCTTTGAGTTCCAGGTCAGCCTGATCTACAGAGTGAGTTCCAGGACAGCCAGGACTACACAGAGAAACCCTGTCTCAGAAAACAAAACAAACAAACAAACCTTGATTGTAAAGTATTATGCAGCAAAATTAGCCAGACACAAAATCTAGACATTCAAATGAACTTCAGTACAGGTAGACAAGCCATTCTGATGCTGTGGAGCCTCACATAGATTTTACTCTTTTACTATTAAAATAATGTCTTTAAATTACAAATTTTATAAACTTAGTCACAAAGCCATAACCACTTACAGTAAAGAACTTTACTGTAAGTAAACTGTATTTTACAAATAAAACTTTACTGTATTTTACAAATAAAATATGTGAAAATAAAATAATGAATGAAGATATATGTGTGTATATACGTGTGTGTGTGTGTGTGTGTGTATGTGTGTGTCATTATACATTTGTTCAGACCTACAGAATGGACAGTGCCAAGAAAGAACCCCAGTGTGAATATGGACTTCGAGTGACAATGGGGCACTAGTGTAGAACCATGACTGTAAGGGATGTCGTACTGAGGTGGGGATGCTAACAACTAAGACTGTGCACGTGGGTACATAGGGAGTCTCTGCATCTGCCTCTCAGTTTTGCTGTGATCTAAAAGAAAATGGTGAATGTGTACTGGGTTAAGATTTGCCTCTTGGGAGTCTACAGTCATTAGGGAAATTCTTCCTCAGTAAGCAGTATGTTTAAATACATTATGACCAGTGAAGATTATTCCCTTGGCTGCACATACAGCTTAAAGAAAGAGAGAAATGTCTGAGTATCTACTTTAAAGCAGGTATGACTGATGGAGAAAACGGAGAGAGAGCATTAGCTTCTTCATAAACAACCAGTGCGATTAAACTCAGTGTAGTCTGACTTGCAGGTGTCAAAATACACAGTTCAAACATACTTAATTATTTCTGTTCTGTTTAATATTAGTTTTTCAGTCACTTTTTTTTTTCTTGTGGAATAGTGTTTTGGACTATTAGCTATAAAGGTTTCCTGTATCACTGCAGGCTAGTCTATCAAAAAACAAAACAAAACAAAAACCCTCTCTTTAGAACTAAGAGCTTTTGAGTGCACCCAAGTCTCTTAGCTGCCCTTTAGTATTTTAACCATCTTCATCTCTGTCTTAGTTAGGGTTTCTACTGCTGTGAAGAAACATCATGGCCACTGCAGCTCTTACAAAGGAAAACATTTAACTGGGGCTGACTTACAGTTCAGGGATTTAGTCCCTTATTGTCTCGGCAGGAAGCATGGTGGCATGCAGGCGGACATGATGCTGGAGAGGTAGTTGAGAGTTCTACAGTTGGATCCCTGAGTGGCAGGAAGAGAAACGGCCACTAGACCTGGCTTGAGCTTCAGAGACCTCAAAGCCTAATGACACACTTCCTCCAGCAAAGCCACAGCTATTCCAACAAGGCCACACCTCCTAATATCACCTCTGCCTGTGATCCTATTGGGGCCATCCATTTTCATTCAAATGACCGCAATCTCTTTGAAAAAGAATGAATGAATGAATGCTGTAGTCAGTATAGTGTTAGCCACACACCTGGCATCCATCCCAGCCAACCTGGCCTTGGAGATGCTTTGGTCTGGACTCCAAATCCCAGCATGCCAGGTCCTGACCCCTGACCCCTCCCTGGGGAGGGTCAGAACCACTCCCACAGGGTATTTAAGAGGGCTCCCAGAGGAGAATCACGTGGTTTTCGGCTCCCTGCTGTCATATTCCTCCCTTCCCCCCACCTGCCCCCTACCCCCGCCCCCTACCCCCAACCCCCGCCATGCGTTCGGCCTCCAAAACCGCTGTGCTTAATAAAACGATGGGCATTTTGATTTGATTTAATTTGACCTAATTGGATTTCTTGCGCCGGCGGAGCTGCCCCTCTCTTATTATTTTTGCTTAACAAGTGTGAGGGTCCAAATTGGGATTCCTAGCCCCTGGATAAGAAGCCCAGGATAGCAGCGCACCTCTGTAATCCCAGTACCGGCGAGATGAAGACAGAAACCATCCTGAGACTCGCTGGGCTGGCCGTGGTTCACTAAGCTTCAGGTTCTGTGAGAGACTCAGTCTTGAAAATCGAAGTGGAGGATGACGGAGAAAGTCGCCTAGTGCTGACCTCTAGCCTACATAACACATGGGGGTGGGGTGGTAAGAAGGGTGAGAGAGATGTCAAAAGGTAGCATTTTGTCCCAGACAATATAAGGGCACTTAAGGTGTGGGTTGTGTGTCGTTTCAAAAGGCTTGACCACACAAGAAGACCCTTGCGGTGACTTCTCTACCTGGAGACACCTACTCATGTTCAAAACTGCAGCGCAGGTGGCTTGCTGAGGAAATACGTAACATCATTCTCCTGCTCCAAACATTAATTTGAAACACCGCTTTCCAAAGTAATGTCCTCCGATCAGCACAACACTAACGTCACCTGGGAACTCAGTAGAAATGAGATTGTCCGATTGCCCTAGACCACAGAATTAGGAACGCTGGGAGTGGAGCCCAACAATCTGGGTTTAAAGATCCTCTGAGTAATTTTCAAACAAGCTGATGTTACAGCCACGGGCTTGGCATGTCCATTTCAAAACGACCACACGTGAGAATTACCTGACGCGTTCAAACAGCACGGCTGCCTGGGCCCTACCCTCAGCCACTCTGATGGAATGGTCGGGGTCAGCCTGTGCTGCAGGAGGTTCTGAAAGCTGCAGTCCTGAAGGCCTACTGCTTGAGACTTCCTCTGTCTACTCATGAAAACAAGCCCGGGCAGGAAGAGGTGCCAGACCAGTGCCCTCGGCAGAAGCAGCAGCAAAGGAACAGTTTGACCCCTCGAGAAAGCCTGTGCTGCCAACTCACCTTGATTTCCCTCAGACTTACTGCATTCTCTATTCTTTTTAATTGTTGTCTGCTTTGGGGGAATAAGGGTTCTTGGAGTCAAGGTTGGCCTCGAACTTGTTATCTAGCCAAGGATGCCCTTGACTTCCAGGTATTCCTGCCTCTACCTTCAAGTGTCAAGATTGCAGCCATATGGCAGCATGCATTCTTCTGAACACCCGGGCGCTCCAGGTAGAACCCAGAGTCTAACCCCAATAGAAGTCACCTGAACTAGTGGAAGCAACAATCAAGATTGCAGAAAATTACCAAATGAAGCAGGATTCTTCTTGATGTCTATTGGCAAGGACTCTGTGGGAAAAGACTAAACTAAGCATGATTTTCATAGTTGATGCTGCCCTTGCGTTTCAGAATTGGGGTAAAGGTTTTTCTAATGGATGATTGAGGCATGGCATCTACCTTGTACATAAAGTAGAAAGCATGTTGATTTCTATTTAGCACACAGCCTGGGCTGATCCTCCCCTGTTGTCGAGACTGGTGGCTATACCACAACCCTAGATAATGCTGGCTGCCGGCAGAACACGCACCCTGTGCACCTTTGCAGCGTGTGGATACAGGGCTTGACAGCTGCCATTAATTCTGAAAACTACCCCTCACTCTGGAAGCAAGACTGTGTGTTCTGCCAGCAGCTACAAAACAAACAGATCCACAGCTCTCCCCGAGACAGGCTCTAGAGCAAGAGCTCATACAGGGAACTGGCTCCGTCTCGCTTCTCTTATTTTTCCCTTCAACAAAATGCATGAGAACAAATGATTGAAATGTTTTGAAAAGAGGCTCTGACCTTTAAGAAGGGAGTGGGGTACACTTAGATCACCCCTAAGGCGATGCAATGACAGGACAAAGTGTCCGGGAAAGACGTTGTCAGCAGTGCGGGAGTTTATTGAGTACAAGGAAATTTCTCGCCCGAGTGTGTTGGGACGAAGGTGAGACACGCAAAAGGGAAATTTGTCTTACAAACAATCAAAGCCATTATGGATGCTTTCTGAATAATTTACCTAGGGCTCTCATTCTGAACGCATCCAAAGAGAAAAAAAGGAGTAGCAAATGTTTCGGTAGAGTATCAAACAGTCAATATTTCAAACTTTATGGCCCCTGCAAAAACTACTTAACTGGGCCTTTGTGGCATAAGAGCAGGCTGTGTGCTACTGTGGACGTGTATTTCAAGTGTGGCTCCTCCTTTCTTCCTTGTCAACCCTTACTCTCAGACCTCATCTGAGCTCTTAAATCCCCGTTTAATCCTCTCATTCATTCATTTATCCAGCCAATGATTGTCTGGCGTCTGGGAGATGCTACGTTCTGAGGGTGCATCCTTGAGAACATCTGACCGTGAGAAGTTCACTAGGAATCCACACATGAAATAACCGGTGGGTAGAAGGGTGATTCCTTTGGGGTGAAGGATGTGTTTGCTTGAAAAGACATTTGGTGACATCTGAAGATATTCCTGGTTCTCATACTTGAGGAAGAAGTGCTTGGAAAACCACACAGGGAGAGGCCATGAGGAACCCAGAAGTCCTCCAAATAAATGCACGTCCTACCTCAAACATCGCTGGTGCTAAAGATTAGAAATCTAAAATCAAAGATAAGATAAAGGCTGTGAAAAATAAAACAAAGCAAGAAGCCAGGAGATCACTTGACTCCAGTCAAAGATTTGATTTAGGTGTTCCTTAGGAAGTGACATTCAGGTGAGGAGTGAAGGCTAAACGGGAATATATAAAATCCAAAAGCATGACCCAAGGGCGTGAGCACGTATCAGTGATTAGAGCAGAACGACTCCTGATAACCCAGGGTTTCTATCACTGTGAAGAGACACCATGGCCACAGCAGCTCTTATAAAGGAAAACGTTTAATTGAGGTGGCAGCTTGCAGTTTTGGAGGTTTAGTCCATGATTATCATGGTGAGGAGCAGACAGACATGGTGCAGAGAAGGGGCTGCTATATGTTGAGCCATAGGCAACAGGAAGTAGACCAAGATACTGGGCATGGCTTGAGCATATATAAGACCTCAAAGCCCACCTCCACAGTGATACAATTCCTCCAACAAGGCCATACCTCCCAGTAGTGCTATTCCCTGTGAATTTATGGGAGCCAATTACATTCAAACTACCACATGATCTATTAAATAAAACTTTCCCCAGATCTTGTGTTTTCAAAACTTCTTGTTGTGGAATAGAACATTTGTTTAACTGTGTAAAGATGTGTTGCTACTTCACCTTGCCTGCCTAGGGCACCTGATTGATCTAATAAAAAGCTGAATAGCCAATAGGTAGGCAGAAGAGGGAAAGGTAGGGCTGGCAGGCAGAGAGAAAAGGGGAGCCAGCCAGTCAAGGGCCAGTCAGCAAGGCACGGAGGAAACAGAAAAGCAGGGTGGACAATAAGTAGATGAGGTAAACATGCCTCGGGGCAGCACATAGATGAATAGAAATGGGTTGATTAAAGTTTTAAAAAAAGTTAGCAAGAAACAAGCCAAAGCTAAGGTCAAGCATTCATAATTAATAATAAGTCTCTGTGTCATGATTTGAGGGCTGACTGTCCAAGATAGCCTGCTACAGTTTCTCCTCTCAGAACAAATCCATGAGTTTTTAAGACAAAGCAGAGAAGTGCTGTGGAGAGCGTTGTAAGTGTTGATGGTGAGGCCGCACAGAAATGTGGGCAGGATGTGGGCAAAGAAAATAGCAAATGACAAGAAGTCTGCTTAGTTTAGTAGGAGTGAACCACGAAAGCCTATTGAACCTGAGCTTTTATCAGATCAAAGACATTTTATTATGGATTCAATCTCTTTGATCATTATTGTTGATCTGTTCAGAAATTCTATTTCTTCCTGATTCAGTCATGTGAGGTTTATGTGTCTAAGAATCTGGCCTTTCTACCTAGTTTATCCAATTGATTGACATATTTTTCTAGTAATTTCTCATGATCCGGCTTTTGTATTGATGTTTCTATGGTATCAGTGGTAACCTTCCCTCTTTCACTGCTGATATTTATTTTAAGAACTGAAGATGAATAGCAAGCATTGTCCAGTGGAACTGTATCAAACGACAATACTTCTGACCCCCAAAGGAAACAAGAGAGCAGAGAGCAGAACAGCAGAAAATCCTTGCCAGCTTTTCATCCGCCATAGTTTTAATAACCAGAATTTTTAAACCCTCAAAAGATGAAATAATTCAATCAACAAATGGATAAATAAAATGAACAGACAGTTGTGAAAAAGAAGCATCAGTGCTAGAAATTGCATTTAAAAAAAATGTTCAAAATCTTTCTCCATCACATAGTGAACCACAGCTCCCATCAAGGTTTCAGCCCATCCCAGTCGGAGCAGCTGCCATCAAGAGAACAAGAAACAATAAACACTAGGGAACGGTGCAAGGACGAAGCAAATGGCCTGTACTGTTCGTGAAGATGGAAGCGGCTCAGCCACTGTGAAAGCAGATGTGGAAATCCGCTGAAGAACGGTAGAACCAACACATGACCCAGGTACAACACTGCTGGGTGTATGCCCCCCCCCAAAAAAAATCAGTGCCAGCGTGCAGTGAAGGCAGCTCCATGCCAGTGTTCATCATGGCCCAAGGCCCATAAACAGATAACAGAAGTGTGGTATATGAGGACAATGGAGCATCATCTCTCCTTGAAGAAGAGCCAGACCGTAGCATGCTCAGAAAAGTGGACAATACTGGGAATCACATGTTAAGCGAAGAAGCCAACAACAACAACAACAACAAAACAGTGTAACATTTCCACTCTTGTGCAGAATCTGGGGGTGGGGTGGTAAACAGATGACATGAATGTAACAGTTGCCTACTGGAGGAAACAGAGCCAAGGGGCAAGATCAGGCCCCAGGGAGGGTGTGACCAAACAATACTATATGAAAATGTACAAAAGAATCAGAGACATTCCCACTCCCACTGAAGGTTTGTTCCTAGTCCTATTGCGTCTTATTATGCCCTGTTCAGTTGATGTCTCTGGGAGGTCTGCTCTTTTCTGAAAGGAAATGAAGGAGCGGTGGATCTGGGGGAGAGAGAGGTTGGGGGAGGGCTGGGAGAAACGAAAGAGGGGAGGCTGTGGTCTGGATGTATTGTATGAGAAAAGAATTAATAAAAAGAACGTGTAAAGTGAAATGCATTGTTCTGTACAATTAATATACACTATTGAAAAGACAAATACTTATGCCTATTATTTGTTACAAAATTAGACTGATTTTTGCTATATGGTCCTAAATTCCTTGAAATGGGGGTTTCTCCATCTTACTACAAGCATGTACTTCCAGAATAAGGAAGGCACCTACTTAAGAAGGCATTTTCTGCTCAGAGGCCAGCATCTCCATTAGATCTCCCTATTTTTGCCATGGCAGTGCATTATGAAATTATCTCCTATATTCTAAGAGAGTGGGATTTCGCCAGAGTTAACAATACACCCTGAGGTCACCTAAGACTTAAGACTGCTGACCCAGCCTATTTGTTTAACCTGCCTTTAAGAGAGCAATGTGACAACCAATCCTACTTGCTTTGGATTCCCCCACATAATCAGATTTAACAGCCTAAACTAATAGACAGATAGCTGTGATCTAAAATTATGTACCCTTCCATACCTGACCCAAGAACAATGCATGGGAGTTTGTGTGTATGTTAAAGTAATCATTTGCTGGCTGAAAGTGGCCAGTGACAGGTTTCCTTACTCATCAGTCAAGACACCTTAAAAAGCAGTGCTACACTCTGCCTCTCTCCCTGAACCTCACTCCCGGTGGATGGAACCCATGGCTAGCTGCCTGTGAGGCAAGGCACTCCCAGCCCCTCTACCTTATTTCTGGACAGAAGAAAGCTTTGTGTGAGATCTGAAGATTGGGATAAATGAAATAGTATAAATCCTAAATCTTACTATACGTGAGGGAGTGGCTGTTCTAAGATGTGAAACTTTTCACTTGGATCTAAAGGGTCTGGGTGGGGATTATGGTTAGTTTGGGGATGCGACTCAAACCCCTGGATTCAGGGGGTGCACCATCAGCCTCCTAGGTAGCTGGAATTACAGGAGCAGTCCTGCCTATTCAGGGAGCCCATACAGCACTGCTCAGAAAGGTGAAGTGCTCCCCCTGATGGCTGAAGCCAGCCTCTCATACATAAAGAAGCTAAAGCAAGGAGGGGCTTGTCTCAAACCTACAACCAATGCCTCTGCTACCTTATCTAAAACAACATAGTAAGTAAAAAAATCACTCAGTCTTAGAATGATTCCAAATTCTCTTGAAAACAACAAACTCCATGAACGCTTACACCCCTTCTATAAAATGGTGCAACTACACCCCTGACAAACGACCTACACTTTAAATCGTTTCAGAATTACTTGGTTTGGGCGGGGGAGGGGCAGGGGAGAAGGAGATCTGGCATCTTAGGGGAACAGAGGTTGCTAAACATAGCCCCCCACAAGGCTTTGACTAGGCTCTGTATGCAAGTAGATGCCAGGGAACGAGCCCACAGAACAGAATGTTCCGTCTTGCCCTCGGAAACTCAAGGTTGTAAGAAGCAGTTGATAGATGCCAGCTTGTCATGTGACTTAAATAACAGGTGGGTGTTGCCCATGCTATGACATCAGACAGAAGCCTAGCTTACCTATGACCTGAGTCGCTTTCCCTACCCATCACCAACAGTTAAAAATGGTGTATCCCTTGAACAATTTATGGGGGCACTGTTTATTCACAGCAAAATACATGCCTTTGGTTGTAAACTTTCTTCCCAAAACAGAGCGAAAGGTCACCCCTAAGTTCCTTCCAACTTCGCACTTCTAGGAACAAGTTATAGAGCCAGCTCTGTAACTCCTTAAGCGCCAGTCATAGGGTCTTCAGCAATTTGGCAAGTCAGTGGCTGAGTCGTGTATGGGAGAAAATTACTGTTTGCATCAGTTGCAGCACAGAAATTTTAAGGCTACAAACAGGGGGTTTTATTCAGATAATTAGTTTACCAGCTTGAGCTATTTAACCAGACACTGTCCACTAGTGGGCTGGGTATCAGATACTCTGAGCTGACAATTCTCCACCAGTCATCCGTCAACCCCTTGGGACATGGGAGGATAGGTTTTTGCTTGTCAAAATAGCAGGTGGCTACCACAACCATCTGGTGAGCACAGGGAAGCACTCCATCATGTGTGTGGTAGTTGCTCCTAACAGATGAACCATCAGAAATGGCAGAACTAACCCCACTGAGAAGATCTATCAACAGCCCCAAACATTGTATTAGCACGTGTCTTCTTTGAAACTGGAAATCCCCGTGTGTGGTTGCTGTCTCTAAGACAACCAAGTAGGCACAGAGAAGAAACCGTCCCAGAAAGGAAACTGGATAACTTGCTGCCTGGTTTCCTAAGCTCCCACTCTCAGTCTTCCTTACTCGTTAAATCTATTTCTTCTTAGTCATTACTTTTCCTACTCGTGAAGCCCAAAGTCTTAGAATGGCATGGAAATAATCACCTCTGTGCACATCTGAAACATAGCCTTATTTTTCCAAGCTGAAAAACATTATTCAAATGTCTTTCAAGTTATTAAAATAAAAGTCTATCATATAATCTGTCTTTTTCTATCTGCGCCAGCTAATCTCTTATTGTTATTAACTCTTAAGGTGTGGAAAAAAGACTGTTTGTTGGCTATTAAACTCTACAATCAACACAGAAAGGAAACAATTTACAAACTAAGCTCATGCCAGTGATGGATAGGCTATGAAGCATTTCCCTTTAAATAGAGGGGAATATAGTCTCACAGTGGTAATCAGACTGGATGAGTTAATGTGTGCAAAGAAAAAAGGAATACATCATCTAAAAGTCTTGTGAGCACTAACTGAAAAATATGCAAAAATGTACCCCACTCACTCACCAGGAAGTTTTCTCCAGTGGACTCTGGTCAGGCTGTCCCCACGAGCATCCTAATCCTCCGGGAAGAGAGGAATCTGGCTAAGTGAATTAGTCATTCACAATGTTGTCTCTTCAAACATCCTAGAGAAATGATTTCATTTCACCATCAGAATATTTCCAAAGGGAAAAATGCACAACTCGAGGGAATTGATGATCCTTAAACTTAAGCCCTTTCCCCAAAGGCTTGAAATCATTGAGCATGTGTCCCTACAGAAAGGAACTGACAGCATAGTCTGTGGTGAGGCCTCAGACTTACATTCTTAGCGATGGTGATGGCGGTTGCTCTAAGGACCACACTTGGAGAAACATGCTTTAGTTCAAAGAACATGACTGATAGGTCTATAAATGTGTAATAGTGTTCTGTACAGTCTTGAACATGATTGATGATAGCCCTATTTTCAATTTCAAATAAGTGAGTGTATTGAGCATATGGCAAGCAAAGTAAAAGAATAATAAAGGCCAAGATGATAGACTGGGCAGGGAGGGCATCATCAAAATGGGTCCTCCAAACATCCGTCAGAAATCACTGGAGAAGCACCACTGAGTCAGTCAGCCGGAGCTCACGACACAGAGTCCCCTCTGTGCAGAGCAGCGGCCCCTCGAGTGAGGCTCCCAAGTCAAATAACAAGTAAGTGATAAACAGGGACAGCATCAAATCAAGAACTCCCACCGTCCAGCTGAAAGTGACTGCGGACGTGAGGCCATCAGCTGGAGTTCATGATTGACCTTTCCTCATGGCTGAGCTCCATGACTGAACTTCCGACTTCTCTTTCACACATGGGAGAGATGATAGTGGCCTCTGTTTAAAATGGGTCCCATTCCAGCTGGTCTCAAGAACAGTCTTTTTATACACGTGTACCATTTGCTCTTCCCTCTGTGTCACAGATTAGGGGCACGATGGCCTTGGAGGACACTTCGAGACAAACACATTGGGATCGAAAAATGGGGTGGGGAGAACAGCCCACCGCCAGAGCGAGCTTCTCAGTGAGCTCAAACAGCACGCGACGGTGGAATGCACATTAGAGATGATGAGGAAAATTGTACCGGTGATCTACGTCTCATCTGTGAAATCGAAAAGGAAAGAGGCGAGATAATCATTGAAATGGGAAGAGAATTGGAGAGTGTAAAGTTTTTATGTAACTGCCCCGGACAATGAGGAAAACTTAAGCAACCCTTCCCAAGGTCAGAACAGGAATTATGGTAGCAGCTTTCATTGTGGTATCTCTGCGCACTTGGTAATCGGCTAAGAATCTTGCGTCCACTGAGTCCTAAAATCGTATCTACTGCGGACCTTTTACTATCCCCACCTCACAGGGAAGGCATCAGGCTCACCGGGGTAGTGAGTGGAGAATCTGGAATTGGGATTCACAGCTTATTTCCAGAACTCATGGTAGGAGTGACCACATTGGTCTGATTTAAATCCTTAACTTCCTTCACACTGAAATTGATCTTACCCAGATGAACTGTGTGGTCTCTCATATGGCCAGTGTTAAGAGCCACTGCGATGGGTGATGCTGTCATCTTGACAGAGCGTGGAGTCACCTCACAGGCAAGCCTCTGAGCACACCTGTAAAAGACTTCCGAGATTAGGTTAAGTGAGATGAAAAGGCCATCCACCAGTGTGGACAGACATTCTACAAATTCTAAGAGGTCACAGATGCCAGCCCAGACTACTATACCCAACAAAACATTATTTTCTTTTTCTTTCTTTCTTTCTTTCTTTTTTCCTTCCTTCCTTCCTTCCTTCTTTCCTTCCTTCCTTTCTTTCTTTCTTTCTTTCTTTCTTTCTTTCTTTCTTTCTTTTGTTGTTTTGTTTCATTTTACTGTTCAAACCAGGCTTTATTTGTGTAGCTGTAGCTGTCCTGGAACTAGCTCTATAGACCAGGTTGGCCTCAAACTCAGAGTGATCTCCCTGCCTCTGCCTCCTAAGTGTTGGGATGAAAACCATGTGGCACCACTGCCCCAGAAAATTTTCCAAATCACAGTATATAGAAAAAGAAAAGCATTCCATGATAAAAAAAAAAACAATTAAGAAACATCTATCTACATCCAGTCCTACAAAAGGCAGTATAAGGAAAACCCCAATTTAAAGAGGTTAACTGCACCCAAAAAAAAACTACAAGAAATAAATAATCCTAGACCAGAAAAATCAAAAGATGGGAAACACACACTCACAGTATTAGTGAGGGTTTCTTTTGCTGCAACAAAACACCATGACCAAAAAGCAAGTCAGGGAGGAAAGGATTTATTCCGCTTACACTTCCAAATCATAGTCTATCATTGGAGGACTTCAGAGCAAAAACTCAAGCAAGGCAGGAACAGACAGGAGCTGATGAAGGAGTCATGAAGGGGTGCTACTTACTGGCTTGCTTCCCTTGGCTTGCTCAGCCTGCTTTCTTCTAGAATGCAAGACCACCAGTTCAGGGATGGCACCACCACCATGGGCTGGGCCCTCCCCCACCGATCATTAATTAAGACAATGCCTTACAGCTGGATCTCATGGAGGCATTTTCTTAATTGAGGCTCCTTCCTCTCTGAAGACTCTAGCTTGGTGTCAAGTTGACTTAAAACCAGTCAATACACAGATGCACATACCACCACCGCCACCTCAACAGTAACAACAAAATAATGTAATCTAGCTGCTCAGTGATATCTCTCAAAGTCAATAGTATCAATTCCCCCAGTAAAAAGGCACAGACTAACAGAATGGATGCAAACACAGGAGCCATCTTTCTGCTGTATCCAAGAAACATACTGTAACATCAAGGATAGATATCGCCTCAGGGTAAAAGGATGGAAAAAGGTATTCCAAGCAAATGGGCCAAAAAGGCAAGCTGTCATGGCCATTGCAATATCTGACAAAACAGACTTCAAACCAGAACTAATCAGAAAAAGATAGGGAAAGGCACTTCAAACTCATCAAAGGAAAAATCCACCAAGAAGATATTGCAATTCTAAACATTAAAACACCCAACTCAGGGCCACTTGAGTTCATAAAAGAAACTCTAAGAAACTTAAATCACATATTGATCTTCACACAGTGATAATGGATGACTTCAATACCCCACTCTCATCAAAAGACTGGTCATCCAGACAAACTAAACAGAGAAATGTTGAGCTAGCTGGACCATTCTGAACCAAATGGACTTAACAGAGATTTACAGAACATTTCACCCAAATAGAAAAAATATACCTTTTTCCCTGCACCTCATGAGACTTTCTCCAAAATTGGTCACATACTGGGGCACAAAGCAAGTCTCAACAGATACAAGAAAACTGAAATAACACCCTGCATCCTATCTGATCACAACAGAAAGCTTATAAACTCATGGAAATTGAGCAGCTCTCTACTGAATAAAAAATGGGTCAAGACAAAAATTAAGAAAGAAATAAAAGACTTTATAGAATTGAATTAAAATAAATACAGTATATCCAAATCCATATGACAATATAGGTGGTTCTAAAAGCTAAGTTCATAGCACTAAGTGCCAACAAAAAAAAATTGGAGAGATTACATGCTAGTATTTTAACTGCACACCTAAAAGCTCTAGAACGAAAGGAAAAAGTCACACCCAAATGGAGCAAACAACAAGAAATAATAAAGCTCTAAAATCAATAAAATGAAAACAAAGCTAACAACACAAAGAATCAATGAAACAAAGAGTTGGTTATTTGGGAAAATCAATCAGATCAGCAAACCCTTATACAAATTAACTAAAAATCAGAGACAGAAGATCCAAATTAACAATATTAGAAGCAAAAAGGGGGACATAACAATAGACATTGAAAAATCCAGAGAATTATAAGGACACACTTTAAAAACCTGTACTCCACTGAACTGGAAAATATTTTTTAAAAAATGAATAATTTTCTCAATGCATATTGCCTACTAAAGTTAAACCAAGATCAGATAAGCGCCATAGACAGACCTACAACCCCTAGTGAAACAGAAGCAGCAGTCATTAGAAGTCTACCAATGAATAAAAGCCCAAGGCCAGATTGGTGTAGTGCAGAATTCTACTGTACTTTCAAACTAAGAGTTAATGCCAATACTCCTCAAATTATTCCACAAAATAGAAACAGAAGGAACACTGCCAAATTAGTTTTACAATGCCACAGTTACTCTGACACCCAAAGTGCATAAAGACTCAATAAAGAGAATTACAGACCAATTTCCTTTATTAACATAGATGCAAAAAATTCTCAATAAGATACTTGCAAGTCATACCCACAATTTAAAAGATTTAAAAGATCATCTACCATGATCAAGTAGGCTTTATGTCATAGATGCAGGAATGGTTTAATATACATAAATCAATAAATGTAATCCACCATTTAAACAAACTGAAAAAAACACATAATTATTTAATTAGATGCAGAAAAAGACCTTTGACAATATCCAACACCCATTCATGATAAAAGTCTTGTAGAGATCAGGGATACAAGGGTCATACCTAAACATAATAAAAGTAGTTGACAGCAAGCTATAGCAAACATCAAATTAAATAGAGAGAAACTCAAAGCAATCCTACTAAAATCAGGAACAAGACAAGGTTGTCCACTCTCTCCATATCTATTGAATATAGTGCTTGAAGTCTTAGCCAGAGCAACAATTCAACTGAATGAAATCAAGAAGATGCAAATAGAAAAGGAAGAGGTCCAAGTATCTTTATTTGTTGATGATATGATAGTATGTATAAAAGAAAAAAGTCAAAGTATCTTTATTTGTTGATGATATGATAGTATGCACAAGCAACTCTAAATTAACACTGAGAAACTTGTAGAGATAATAAATACTTTCAGCAAAGTAGCTGGGTACAAAATTAACTCACAAAAATCAGCAGCATTCCTATATTCAAATAACAAATGGGCTGAGAAAGAAATCAGGGAGGGCTGGAAAGATGGCTCAGCAGTTAAGGGCTGACCTTCCAAAAGTCCAAAGGTCCTGAATTCAATTCTGCAATCACATGGTGACTCACAACCATCTGTAATGAGATCTAGTGCCCTCTTCTGGCCTGCAGGCATACATGCAGGCAGAACACTACATACTACATAATATATAAACCTTTAAAAAAAGAAACCAGGGAATCAAAACCTTTCACAAGAGCCTCAAATAATACAAAATATTCTGAGGTAACTCTAACCAAGCAAGTGAAAGATTTGTGTGATAAGAAAGGTCTCCTGTATTCATGGATCTGTAGGATTAATATAGTAAAAATAGCCATCTACCAAAACCAAACTACAGATTCAATGCAATCCCCACCAAAATTCCAAGAAAATTCTTCACAGATCTAGAAAGGACGATGTTCAGCTTCCTATGGAAAGACACACATACACACACAAACCAACAGGACAGACAGTCAAAACTATCCTGAATGATCAAATAACTGCTGATTTCAAATTGTACTACTAAGCTATAGCTAAAAGAACAACACAAAAAAGACACAAAACCCAGCATGGTATTGGTACATAAACAGACATGTTGATGAATGAAGTCAAACTGAAGACCCAGAAATAAGTCCACATACCTATAGACACCTCATTATTGATAAAGAAGCTAGAAACACACACTGTAAAAAAAAATACAGCATCTTCAACAAATAGTCCTGATTAAACTGGGCGGTTACATGTAGAAGAACGCAAATAAATCCATGCTTACCACTGCACAAAACTCATCTCCATATGGCTCAAAGACCTCAACATGAAATCAGATGCTCTGAACCTGATAGAAGAGAAAGTGGGGGATAGACTTGAACTCACTGGCACAGCACAAGACTTTCTGAACAGAACACTGTTAACACAGGCACTAAGATCAACAATTAATAAATCGGACCTCATGAAACTGAAAAACTTCCTCACGACAAAGAACACCAATCAGACAAAGTGGCACCACAGAATGGGAAGAGATACTTACCTTCTACACATCTGACAGAGAGCTAATCTCCAAAACATACGAAGAATTCAAAAAACAAGATATCAAGAAAGCCACACAATTTAAAAATGGGGTACAGATCTAAACAGAGAATTCTCAAATGAGGAAACTCAAGTGGTTGGGAAACAGTGAAGAAATGTTCGACATCCTTAATCATTAGGGAAGTTGGTTTGCGATTTCATCTTACATCCAACAGAATGGCCAAGATCAATAAAAACAAATGACCGCGCCTGCTGAGTAAGGGGAACAACACTCATACGTTACTGGAGGAACTGCAAGCTGGCACAGCCTCTATAGAAATCATTGTGGCAGTTCCTCGGGAAGCTGGGAATCTATCTTAAGATCTACCTTAAGATCCAGCTAGACCACTCTGGGGCACATAACTGAAGGTCACGTCATCCTGCCACAGAGACATTTGCTCAGCCACAGTCATTGCTACTCTAGTCATAAGAACTAGAAATTAGAAACAACCTAGTCCCTCAACAGATGGATTAGGATGAATAAAGAAAATGTGGTATGTTTACACAATGGAACATTAGTCAATTGTTAGCAAAATGGAATTCGCAAGTAAAGGATGGAACTAGGAAAAAAAAATCATCCTCGGTGAGACATCACAAACCCGGAAAGTCAAATATGGTCCTTCTATGTCATTGATAACTGTTAGGTCATTGATACCAAGCTACCATCTGTAGAACCATGGACAGTAGATGTGGAGTAAGAGACTGCATAGGGAGTCCTAGGCCAGGCTAGGTTGCATAGTGAAACCCAGCCTCAAGTCAAAACAAAGGGGCTGGAGAGAAGCTCTGTGTTTAAGACACTTGCTGCTCTTGCAGAGGATTCAGGTTCAGTTCCCAGCACCCACATGGTGACTCACAACCACCTGTTACTCAGCTCCAGAGAACCTGTTGCTTCTTCTGACCTCTGTGGACACCAGGCATGCATGCAGTAAACATGCATACACAGGCAAAACAGTTGCACACATAGATTAAAAGTAAATCTTTTTAAAATTTCGAAAATAAATAAAAAATATATTCTTAAAATCAAAGAGGAACATAAAAACTAATTTTTAAAGTACTTCAAATGTTACAAAACCATGTTTTCCTTCAGAAACAAAATAATTGCCTTTTTTTAATATTTATTTATTTATTTATTATGTATACAATATTCTGTCTGTGTGTATGCCTGAAGGCCAGAAGAGGGCACCAGACCTCATTACAGATGGTTGTGAGCCACCATGTGGTTGCTGGGAATTGAACTCAGGACCTTTGGAAGAGCAGGCAATGCTCTTAACCTCTGAGCCATCTCTCCAGCCCCAATAATTGCCTTTTATTTATAGAATTTCCATAGATACAATATTATTATGTTTTTTTTCTCTATCCTTTGGATTTTCAAAACAGGCTCTGTGTAGCCCTACAGTGTCTTGGAACTCGCTCTGTAAACCAGGTTGGCCACAAACTCGAGAGATCAGACTGCCTCTGCCTCCTGAGTGCTGGCATTAAAGGTGCGCTCTACCACTCACTGCCAAGATTAAAACCTTTTTTCAAAGATTTCAAAATAAATAGGCCTTTGAAGCATATAAAGTTAAATTAAAACTTTATTATAACTGAACAAAATCATAATCTAAGCCAATGTTTTATTTCACAGAGAATGAGGCAGATGTTATCAAACTTAAGAATTTACCAGCAATGTTTTTCTGATTTGAAGTTTTTCCAGTTTCTAGTTGCGGAAGCGTGATTGGCAATCGGTGTCTGGCACCATCTACTGAGCAGTAATGGTAACTGGTCCTGTGTTTTTTCTGTTAGAGTAGAATTTATGTGTAAACTACTAGAAAGTCACCCTCAAGTATAAAATAACTACTTCATTTTTATAATAGCCTTAAAGTTTAAAGACAATATGCCTATTATAACCATGTGCAAAAGAAACCAATACAATTTCAAAGAGAAGAAAAACAGAAAATACAATCTAAGTCTGGGAATAAATCTCTTACGCCCATTTATCACAGATATAGGACTCAGGAACATTCACTGATCGATAACAGAACCAACACCATTGGCAGGTCAAAATTAAAGACCTGTTTCTCTTGTTTTGGGTAGTTTGATTTTGGTGTTTTGTTTTGTTTTGTTTTGTTATTTTTTAACTCTTTGGAGGTCTGCCACCCAGCTCCCATATAAATACACAGAGACTTTTTCTTACTTATAGATGCCCGGCCTTAGCTTGGCTTGTTTCTAGCCAGTTTTTCTAACTTAAATTATCCCATCTCTCTTTAACTACATTATGCCTCTAGGTTTTTTACCTTCCTTTATTCTGTATGTCTTTCTTTCCTTATTACTTCGTGGCTGGCTCTGTGGCTAGGTGGCTGGCCCCTGGCATCCTCCTCTCTTTCTCCTTTTCTCGCTCCTCCCTCTTCTCTAGATTTCTTCTCCTATGTATTCTCTCTGCCTGCCAGCCCTGCCTATTCTTTCTCCTGTCTTGCTATTGGCTCTTCAGCTCTTTATTAGACCAACCAGGTGTTTTAGACAGGCAGAGTAACACAACTTCACAGAGTTAAACACGTACAACAAAAAGAATGCAACACATCTTTGCATCATTAAACCAATATTCCACAACATAAACAAATGTAATGCATCTTAAACTAATATTCCACAGCAGTTCTGTCTGTCTATAATAAAGTTAGAAGCCTAGCACACATGTGCTGAGGGAGGGAAAGTCAGTTTTCTTTATGAGTGTGGTCCCCGGTAGGTCAACACACTTCAGTGGAAGACCATAAATCCAAGAGTAGAGGGGCAGCAAAAATCATATTTGATGGGGGTTTTTTTTGACAAAGTTCCTAAAATTAGAAAGGGTTGGTGGTTATCTGTAATGAGTTTGGGGAGGGATTAAATATGATCAAAATATATTGTAGAAATTCTCAAGGAAATCTCCATAATAAAAATGTAAAAAAAAAATAAAGAAAAGAAAAAATGATGGCCAGGGGCTGGAAAGATGTCACCGCTTAAGAATGTTTGCTGTCCTCCCAGAGGGCCCACATTGGACCCCAGCACCCACAAAGATTGGTTCCACAACCACCCATAACTTCAGCTCCAGAGGGTATGATGCCATTATCTGGTTTTTGCAGGCACCTGCACACATGTGACATACACTCATTCAGACAAAGATACATAAATTTAAAAATAATTCTCTTTTTTTGAAAGAATGAGCCAAATGTAGCTTTAATCCCAGCACTAAAGAAATAGTGCTGATCTACACAGTAATTCCAGACCAGAGCTACATAGTGAGACATAGTTTCAAAATTAAAAAAAGAAAAGAAAAGAAATGTTACCCAGCTGTGGTATCATGTGTTAATGATTCAGCACTAGAGGCAAGATAGTGAGCTAAAAGTCAGTTTTGGCAACATAGGAAGATTCTATCCCCAAAACAAACAATTGTCAAGGTCTGGAAGTAACATTCTGAGAAACTCATGATAATAATTTTCATCACACACATTCTTAATAGTCATGGAGAAAAGCTCTGGATTACCAAGAAAGCATAAACACTGTACCATTCATGTGGTTCGGTTCGGCAGAACTACATGGTCACAGAGTCAAACTACATGGGAGGTTTGAGGTTCCCACACTTAGCTTAGGCAGTGTAAACCGTACCTTTAAGGTAAGTCAGTTGCCGAAAGCTTTTGATTTTCCGGTACCTTTCTTCTCAATGCTATTTTCCTACACGTTAGCCAAGGCTGGATGTCTTCGTTCTGCTGTAAGAGAACAAGGCTGTGACTCAGTGAGAGTGCACGTTCCTTGTTTGCAGACGGGGCCTATACAGTGCAATCACAGAGCATTTATCATGCATGCTTTGGGGAAGGTCCAAGACCCTCCCTACTATATCTAGGCTGAGCAAGGTATCATCCACAGAGACTAGGTTCCCCAAAAGCCAGTATAAGCAGTAGGGATAAATCCTGGTGCCGCTGCCAGTGGCCCCTCAGTCTGCCTTAGCCATGCAACTGTCAACCACATTCAGAGGGACTAGTTTGGTCCTATGGTTGTTTCTTCCCAGTCCGGCTGGAATTGGTGGGCTCCCGTTAGCTCAAGTAGACTGTTTCAGAGGGTGTACCCATCATGGTCTTAATTTCTTTGCTCATATTCTCAACCCTCCCACTCTTCAACTGGACTTTGGGAGCTCAGTCCAGTGCTGCAATGTGGGTCTCTGCCTCTGTTTCCATCAGTTGCTGGATGAAGGTACTATGGTGATATTTAAGATATTCATCAGTCTGGCTACAGAGCAAGTCAAGATTGGGCCCCCTCTCCTCCATTGCTTAGGGTCTTAGCTGGGGTCATGCTTGTGGATTCCTGGGAATTTTTCTAGAGCCAGGTTTCTTGACAGCCCTATAATGGCTCCCTCAGTCAAGATATCTCTTTCCTTGCTCTCATTTCTGTCCTTTCTCCTTCTCGACTACCCCATTCCCTCAAGTTCTCCTTGTCGTCAAGTCTTGAACTGTTTGTTTCACCTGTTTGATTGTTTTTTCTTGGTTTTCTCGGATTTCTTTGAGGGATTTATTAATTTCTTCCAATTTTTGTTTGTCTTTTCCTCCATTTCTTTAAGGGAGTTTTTTGTTTCCTCTTTAAGGGCCTCCATCATTTTCATAAAGTTAGGTTTAAAGTCGTTTTCTTCTGCTTCTTTTAGGTTGGCATGATCAAGTCTTCCTCTTGTATGACCAATGGGTTCTGGTGTTACCATGTTGTTTTTTAGGGTGTTAGATTAATTCTTCCTTCAAATGAGGCCAGCAGGGTCTTAGCACATTGGTCCAAGTCTTGAAGTGGCTGTCTGAGTGTTTGGGAATTTTTCTTGGTCTGTTCTGTGCTATCAATGCCTGTGTCTCAGGAAGCCTCTAAGGTCTCATTAAACCTACTCTCTTGGTCTTCTCTCCTGGTTCGCTCCCTTGGTCCTCTCTCTTGGTCCCCTCAGTATTGTAGCAAGTTGTATTTCTGAGTTCCACTGAGGTTACAGGAGACTAAGCGAATCTGGGGGTGGGTGGGTCTAGTAGCTTGGAGTGTCAGTTGGATGGCGTTGGATTTTGGGGGAGCCTACCTGCAGAAAAGTCTCCTGCTGGCTGGCTAGAAAGACCGAGGGAGTTGGGGGAGGGGCCCAGGGTTTTGTCCCACTGTGGAGGTCCTAGAGAGTGGGGTGTCCTGCTGGGTAGCTGTTCACTCACCTCTAGAAGTCATATTTTTAATTTGAGTAATAAACCAGGCTACAAGCTGCCAGGAAATAGTGAATTATTAAGGAAAGGAAAAGGGCAGGGCCGGAAGTGTCCTTGGCAGTAAGGCAAGGCCTTAGAATGTGTGCAGCCCTAAGAGCTGTCTCTAGGAGGAAAAATAGCAGGCTACTACGGTTTTAGTCAGGCTTGAAGAGGGAGAAAGAGCCTACACACTAGGCCTGGATATCCAGCTCAAACCCGAGGGTCTCGGGTCCCTTTAAGATTCAGTTAGCACATCCAAAGAGCAGCACAAACTGTGGGAAAACAGCTGAAGCGGCTAAGGTCCTACAAACGCAACCAAGGCATTACGTAATCAAAGCATTAGTCTATGCTCACTGGATACAGGGAACACCCACGGTCACCTGCAAATGACGTGTCAGAGAAGAAAAGATTTCTAATGCGGGCGTTGTAGAAGAGGACTGACTGGTCTTACAAAAACTGAGATTTTTTTCTTCGGATTCACACACTTCATATAGGTCAAGCCCCTAAAGATACCCAAATATAGTTTACTTTGAGATTCAATATAGGGGGCGGTGGTGGCACACGCCTTTAATCCCAGGCACTAAGGAGGCAGAGGCAGGCAGATCTCTGAGTTCGAGGCCAGCCTGGTCTACAGAGTAAGTTCCAGGACAGGCTCCAAAGATGCACAGAGAAACCCTGTCTTGACAAAGGAAGTTGGAGCGTAACAGAACATTGAGGAAAGTGGCATGGCGTGTGTGCTGTCTGTGGCAGTGCTGGCAGGACTCCACATTTGTGAGCTCCATACAGAGATGTGTAAACGCCGCCCCGTGAGGAAATGTCACTCTTTCGTTGTTGCTGTCAGTTGTTTGGTTTGGGGTTTGATACAGGGTTTCTACACATAGCCCAGGCTAGCCTAGAACGCCTAGTACTGGGATTTCAGGACGGCATCGCTAGTCCTGAGAGCTTCACTGGTTGTCAGTTGTAAGATAAACAACTCGTCAAAATATCTTGTCGGGTGGAGGTGGTGCACGTCTGTCTTTGAGCTCAGCACTCAGGAGGCAGAGGCAGGTGGATCTCTGTGAGTTTGTGTCCAGCCTGGTCCACACAGCAAGTTCCAGGACAGTTACACAGAGAAACCCTGTCTCAAAAAAGGCAAAAACAACAATAACAACAACAACAATAAAGTCTTGTTCGTTTACAATAAAACATTGTAAATTTGCTTCAGAAATTGATTCTTTCTATAGCGTGCTACATGCGAACTGATTCTCAGTGAGAAAAATGACCCAAGGTTTTCATTTGATTGTTGCTCCTTTGGTGGTGGATGCGCATTTTTGAGGGAATGAGAAAGAGAGAGAGGCTGGGAAATACTACGCTGGTGTTTGCACGCATATTTCTGCACGGGTGCTGGTTTTCATAATCTTGTGCAGGCCTGAGGTCATCACAGAAGGGCTCCACAGTGGCCCTCCCTAGATCTTCTTGACAGCCGAGACACAAGAATGTCTTAGTTACTTTTCTCTTGCCACGATAAAACAGAAGCAACTTGCAAAAGAAAGAGTTGGACTGGGCTTGCGGTCTCAGAGGACTAGAGCCCACGGTGAGTGGGCAAAGGCGGCAGGGACAGCAGAGAGTTCCCATCTTGATCTAAAAGCAGGAGGCAGAGAGAGCCCACCGGGAAGGGCCCAAGTCTTTTGAAACGTGGGGAGAAGGGGGAAGGCAGCATTAATCAAACCACCGCCAAGGATTTCGGCACAGCTGATACTTTTGCTTAGAGGCTTTCCCCTTGGCCGACTATTAACCTACAATTTTCTAGGAATCTTACCAGGAAATGTGTGTATAGTAAAGATGTGCCCTAAACTACCCTAAGCCAATCTTTTACCTGTTAACAGCTCCTGGCTTTGCTTTACCATGTTATAATCCACCTAAGCACCTCTAGAACCACCCTGGAACCTCACTTAGGAAAAAGAGAGAGGAATGGGGTGGGTACGTTTCTTGGAAACCTTTTGAGATGTTACTTGGAAGCCACCAAAATGGCATATGTGGTAGGTAGTAAGATTTAATTGCAACTCTCCCATGAAAAACCATATTAGGTTTGATTGAGTCTTTCCTGGGGGACTCTTTTTCTCTTAGCCCCAGTACTTAATCTACAATAAAGATTCCTTTTAGTCATGCGTGATACCACATACCTTTAACCCCAGGTCGCCATTGTCTTCATTGCTCCCAGTGTCTTCTTTCCAATTCCCACAGCTCGTTAAGCTTTGAGCGCTCAATGGCTTTCTGAGCCGCATGCTCCAACTGCTTCCACGATCCTCCCCAAAAAACAATGAGGTCAGGTCTGTCACAGCAACACCCCACTCCTGATACCACAACATGTGTTAGTGAGGGTTATCTAAAGGGAAAGAAGGGGTTTTATCTGTAATCTAGCATAATGTAGTTGAGCATTTCAACCACAAGATGGCACTAGACCACCAGCCTTATTAGCATCAACTTTCCTTATAATGAAAGTTTACACTGGCTCGCCCACAGTCCTTTCTGCGTCTTAGCCAAAGATCCAATTTTCCCAGAGTTGTGACTCTTAAACACAACAGGACCTCCTCAGGCTTCTGAGGGTGACAATGGGGAGCCATGCCCCATCCCTACCACTGCTGGGGTACAGGTCCTGTGAACTAGCTCTGCTTGGTTGCCTAGCCTCTCTAACCCACCTAAACAGAAAACTAAAATAAAGAGGCGTTCTCCTCTTTTCTTCCTCCTGCTTTTCCCCCTTTTCACTTAGACGTTGAATGCTACTGAGCTTCTGTGACCCGTCTATTGACCTGACCTAAGCCTAAGCCTACTCATTTTCCCCAGGAAAAAAAAAAAAAATCACTTAGGCGTTAACATGAGCTTAGAGCCACAGTCTTCCACATGATACAATGTTCACTTTTTATCTTTGTCCTAGAATCTTATGACCAGCTCTTACCTGCTACCACTCCCCAACCTAAAATAATCAAGCATGCTGTCTAAAACAGTCACCAAGGAGATGGACCGATAGCTCAGGGGTTACGGCACTTGCTGCTCCTGTACAGGATCTGTTCCTGCGTCAGGAGCTACATCAGGCAGCCGACAGCCATCTGTAACTCCAGCTCCGGGGACTCCCAGACTCCCTTCTCACCTCCTGGGGCGCTTGTGCTCATGCGTACATAGCCACACACATACACACAATTAAAAGTGAAGAGAAACTTTCGAAAAGAAATAGCCACCATTTGCTTCATAATACAGTAACCTGGGTCATTCCTGCTTAGCCTACAGCTGCCAGACAGCTTACATGACTGCTGATCAGGGCTCTCCACAACAGCGCAAGCTCCACGAGAACTTTGGTCTTGCCACACATATTGTGTGTTCCATTGCCTAGACAGAGCTTTGTACCTGGTTGGTCACCTTATAACCAACGGGTACCTGTTTGCCTAGGATTCTAGAATGTCTCCTCTTCTAGACGGACTCTCTGTCCCAGGAAGTATAGGACAGCTGACACTCCACGAGAAGACTCTCTAACGAAACAATAGTTAAAAGGTTTTAGATCTGCTCGTTTTATTATTTTGTGTGTATGAGTATTTTCTCTTTTGTCTGCATGTGTGTGCATGCGCCATGTGCCTTCTTAGTGCCCACTGGGAACAGAAGAATGTCTTAGATCCCAAGGGACTAAAGTTACAGACAGTTGTGAGCCACCATGTGGATTCTGGGAATCGAACCCCTGTACTCTGCGAGAGAACAGGTGCTTTTAACTGCGAAGTCAACTCTCCAGCCCAATAATTACATTTTAAAGACATGTTTTATTAAGTTGGGGTGGGGGAGAGGTTGTTTCTTTTTTCCTGAAATCCAACATAGTGTAGTTGAGCATGTTAACCACAAGGTGGCACTAGAGTACCAAACTTAGTAACACTAGCTTCCGTTAAAATTAAAATGTGAGGAGGTGGGATGCTCAGGGTTCCTCCTCAAGCAGTGCCTTAACTGGGCAGCGCGGGGCATGCCTGTGATCCCAACTCATGTGGAAGCAGGAGGATCAGAAGCCAGTCTGGGATGCATGAGAAACTGTCTCAAAAACAAACAAATAAAAAAAAATCAAAACACAAGGCACCATTACCTTGTAACTAAAGTATCCAGGCATACAGCTGTTTCTCAGTGCACTCTCGGCCATCTTTTAGAACGTCTGCATCACCTGGGGATGCAGCTCAGTGGTCCCCGCCCCAGTGCCACGAGAAGAGGTAAGTAAATAAAGGTGAGGATTGAAGTCATTTTGATTCCTGTGCATATTTTTGGCAATCGATATATTTTTCCATGTAGAAAATGATTTGTTTTAAATTTTATTTTTTGTTTTTTAAACCAGGCAGTGGTAATGCATGTCTTTAATCCTAACCCTTGGCAGGCAGAGGCAGGTGGATCTCTGTGAACTCTAGGCCAGTCTGGTCTACAGAGAGAGTTCCAGAACAATCCAGGCTACATACAGAAATCCTGTCTCAAACAAACAAACAAATATTTATTAAACTTTTGTAATAACACACACACATACACACCTATATTTAGGCAGACTACTAATATAACAGTATCCTATACTCAGAAATTTAAAACATAGTAAATTAACACAGGACATGGGGCCACACACCTATAATCCCAGCACTGAAGAAAGAGCGGGGTGCCGGGGGAAATGGCTCAGTGGTTAAAAGGACCCAGGTTCAATTCCCAGCACCTACACAACTGTCTGTAACTCCAGTCACAGGGGATCCAACAACACACAGAGAGAGATTTGCAGGCAAAAATATCAATGCACATGAAAGAAAAACAAAAGTAAAAGCCAGGAAGTAGCTGTGTACACCTTTAATCCCAGCATTTAGGAGGCTCAGGAGGAAGACAGATTTCTGTGAGTTAAGTTGGTCAGTCTGGTCTACAAAAGCGAGTTCCAAGACAGTCAGAAGTGTTACACAGAGAAACTTTGTCTCAAAAAACCCAAAAAACAAAAAAAGAAAGAAAGAGAAAGAACAGGAACTCAAAGTTAACATTAATTGCATGGTAGTGTTCAGGCTGGTGTGTGTGTGTGTGTGTGTGTGTGTGTGTGCGTGTGTGTACAGGTCAATGACATCAATCACTATGGTGACCACCCAAAGACATTTCAAGCCACAGAAAAATAGGTCTGCCAAAAAAATAAAAATAACAAATAAAATGCATATCTATCAGGAATATTCTCAGGTTCCCAGTTCTTAGGTAGGAAGTCACCGCAAACAGGGTCCTCTCCTAGCAGAACCTCTAAACTTCGCCAAGGCCCAGAGAGCACCGCTGTAAAATCCCCTTGTGTGATGGAGACTGGCTGCTGATTGCGGCCCAGTTTTCCAACTTCTGGGACAGTTTAACGGCTTGTGTCTCCTAGAGGGTCCTAGGCTCCCTCCTCTGGAAGATAGAAACAGTACATGCTGATACTTTGTTTCCTTTCCTTGTTTCCTTGGATGTGGGGTTTATTTACATTTGTCTCCGGGGATTTTGGTTCTGTTTAGAGACGGGGTCGTCTGCAGCAGTCCCTAACCTAACTGTGTATTTTGCTAAGGATGACCTCGAGCTTCTGCTCCTCCTGCCTCTGAGCCTCTGACTCTGGAGTGTGCGCATGGCAGGTGCGCACTTCCATGCCGGGTTTGTGCCTGGCTAAGGCTTGAATGCAGGGCTCTGGGGAAGCACTCGTACCAGCTGAGCTACAGCCCAAACCCCTTTACAGCACTTTCATGTAAACAACTTTGAAGGAGCTACAAGGTTTTTAAAAATCGACATTGTATGCATGGCAGCGAGGGTGTGTGCACATGAACGCAGGGGCGCTTGGAGGCCAGTAGAGACAGATCCCCTGGAACTGTGTGCAACTTGATGTGGGAGCTGGAGACTGATGTCAAATCCTCTGCAAAAGCAGTGTTCACTCTTCGCTGCCCAAGCATCTCTCCAAGGCCTAGACCTACATTACTTTAAAAAAAAAAAAAAAAAAAGGTTGGTTGTTTGTTTCCACTGTCAGGGTTTCTCTGTGTAGCCCTGGCTGTCTTGGACATCTCTCTGTAGACCACACTGTCCTCAAACTCACAGAGATCCACCTGCCTCTGCTTCCCAAGGGCTGGGATTAAAGTTACATACCACCACTGCCCAGTTTAAGAAACACTTTTGAATTGTTAATTATAAGAAAAAAGGTATTTGTTTTCATAAAGTTTAATATTTATTAATATTGATATTTACTTTCTACATAAAAAGACCTTTATTTTGTTTATCTATGTGCATGTCTATACATGCGGGCATATGCATGCAGAAGTCAGGGGACATGTTGTGAATTGGTTCTCTCCTGTCGCCAGGCTAGGCAGCAGATGTCTTTACTCGCTGAGCCACCTCCACGGGCCAGATAGGATTTTTTTTCTTGTCTTCAATATATTTCTAGCATTTGATTTGGATCAATACAGAAGCTAGAGGAAAAAAAGTCAATTCACCAGCAGTGATAATACAATCCCCAGTCCTAATTCTGATAAAAGGACTGCAGAGCTAAGGAAGAGACAAACAATGAATTTTCTCTGTCAGACATTTTAACAAGGCGGCAGTGGCTATTGATGCTCTCAGAGCTTCGCCACACTACCCAAGGAAAGAAGAAAGATGTGGGAAAGTTGGCCAAGAAAGACAAAGACCCAGTAAATGAGTATGTGGTGGAGGCCAAAAGCAAGAGGTCCTAAGACAAAGGTCAAGCTGGGCTCAACATTCTGGTCCTGTTTGACAACGCTACAAATGACACACTCTGCCTGGAAGTTTGCATCTATACCATGGCCCCAGCTGTGCTCTCTGGGAGGCTGCAGGGTTCCTGGGCCTCCATAGCCCGTCACGAGCTCCTAAGTGAAGGATTTACCAATCTGGTGTCAAGGAGCCTGAGTCTTACACCAGAGACATAAAGGGTGGAGACGGTGTGCAGTTGCTGGCCAATGTGCATGCAGAAGTCAACCAACTGTACATTCAGAGAAATAAAGGTTCAAGAGAGAGAAAAACAATGCATTTATCCAGCACTTCATGAAAGGCTCGCTCAAGAACGAAGATCTGAAGCCTCACGTTTAAAGTTAAGCCAGGTGCAGAAAGGGAGGTGATGATGCGTGCCTTTAATCCCAGCACTCAGGAGGGAGCCGCAGGCAAATCTCTGAGTTCAAGGACAACCTGGTCTACAGAGTGAGTTCTAGGACAGCCAAGTCTACAACAGGAAACCCTGACTCAAAATAAAGTTATTCCAGATGCCTCATAAATACAAAAACTTTGTATTTTCAGTATTTCAGTATTGTATTCAGTATTCTATTTCCCATAAAATGCTTCGTAAAAATCTGTTCACACCCAAGAGCTCACTTTCCCTCCACTTCAAAGCCTGCTTTGAGGGTGGGGATATTTTCTGCACTGCTCTGTGAAATGCTCTGTTTGCTTTGGATCTTATCAGACTTCTCAAAAGCCACTTTATCAGGACAGAAAGGATAGTGGCAGTTATTGACATTCTTCGGTGTTTGGTTAGGGATGCATTTTTTATGCATTTGATGACTTCCCGAACTTGTTTTTCCCCCCCATCGCTGTAAATGAATAAGAGAACCAAAGGGGTGGGGGAGGGGTCAACAACCTGGATTGACTCCTCAGCCACAGGAACCCGAAGGGTGCCTGGAATTCACTACAGATGCCGCGGGCATTGATGGAAATCCCTTTGGTTGGTGGAAGGGGAGGGGAGTAATACTCTCCAAAACATGCTACCTTTCAAAATATGTGACTGCATATGGTAACATTCACCTAAGTCCTAGCGCCGGTCATCGGAGGCAGAGGCCTCACTGTGGCTACACAGTGAGTTCAAGGCCTGCCTGAGAACGCGCGAGATCCTGTTTCAAAAAACAAAAGGGGGGGAGGCATCAAGGACACCTGCCGCTCTTGCGCAGTAGCCCAGCTGGGTTCCCAAGCACCCAGGCAGGGCAGCTCACAGCTGTCTACAACTCCAGCTCCAGGGCCCCACGGCCCCCTGACCTCTGAGATCATTGGCGCTCAGAACAGATCCAACCTACCCTAACAAAGACAGATGTAATTTCAAATAGTAAAATCTTTTTCTTTTCTGTTTGTTTGTTTTCTTATTTCTAGTTTTTTGTTTTGTTTTAGTTGAAAGAAAAATAATAACGCAGAGTGCAGGTCTTCCGTGTGTCTCAGAGAGATGGGAAGCCCAGGTGCTCAAGCGTGCTGGCTCAGCCCTACCGAATCAAAGCAGTGTATTACTTGAATTCCCATGGCTCAGTGCCCTTTTCTATAGAATTGCCATTATAGTTTCAGGACCTACCTCACAGAACTTCCAAGAAAAAGAAAGTACTTACAAGGCATTTAGAAAGGTGTGTGTTATTAAAAAAAGATGTAGTTATTATATGAGCTATGTCATAGAAAGAAAGAAAAGAAAATTGGTAAGAAATGATTTGGGCCTATTTGGGGTAAGATTTATATGCTGTTTTGATGGTGGCTATGCTTTGGTTTTCTACATGGCTGTGAGGACAGACGTGTTTTGGATATGAACTGTGGCCAGACCTAGCTTCTTGGACTTGTGACATATACAAGGGTTACCTCCATTTCCATCCCTCTTGTCTTAGTGCTCTGCCATCTTGTATTGAAGGGCGGCAGTCTTTTGAATGGCATCCTTTTGAGGCATACCAGCAAGTGATGCTGCCCAACTGGTCCATGCCATGCTCCCGCTCAGTTCCTGCCAGTGCATTTAAACTCGAAATATGGAAGCTGCTTACAATCTGGGTCCTCACTCACAGGTGTGGGGGCTGAGCCTCCTGAAGAGAGGCCAACCGGAAACAAGCTGAAGCTCTCTCTCCACAGAATCTTCTACCACCCCAGATTTCTGCACAGAAAGACAAAGACGTGGGAGGGGAAATTCCCTCCGCTGTGGAGACAGATGACACAGCCATGTTTTATTCAGGACCCTGTCCCCCTCGGCTCTCCTCAGCCATTTGGATCTCTTCTTTCTGGAGGAAAGTGGTTTGCTTGGGTGAGGCAAGAGGAGGCAGGAGACACTGTCTACCTGAGCCACTCCAACCCTCCCTGGATCTCAGGTCCGAGTTGTTTTCACAGGAGAACGAGGTAATTAATTGTCATATACAGAAAATGTGGGCGCTGAGAACACTAAATGACTCCACCTAAGTTTCTAAGAGGCTCGACAGAAGGGTGCATTTAATCAAACAACTGAAGCTACAGAAAAGACAGCTAAGAACCAAAATAGAAAGCATAAATGTTCCCCCAAAGGGCTCGCCCTCTGTGCAAATGTGACAATTAAGGATAAATAAGTATACTATAAGACCATAAAAGCCTGTATGTGTGTCCATGTACAATTCGGGTGCATGAAGAGGCCAGAAGAGGGTGTCAGATCCCCCAGACCTGGGGTTATAGTTGGGAATGAGCCCAATGATTTTGAAGCTGGCGTTGAGCTGGGGATGGGGGCAGAGGAAAGAGAGGCCTTCCAGGGCTGAGTGCCTTTTACACTCTGTCCCTGGACATGGTGATCACCCTGTTCTCCTAGGCAAACATGGTAGTGAGATCCAGGGAGCACTGGGGGTGACTCAGGTAGACAGTTCCTGAGCTATGGGTACTGGGAACAGAACCTGAGTCCTCTGGGTAGGTAGGAAAGGAGGTGGGTGACTGATAAAGTAGGTTTCTTGCTTGGTGATGGAAATGTTCTGAAATACAAGTGATGACGGCTCAATACCATGCATATAAGAACGCTAAACTGTTGGGTTAAATCTTTACTGTTTTCATGAAAAAAGAAAGAAAGAAAATAGAAAGAATCTATGCCAATGGGACAGCACCAAAGAAAGTAAATAAACAGAGCAGCTACCAAAATATTTGGAAGACTGTTTACAAGAAGATACATTTAGAAGACAGGGCGATAACATCAAAATGGGTCATTCTCCGGGCCTTCTAATCTCTGCTGGTATCTAGACGGGATATCTGAGGATAGGCAAAGAAGGGTCTTGTAAATAAAGAGGAGGGCTTCAGACACAGCAGGACAGGAGGAATGGTGTTATACAAGGTATCTGTAGTTTCGGTGGCTCCTGGAGATAGGGGCCATCCACAATCAGAAACAAACAATTGCTGGGCGTGTAATCCTGTGGCGGAGAAGTTGCTGACACGCAGGAGGTCCTGCATGTCCCCGGCACGGCGAAGCAAAAACCAAAGCAAACTCCTGGCACTATCTTAGGAAGGCGTTTTTTAGCGAGCATGTATGTTTCTCTTTTTTAAGATTTATTTTTTTATTGAATGCATATGAGTGTTTTTGCCTGTGCCTTTGCATGTGACCTGCATACCTTGTACCCAGGGAGACCAGGATAGGGTGTCAGAGCTCCTGGAACAGGGGTTACAGATGGCTCTAAGTCACCATGTGCACACTAGCAACTGAACCTGTGTCCTCTAGAAGAGCAACAAGTGAGCCATCTCTCTAGCCCCAGAAATGTGGATTTCTTAACTATTATCTTCTTGTCGTCCCCCCTCCCCCCGCAAAAAGGAGTTAATAAAAACACAAAGATAGCCCACAGCATGACCTACTAGGTAAAGGCATTTGCCATGAAGTCTAACAACCTGAACTTGATGCATGGTCTGGGAGGGAGAGAAATGTCTCCTCCAAGCAGTCTTCTGACCCACAGACGTGCATTGCTCTTCATACATACATACATATGCAAATCAAGTTGGTAAATGTAATTTTAAATGAATAAATTTGCACAGTGTGCAGCAGCTGCAGAGTCAGAGGAGAGAAAGGGATTAAGACGCGAGGCTGGTTATCATGAAAAGGATAAGAAAGGATAAGCAGCGCGGCTTCCGTGCCCTGTGCCATCTTCTACCCTCTGGAGTGGTGCAGACGTTTGTTCCCTACTGTTTAAGAATGACTGGTGCAGTGATGGTGGTGATGGCGCACGCCTTTAATCCCAGCACTCAGGAGACAGAGGCAGGCAGACCTCTGAGTTTGAGGACAGCCCGGTCTACAGAGTGAGTTCCAGGACAGTCAGTGCTATAGTGAAACCCTGTCTCGGGGAGCAGCGGGGACCACGAACAATGATCGGTACAGATGTCAGATCAGGGACAGCAGTCCTGGCTACTGAGGGAAGCAGATGCCACGGCTTCCCGAGAGCTGAGGGTTAGCTGTGGAAGGTTTTTTGGCTCTGAGCAGGATATCATCACTGTGGCGGCTACCTGTGTGGGCCTGAAGATCACTGCTCCTCTCACTGAGTCCTGAGAAGGTCTGCCACCCCAGCACAGTTGGAAGATCTTGGATGGGCTGTCACACTCTTTAGACTGAAAAGAGCAGGCGTCCAAGAATGCTGCTGAATTACCCCAGCAGTCCACACTTGACTTCTACACAGCAATACCAAGGTTTTGAACACATCAGGAAGTTTTTATTCATTTGACCGATAGAATATAAACTGCATCTCCAGCCACACCTAAGGGCTTGCCCAGAGTCCCATCCTTTCCCAGGCTCAAAACCTAAAATGCAACAGTGACTACACTAATGGACACAGTCGTCAACAACAAAGAAGTTGGGGCGTGGTGGCTCACGCCTCCAATCCCAGCACTCAGGAGGCAGAGGCAGGCAGATCTCTTAAGTTTGAGGCAACCCTGGTGTCTTAGCTAGGGTTTCTATTGCTGTGAAGAGACACCATGACCATGGCAACTCTTATAAAGGAAACATTTGACTGGGGGTGACTTGTTGACAATTCAGAGTTTTTGTCCGTTGTCAACATGGCAGGAAGCAAGGCAGAATGCAGACAGACAGTTGCTAGCAAAGGGGTTGAGAGTTCTTATGTCTTGACCCAAAGGAAATAGGAAGTGATCTGAGACATTAGGCAATATCTTGAGCATAGGAGACCTCTAAACCAGTCCCCATGATGACACACTTAATCCAACAAGGCCACACTTCCTAATAGTGCCATTCCCTTTGGGGGCCATTTTTTTTCAAACCATCACACCTGGTCCACAGAGCAAATTCCAGGACAGCCAGGGCTATCCAGAGAAACCCTGTGGTGTGGGAAGTCCTTCTGTATATGTGTTGCTTTTATCGGTTAATGACTAAAGAATCTGTCTTGGCCTATGATAGGGTAGATTAAAGCTAGGCAGGAAAACTAAACTGAATACTGGGAGAAAGAAGGCAGAGTCAGAAGGCAGAGTCATATAGCCGTTGCCAGAGACAGGCATGACAGAACTTTACCCTGTAGGCCACAGCCAGGTGGCAATACACAGATTAATGGAGATGGGCTAGTTTAGGACATAAGAGTTAGCCAGAAAGGGGCTGGAGAGATGGCTCAGCAGTTAAGAGCACTGACTGCTCTTCCAGAGGACCTGGGTTCAATTCCCAGCACCCACATGGCAACTCACAACTGTCTGAAAATCCAGTTCCGGGGGGATCTGACACCTTCACACCAATGCACATAAAATAAAGTTAAATAAACCATAAAAAAATTTTTTTTTTAAAAAAAAAGAGTTAGCCAGAAATACACTTAAGCTATTGGCCAAACAGTACTGCAAATAATATGGTTTCTGTATGATTATTTCGGGGCTGAGTAGCCAGGAGCTAACTAGTAGCCTCCAACAACAACCCTGCCCCCCCACAAAAAAAAACCAGCTAGATGTGATGGTATACATCTGCAGTCTGAAGTCACTACACAGGAGCTAAAGGCAGGAGGGTCATAAGTTCGAAGCCAGCCTCAGTAGTGCAGAGAGTTCCAGATCAGTCTGACTAGACAACGACCACAGACTGAAACTAACCCTAAAGTACACTGGATTAAATAGGGAAAAACAACTAAGGATACCTGGCACTCATCTTAATGTTCAAATCCAATTAACAGCTTTAATTCTCATGTGTGTCCACAGAACCAGGGATTGCCCATCCTCTTTCTGGCCTCAAGATTCCATTTGTCTTTATTTCCTGCAGGTTACAGAACTTTTGGATTTTTTTTTTTCAGTCCAATAGCACCATGATGCAAACCCACCCAGGTCTTGCTATTAGGCTGCAGTAACTTGAATCTTTCAGGCAGCCTGGGCGTGGTAGCAGGGCAGAGGGTCGGGATGACAGGTAGGGAGCGCAGGTCTGAGTTGAACGTGGTGGCAAAATGAGCCAACACATTGCTGCATCAAGCCATTCTTCCACTTTCTAGACAAACTGAGACTCTATAGCCTCCCAGCTCACGTTTCTTCAGTCTGTTCAGCTTTTATAAGGCCTTGCTTTGGTGAGCCACAGAACATGCGGACGTTAACAGGAAACCACGGGCAACCTTTCCCGAGTGCGCATGGGCCTTTTGAGTTTGGAGCTGCTTCACAAGCTCTCTCCCTGCCGCTCAGCAGACCCGGGAGATGGGAGCCTGGCTGCTGGCAGACTAGGCCTCCATGTCTGGGCCTGTATTTAACAAGGTGGCTTCCAGCCTCCTGTCTGTCTCAACCCCCTCTAATAACCAAATGCTAGAGAGTAGGAATTTGCTCACTGGCATTGGCAATGCTGGGTCTGAGCTGCAGTCTTGCGGTTTACACGGCTCTGTCCAGTTTTAGCTTCCTCACTTAGGAGTTAAGCATGGGGAATACGAAGTCATCTACTTCGTAGCTGCAGATACTAGCGGAGGTATCTATACGGGCAGTGGCACACACTGGCTTCCCCGAAACTAGGACGTATCCCTCTGCTGTTGACATTAGTGATCCCTGAGAAAAGAATGGCTCAGGCTCGGGCTCAGGAAGCATACATAACTGCTTTAAATCTAAATGAAAAATTTGAAGAACAAGCCTGGTGGTGGTGGCACACGCCTTTGATCCCAGCACTCGGGAGGCAGCAGTGGATGGATCTCTGTAAGTTCGAGGCCAGCCTGGTCCACGTAGTGAGTACCAGGACAGTCAAGGCTACAAAAAGAGACTCTGTCTTGAAAAACCAAATACCAAAATCCGGGGTGGGGGGGAGAACAAAGGGGAGTTGTAATTAGAAGTTCCCCTGACTAATAATAATAACAATAACAATAATAATAATAGTGTGCTTTACAAGCATTATTTAGAAAATGTGTCTAAGTGTCAAGTCTCCTGGAAGGTGAAACTGCGTCTCCGCTAGAACACAATGCCTGGTTTTAAATTGTGCTATTCCAGAATCCAGGTCTTTCAGACTTCAGAAGCCATCCGGTGAAGCCGGAGGCACAACATCTAATCGCCAAGATGCATTTTTCTCTCTGTGGTTCTGCCATTTTAAAAGCTGTTTACACCCCAGGAGGGAAATTACAGAAGCTGTTACCAAAAGGTTTCGCCCCGACCCCCTGCTCCGCTGGCCCTATTTCCGGTCAGCAAGCTGCAGCTGCTCGGGAGATCCAGTTGCCCATCTTTGGCACCTGCCCGCCTCCGGCCGGCGGAGACCACTGGCAACCAGCTCCGACTCAGAGGGAACCTGGCAGCCTTCCAGGCTGGTATTTTGATATTTTGACAGTGAACACCCCTAGCAGATGACATTCAGTACAACTTGTACGAGATGTTAATGAAGTCCCTCAAAAAGAATGTAGGAAGAACAACTTGATGCGAGGGATGACAGCAAACCCTGAAAAAGGAAGAGAAAAGACACAGAGACCTGCGCTGTTCCTCCTTCACCCTCTCGCTCACCGCAGTACGTTTTTGTGCTGCTGAAAGTCGGTCGTTAATCTTACTCTGTCAAAAGAAAAGGAAATTTTATGTACATAGCAATATGGATGGGCTTTGAAAACAGTCGTAGGTGAAATAAACAGACACAGAAGGAGAAGCATCGCATCGCTTCATTTAAATGAAAAGCAAAAGAGGCAAAAACTGAGGTAGAATAGAGGTTCCCAGGGCTCATGGGGGCGGGACAGAGTTTATCTGAAGAATAATAAAAGCGCTCTCAGTACAGTTAGGGATGGTGGCTACACCGTAACATGAATACAGGTGATGTACTCATCTGCTTATGAACTACTAGAATGATATAATTAGGTTGGGCATAATTTAACCTCAATTTTTTTTAAAAAAAAAAAGCAGCTTCAAATCCAACTGGCCTTGTACATGCTTGTCACACAACAGCCAGCTGTGACGGATAGCTCCAGCCCATATTTTTAACACTCAAATGGCAGAGGCAAAAGGATAATGACTTGGATACCAGCCTAGCCTACATGGCAACATTATGTCTCAAAAAAAAAAAAGGAAAAAACAAACAAAAAACCCAACAACAATTATACACATCAGTATCAGTCTTCACAAGAATGGAAGAGTAAATGATCAATAAGATTTCTTTTGAAACTGTTTATGAAAAAGAAAATCTAAACAAAATATGGCAAAATGTGATCTATTTAATTTCTTGGATGTTTGCAAGCTTTATATAATTTTTTATCTAAATTAATTTCTTCAGTTCCTTCCTCAAGCCTTAATAATCCCTCCCCTACATTCACACTTTTGACCTGGCTTCTGAGGCTAAGAACACTGATACTTTCCAAAAAATCCCCCACCCCCTCTCCACCTGCCCAGCAATGTCTGTACCACATGGAGCCGCCCACTCACTTGTGTAGAGGAGAGCAGAGCCATCAGCATTTCCATACAATGGTACCAGCATGCAAATACTGCACAGATGGGCAAAAACCCAAGGTTAGTTAGAAAATTAAAAAAAAAATCCCAGGCTGGAGAGATGGCTCAGAGGTTAAGAGCACTGACTACTGTTCCAGAGGTCCTGAGTTCAATTCCCAGCAACCACATGATGGCTCACACCCATCTATAATGAGATCTGGTGCCCAGAACACTATATACATAATAAATAAATTAAAAAAAAATCCCCATTCCTGAGGCAAGTAAGGCTTCGTCAAGGGACACCACAGTCTCAGTCTATCAGGTACGCATTCCCACTTGCAAGAGATGTGAATGCAATCTCGAATCAGACGAAGTGAGAGTCAGCAGAACAGCCTAGGATAAAGCTCATTTTCTATCTGTTTTGATTCTTGCGACAGTCTCATTACACAGTCACCACCAGTTCTCAGCCCTCTCGCCTCCTAGGTACTGGGATCCCAGGTATCACATCGGATGTTCCTTTTTATTGTTGTCACTGGACTGTTGTCGTTCTGAGACAAGGTGTCACCGTGTAGCCCTGCCTGGCCTAGAAGGATCTAGGTAGATCAGGCTGGCCTGGAACTCACAGAAATCTGCCTGTCTCTGCCTCCTAAGCATTGGAATTAAAGGCATGCACTACCATGCCTGGCTAGATTTTCATGTTTAGATAGCAGAAATTTTTAAATTAAATTCTGTAGGGAAAGTTGTAATATTAAATGTCTTGATTCTAAATTAAATATATGTACTGTTTCGTAAAACAACAAAGTAAAGGTCAGCTTCTAAGAGGACTGTATGTGGGCACTGCCAGCATTTACACTGACTGCCATCTGAGCAAGAGACAAGTGTTTCCACCAAAAGACCTTTCCTATTATTTCCTTGAGACTATTGAATTGCCCTCCATAACATATATTAGAAATGCCACTGTTTGCCATTAATCATGAAGATAAAACTGCACACATCCTGGGATATCTACTCGGCTGCACAGCATAGGAGCTTTCTCTTCCAGAACCTCTGCTGTAGGGATGGCCAGCAGGCCTTAGTGAGTCAAGGCACCTTCTGCGAAGCCTCATATCCTGAGTTTGATCCACGGGACCCACACGGTAGAAGGAGAGAACTGACTCCTACAGGTTCTCCTCTGACCTCTCCACACCTGCTGTGGCACATACCTACACATATATTCACAAAAATAGTAATAAACAAAGAAATGTTTCAAAATGTTAAAACATCACTGATCTAATATGTGCTTTGGTTAGCATTTATGCTTGATCTACTCTTTTATAATTACCATTAAGAACTGCCTGGCAGTGGTGGCTCGTGCTTTGAATCCCACCCAGCACTTAGAAGGCAATAGACAGACATCTGTGAGTTCAAGGCCAGTCTGGTCTACAAAGTGAGTTCCAGGACAGGCGCCAAAGCTACAGAGAAACACTGTCTCAAAAAACAAAAACAAACAAACAAAAAGTAGGCCAGGCAGTGAAGGTGTTTTAATCCAAGCACTTGGGAGGCAGTGACAGGCAGATCTCTGTGAGTTCAAGGCCAATCTGGTCTACGGAGTTCCTTCTAGGATAGTGAAGGCAAAACAAAGAAACCCTGTCTCTAAACCAAACAAACAAACAAAAACCAAAAAGAGCCTTCTTAGGCTGGGCAGGTGATTATTCTACCATACCGACAAATTTAATAGGCATAGTATCAGGAGAAACAATTTAAACACTTCTTCCCTTTAAATCACAGTACTTTGCTATTGTGGAAACTGTATGTACATTTTGAAGGTAAGGATAAAATTAAAATTAAAGAACAGGATATCTTTTCCAGCTGATATTATGTTCTCTGACCTAATTTAGGGGAAAACTCCACAGCTTGTTTAAACTCAAGAATTCTAATCATTTCTCTGGGCGTATCTTCAACCTACAGCAATAACCCTTCTCTGGACTCAATTTCTGCTTCTAAAGAGAAGAACAAGAATGCTTCCGTGTATATACTAATGCCTCCACAAATAATGTACTAAGCCTCCACGAATATACTAATACCTCTATGTGTATACTAATGCCTTCATGTATATACTAATGTCTCCACATATATACTAATGCCTCTACGAATGTACTAAAGCCTCCATGAATATACTAATACCTCTGGGTGTATACTAATGCCTCCATGAATATACTAACGCCTCCATATGTATACTAATGCCTCCATGTATAGACTAATGCCTCAACAACTATACTAATGCCTCCACGAATATACTAATACCTCTATGTGTATACAATGCCTTCATGTATATACTAATGCCTCCACGTATATACTAACATCTCCATATATGTACTAATGCCTCCATGCATACACCTAGGATTTCCTTAGGTAATATAGTCAATGTCTGTTTCTCTGCAGTCATTCAGCCCTACAAGAATGCTCAGGATTGACATCAAAGCTGAGATCAGGACTGGGGGAGGCAGGTAGCTCAGTGGGTAAAGTGCTTGCTTTGTAAGCTGGAGTACTGTGTTTGCATGCCCAACACCCACATGAAAAAGTAACCCTGGCCCTGTGGGGGCAAAGGTGGGCAGATCTGGGGAGCTCACTGGACAGTCAGTCTAGTTGATACAGTCACCTCCAGGTTCAGTAAAAGACCCTGGCCATCATCGACCTCTGACTTCCACATACACCTTTATGTGTAAACACACACACATAAATATACACATACACACGCACGCACACATGCACGCACACACTCACACACACATAGGGGTTTCAGGGGTGGAGATTGACGTCTGTCATTGTTGATATCACCAAAAGGATTTATGTTGATGAACTTCCTTGTTCTCAGAACAAGAATGAGTAATTTTTATTGCTCATTTATTTGAACAAGTAAATATTGACAAAGCACATTTTCACATTATAATCACTGCAGCATAAAGCAGAGAAAGTTAAAAAAAAGTTTCTGTGGAAGACGGCTTTTAGCAATTTTCTTTTCAAACTGCCTTAATAATCAAGCATTTGTTTTCATGCACCCAACTCAAATGAATCATTAGAAACCTCCTCAAGCTTAGCTATTTTTGTCAACTGTCACTGTAGAAGCTAACTTGATTTGTGAAATAACCAGGCTAGCTTAAAGGATAAACAATTATATTTTCATTTATTATAAGGGAAACACGCATGTCACGGGAACAGAAAGTTCGGACTCTGCTCGGTCGCAGTGGAACCACACAGAGACAGGGCACCTGGGTCCCAGAAAGCCACGCCTCATCCTTGGAGCCACTTCTTAAAGATAATTGGCTAACAAGGTTTCCCCATCATCTCCCCCTTTTGTTTAAACAAGAGCGATCCAAACCCAACACAAAACTATATACAATAGGAATAGATATCAAGTATAGAATTACAAACAACATAAGCAATATTAAGCAAGAAACACATGACAAATGTTTTAATAAGCATTTTATTTTAAGGAGTCTAAATCTTGCATCGGAAATAAGCTTGGCTAAATCATGACAGGAAGGTTACTACGACTGTCTTATCTTTCACCCTGTCGCAGGCCTGAGAAGGGGAATAGACTTTCCTACAGACCCTTTACCTGCAGTAATCTTTGACGTTTCAGACCTTAGGTCTGAGTCATAAGCAGAGTTTGTGTTTACTCTGTGATAATATATTTCGAAGCAATGATTTCTAAAATTATTACTAAAATCCCCTGTACAAATTGTGTCTCAGATTGACACAGATCATATACATTCATTTTCATATCCCTAAAAATTAATCAGGCCTGGAGCATAACATTTAACAGTAATAAACACTCATTGGGTGAAAATGTAGGCTTGCATTGATGTTGGCATGAGAATTTGGGGGCCTGGGGATGTAGGTCTGGGCCGAACATTTGCCTGGCACGCTGAGACCCCGGGTGCAATCTCCAACACTGGATGAAAAAGAAGTAAATTTTTCAGGGCTAAAAAATAAAGCAGGGTGGTAGAGTGCTTGACTAGTATGCCTAAGGCTCTGGGTTTAATCCCTGGTACTTAAAAAAAAAAAATCTAGCTGTGTATAATGGAGCACACCTTTAATCCTGGGACTCCAGAGGCAGAGACAGGTGGATTTCTGAGTTTGAGACTAGCCTCGTCTATGGAGTGAATTCCTGAACACCCGAAACTACATGGTGAACCAATCTCAAAAAAAAAAAAAAAAAAAAAAAAAAAAAAAAAAACCAAAGGAAAAAAGAATCTGCCTGGCTCCTCTGTTTGAAATGCAGTTTTACCACTAGTTTAATTTGGGAAACTTGACCTTTGCCATACTTCTTTTCAAACCATTTGTGCTGTTGCTTTTGTTGAAGGTCATTGGTGCGTTGTGTTTTTCTTACCTTTCTCCCCGTGCGAGGTCTTCCTCATCGGCCACTCTCCTATTAATTACCTTCCCTCCACAGTGGCGTATTCCAGCCAGAAAGGCCCCCAACCGTCCAGCAACAGCAACAACAGAAGGGGTATCATCTATCAAGAGAAAGATGGACCCAGAGCCTGCTCAGCAGAGGGAGGTCTGATGGAGGTGGCGATGAGGAGCCCATCTGCACCACCAGGGAGAAACATATTCAGTCTCTCATGGTGCAACAAAGTGTCACCTGCTCTCTTTCAGCAACCAGAGAAAAGGAACACAGCCCCTGCCGCTGCTCTAGAGCCACCACTCTGAGGAATCATTTACAAACCCAGGAGAGCATGCTGCACATTCGGGATGGCTTGAAGTGGACTGCAAACCTTAAAACAGTTGTCTCACCAGGAAAGGGCTGGGAGGGGCCAAGCTTGGACATGCTGTGAGCAAAAGAACCAATGACAGCAGAAATGTGGGCTTAGAAAACGATCTGATTTTTATTCATCCTGGCTTGGAAAGAACCTGAGGAAACCTGCGATCCTAGCCACTCCAAAGGCTGAGGCAGGGAGCTCACAGGTTCAAAGCCTAAATCTAAGCAACAGAGTGAGTGTGAGGCCAGCCTGCCTGATTTAGCAAGACTCTGTGTCCAAATAAGAAGCAAAATAGAGGGCTTATCAGGAAGCAAGGCCCTGGATTTAATCTCAGTACAAAAGAACGAAAGAGAAAAGGGAAGGAGGGAGAGAGGAAGGAAGGAAAGGGGAGGAAGGGGAAAGGAAGAAGAATGTCCAGTTGGAAACTGAGATCTGAGGCTGGGTTGTTTCCACCTCCTTAGATCTTGCAGATCTGTATTCTATAATTGCTCAGAGGCGGCCTGGAGAGAAGGCTACATTGTTGAGAGAACTTGCTGTTCTTACAGAGGACCCAGGCTTTATTTCTTGCGCCTGCCTGGTGCACAGACTTATGTACAAGAAAAAAACTCAAACATAAAATAAGCAACATCCCCCCAAAAAAGTTCTGAGGCTTTTTTGTTTTGTTTTTTTTTTGGGGGGGGTTGATGTTGTTGTTATTGTTGTCTTTTGGTATTTTTCAAGATAGGGTTTCTCTGTGTAGCATTGGGTGTACTGGAAATTTCTCAGTAGATCAGGCTGGCCTCAAACTCACAGAGATCCACCTGCTTCTACCTGTTGAGTGGTGGGTTTAAAAGCCTGCACCATCACTACTGAGCTTAGTAAATAAACCTCTTTTTAAAAAAATCAAAAAACAGGCAGGGCAGTAGTGGTGCATGCCTTGAATCCTAGTATTCAGCAGGCAGAGGCAGACACATCTCTGTGAGTTTGAGGCCAGCATGGTTGACTGAATGAATTTCTGGACATCCAAGGACACAGAGAAACCCTGTCTCAAAAAGAAAACCAAAAGAAGGAGGAGGAGGAGGAGGAGGAGAAGGGGGAGGAGGAAGAGGAGGAGGAGGGAGGGAGGGAAGAAAGGAAAGAGAGAGAGAGAGTGAGAGAGAGAGAGAGAGAGAGAGAGAAAGAAAGAAAGAAAGAAAAAAAGAAAGAAAGAAAGAAAAATTAAAGAATAATGAGAATTATCTGAAGGCCCCACACTTTTCCTTGGCACCCTCTGTCTCTGAAAAGATAAACTAATGTTCCATTTTAATAAGTGTATGATCTCACAAACTTCTCAAGATTGCATCTCAAGTGATCCCACAGTCCCCTCCCTTCTGTCTTGCCTAGAGAGCAAAGTGCATTGCCAGTTGTTCGTTAGAAGTAACTGTGCCTGAGTCCACTTCAGAGCCTTCAAGTGGACCCTTTCCCCGCCTTTGCCTCAGAGTCCCAGCATGGAGAGCTGGAGATGTCTTTTTAAGCCAGCTGTTTCTAATAACTTTCCTGAGAGTGGTCCGCGTGTGTGGAGACACTAAGATCTACTGTCACATCAGCCTTCCGTTTCAATGAAGGCAAAGAAAATCTATTGAGCTAGACCTGCATCTGAGAAGAACATTCAAAATCCACATCTTGAAGAAATTAAAACATTCTGTGACCTGCTTTCCTGCCACATACGGTTCGACCGTTTACATTTATAAGAAAGCAAATTCATTTAGAAAGATGTTTTGTAACACAAATAGGAAGAGTCAATGTGGTTAAACAGTGAGTTCTTGAAAAGTCTGTGTGAGTCAACCTAGGAATTGCCAGTCATGCATTCTAAATGTAATTCTCCGACACTGTCACACTTGAAGTTCCAAAATGTTCCACCGCTGGCCCACACAGGGGGGGTGGACAGATGTGGCCCCAGCAAGCTCCTGCCCAGAATTTGTAGGAATAACAATAAAGCTACTGCCTAGATGTCTTCTGCACTGTCACACGCAGCCTGAGTGTTCACAGCCGCTACCTCCAGGTCTTTGCCATAGTCATTAATACTTAATTTCCCTTTTATAAGTGTAGAGAGCCACCTGAGAGGAAGGAGGTCATGAAGGACTCACGGGACCACAGAAGGTAGTGGAGGGAGATGAGGATGATCAAAACATATTATATACATGTATAAAGATGCTGTCATGAGGGGGTGGAGAGATGGCTTGGCGTCAAGAGCTCTGACTACTCTCCCAGAGGACCCAGGTTCAATTCCCAGCACTCCCATGGCCGTTCACAACTGTCTGTAACTCCAGTTCCAGGGGGCCTGACACCCATGACTAACCACCAATGTACATTAGAAGAGAGGGAGAAAGAAAGAGAGAGAGAGAGAGAGAGAGAGAGAGAGAGAGAATGAAAACCCACTACTTTGTATAATTAATATATATGGCTAGGCAGTGACAGGAAAGAAGGAAGAGGCGTTCTCATTTGATAAAGGGACCTCCCTTCCATCACTTCAAGAACCAAAAAGATCTCAGCTACAATTACGAGGGTTGACTACACGACAGTTCAGCTTGTAGCATGAAACACTGTAATGTTGTATACTCGTATTTCAAATATTTATCTATTTTATGTGCGTGTCTATGTGTCTAAGTCTATGTGTATACACCACATGTGTATTGTGCCCATGGAACCAGAGTGGGGGTGGGATCTCCTGGGACAGGAGTTACAGGCACTGGTGAGCTGCCATGTGGGCTCTGAAACTGAATCCAGAGCCTCTGCAAGCGCACCAAGGGATCTCAGCCACACCAAGGGATCTCAACCACACCAAGGGACCTCGGCTGCTGAGCCATCTCTTCAACCGTAAACAATGGATTTATTTTTTTAGGACAGTGTCTCACTGTCTAACCCTGAGTGGCCTGAGACTCACTAAGTAGAGAAGACAGACCCTGAACTTCTGATCTTGCTGCCTTCCCCTCCTAAGTGCTAGGATTACAGGCCTGTGGCATTAAGCCCTGTTGTTGCAGTGCAGAGGGTCAAATCCGGGGGTTTATGTGTGCTAGGCAAGCTCTCTACCAACCGAGCTACACTCCCGACCCCACTATATCACACACACACACAAAGACAGAAAAGAAAAACAGACTTCCTGAAGTATTTAAGTTCAATCTAATGAGATATATTTAAATATGTTATGAAATATGACTTCCGTTTTGAACTGGAAACTCAGTTTTGTAATAGTTAACATATGTTCTAATCTCTCTTAAAGCTTTTGACCCACGTTGCCTGGGCTCTCTTGTTTGGTTCATTAATGATTACATCATAGACTGATTTAAAGTTTGAGATTCCTCTCAAGATAGCATGCCTCAAAGCAGCTAGATAAACTGCCGAAGTTCCTGAGCCTGTTTTAATCACCTAATCAGGAAAAGTGTCCCCACTTAACTTTCTCTTCACAAAATAATGACGTTTCCCTTGAACAAGGTTACCATAGCAATCTCATCTGATGCTGTCACAGCCTATAGTGGGACACAGGGTCTTTATTTTGGTGAGAAGATTGAGGCTCGGATTGGAAAGCAATTACACCTTGGTCTCCTGACTTCTGACCCGTGATCTTCCCATCCTATCAAACTGGTTTTCAAGTCAAATGAAGCCCCTATGAGAAAACTTGCAGCACTCACTCCCCCTGACTCCATTGAGACTTGGGCCTTAGCTCATGTAAGTAAAACCAGGCAAAGCCAGGCCTGGTAGCATACATTTGTAATGTCAGTACCTGAGAGGATGAGGCAGGAGAACCAGGATCAGGGGTTCAAGACCAGCCTTGACTGCATAGTGAGTATGAGGCCAGTCTGGCTGCATGAGAACCTGTCTCAAAGGAAACGAAGAAGAGTGGGGAAGGGATGGAGGGATGTTGTGGAATATTAGTTGAAGATGTGTTACATTCGCTTGTGCTGTGGAACGTTTGTTTAATGATGCAAAGATGTGTTGCATTCTTTAATGTTGCATTTGTTTACCTCTGTGAAGCTGTGTTACTTTGCCTGTTTTACACCTGATTGGTCTAATAAAGGGCTGAATGGCCAATAGCTAAGTAGTAGAGGGATAGGCAGAGCTGCCAGGCAGAAAGAATAAATAGAAGGAGAAAAAGAGAAGAAGAAGGCGGGGAGGACATCAGGGGTCAGCCACCCAGCTATACGGCAAGCCACGGAGTAAGAAGTAAGAAATATATATATAGAAGAGAGAAAGATAAAAACCCAGAGACAAGGATATACAGGCTAATTTAAGCAAAGCTAGCTAGAGTCCTGCCCAGATACGGAAGAAGGAAGATGTGACCTGCCCTGCTGAAAAAGGTACTAAGCCAGGTGGCTAACATATACTAGAATAATGGGGTAATATAAGTTGTAAGAGTTAATAAGAAGCCAGAGCTAATGGCCCAATCAGTTTATAACTTAAAAAAAAAAAGAAAGGGGCTGGAGAGATGACTCAGAGGTTAAGAGCATTGCCTGTTCTTCCAAAGGTCCTGAGTTCAATTCCCAGCAACCAAATGGTGGCTCACAGCCATCTGTAAGGAGGTCTGGTGCCCTCTTCTGGCCTGCAGACATGTACACAGACAGAATATTGTATACATAATAAATAAATAAATATTTAAAAAGAAAAAAAGAAAGAAAGAAAAAAAAAGCTAGCTAGAAATAAGCCAAGCTAAGGCTGAGCATTCAAAAGAAAGAATAAGCCTCCATGTAATTATTGGAGACCTAGGTGGCAGGTCCCCAAAGAGCAAAGAGTTAAAAAAAAAAAAAAGAAGACAGAGGCAGGTGGATCTTTGTGAGTTCCAGAACAACCAAGATGACATGGTGAAACCTTGTCTGAAAAAACCAACCAACAAAAAACTAAATACAAAATGTATTAGCACTCAACATAACTGACTATGAAAACTTTCAGGTCAATAAGCAACGTTTTTTAACCTATTATTAAAATACAATTGCCACAGTAGTTTGAAGACTGTAACAGTCGGTTTGTCTTCTACAGTCTGACCATATTACCAGATTGTTTAACACTCAGCACTATTCCACTCAGTTCTAAGCTGGGACTACGGTGACCATGCAAACTTCTTCAAGTTCATGCAATTAGACGGCATAGAAAACATATAATGAATAAATTACCTTATGCCTGTAATCCCAGCGTCCGGGAAACAGATTCACATTCAATAGTCTGTCTACATAGTAAGGTTACATAGCAAGCCTGCACTATGGAGTAAAGCCTGTCACACAAATAAAGTCATAAAGAAAAGCAGGCTCAGTCGGGCAATGGTGGCGCATGCCTTTAATCCCAGCACTGAGAGGCAGGGACAGGCAGATCTCTGTGAGTTCGAAGCCAGCCTGGTCTACAAGAGCTAGTTCCAGGACAGGCTCCAAAGCTACAGAGATACTCTGTCTCGAAAAACAAAAAAAAACAAAAAAAACAAAAAAAACAAAAACAAAAAAAAAAACAAAAAAAAAAAAGCAGGCTCTTTCTCATTTTTGGTAACAGTGAAAAGTTCTTGTTTCCATGTTGCGCCACTGACATGGTGTGGCTCAGTAGACTCTGAAATGACAAAGGAAAGTGGAGGTGGAATTATTTTTCTATTTGTTTTGCTTTATGTGTATGAATGCTTTGCATGCATAACTATGCACCGTGTTCATGCCTGGTGCCCACAGAAACCAAAAGCTCCCTCAGGACCTGGAATTACAGATGGTTATGAATCACCATTGTGGATGCCGGGAATTGAACCCTGGTCCTCTGCACAAACATCAAGCGATCTTTAACTGCTGAGCATCTCCCCAGTCATGAAGAGTTTTCAGAAGGCGACTTCTGAGCAAGGCGAAATGTGGCAGGCAATGAGACACTTCCCTCTGTGCCTCTCACCATGCTATAGTGACGTCAATGCGGATGCTGAGTTCCTCTTCTACGGCTACTTTGGCCAACTGGCCTTATTTTCCTGAGGCTGTTTTTTACCTACCCTGCTAGCTCGGAGATTCCAACTTTATCTCTTAGCAGCTTTCTTGTGATGTAATTATATCAGCTGACACCTGATAAGGCATTGAGAGAGAAGGAAAAACTTGAGTTTTTACTAAAATACAAACTGCTTGTTAATTTTTAGTGTTTAAGTCATTGCTGATTTTTCTTTAGCGTCTCTAAAATCTTTGTTTTAGCAACCGGATGTTAATCCTATCTCCATTAGCTATGGGGAAGAATCATGCATGAAAGTTGTTTTTTTTTTGTTTGTTTGCTTTTTGTTATTTTTGGTTTTGTTTTGTTTTTTTGAGACAGGTTTTCTCTGTGTAGCCCTGGCTGTCCTGGAACTCTTGCTGTAGACCAGGCTGGCCTCAAACTCAGAGATCTTGCCTGCCTCTACCTCCTGAGTGCTGGGATTAAAGCTGTGTGTCACCACGCTGGGCTTTACAGTGTAACCCTATGAGGTTGAAGAAAACTAGATTTTATTTTCATCTACCTCCCAGAGAAAGTTTTAATTTTAGGCTGTGCTAGAATGATGCCTTATTTACTGTGTTGTAGTGCCCCTCCCACTTTTATTTGTATAAACCACATGTGTGTAATAACCAGGAAACATAACCTGAAAAGGGTTATAGAACTTAATGTCTTTCTCTGTTTTACAAGATTTAGAATTATTTTTTCCCCAGCATTAGGAAATCAGTTATAAAAATTTACAAGCCAAATCCATTTAGTAATTATTTTTAAATATTTCTCAAACAAGTCGTTTAACAGTCAATGGCAAGATAATAGGTACTAAGACCCAGCTCCTAGATGGGTGGTTTCTATGGAAACAAGTCAAAAGAAAGGTCACTTTTGTTGGCCCCACTCATTGCTTTCCTGACCACCAAGCCCACAATTTTAACTTTTAATGCACCCCTCTTGGATGACAATCTTTCTCCTGCACCCATTATTCCTTCTTTACTTTCAATCAGTGGCCAGGCCTATCCAATTCCCTATCCACAAGCTCCGTGGACTGTCCACCTTTGCAGGCTGCTAGATGACCCTCCCTTCCCCAGTAAATGGCATCTTGACATGGATACTATGTGGCAGCCCGATTTCGTCCAGGTCAGCGGTTCCCCTCAAGCTGCTGTGGCCATTGTCAATCTTCTCAGTTTTTCTGGCGCATCTTCTCCAGTAGAGCAGACAATGCCAGTGGAGCAACCAGTCAACCACCATCCTCTGCTTCTGGGATGCACGAGGAAGCCACGTGTCCCAGCTTCTCTGTGTATGATACAGTCAACAAGCAAGTTCTATTCATGGAGTGGGAGCTGCAGCAGCATCCCTCTGGGGCTGGACCAGAGCTGCCTAAGAGTCCACATGCCCTCTTCCCCCTCAGTGCAAAAGGATGCTCATCCTGGGCAGACCAAAGTCACCACTGAGAGAATCATTGACACTAGCAGCCATGTGCTGGAATAAGTTTGTGAAGAAACTCCTCATGACCCCCCCAAACACTGACCTCAAGAGACAAGACCCCACCCCCAGACATAAGAAAACACACTGACTATAGTTACAAGGCCGGCTTTCACTAACCCATGAGCTACATATGGCCACACATTCTGATCTACTGCAAAGGAAAAGATATAAATGCCCTTGGCCTTGTGCTAAGTGAAGGAGACAGAGTAAAGGCACCTGAGCAGTTAGAGTTTAACAACTAGGCTTAACTACTTCTTGGGGAAGCTAGAATTTCCTGATTTGAGAGCACCAGCCTCTACAACCCACAGCCTCTAAACCTTAGCATCCGCAGGGAGACAGGAGCGGTAGGAGCTTCTCCACAAGGTTCCTTTCTAGTCACCCCAGAAAGTTAGACCCAAATATAATGCATTGTGCCTGAAAGTCTCCCATTGATCTTTCTTGGCTCTATTTTTTTTTTTTAAATTACCTTTGACCGTACAACTTTGTATCTATTTTCACTTTTTTAATAGAACGTGGAAACTTTGGTCACATAAATAGAAATAGAAGGAACTCAGGTATAGAAATGCACCAGATCTCTGCCCAGTTTTCCCGATAAAGTGATTTTGAATGCCTTACCATTAAAATACAAGTCACTCGTCTGGAGGCAGAGGCAGACAGATCTTTGTGAGTTCGAGCCCAACCTGGTCTACAGAGTGAGTTCCAGGACTGCCAGAGAAACCCTATCTCAAAAAAACCAACCCCTCTGCCCCCAAATCACTTGGCTACTCTATCCATCTATTACTAAACAAATCATTTGTTTGTTACAAAATTAAAGGCTAACGGTCATTTCCTCCAGCAAATGAAAACTCTCTAATTTACAAAAGAGCCCATCAGGACAGTTTAACCATTTCCTCTCAGCTCTTCCGCCTTACCTTTAGTTTGCTTTAATATGCAAGGTGGTTACACCCAGGAACCATAGCCTCAGGGAGGATTATTAAAAAGGGGGTTGGGGGAAAATAGACAAGGGGGGGTCCTACAAGTGAAACTTGGAGGTGAAAATTTTACGAAAATATAAATATGGAAGTTGAGATCCAAAAATAAAAAATCATTTCTTAAGACTATACAAGCATATGTGCCCCTTGGCCAGGCTTCGCAGGCCTCTGGACTGAACCCCTTAGAACAAGTTATGTTTTCCTAAGTATATAAGGTACCCCAGCAAGGTATCAAACATGGAAGGGGTGAGGTCTGGGAACTCTAAGTTGTAGCCGTCAGAATCAAGCAAGTGGCGGCTCGAGACTTTCAGGTGATGTCTAAAGCAGGGACAGTCTCGTAGGATGTACATCACTCAGTGTCAGAGCTTTGTTACAGAGCTGATTTGGATTCTAGATCACCCAGTTGGTGTGTGGAGAATTGGAGAATTGATGTGAGGGGAAAACAAAAAACGTGGTGTCGGTCATGTTGTAAATACAGCTGTGCCCGAAGCCAGACCCTGCAGACATCAGGTAGCTGTGGAAGATGCTTCTTTTCCCCAGACCGGTCCACAGGACCAGGAGGAGGAAGAAGAGAGCAAGGCCCTGGTCCCCTGCCTTCCTTTCCCAGACAGGAGGTAGCATGCATACTTGCTCATTTTTGTTCATCCCGGTTATCACAAGACTTTTTATATAATGGTAGAGAACAGGCTTGCCTCTGCTTCTACCTCTGGAGCCAGAAAATGTGCTTTTAACTCATCTGAATCCACACATTTTTCTCAATTCCTACTTTTCCCATGAGAACACTGCGACTGGGAAACCAGTGATATCAATCTGCCAGATAACCAGCCCTGCAGGGTCCCTAGAGAGCACAGCATGGAAGGACACCACGGTGGTCACAGGCATGTGCTCACGGCAGAGCGAAACTGGAGATGCTGTCAGGACCATCACGTGGTCATCACATACGTAGGACTCTGTCACGTCTCCACTGACAGAGATCTGAAAAGTTCCTCTAGCTCATAGTTCATGAAGGAGACGGAGCCTTTCCTCCCACATAGTCCCGTTGGAAGACAGGAAGAAGGAGGGAGCCCTAAGGAAAGAAAACTTCTGGAGAGTGTGAAGGGGGACTAGAATGTTGGTACGGCCGTGGACCGGTTTTTGGTCTCCTGAATATGTAGCCCACATCATATCAGAATTCCTACTGTGTCTTTTATTATCCTGGTCTCGATCACCTTCCACTGTGACCAGCCTGGCAGAAATGAAGATGTTGCAAAGACAAACTTTTGTCTTTCCATCTGACTACTGAAACAATGGACCCCGAATAAATGGGACTTTCCACCAGGAATATCACGGTGGGAGAAGCAAAAGGCGGCAGCCAGAAGGGTGTTTGTCCTTGAAATGAGATTTATAGCCTGACAGACCACCTCACAGAATGAGATTGTAGCCTGGACAATGATGGGACGGTGGTGGGCAGGACCACAGTTTGATGGATCAGTGGTGGGCGTGGCCACAGCTTGATCCCAACTGCTTAAATGTACATATCCCTGGCCCTCTACGTAAACTTTAATCTCACCTCAGGACTCTGAAGACAAACTAGAGTGAGTTCACTGCACCTCTTCCCAATATGGCTGCTTCAGCAGGCTACGAGAGAATAGACAGCTGAACTTGGCTTCTTGGGGTATAGACTGTAACCCCAAGTTTGGCAGCACCCCAAATGCACTTTACTCTGACTCAGTCCAAGACTTGAGGTCATAGACACTCCCACATGGTACTAGGCAAGCCTTGGCCTTAACCTTATCTGCTCAGAGATTAAGTTTAGTCCTTCTGGCCAATTTTAGTTTCCTTTCTCTGATTTAAAAAAACAAACACACACACAACCCCACTCCTGCTCAGAAGGGAACTTCAGTACCGTGTCCAGTCGTTCCTGTTGGTCGGGTTTGAAACGTTGCTCATTAATGGACAGCTACAATTGTCTTCGCAGGTTGTAAGTGTGAGTCTTCCCCGAAGCAATAGCATTCTCCCGCGACTGTCAGGAGGCATGCCTGGACTTGTGGCTCTCCAAGATAAGAGCTGATTTTCTCATTTCTTACCTCTTGTTCAATTATCCCCTGTTGGAAAATAGCATTCTTGGTGTTACGCAAAGAAACGCATAAACGAAGTGACAGTAACCCCACAAGGTAGTTTGTTTTTGTGGAAAGGGTATACCACGATTTGAACCAGGCTAGCAAGCAACATAGATGGCCAAGATGGCATCGCTGTTTATTCCTGAGGTCAGGGGGAGTAGCTTGACTGTTCTTCTTTGGCTGAGATTCATCTCCCAGTCTATTCCTGTCTGGTTAATTTATAATACTACTCCAAGGAAATGGGGAATACAGCTCTGGACCATCAAGTTCTAGGAATGCAACAGGATAAAACAAAAGTTCTACCAGGGTGGGGAGATTAAAGGGTTTCAATTCCTTTGCATAGAAGTTTTCACAGGTATAGGGAGATTGATGGGATATTGGCTCATGTGGACTGACTACATTTGATAGAAAGCCAACAAAACAAAACATTTCTCATGCCCCCCCCCCCCTTTTTGGGGAGGCAGGATTTCTCTGTAGCTTTGGAGCCTGTCCTGGAACTTGCTCTGTAGACCAAGCTGGCCTCGAACTCACAGAGATTCACCTGCCTCTGCCTCCGACTGCTGGGATTAAAGGTGTGCACCACCACCACCTGGCTCCCTTTCCCTCTTTTTATTAACATACTAGCTTTCTTCATTCTGATTGCCTCTGACTTTCCTGGGAAATATGGTACTCACACAGAAAACCAGGAGCAGATGTGTGTTCTTGGGAGATAATAAAGGCTCTCTGTGGGGCTGGAGAGATGACTCAGTGGTTAAGAGCACACAAGCTGCTCTTCCAAAGGCTCCAGGTTCAATTTCCAGCACCCGTGTGGTAGCTCACAACTGTCTGTGGCTCCAATACCAGGGAATCTGGCACCTTTACAGACATACATGCAGGTAAAACATCAATATACATAAAATAAAATAAATCTAAAAAAGAAAAGAAGAAAACACACCTTTAAAAAAAAAAAGAAGTTAGCCTAAACTAACAAAGTAAGAAAAACTCATTTATCTCCCTACTTAGTTCAGCTCATTGGGGTTGGTTTGAATGAGAAATGTCTCTCAAAAATGCATGTACTAAATGCTTGGGTCCTGTTTGGGGGAGGCTATGGAACCTTTAGATGGTGGAGCCTTGTTGGCATGAATACACCAGTGGGGACCAGATTTGAGAGTCTGTAGCCTTGACCCACTTCCAGCTCGCTGCCCCTGCTCCATGTTCGCGGTTGACGATACCATCTCTCAGCTTGAAACTCCTGCTGCTGTAGCGTCCCCCTGGTGGTGGACATCTAGCCCTCCTAAACCATGAGCACAGCGCAAATGAACTCCTTTTTAGGTTGCCTTTGGTCTCTGTAGTGGTTTAAAGGAAAATGGCCCACATAGGCTCATAGGGAGTGGCACTGTTAGGAGGTGTGGCCTTGCGAGGTCCACTGTCACTCTCTCTTCCTGCTGCCTCCTGATCCAGATGTAGAACTCTCAGCTACCCCTCCAGTACCATGTCTGCTTGCGTGCTGCCATGCTTCCGGTCATGGACTAAACCTCTGAACTATAAGCAGCCCCAATTGAATGTTTTCCTTTATAATTGAATGTTTTATAAGAGTTGCTATGAGCTTTGTTGACTCCCCATGGGAGGTTTCACCCTCTCTGAGGAGTGAATGGGGGATGGGATGGGGAAAGGTGTAGGGATGGATAGGAGGGGAGGGAGAGGAGGAACTGGGATTGGTTTGTAAAATTTAAAGAAAAAAGATTTTTTTTTAAAAAAAAGAGTCGCTGTGGTTGTGGTGTCTTCATAGAAATAGAAACCCTAAGACCATCATGGCATTTGTCACAGCAACCAAAAAGTGACTGATAGATGCATTAAATCAGATTTTAGTATACCAGCTTCAGGTGACAAGAAAACAGGACAGTTAGAGGATTGTCTAAGAGTTTTATCCTCTGAGATGATTTTGGCAAAACTCGCCATGCATTTAGTTCTACAGTGAATTGACACATTGATTAGAATGCTAAGTGGTATGTAACACTGGGATCAAGATTTTTTTTTTTAAGTTCCTTTTGTAAGTTGTTTGTATGTTGCTGTTGTTGTTTTGGTTGGTTGAATTTTTGAGACAAGGTCTTCCCGGAGAGCCCAGGCATACCTGGCACTCTCTGATTAGCTCAGGCTAACTATCATTGAACTATGAGTCTTCTTCAGCCTCCAGGGGGTTGAAATTAGAGATGCATCAGCATGCCCAGGTCCTAAATTTTCTTTAAATATAACCAAGTAGCTTTTATTCTACTGTGTGTTTGAAATGATGGCAGAATGAATACTTCTGATACGCCGACTTGCAGTTGTTCAGAAAGTCCATGAGTAGCCCCATGCTGTGTCAGCTTCTTGAGTTCTATAAGACTTGTCTGCTTATAAGTTCTAGAAGCAGATGCCTGCCAGCACTTGGTATAAGCTGGAGTTTTGAGGGAAGATCAAGAGGGCCTACAAAGGTACCTTTAAACAACTTAAGCTAGGCAGCTGACAAGTGTGCCCCCTTGTAAGTGAGATGCTGAGCAAAGCACTGGGGTACCTGCAAGAATGGATCACAGGCAACCTCCTATAAAGCACCTGAAAACAGTCTGCTGTCTATAGAAGCTTTGTGGAGGCTCCCTAGCTGCTGCCAGGCACTAGGGACGGTTAATGTTGGCTTCAGCTAAAATCCCTGGCCTCCTTGTCCCCAGAGACATTGAAGTGTCCCTGTCCCAGAGACTTTTTGATCTCCGACAGCTCATCTAATCTTCATTGGTGAGAAAACTAACACGATTTGGCCTCCTGTCCTCTTCAATCTTTTGCATCTTAACACCAGCTGTTGGCTTTTGAAAATCAAAGCAAATTGCGTCAGTCTCGCTTGACTAGGACAATTTTCCCTGGAGGTTGGTTTTTGTCAGTCCAGCAGCAGAAGGTGTTTAGAATTAGTGGGACTATCACACACCTAAAGCCCGACTAAGGTAACACTGCCAAGATAACCAGCTGGAAGGATGTCACCTTCATTTTATGTTAGGTTGAAGGAAAAGAATAAAAAGAAAAGCCTTCATGTTACCTAAGACAACGTGGACAGACAAAAGCAATCTGGCCCCTATGGGAATCATGAGCAAACACTAAGCAGGGTGATGTGGTCACACTGCCGACCACACAGGGGCTGCATGTGATCAAGCAAAAGGAAACGCCCATGGAGACAGGCAAGGTCTGCGAGTTACTAGACAGTCACTGGTTTCCCCTTACAAATAGCATAATCACCTTTGGTGATATTCCAAAGGCATATGTCATCTGGCACGTTGAGGTCAGACCTACAGCTGTGAAAAGGGATTTTCCCATTCGGATTACAAGGAGATATAGAAAAAGATGGGCATGGCAAAACTTGCCTGTAATCCCAGAATTTGGAAGGCCGAGGCAGCAGAATCACCAAGAATTTGAGGCCAGACTTGGCTAGAGGGTAAGAATTGTTTTTCTTAAAAGAGAGAGAGAGAGAGAGAGAGAGAGAGAGAGAGAGAGAGAAGAGAGAGAAGAGAAGAGAAGAGAAGAGAAGAGAAGAGAAGAGAAGAGAAGAGAAGAGAAGAGAAGAGGAGACTGGAGGCCAGTGAGAAAGCTCGTTGGGTAAACACACAAGCTGGGCTCCAACCCCAGATCCCATGCAAAGGTAAAAGGGAAGAGGTGACTCCAGAGAATGGTCCCCTGACCTCCACATCAGTGATGCAGTACACATGTACCCTCCCTCGACATCATCATCACATACAAATACAGCAATAAATACAATTAAATTTTACAAAAGATGAAAAGAAATGCAGCACATTTTTTTTAAAGCCTTAGCCAGTCCTAACTGTCATGTTTCACTGTTTACAGGAGGTTGAACTAGAGAAATGTCAACCTCATGGTACATCGTCAATTTGTTGATTGGTTTGGAGATGCTGGGGATGTAGCTTAAGGCTCAGAGCATATAAGCAAGCACACTGCCTCTCTGTGACCTTGAGTGCAATTAGAGCCCTGGAAACTTAAAAGGACACACGGTTATTAGTAATTGGCTCCACTTTAAGAACAGAACATGCCAGGTGGTGGTGGTGGTGGTGGTAGTGGTGGTGGTGCATGCCTTTAATTCCAGCAATCGGGAAGCTGAGGCAGGCAGATCTCTGAGTTTAAGGACAGTCTGGTCTATGGAGAGAGTTTCAGGACAGCCAGGGTTCCACAGAGAAACCCTGTCTTGAAAAACAAAGAAATAAGAAGAACATTAGAAAAGGTTCATTTGCATTTACATCTAGAAACCACTAAGCAACTACCAATATTTGACCCCAGATCTGTTGTGGGATATTTGTACACTTTGCAAAGTTGTATGGCTCTGACTGGTGTAATAAAAAGCTGACCGGCCAACAGTTAGACAGGAGGTATAGGCAGGACTTCTGGGCAGAGAGAGAACGCTGGGAAGAGGAAAGGCAGAGTCGCTAGGGAGACACAGAGAGGAAACAGGAGGTGCAAGATGGAGAGCGGTAACGCCACCTCTCAGAATGCAGATTCATGTAAATGGGTTATTTTAAGTTAAAAAGATCTAGTTGAGACAAGCCTAAGCGGAAGGCTGAACTGTCATAATTAATAAGTTTCTGTGTCATTATTTTTAAGCTTATGGCCCAAAGAAAGTCCGACTACACAACTCAGAAGGGGTAGATCAAACTAAGAATGTGTCAGAAGAGATCAAGTGTGCAGTGGCCCCTATGGCTGCTGGGTTTTAGGCCCTGGGAAGGCATAGACGAGCCAAGGCATGTGGAGAGATCAGGCTGTTAGCTGGTCAGCAGCTCTGCCTCAGTTGGTGAAGAGCAGTGGGTTGTGAACAATGAACGACAATGGATGAAATCTCTAAAGCAGTACTCAGGAAGGGCCCTCTGATGGGGGATAATTGGGCAGGGTCATCAGACAGGAGGTGAGGGGGCTCTAGGGGGAAGGGAATAGATGGGGAAGAGTCTCTCTCGCCATACTTGGAATATGCAGCTGCTAGGATTTGGTCACTGAGTAATAAAGTGTGAGGTTCAGACAGGCATGGTGGCACATACCTGTAATCTCGGCATTTAGGAGGCCAGTTTGGGCTGTGTGGTTTCATCTGGAAAGAAAGGGGGAAGGATAGAAAAAGAAGAGAAAAGAGAGGAGGGGGGAGGGGAAAAGGGAAGACTTGAGGATTGGGGGATGTTAGGGGTCAAGGAAGGAATGAAAGAGAAATCCTGGCATGTGGAAGGAAGAAACCAAAGGATGAGAAGTTCAAAATCTGTTGGAAGGAGGCTGCTTGTTGATTTTCCGACTGCTCAGCCCTGAAATAATCATACAGAAACCGTATTACTTGCAATACTATTTGGCCAATACCTTAAGCGTATTTCTGGGTAACTCATACCCTAAACTAACCCATCTCTATTAATCTGTGTATTGCCACATGGCTGTGGCTTACCAGGTAAAGTTCCATCCAGTGTCTGTCTCCAGCAGGGGCTCCATGGCTTCTCTCTTTTCTCCCAGCATTCAGTTTAGTTTTCCCCGCCTAACTCTACTTTTTGGCTCTATCACAGGCCAAAACAGTTCTTTATTAACCAATGGTATTCACTGCATACAGAGGGGAATCCCACATCAAAAGTCATCCTCAGCTATATAGTTTGAGGCTAGCCTGAGCTACATGCAATTAGGGAGGAAGAAAGAGAGAAAGAGAGGTGAGCGAGGTGGCAAAGGAAGAAAGAAGGAAAGGTGTCGAGGATACCCCCAGGACATCTGAAGTTGGCCTGAGCCTGCTGGATTTGAGTCATCTATTTGACTAAAATTCCTACTGAAAGATGAATAAAGCTTCATATTTGAGCAAAGTAGCACGTGTGACTTTCAAAGACACGATCTCCACTCTTTCCTCTGGACCAATAATATCTTGTTATTTCTGTTTTGTAGCAACAAATAAAATGGCACGACAGGATTAATAAACCTGCCATGGTCACAGCACTCACCCGGGAGAAATAGATACCATGAACATTTCCCAACTTACCTGGGGAGTTCTGGAGGTAACTTGACCCCTCAATAATATCAGCCATTTATTTCAGCTTTATGCCCTCTGCCAGACCCAGCAGAGCATCTGGCATGTCATGGGCGCTCAGCAAACGCCGCCTGCCTGAAATTCTCACAGGCACTGTATTGTGAGTGTGAGAACACAGGCTTTGGAATAAGACCCATCTTAGCTCTGTCCTGACCATTAGTCCTCTGACACTGAGCAAGTTTTCTCATCTTCTAATTTACTCAACCTTAAAAAAGGCAAAGGGGGTCGAGTGGCTCAATGGTAAGGCGTGTGTTAGCATGTTCAGACGGAGTCCCAAAGGGGGTAGGGTGGCACAATGGTAAGGCATGTGTTGGTATGCTCAGACAGAGTCCCACATGGAGGAGGGGGTGGCTCAATGGTAAGGCATATGTTAGCATGCTCAGAAAGAGGCCTGAGTCCCACCGGGAGAGAAGGGGAGAAAAGAAATCCAAAAAGAGAGGAAAAGAGATGATCATACTTAGTCCTCAGAGATGTTAGAGGGATTTCGGAAAATGACATTTACAAGCCAGTTAATCTAGGATCTGGCATTCACCAAATAACCAGAAAGTGTGAACACCAGGACCTGCCAGCCTATCTTCAGTTACTACAGGTTAGAAGAACTTAAAGCAGAGCCTTTGGGGAAATCTTCCTGCTCAGCTGCCCTGGTCCTCACACTGCAGGCTGTTGTGTTGGCAGAGGAGCACAGGCTGAGCCATCACAGCTGCCCTCGTGGTCATTTTAAGTCCCACAGGACTGTGGCCCTGATCCTATCCCCAGCACATCCATATCTAGCTCTCCTGTCTGTGGAGAGAAAAGGGCAAGCAGAGGCGTCTGGGTACTCAGCTCAAATGTCTGTCTGTCTTATCTGCATTCGTCCATTTTGTCTGCTGTCCTGCCAGCCTTGATTTGTGCCTACATCGGTGCCAGAAAGCCACCTGAGTTGTTGGACCTCAGACTGCACACAGAGGTGGACAAGTCATTCCAGTCTTATTGTTTTGTGGGTAGTTAAGGAAAAAATACTAAGTGACTGCTTAAATTCTATTTCTGAACCTGATATAAGGAAACTAAAAACTTTTATTTCAGGTCTCCTCACTAGATTCCCTTCACAATCACACTGAAAAAATATATATGAAAAAAATAGGGCTGGCAAGATGATTCACTGGGTAAATGCATCTGCTCTCAAAGATGACAACCTGAGATTAATTCTTGAAACCTATGTGGTAGAAAGAGAACTGATTTCTGAACGCTGTCCTCTGACCTCACATTCATGGTGCGCGTGCGTGCATGTGTGCATGTGTGCGCACACACTCAGAGATACTCTACTAATGAATGAAATATATGTAATACACAAATAAAGAGTAAAATACTTACTGAACATTAACCAGAGGAGCTCCCACCCTCCAAGACAGTCATGAGTTGTCTCACTCTCCTGACTCAGCATAGGGCTCGATCTCACACTACCTACTAGTGCCATCTTTGCCTTTGATAGCAGTACGCTCACCTGAAAGACTTGCCACTTCTTGCTTTTTTCCTTAAAGGCCTCTGGGAGCTATGCAATGTCTTCTATTGATGACTCTTCCTAATAACTCTTCAGGAGTCAACCACTTATCCAGATGCCTACAAAAATCTCAATACGTACCACATATACCTACCAGAAACTGCCTGAATTGTAACACTCATGGTCTACTGTATGTGTCCTATTTGTTCAAAAGGCCAAGGGCATGAAGATCTGAACTTTAGTGTCCAACGGGGGCAGGAGAAGGAGGGAGCGGGTGTTCAGGAATCCTTTGGTGTTAGGGCTCCTAGTAGTCACACACTATGATTTCCTGAAAACGTAAAAGTACCGAAGTCCCATATCAATCAGAAGTAGAAGAATCTCTGCGGTTGAATCTCGCAGTGTAAGTTTGCTCATTTCAATGTGGAAATACAGAAAATCCTGTGCAAAAGCTCTTAAACATTACTGAGTCACAGACTTTCCCAACAATAAAAATGGGATGGAGAGAATGGCCCTGTGGTTAAGCGCACTTGATGCTCTTCAAAGGACATGAATCCATTCCCCAAACCTGCATTAGGCAACTCACAGTGGTCTGTAGCTTCAGTTCCAGAGGATCCAATGTCTCTATTAGGATGGACCCTAAATCCAGCATGAGTGGTGTTTTTGTAAGAAACAGATATCACTTGAAGACCTAGATCCAAGGAAGAGTTGGCGATATGATAACGGAAAAACGGTCTGAAATGATGCCTCTATGAGCCAAGGCATGCCAGGCCAGGCATGCCCAGCAAACACCTGGAAGAGACACAAGGAACAATCCTGCCCTATAGTCTTCAGAGGGAGCATGGCCCAGATGACACCTTGATCTACGAGAGGACAAATTCCTGTTGATTTAAGTCACTTGGCTCAAAGCACTTTATGTAGCTGTCTTAAGAAACTAGTACAACTTGTGGAATGATGGGTGGTATGGCAGGTCATACCTTTATTCCTAGCATGCAGGAGGCACAGCCAGGTAGATTGTTGTGAGTTCAAGGCCAGGTTAACATAGTGAGTTTCAGGCTAACCAGAGTTACATGTACTTGGACCCTGTATCAAACAAACAGCAACAACAACAAAACCCCTCTACACCTCCTAATTATTCCTTAGATCTAAACAGCATGCTGGCTACAGAAGCCATGGGACAATGCTGGGCATCTCCACTGTGTAAGGGTTGGTGTATTCGATCGGTATGCTGAATAACCAGACCAGCTCAAACACAACAGATATAATTTAATAATTGAAAAACGGGGAACTCACGCTACCAGAGTGGAAGGTCCAAAGTCCAAACGGGTCCGGGGGGGGGGAGCACCGCATAGAGAGCTTGCACACCTATCTACCTCTGTTTATCTACCTGGGCTCCGGGTGGCCACACCCTAGCCAGATGTGATTGGCTGAGTTTCCCCATCATCTCCCCTTTTTGTCTAAACAAGATTGAACCAAACCCAATACAACTATATACAACAGGAACAGATACCAAATATAAAATTACAAACAATAAATAATATTAAGCAAGAAACACATAACAAAAGATTTACTAAGCATTCTATTTTAAGGAGTCTAAATAATGTGTTGAAATTAAGTTTAGCTAAATCATGAGGAGGGTAACTACAACTATCTAATCTTTAACTCCATCAAACATCTGAGAAGGGAAGTAATATTACTTGAGTAAACAGGAAGTACAATCGAGAAACTTCCAAAATGTGCAAGAATCGACAAAGACAACTGATTACCTGGGCAATCACCCAAAATCTCATTTGCAATGTTGAGGCAACCAACTTTGGCTAAGGCCTAACGTAACTGACATACCATTTTCAAAGACAAGAAACTTTTTAGAACTATCTTACTCTGTCTTGGCAGGATATGACAGTCCTATTTTATCCATTTACAGATTCTCTGTATCTCTGTTAGTGGTTGAGGTATGGGCTTTTCTTTGCCCAAAGGCCAATTCTGCCAAGAAGAAACACTCCAAGTGGAGTGTCTTTGGTGCTCAACATTCTCTCGGGAGTAGATCGGTGTTGCCAGGAGTGATTGTGTCTCACTACCACGGAACTCTAGGTTAGATTACAGGCCATTTTCTACAGCTCTTTGAAGAGGTTGAAGATTATACTATCTATACTGAATATAATCTCTATGTATCTAAAGAACCTGATTAGCCTAAATATAAATATGACAAACATAGATGACTATTGATCTATAATTCTCAATACCTATCTAACTTAAAGACTAAGACAATAAACAACTGTGCAATAAAAAAGAACAATGACCTTCAAATGTAAACAATGTATAAGTATTTTGATCAGAGGTAGTAGTGTACATTGCAATATGGTAAATATATATGTCAATACATAAACAATGTTTCAAACAGAGGTAGAAGCATACACGCATACAATGTTTATTACAATTTAACTTTGTATCAATATACAAGAATCGATACCAATATAATTGTCTAAAAACAATACATTCCCAACAAATGAACTATGGGTATTTTCCTTTGTTTAAAAAAAAATGAGGGGGAAGTGGTGCAGGATAATTATATTCTGCCAATCATGTTTTAAATAAATGCTGATTGGCCAGTCAGGAAGTATAGGTGGGAAAACCAGACAGGAAGTAGAGGTGGAGCAATAAGACTAGGAAAATTCTGGGAAACAGGAAGCTCCCTTGGCAGTCCAGCCCAGACCACCAAAGAAGTAACATGTGACCTGCCCTGCTGCGAAAGGTACTGAGCCATGTGGCTAGCATAGACAAGAACAATGGGTTAATATAAGCTACAAGAGCTAGTAAGAAGACTGAGCCAATGGGCCAATCAGTTTATAACTTAATGTAGACTCTGTATGATTTTCTTTGGGGCTTGCCAGCTGTGGGGAATTGGGCAGGACATAAACCCCAATGAGCAGGCCCTTCATGTTACACCACTGTACCAGCCTGGGCTGGTAGAAAGACTTGAATTTCTAATGCTGCCCCCAACTCTGTGTTGTAGGAAGCCTTGAGTTGAATACTGTTTCCCAACATTTTCTCTCATGTTACTCCATTTCCTCTAGGTACTGCAACTGTGTCTTATGTCCCTGAATTAGTTAGGGTTTCTATTGCTGCAATGAAACACCATGACCAAATAGCAAGTTGGGGAGGAAAGGGTTTATTTGGCTTACACTTCTACATTGCTGCCCATCACTGAAGGAGTTCAGAACAGGAACTCAAAAAGGGCAGGATCCTGGAGGCAGGAGCTGATGCAGAGGCTATGGAGGGTACTGCTTACTGGCTTGCTTCCATGAATTGCTGTCTGCTTTCTTATAGAATCCAGGACTGTTGTTGGGGTTTCTGTTCTGCCCTGTTCCCACAATCGTTAAGCTCCAAAGAAATCACAAGAGGTCTACATTAGTGATAAACTGATTGGCCCATTATCTCAAGCTTCTTATTAACTCTTATAACTTATATTAACTAACCCATTATTCTTGTCTATGTTAGTCACATGGCTTGGTACCTTTTTCAGCGAGGCAGTCACATCTTACTTCTTCTGTGGCGGGGTCACAACTGCAGAGGAATGGGCTTCCCTCTTCCCAGAATTCTGTTCTCATTGACCCACCTCTACTTCCTGTCTGGTTGTCTTGCCTATACTTACTTCCTGGCTACTGACCAATCAGCGTTTTTTTTTTTTTTAAATATAATTGACAGAATATAGACAACTGTCCCACACCACAGGACCACCAGCCCAGGGATGACACCACCCACCGTGGGCTGGGCCTCCCCCACTGATCAGTAGCTGAGAAAATGCCTTACAGCTGGATCTCATGGAAGCACTTCCTCAGCAGAGGCTCCTTCTCTCATGAATCTAGCCTGTGTCCAGTTGACACACAAAATCAGCATGGGTGACAACTCACAAAAGCTGGGAGGGCATACGTATTGCACAGCCTGCAGGTAGCTCAATAGGTTGGAGAGTGTCCTTTTTAGGTGTCTCAGTTGGTCTAAACCTCAGCTGATTTCTGTTTCTGACCTGAGGACCTTCTTGGCAGCTTAGCTTCATTCTGTATGAGGACTCTCTGCTTCTGTTACTTACCCTGACAGGGAGGGACCTAGTGAATCTAGTCTGTTTCAGAGGCTTCCTGAAGCTCTTGAGTCATTTACCTTAAGAAGCTTAAGGAGGGGCTGGAGAGCTGGCTCAGTGGTTAAAAGCGCTGCTTGCTCTTCCAAAGGTCCTGAGTTCAATTCCCAGCAACCACATGGTGGCTCACAACCATCTGTAATGAGATTGGGTGCCCTTTTCTGGCCTTTAGGGATACATGCAGAATACTAAGAGTACTGTATACATAATAAATAAATAAATCTTTTTTTAAAAAAAAAAAAGAAAGGAAAGAAAAGAAAAAGCTTAAGGAGTTTCCCTGCTGGGTGGAATGTTTCAGTCTTGGAGGAAACAGTTACATGGCATTCTCGAATTTGAGATTAAGTCCCCTCCTGCACTTCACAGCTCTGTATCCGTCCCTGAGTGTTCCCAGACATAGAGAAAAGTCAACCAGCTTGGAGCTAGAGACTTGGCTTAGTGTTTAAGAGGATGGTCCTCCATACTGCTGTTATGGAGGACACAAGTTTATCCCTGAAGGGACTGTAGCCAGCCTGAGTATGGTTAACATGGCTCTGGCAGGCCTTGCCCTTCTCCTTTTGCCCTGCTAAAAACCATTTGATTACATTCCTAAGGCTCGCTACTGAGGTCCGAATTTGGCTAATTCTTCCCCCTGTGGCAGACTACCAAGGTGCAGCTTTCAAAGTACTGAAGTCCAACAATCAAAACACCCCCTTTGGCTCATCCAGTTAGCATGTCCATTAAAATTAAACACCTCATCCTAACATGGGGTTTTTCCTTTTCCCTTTATAAACTACCACTATCCTATGGGTGACATCTGTCTCAACTCTATTCAGAGGCAACCCTTTGTCCCCCTCCAGGACAAATATCCCTTCCCCTTCTCCCTCATCTTATTTTTATCTTATTTTATCCATGTTCTTTGTCTCTCTGGGGCAAATAAATCTCCTTTGTGCTGAGAACTTGGTCTTGGCATGTCCTGAGCCTATACCAATCCTTTCAATCCCAGTACCCAAGTCAGGCAGCTTGCAACCACCTCTAACTCCAGGGGATCTGATGCCCTCTTCTAGCCCATAAGGGCACTTGTGTGCACACATGCACATTTCTAGAAGCAGATACCCTCTTATGCAATTTTTTTTAACTCAACCAACCTTACTTCTTCTTTACATCTATGATAGTCTGAGTAAGAATGGTCCCCTGTAACTCATATGTTTGCGTACTTGGTCAGCAGTTGGTAGAACTGTTTGGGAAGGACGAGGACATGTGACCTTGTTGACGGAGGTGTGCCACTGGAGCTTGTTTCCGGGTTTTAAACACCACGCCATTCCCAACCTCTCTTTCTACCTTGTGCTTGTGGATCAAGATGTACTCTCTTAGCTATTGCCTTAACACCATCCTGCCTGCCTGCCTGCCTGCCATGCTGTCTGCCGTAATTGTCATGGACTTATCTTCCGAAACTGTAAAGCCTGTGTAAACCCTGTCTTCTATAAGTTGCCTGAGTCATGAAGTCTTATCACAGCAATAAAAAAGTAACTAAGACAGTATCTATATTAATTCCATTTGCATCGCTGTGACCCAAATGCTAGCAAGAACATCTCAATGGAGGACTTTGTTTGTTTTATTTTATTACTCATGGTTTCGCTGGAGTCCAGTCCTTCATCATAGAAAAGGGATGAAGAAATGGTTTCATTAGTGGCAATGGTTTATGCTGTGGTAAACCAGACAACAGAGAACCAGCAGCCAGGTATAACCTTCAGAAGCCAGTGCTGAGGAGGAGGAGACAGGTGGATCTCTGGGATGCCCTATCCGACCCCACTTAGCCTAAAAGATGAGCCCAGGCTAGTGAGAGGCCTGTCTCAAAAAGAATAAAATGAACAGGAGCTGGAGTGATAGCTCAGCTGTTACAAGCACTTGCAGCTCTTGGAGACGATCTGGGTTCAGTCCCCAATACCCACATGGCAGTTAATGACCAACTATAACTTGAGTTTCGAGGAATCTGATGCCTTCTTCTGACTTCCATGGGCACCAGGAACGCACATGGTATACAAACATATGTGCAAACAAAACACTTACATACATAAAAATAAAAAACAAACAACTTTTTTTTTTGAGACAGGGCCTCTCTGTGTAGCTTTGGAGCCTGTCCTGGAACTTATTATGTAAACCAGGCTGCCCTTGAACTCACAGAGATCCGCTTGCCTCTGAGAGGCACCTGCCTCTGCCTCCCGAGTGGTAGGATTAAAGGTGTGTGCCATCACCACCTGGCTAACAAATCTTAAAAACAATAATAGTAGGGCTGGACAGTTGGCTTGGTGGTAAAGAGCATTTGTTGTTCTTGCAGAAAACCTAGATTCAGTTCCCAGCATCTACACAGTGGCTCACAACCATCTGTAACTCCCATTCTAGGTGATGCAACACCCTCTTCTGACTCCCGTGGGTACCACACACAGAAGTGGTACATATCCGTACATACCTACAGGTAAGACATTCATACATATAGAATAAAATTTTTAAAAATCTAAAAATATTTTTTTAAGGTGGACAGCTTTTTAGGAACAACATTCAAGATTGACTTCCGCTATATGTGTGCAATGTTCATGCACACACAAACGCACACACACAATGTGATACGGGAACTGTCTTAGGATCTCTGTTGCTGTGATGAACACCATGACCAGAAAGCAAGCTGGGAAGGACGGGGTTTATTCAGCTTATGTTTCCACATCACAGTTCATTAGAGGAAGTCAGGGCAGGAACCTGATACAGAGGCCATAGAGGGGCGCTGCTGACTGGCTTGCTCCTCATGGTTTGCTCAGCCTGCTTTTTTATAGAACCCAGGAGCCCCAGTCCAGGACTGGCACCACCCACAATGCACTGCTCTACAGACGTGCCTACAACCTGACCTGGTGGAGGCACTTCCTTAACCGGGCTTCCCTCTTCTCCGATGCCTTTAGCTTGTGTCAAATTCATATAAAACTAGCCAGCACAGGGCCCTAAAGAATTTACTTATTTTTCATTCTCTCATTCCTTCCATCCTCTCTCTTCTTCTGGCTTTCTTTTCGTGGTGCTAAGTGTTGAAGCCAGGGCCTCTTATCTTCCTGGTCAGCTCTCCACTGCTGGCTGCACACCCAACCCAAAGATAAAATCATCTTTCTGATCTGAGCGATTGGCATCACCTTCTCAGAGAAAAACAGATTTTGACAGGGACCTTGATGTTCAACAAAGGTTTGGACAGCAAAAGTGAGAAGGAAAGAAATCCAAAGTTGATAGAAAAATTAAAGCAAATCCCAGAAAGAAAGAGCAGAAACAGAGGAGAAGATGGGGAAGCAGCTAGGAAATCAGCTTAAGGAGGACAGGAGAGGAGTTGAGGGGTGGCTCCCTGGGGAGAACTTGCCAACATTACAAGAATAAGAGTTGGACACCCAAAGCCACAGAAAAAGAAAAAAAGATAGAAGGAAAACAAACAAGAAGAAACATGTGAGAGCTCGGTGCTTGAATAACATGGTTAAAAAAGCAGAAACTGACATTTCAAGCACACGGGAAAGAGGAACTTGCTGGGGGACTGCAGCTCATGGCGCTACACACTAACCGCTTTACATACATTTGAAGGAGCCGGTGCTCAGAGCAGAAACAAAAGAGCTGGGTGTCGCAATAAAGCCAGTGGTGACCTTTTAAAAACAGCAACTGTAAAAGAACCGCGATGATTAAAAATTACATCTTTTGAGGAAGTCAACGAAGAAAGCCTCCTCTTTAGAGACACGGTCCCAATAATAGCTTGCAGGCTTGCTTGTTGAGATTTGAGTCACCGATGATTTCAATGGCAAAACAACTTACCTGAGAGTGAAGGCAGAGCCTTTGTTTATTGGAAGTTAAAAGCAGTGGATGGTACCTGACCCCTGTCTTGTTTCTGATGACTCACCTTCTCAGTTGAGAGCTGCCCGCTCTGGACCATCTCCAACTGTTTCATCCGGTCAAGCTCAGCTGTCTAACATCTGTGAGGCAGGGGGCTGCTTCCTCCATCTCTTTGCACAGTAGGAATTTAGTAATCCCAGGAACAACGATGACAGCAGAGGCTCTTGTAATCCTCTGAAGTATTTGGGAGGGCAAGCCTGGCCAAGAGCCTGGCTTCCACAAAATCTTCCAACCCCTTCTTGACCTCATAAAAGTGACACCGCTTAAGAGTTAAGATCCCTTTCTCATGCATGACTTGAAAATGGGGGAATAAAGAAAAAGAGGATGAAGTTTGTAGGTAGAGATCTTTCCAATTAAGGCTGCTGTAGGTAAGTCTGGGATGTTGCTCAGTCAAGAGGGTGCTTCCCTGCTTCGATCTTTGCCCTGGGTTTGATCCCCCAGCACTATATAGATAGGGCATGGTGGCCCATGGTTATAATTCTAGGACTCTAGAGGTGTGGAAAGAAGGATCATGAGTTCAAGACCAGCCTCATGTCATATGGAATTCAGGGCCAGCCTCGCCTGTATGAAGGAAGCTCTATCTCAAAAAGGAGGAAAAGAAATCTACTACAGATACATACAGAATCACATTAACACCATACAAAGGCAACCAACCAGTTTGCCTGGGACTGCAAGTATTTCCAAAACAAAGGATCTTCCATTTGACTCAGGATAGTCCCATGTCAGTAAGGACCAAAGAACTTCCATATTCTTCAAAGATAAAGCTATTAAATGTTGCCATGAAGATAAGGGTAGATAGCTATGACCCACTTACTGTATGTATGTATATATGTGTGTGTATATATATATATATGTGTGTGTGTGTGTGTGTAATGTGTATGAGTGACACATAAAGACAAAATAATTGTCCCAGCCATACATAGATATGTGTGTAGATGCATGTCTATATACATTTGTGTGTATACATAGACACAATTTTATTTATTTTTGCAGTGCTGAGTATCAAACTCAGGGACAGCTGTGCAGTTGTTTTTCCCCTGGGCCATACTTCCAGCCCCTATATTTTTTTTTTTTTCTTGACAGTCTCACTATATAGCTCTGGCTAGCCTGGAATTTGCTACATAGACCAGGGTAGCCTTAAACTCACAGAGTCCTGCCTGCCTCTGTCCCTGTAATAATTTTTTGGCCGGATCCCCCTCTAACTGTAAGACGGTTTGGGTAGGAGGATGATCACAGCATCTTTTAACCTGCGTATCTCTGCTCATTAGTTCGGCTATCTTCTTCTATAAATAGTATGAATTGCAAGAATGTACACACACGGCTTTTTTCCTGTTCCACTTCCTTGTGTGAGTTAATTTAAACCTTCTCATCGTGGCTGGGTACTTTCCAGGCCTCAGGGAAGGTCCCTGGCTCCCTGGCAGCTAGAAGTCAGCTGTGAAGAATTAGAGTGAGTTCTTTATGTTCTTTTATATCGACACTTTGAGAGTTAACATTGCAGCCTAGACTTACTAATGCTCTGAAATTTCCCTTTTCCATGTAACTTCAGTAAAGCTTGCAACAGTAATAAAGGACCATTTTAACAGGCTGGTGCCCGGGTTACCTTGTCTTTTACATGGCGTCTTTTCTCCACGGGAAGGGGTTTTTTTTTTTCTAATGAGCTGATTGTGTTCTGACGACAGAGCATCTGGGAATCCCTAACTAAAAAGTGGACTTCATGAAAAATAGGATTTCATAACACAGCCATCTGTGGCTCCCGACTCCACCCCAGCCCTGGCTGATGATGAGTCATCAAGGCCAACTGGTGAGTGTAGATGGTGTCTATTCTTTGCTTCAAAACATAATGGTAACATTTTTTTTTTCCCTCTCTTCCTTCCTAACTTCTGCCTGGGCCTTGTGCCATGAGACAGACGGGGGGTGGGGACGGCTCAAAGCCTACAAATTGCTGCTCTGACATGCTCCTTTTAATCCTTTTCTTTCCCACTACAAATAGCTCAAGCAAGTCTGTCTCAGCGGGGAGCTGGTCGGTAGTATATCTTTCAGGATTAATTCTAACCTCTTTTATCGCTAAATTCCTCCCAGGGCTGAGAGAAGACTTCACCCCCGTGGCTGGCTCCCTTTGGATTCCTGGAGTGTAGCGCGACAATTTCCTTAGGTCCCCTTTATTGCTGAAGAGTGGAAAGCCCCTGAGAGGCAGGAATGTGGATGGTGCTACGCTTAACATCATTTTTTTTTCTTTCACGTAGCAGCTAAGCTTAATAATAAACTCTTTACCCAGAGAAAAACCCGGGGTGTAAAACATATGTTGCATTTAGTGAGGCTGTGTTCTGAAAGCAAAGCTGGACCTCTCCCAGCCCCACAGCAGGAAACAGTTGTACTGAGGGAGCAAAAGGGGGGAGTTTTGAAACCACAGAGTTCCAAGTTCAAATCCTGCTTCTTGACTTTGGAGGGAACTTGGCTATTTTGAATATTACCAACCACACCTTCTAAGTAGGAGTATATTCCGCACAATAGCTGAAATAAAATTGTGTTTTTAAGTGTCTGGTGTATCAGAGATTAACAAAAATTAGCATATTTCTTGGGGAAGTTTTGTTCATCTGATGGATTCAAAGTGGATGCATCAAACCCCTGTGGATGAATGTGGCCCTGAGTCCCCAAAGCCAAAAACAAAATCAAACAAGATCTGACATCTGTCCCCCAAATGAACAAATTATTGCTCTCAAATCCGGAAAGAGTCCTTCAAGAGCCCCCATTAAAGCCAGGCATGGTTTTCCATACCCCAAATCCCAGCACCTGTGAGGCTGAGCAGAAGGGTCACCTTGAGTTTGGAGTTAGCCTAGGTTACATAGTGAATTCCAGGCCAGCCTATGCTACAAAGTGAGACTATTTCAAAAAGAAAAAGAAATAATCCCCACTGGCAAACTATCTCATCTAAATCTAGCCTTTCTCGAATCCAAACTAGAAAAGGCTTTCTGGTTTGCTTTTGTGGTTGTTTTAACATCTTCAATTTGTTGTATGAAAATCAAGACCTAAAAAAAATTTTAAGGTTTCACCACATACATTTACTTATTAGTTTGTTCGTTTGTTTTATACGGGGGAGTGAATGCAGTTTATTTTTTTTTTCCTTTTTTTTTTTAAAGCAAGTCTATCACTGAGCTACCTATACGATATCACCAGCCCAGAAGTAGAGGGTTCTGTTTTATGAGCGTTGCTGTTTTGCCTGCATGTATGTCTGTGCGAAGGTGTCAGATCTTGGAATTACAGGCAGTTGTGAGCTGCCATGTGGGTGCTGGGAATTGAACCCGGGTCCTTTAGAACAGTCAGTGCACTTAACAGCGGAGCCATCTCTCCAGCCCCGCAGTTCATGTTAAAATCAGGAGACAAATTTCAGGGTTCAGTTCTCTCTTTCCAACACTCAGGCACCCAGGGACTGACCACAAGCTGTCAGGCTGTGCGGTTGCCAGGCAAGCCCTTTACCCAGTGCCCCACCTCCACCACCTCACTCACCCAGGACCTGAATTGTTATGTGAATGCATGAAATGGTATTTGGACATTTAAATGTTATGCCTGAAACCTGTGATCGACAGCCGGCAACAAATGATTTGCCATCACTGAAGATTGACAAATGAAAACCAGATGCCTCATCAAGGGGGAAATGGCCTCGGCCACTTCAGATTCACAGATCCATCACTGTTCGCCACATCCCTTCAAAAGGTTCCTTTTAATCTTTCTTTCTTTCTTTCTTTCTTTCTTTCTATCTACCTCCTTCCTTCCTTCCTTCCTTTCTTTTGTTTTTTTGTTTTGTTTTGTTTGAAACAGGGTTTCTCTGGTTAGCCTTGGCTGTCCTGGAACTTCCTTTGAAAACCCAGGTTGGCCTTTAACTCATAGAGATCCACCAGCCTCTGCCTGCAGAGTGCTGGGATAGTGTCATCTTCTTGATGGGTGATGTAATCTCTATCAGGATTGGTAATCTTTGAGCAAGTCGTGAGCAGAACCAGGAAACAGTCTACCAGCCCTGTATGTGTTTCCTCAGCTCAAAAACCTAGCTTGTCCATTCAGGGGAGGGGTCATAGCTAGCTCATGATTCACCATAGGCCCTGACCTTATTAAGAGATGCTAACTCCTGTCTCAAAAAAGAAAAAAAGAACCTGATTAGAAATAGGACGTTGGAAATGGACAAAGCTCACAAACCCAGGAAGAAGATATAAGAGCATGAGAGAGAGAGAGAGAGAGACAGAGACAGAGACAGAGACGGGGGGGGGGCAGACAGAGTAGAAACCTTTTCCTATATGATGTGTGGCATTTTTCCTGGGGAGATATGACAAAAAATGTCTATTTACACCAGAAAGGAAATCTACTACTGTCACAGTTGAACTTGAAGGAACAATGATTTTGTTGGGGTTGTTTTCAGGAATATGGACAACTCTGTGTCCCTGAAAGTACACCTCAACATGGGTGATGACTTGAAAACCGGAACTCTGGAGCTCTCTGTCCAGTGTCTTCTCTCTTCAGCAACGCATATTGTTTATATAACCCGGGTGCTGGGCATGGGGTGGGGGTGGGGGGAGCCTGTGTATCTAGTTAACGCCAGAGACTTCCTGAAATTTATGAGTTGATTTAAACTCTTTTGGAGCCTCTCATTAAAACTTCCTGAGTCATTGGGACTGGAGGGATGGCTAACAGTCAAGACCACTGGCTGTTTTTGCAGAGGACCCAGATTCAATTCCCAACACCTACATGGAAGCTCACAGCTGTTTGTAGCTATGGTTTCAGAGGATCTGACACCCTCGCACAGACATACAGGCAGGCAAAACACCGATGCTCATAAAGTAAAAATAAATAAATCATTAATGAAAAAGTAAAAAAGAAAGAAAGAAAACTTCCTGAGTCCCAAGGAGCTGCCCTCCAGGAAGGAGGGCCTTTGGAGATGACTACAAAACATTAGAATCCAAGATCTAGATGTAAAAGCATGGAATCTTAGCATTCTCACAGGAGATTGAGGCAGGGAAATCTTGAGGTCAGGACCAGCCTAGTATAAAGCCTATCTCTAGGCAGAGAAAACAGAAAGAAGAACAGGGACCATCACATTTGGTTATTCACATTTGATTGTTCTGTTCTGTCCCGTTGTGCAATATGAACCCAGGGTCCTGCGAAGTTTAGAATAACCCAAAACTGAAGGAGAATGTCTCCCCGTGTTGGGAGGGGACCCCAGAGCATGGTAACAATGACATGTAGTAAGCATCAGAGTCCTGAATCCTGTCTAGAGTTCCTATCAGCTCTCCTACTTCTCTGGTGTTTCGGGGAGGGGGGAGAGAAAGAAAAAAAAAAGAAGAAGAACGTATTCGGAGAAGTTGTGGGTAAGTGTGACTATTTCACCATGTCAAATCAATTTCTGCAAGTCCTTGAGGGAGCACCTGCTTTGTGCTGACAAAGGGTTTGTTCTTTAACTGTGACCTATTACTTGAAAATGCTCCTGATTACACAGCAGGGTGTGTCCTGTCAGGTGACTCAGGCTATTTTCAGCTGCATATAAGTAGCTCTGCCAGCGCCGGGGTCTCTGTGGTTCTCGGGCAGAACCGAGGGCTTTGTGTTCGCTGGAGAAACACTCTGCGGAATGGGTCTGCCGGGGCGGGGCGGAGCGGGGAGTGGGGTGGCGATGCTTCTAAACGCGGGAGAATGGTTCGGAAATGGAGGTCTTTCTTTCAAAACACCGTTATCTCGATCTTTTCGCAAACTGTTCCGTTCCTTTCAATGCTGCAGGCAAGGAGCTCAGCAGGAACTCTGGATCACAACCACGCAGGAGTTCTTCTGGTTCCTTTGCCATTCCATCTTTCCAATCAAACCACAAGGATCTTGACCATGACGACGTGAGCCTCTTAGTTTCCCAGTAACTGACTCAGCCAGGTTGCCTTCCCGAGGGCATGTTGCTCAGTGTTTCTGTGAGTCCTGGAGTCAATCAACATGCTTCTGGCATCGTAGCCCTGCCGGCCCTATTGTCCTGACTTACTTGTGGTTGTGTTGGGGTCTGTCTGTAGATTTTTTGTTTGTTTGTTTGAGACTGTGTCTCCATAGGTGGTCCAAGGTAGCCTCCAGCTGAAGCTCCCTCTCCCTTTGCAGATTTAAAGCTGGAGCTGAAGGCGCCAGCCACCACTCCCAGCTTAATCACCTTGGCTATAAAATGCCAAGCTATCACCAGGTGGTCATGGTGCAGGCCTTTAATCCCAGCACTCAGGAGGCAGGGACTGGTGGATCTCTCTGAGTTTGAGACCAGCCTGACCTACAGAGAGAGTTCCAGGACAAGCTCCAAAGCTACCGAGAAACCTGTCTTGAAAAACGAAAAAAGAAGAAAAAAAGATGAAAGATGTCAAGTTATCTGTCTGATGGATTGATAGATGATCCTTTGACAAAGATTTGAGAAGTTCAATAAAATTTTTTTTCACCATTTATAGTATAATAGTAAGAGTTGGTCCTGTGTGGACATAGGAGAGGGGTCGTGCTTCTTGTGAGAGAGTCTCAAACCCACGTCACAACAAACTAGGACTTTCATCTGAAAATCAATTTTATCAGATGATTTAGATAGAAGATAGATTATATAAATGGTAGGTAAATAGATATGACAGATGATGGAAGGATAGAGAGATGGAAAGATAACTAGAAGAATTTTTCAAATATACAGAGCTGTATTTTTTTTTTTAAGATATACAGCCTGCTGTGGAGGCACATGTCTGTGATTAGGAATTGGGAAATAGAAGCAGGAGAATAAGGAGAACAAGACCAGCCTTGGCTACATTACAAGTTTGGAGACCTGTGAGGGCTACAGAATACTCTGTCTCAAATAAAAAATGTAATATAAGACAAAGCATGGTGGCCCAAGCCTGTGGTCCCGGAACTCTGGAAGCAGAGTCGAGACCATCACGGAAAGTTGGAGATAAGCCTAGTCTGAGTGTTGAGTTCAACACCAGCCAGTGTTCCACACAGGGAGGTCTTGTCTCAAACCAGAATTTACTAGTGATTCAGTTCAGCAGGAGAAGGCACTCAGTCTGAGACCTAGCCTGAGACCTGAGATCAGTTCGAGGAACCATAAGGTGGAAGGAAAGAAGCAACCCTGCAAATTGTCCTCTGACTGCCACAGGCTCGACAGGCATGCCATGACACGTGCACCCCGCCCCCACACATAAACAAATAATAGTAAGGTAAACAACAAAAGCGAATACAGATAAAAATGGTCTCTTTGTGTCATCCAACAAATACAACCATGTGGATACCTTAAGGTCTGTTTTTCTTTCTCGGACAGGGTCTTAGCTGCGTGGTCTAGGCTGGCCTTACACTTGACATCAAAAGACCAGAAATGACACAGGCCATACCAAGACCGAGTTCTCAGAATGAAAGAGACTTCTTTGTCCCAGAGAGACAACGGACAGGGAATAAGAGACAGAGGACAAGAGAGAAGGAAACAGGAACAAGGGAGAGGAGGCAGCGAGGGACAAAGGGTTGCCTCTGGATAGAGCAGAGACGGATGTGGCCCATAGGAAGATGTCATCTTATAAAGGGAAACGGGAAACCCCGCATGTTAGGATGAGCTGGTTTGTTTCAATTGGACATATTAATTAGGGCAGACAAAAAGGGACTTTTGATTGCTAGACTTTAATACTTTGATAGCTTGACCTTGGGGATCAGCCTTAGGGATGAGTCTGGCATAAGAAAATGTCCAAGTGAGGGAACAGACATTGGCAGGTAGCTCTAGAGATTTAATCTATGGTTTACAAGGCAGGGGCAAGGGAAAGGCCTGCCAGTGCCATGCTTGCCATGCTCGGGCCTGCTAGAGTTCCTTCAGACATCCTCTTGCCTTGGCCTCTAGGATGCTACATGATAGCAGGCATGAGCCACCATATCTGGCTCGTTGGGGGAATGTTTTTAGCATGAAAATGTGACTTTCATAGGGTGTGGTGTATGTTCCATCTTTGCAAGCCCAACACCGAGAAAGCTGAGGCAGGAAGTGTTCAGTTGGGAGGCTCCCAACTTAACAGGTCAATCTGGAGTTCACGTCAAATCTGGCCTTGGCAATGCAGTAGTGAGACTGTCTCCAAACTGTCATAGACTGGAGGATGGTTTGTGGGGAAAGAGAGCTCGCTGTGCAAGCATGTGGGCCTGAGTTTGGGCACCAGCGCCTATGAAAAAATCCAAAATGGAGGTGTGTGTGTGTGTGTGTGTATGTGTGTGTGTGTATGTGTGTGTGTGTATGTGTGTGTATGTGTGTGTGTGTGTGTTTGTGTGTGTGTGTGTATGTGTGTGTGTGTATGTGTGTGTGTGTGTGTGTGTGTGTGTGTTGGCAAACAGGAGGATAGCTAGGACTCACTGGTTCCTTCAGGCTCAGTGAGGGACCTTGGCTCAAAGGAAAAAGACACAGTGAGACCCCCCTCTGGCCTCCAGATTCACACACTCGGGCATGCACACACTCACACATGTACACAACATGTACGCACACAAACAAAAATTCACATCTGTCAAGTTTGTGAACTCTATACCCAAGTTCCCACGTGTTTCTCCTGACACACGATTCTAGATGTAAGAGCTTTGAAGTTTCTCTTGTAGTATCAGACACACCAATCCCTGTGGGAGCTTCTTCCTGCAAAGACCTCTCAACCTTCAGGGAGCTGCTTCCCCAGGGTCTCCCCCCACCAACTCTCCATCCCTCCCTTCCCTTTAAAGGAGAAGATTGCACTCCCTCCCTGCAGGGCATGAGAATCTTTGAGGGCAGAGGTAAAGATTAAGGCTTCTGAAGTCTGTTCCCTAGTTCTCACATTCAAAGAGGAAGGTCACCCCGTTGTGCCTACTTCTGCACATGACTGGCTCAGGGTGAAGCAATCCTTGCAGTCCTAGCGCTGGAGGCCGAGGGACGGTGAAGTCAACACTACTGGAATCACACAGCAGCCCCACACAAAGGGAACCAAACACGCAGGCGCTCAGATGGGGCAAGGCAAGGGGCAGGGGAAAGTGTGGAGGCCTCGCTTCTCCTCAGCCCACTCTGCTCAAGGCCCCTTTAAATCATCCAGTGTTTTATTGTTTTTGTTGTTGTTTGTTTTTTTAAGACAGGATCTATGTAGCCTTTGAACTCTCCACATAGACCAGCCTGGCTTTGAACTCGGAGATGACTGCCTCTGCTGGTTCAGTGCTGGGACTGACCGATGGTGTGTGCCTGCTCTCAAGGGAAACATAAAACACCAAAGGAGCCACAAACCCTTTATCTATAATGATGTAACGGCCAGCAAGATGTGCCAGGGCAATGGTGGCACAAAATTTGTAGGCGAAACCAGCAACTGACTTAGTGCCCACTCCACAAGATGGAACCCATACCTGACACTGCTTGGGTGACCGAGGAGCTCAGACTAGATAGCCCAGGGACCTAGGGGAAAATCAAATAATAATGATCTAAAGAAAAAAAACAAGAATGTAATGATAAAATAACCCCTAAAGATATTCTCCTATACTCATAGATCGGCGCTTCGTTCAGCCATCATCAGAGGCTTCCTCCTGCAGCAGATAGGAACACATATGGAGACCTACAGGCAGACACTTGGCAGAGATGGAAACTTTGGGAACACAACCCCACCCCTCAGAGCTCAGGGAAACACCTCCACCACCTTCCGCCCCCTCAGAAGAGGAGTCAGGAAGATTGTAAGAGCCTTAGGGATGGAGGATATTGAGAAAACAAGGCTCTCTAAATCAAGATGAGCAAAGCACCTATGAACGCAGACGGTGGCAGCATGAACAAGGCCTGCACTCGGGCCTCTGCGCATGGGACTTCCGGTCCCCATGTTCAGTATGGGATCCCCTGAGTGTGTGAATGGGTGACTCTGATTCTTGTGTCTTCCCTTAGGCTCTTTCCTTTCTATCAGTCTGTCTTGGCCAACTTCCACGTGATAGTTTCTATCTTATATTGTTATACTTTTCTTCTTCATTGAAGCTTTGGGGGTTTCATATCATGTACCCCAGTTCCGTTCACCTCCTGGTTACCCCATGTCCCCCCTCATCCCTCTTGCATTCCCCCCCACTTATTTTGTTATAATTTTTAAAACATGAATGAATGAGAGCCTAGCCACTAGGGTAAAGGTTAACAACTGAACGGTCACATCTACTAGGAGAGGAAAAGTTCGTTTTCCCAAGCAGACCAACACTGGATACACTAGCCACGCCAGGACAGGCTTCATGCTCAGTAGTGGATCGATATACAATTGGGCTCCACAGTTTGTGCTTGTATTTGGTTACAGTTTGCTGAGTTTTGTTTTTGATAAGGCTTTGTTTTATTTTTTTTCTTTTTCGGGGGTGGGTGCTATTGTTTTGTTTTGAGAGAAAATTTACAGTTGGGTGGTAGGGAGGGGGAAGAGGATCTGGAGGGACTTGGGGGAGGAAAAGGATTTTATCCAAGTATTTTAATTTGAAAATTGTTTTGAATCATAGACAATATAATAATAAAATCAAAAGATGAGCATAGCAGCCCCTGTAATCCCAGTGCTGAGAGGTGAATGTTTGGAGCTTGCTGGCCAAATAGTTAAGATTCAGGGAGATTCCACCTCTAAAAATACAGGGGCTGGCTCTGCGGGTAAAAGTGCTCCTCACATACCTTGATGGAAGGAGTACCAACTCCTGTAAGCTGCCTTCCGTGGGCCAACAGCATGACACCCGCAACCAAGACAACATTGAGCTCCCCACCCCTGGGATCCGCGAAGTGGAGGGAAAGGATTGATGCTCAGATTGTTCTTTGACCTCTATACATGAAGCATCACACACATACACACACAAATAGATACATGTAATTTTTTAAAAGTTGCATTCTGGCCTCCACACAAACACATTAGCATGTGTGCACCCGCACACATTCAATAATATCTTTAATAATGCGGAGAAACTACTGACCTCTGATACACACCTTCCCACACAAACATGCATGCAAACGCACATATACACCACACCAGATATCTGCTGACATGTGTTAAAATAGTTTAATAATACACTTCTTACTTGACAAAAACCACACAGGAAGACGTGATATTTTTCAATAGCGGCCACTGTATTCAACTCTATTTAATAGTCCAGACCATAAGATCGGTCTTCAGAAACAAACATATAAATACAGTCACAGACCATAAATACCCATTTGGCAAACTGTCTACCTTTAGGCCAAGAAAAAAAAAATCTTCAAAGTAAAGACCTTAATGCTGAGGCCCACTAACTACTGAGGTAAGTTCATCCAAAGTGACTAGCTATATGACACCCTTCACGGTGCCATGAAACCCCTGTCTCATAACAGAAATGAAAGTGACATACGTGTTCAAATGAAACAAAAATTTCAACTATAAATAAGTAAAAATAAATTACTCCTGGTAAAACTCAATCATGACCTCCTTTCCCAATTGCAGTCGCCTTGTTGTATAAAAGGATGTCAGGATTCGCTCCCGCTTCTGCCCTCTAAGACTGGGGTGGCCATTTTCCCACCTTCCCAAGCCACCTTATTCCTATTTGTTGACTGCGACTTTTGTCAAAACATAAATGTCCAAGTTTAACAAATAACATTTCCTGCTTTTTAAGGCCCAATTTTGTTATACACCCACTTTTAAAACCCTCTCAGCCTCTGACAGCTTCCCTGTCTTAGCTAACACAGACAATAAAAAATACAGAAGTACAGACTTCAGTACCTTTGCACATATACTTAGCAGTGGGATAGCTGGGTTTAGGGTGCTTCATTTCTTAGTTTTAAAGGAACCTCAATGCTGTTCCACAAAATGGGTGGCCTACCTAATAACCCTAACAAAGATCCATAGAAATTCTTTCTCTTCTTGAGTCCTAACGATGCTTGCTATCTTTCACTTTGGTTGGTGGTTTTCATTTACTTTTCTCTGAATCATGGATCTGTTGGCCATCTGTGTGCCTCTTAGGGGATTCCAGTCTCTTGTCTTTGTTAACCAGGATTGATTTGTTATTGAATAGTTTGAGTTTCACATTTATATCCCGAATTAAAAATGAAACCCTAAAGTTGAGGTGGTGGGAGTGGTTTGGGGGGCAGAGACGGGCCTGATCTACTGAGTGAGTTCCCAGGACAGTCAGAGATACAGAGAAATGCTGTCATAAAAAAGCAAAAATAAAAAACACCCAAAAAAACCTTCTAAGAAATACTTGTGGCAGGCTATATAATTTTAGAAACTTCTTATGAATCTTTTACTAAGTTTTAATTATATCAATTTTTAAAAGTTTCTTGTTTTTCATAGTCTACATAAAATCCCAATTTTCTTTATCACGTAATAATCACTCTGCAAGAATTTTACTGGCACCAAGTGACCTTGATATACTTCTAACTTTTTTCAGTTACTTGGTGGCTTTCCATACTTTCCAGTTAATAGTTACAGTAACACACTTAAAAGTCAGTTGGGCAATGGTAGCGCATGCCTTTAGTGCCCAGGACTTGGGAGGCAGACACTGGCGGATCTCTGTGAGTTCGAGGCCAGCTTAGTCTACAAAGAAAGTTCCAGGACAGCCAGAATTGTTACCCAGAGAAATCCTGCCTCGACTTAAAAAAAAAAAAAAAAAAAAAAAAAAAAGTCACCTAAGTAGACACAATAGGTTCATAGTGACTTATAAAATCAATATTCACTATAACACTCAATGTTAACAAAAATTAAATGTTTCCTCTCAGAAGATTAAGTGAACAAAACTAAACAGTACAAGTTATTCTGGAGTTGCTGTCAAAAAGGAAAAAGCAATACTGAACAACTATCCCCACCGGACGTAAACATTTGCCACGCCCCTTCCCATGAATCAGGACAACAGCCTTCGCAAAGACACCAGACCAACTCTTAAAAGACAGTTTCTTCCCTATTCCCATGACTCCTCTTGTCTCGTTTGAAAAGGAATGTGGCTTCACGTTATCACAGCTCAAAGAAAGGCTTCTGAAACCTTTCTGGAAGAAATTCATTTCCATGCCATTCACGATCTGTGCTCAGGGAAGCATCGCCCTCCATCCATCACATCACTGTCCATCCTATAATAGACATCTGCACCAACTAAGGGCACTTCCTTTTTAGGAGTCCCTGCTTGCAAAAACGTTTGATGAACTCAGGTTACTGAATTAAAGAGCTTGGAAATAAAATTCAGAAGTCTCTGCCAGAAATTCAGCTTGTCTCCAATTCTCCGGAGCTGAGTAAACTCATCTTCCGCATCTGAAAAAGAAAATCCAAACATAAATATTAACTCGGACACCGGTCCCAACCATACACCCTCAAGAGTTGTAACGCACGCTGGCCGTGACAAGCTGAGACCCTCAAGAGACTAATTCACCATCAGTGCACCTGACTTCCAGCATGGCACTAGACACACAGACCAGGCAGGAGTAGAAATATTTGTTTTGGTTTTGCAAAAAAGCACCCTGGATAAGGTCAGTTCTCCAAATATAGAAATTACAAGCATTAAATTTTCATCAGCGGTACCATTAGTCAGCCCTCTGCAGACTCACATGACGTCATCTTGTTCTCATAAGGTCTGGCAGGGAACAAAAGCTAAATTCCAATGACCTGTACTGTTTTCAAGTAGACTTGATCTTCAAATGGCAGTATCTCATAACTCATACCTCCCTCACAGCAGGCAAATATAAACATAGTTTTTAGGGATTCCCCTGTAAGAATCATAAAAGCTTATTGTAATGTTGGAGTTTATATTCTAAAACAAGCGTATTTGTAGATTGGAAATGAAGTCTCTGCCTTAAGCCTACAGTGTAGCTGATGACTTTGAGCCCTAATCCTCCTGCCTCCTTCCTAGAGCTGGGCACTGGACTTGCAGCCTAACGTTCCAAAATAATCTTCAAATTTACATTTTGCGCCAAGCCAATTTATTTCTACAAGTCTAGGGTTTTTTTGTTGTTTTGGCTTTGGATTTTTTGTTGTTGTTTTTGAGACAAGGTTTCTCTGTGTAGCTTTGGAGCCTGTCCTGAAACTCACTCTGTAGACCAGTGTAGAACAGGATCACAGAGATCCTCCTGCCTCTGCCTCCTGAGTGCTGGGATTAAAGGTGTGTGCTGCCACCACCAGACTACAAGTCTAGCTTTTGTTAATCCAATGTCTTTACAAAAAGTAGAGAAGATTGGTTCCCACATTTATTACTTTCTGTGAACTAAAATATAGTAATTAGCTGGATGTTATTAAGAAAAATGCTTTCACGTAAGTGAATCTCCAAGTAAACTCTATGCTAAATAAAATCAATATTGCCCATAATTTCAATTTTTCTCCCATAATTTACAGAGATCTTAGGAATTATTTTGGCCGCTTTGAGTCACTTTAAGGCAATAATGACAATGAACTTTTTATAACCCAGGCTACACATTCAAATCTGATAGCACTTTCAAAAATGACTTTGCACAAGGCTCAAAATAAATGTGAGTTGTAGCGCAGTAAAGAAAACACTGAAACCTCCATTTCAGTCAACAAGTGACAAGCGACCCCTTCCTTAACTCACAGGATGACCCTTGCCCAATTGCTGTAGGGTCTTTTGGGCTTTAAGGCTAACCATGGGGGAAAACAGAAGTTTCTTTTTAGTTAAGTGGGTCATATTAACACAAAAACCTTTAAAAACATTAGGGCTGTGGATCAGTTGGTGGAGTATTGGCTAAATGAAGGTAGAGGAACACAAGCTGTAATCCTACAGGTAGAGACAGGAGAATTGTATCCTTGATAGCTCCAGGTCATCTTAGGCTAAATGAGACCCTACCCAAAAGAAAAAAAACAAAGTTGACCTAAAGCCAATTAAGCCATCTTCACGTAACTATTTCTCAGCAGGACTGATAAGCAACAGAGCTACAGGGCTACGGTGGGTGTCTGAAGAAACAGCAGTCTGTCCGACAGTCAGGTCCGCTGACTGCAGACCTGTGTTTGAGAGATTCACAAAACAAAACCAAAACAAAAAGGGGCTGGGGTGAAAAGATGGGGTGGGCTGACAATGAAAGTGATGGAACTGGGGACAAAGACAGGTGAAGGCAAAAAAAGAACTCCTCACCAGCTAAACAACCCACCCTTCTCCCCCCCCCTCCCCAACCTTCCCAGCAGGGACAGTTAAAATGTTAACTAAGGAGGAAGGCCTCCTAGGTTTCAGAACTCAGGCTCCCAGCGGGGTGTCTTTAAACCTTCAACAGTCCAGAATGGGAGAGCTGGGTCCAGAAGCAGCTCAAGAACTGCTTTTGTTAGGCCTGGGAGTGGGGGGCATTCATAGTGACAGGTCTTCTGAGCTGCATTCCCAGGGACGGCGCCCAGTCTCCAGCCGCGCCCAGGGGGCTTACTGTCTAGGGTGGCCACCTGCACCCTACCCCCACCAGCTATAGAGATGGGCAACGTGCAGAGAAAAGAAGCCTGGCTAACATGCAAGCTGCCGCTTCGAGAACTTTATGATGGTGTTCCTAAGGCACGCGCTAGGTAGGCGCGAGCTCTAACGGACTAAGCCTGGCCTCCGCAGCCCCGCGGCGCCCGGGCTGTACCTGCTGACACCGGCGTTGGGCTCGGGCTCCTCGTCGCGCTCTTTGGCGTCTTCCTGCCAGGCATCTCCGCCAGCACCGCAGTGACGTCGGGTTCACACCAAGCGAGATACAGTTTGTCTCCAATCCTCCTGAGCTGAGCTGCAAACTCAGGCGCTAGCTCTAAAAAGCAAGCAACCCCTGGAAATTAACACTGACAGTTATCCAACTGGTAACCCGCAAGCTAGCACACCCGCCTAGCCAGCATCCTAGGATGCTGCTACTTGGGCGTGCTTGTTTCCCAAGTGTTAGAATTGTGTGCACCCACACACCAACCCTGATAGCTCAATTAAAAAGTTACGAATACAGACACTCACTTAACCCACCCGGTGAGGTCTCTCTTTTATCTCTCATTTAAGACTGACCAGAGAACAGAAGTCAGTTTCTAAAAACATGTGCCTTAAATCTGTTTTTCCAACGGCAAAGCATCATTGCTCAGTTATGGAACTTCTTGTTATCAAGTCCACAGTCCCGAAAACAATTTAAAGCCAAACCAGTGCTTGCAAGCCTACACTGTACCAATTCACATCTATAGAAATGAAAGAGGAGACGTTAAATTAACGTCTTATTTAGGCATTCTAATAGCTGAATAAAGCTAAGAATAATGCAATTAGCTGAATACTAAGAAAACACTGTTACAAGTAAAATTAATATGCAATCGCCTACTTTTAAAAAATATTTCAGGGACTGGAGAGATGGCTCAGTGGTTACGCGCTGCTCCTCTAAAGGATGCAGGTTCAATACCCAGCACCCACATGGCAGTTCACAACTGTCTGTAACTCCAAAATCTCACACTTTCACACAGACATACATGCAGGCAAAACACCAACGCACATAAAAATAAATAAATTTAAAAAATATTTCAAAGACCAATTCTGGTTATTCTCATACCTCTCAAGATTATGACCAAAATTATGAATACAAATTAAAAAGTTGGTCCACTTTGTGACCAAGATGCTTGCTGCTTAAGGCTGACAGTGAAGGCGAACTTTAAGTGCATAGCAAAACACACTTTTAAGCCTACTTTTGGATAAATTTCTGTAGCGGCTGAGTGAAAGCAGAGATACTAAGAGATGCCATAGTGTGCCACGTTTTAGTGAGTTCCAGGATCTAATACTTTCAGAAATATTTACAAAACACTCTTTAAGGTGAAATATATTAACAAGCAGGCTTTGAAAATTCAGCATAAAAATTGTTGATGCTTTGTCAAAAGGGCAAGAGGCAGAAAGCAGCTCAAAGATCCTAGGGGGCCACAGACATGCTGGGCACTTGCTGGACTATTGTACTCCACCCCAGTTCTACTACCTTGATTTGGGAGGGAGGGACCTATTTTTTTTTTTTTTAAGCCAGGGTCTTACTCTGTGACGGTGACTGGTCTTAAACTATATAATTCAGGATTCTCCTGCTTCAGCGTCCTGAGAGCTGGGGTTAGACACAGACGCCCGGCAATGTATTTTTATTGGCGTTACACATTCACCACTTGACCTGGAGACTCCGTGCTGCTCTTTAAGTCTGTCCAGACAAAGCCATGCTCGTGTTAGGCCTTCCAGAAATATGGTCAGAACACTTGGAAATCACATTAAAAAAAAAATGGGCAAAAAGCTCCTCCTCCATTCGGATCTTGATTAACCACCCTTATACCTGCAATGCACCGCTTTTGCATTGCCCCCTGGCCTTATAAAACTATAGGAGAAAGCGGGATTGTAACTGAGTAAACACCATTATGCCCCGCAAAGTTATTTCCGGACCAGAGCCTTGCAATCCCTTAACAGGTGACAGCCACCTTTGCTTAAGATTTATTAAAAAAAAAAAAGGGGGGGGGAGAAGGGAGAAACAGACTCTCACAGTTAGAAGGAGTTGCATGTGAGTGCCTGGGATGGGAAGAGTTGATGGATGGGAGTCGAGGGCCAAATTCTGTTCTCCTGGATTTCCCTGCAGTTCCTAATCTGGACAGTTAAAAAGCTCCTCAATACCAGAGTCTCAACCCCACGCCTCTAGGGTGTGATAGCTGGGAGAGTTCAAAGTTTTAACACTAGTTTACTTGGTGTTGGGGGTGGGGCAGCGGTGATCAAGATGAAGGGGGCTCTCAAAGATGGCCTGGGAAGGAAGGGGGCCTGTCAGGGAAGCGTTAGGCCTGGAGGCCTCTTCCACCTCCACCTGCCGCTAAAACTATCTTCCAGCCCACGGTCTACACATGTAACTTTTTTTCCCTCTCTCTCTTTTTCTGGCCCCTACGTAGAGCAAGTAGAGACCCACCAGACAGACGGGAAAGATCCTTTCTAGCCTGAAATGCACCTGCATCTCAATGACACGATGACCTGAACTCCCCCCGAGGCCCGCAGTCCTGGTAGAAGCCCCTGAAGAACTTTCTAGATGCGTGGAAGGCGCGAGCCGGGGAGTCGATTTGGCCCGAACAATGCAAGCCCGTACATTCTGGCCCGAGCCCTGAAGGGCTGAACCGTCCAACCGTGACCTCGACCCTGGGTGTCCGCGGGCCGAATTGCTTATAGGTACCTGCCCGCGCTGGGTCCGTCGGCGCGTTCTGACGCGCCTCGCTCCGGGGCATCTCCTAAGCGCCGCGGCGATCTCCGCTGCGCACTGGGAACCGAAGTCCCCAACCTGGGCTCTGCGACTGCCACAGTTCTCGGGCCGCGCGAAATGGACCGAGGGTGCCGCGGATCAGACGCACCGAGCTTCTGTAGGCTGCACGAGCGCAGGAATGCTCTCTGTTCGGGCGCCCCACGCCTGCCCACGGGTCTTAAGGGGACTTCCCCGGTGACGTAATTTGACGTCGGCCCGCTGTGTCCCCGCCCTTGTGAGCCGCGGCCGCGCGGGAGCGAAGTGGAGCAGATCTCGAGTCGCCCCGGAGTGCAACCTGCCGGGGCAAGCCGCAGGTCGTCGTGGCGCCGACCCTCAGCAGGGGGGCGCGTGGAGGGCGAGTCCTGCTCAGCCCCCAAATTGCTTTCTTAAAACACGAAGGTGGCAGAGAAGGTGGCAGAGAAGTCAAAGGATCGACTTTGAGAGGTCGTGTCCGCCACTGTGGCAGTGGCACCCTTCAGGAGTAGCTTAAGAAAATCTTACTGGGAAGAAAGTTGGGGGCGGGGTGAGACCAGGAGCCCTGGCTTTTTTATTCTCCCCCAATTACAGACAAATGTAAACAACCCAGGAAAGGAATGGGGAAGGGAAAACTTTTCGAATTCTAAATTGTGGTTCGTTCCAAGAAGTGGTAAGACGAGGTCTTTACTAGTAGACGTCACGTGAGGAGAGTCCCAAGTTCGAGTACAAAATTCAACTTTGGAAAAGCTGCGGAGTGACTGCCAATTGTAAGATAGAGGAGGCGATAGAGTCTGCGCTGGGCAGGCGTGTGTGGGTGTGGCGCCGGGTTTCAGGCTGGTGCTCCCCAACGGTAATGGAATTGTTGAAAAGCTATGCACATTACCTGTGGATGTGTTGGTCCTGCACAGAGAAGGGACCACCTTCATCTCTGAAAAGTCTAGATCCTTTGTAGAGGGAGGAAGATGGGATCTCTGGAAACAGGAACTTCTTGGCGCACTGTCTGGCAGGCCTTTGAATAATTTCTGGGTGACAGGCTTGGAGGCCTTCATGATAAAAACTTGGGTTTGCATTTTCTCGCCCTGTCCTCAACCTGGCCCACAGAAATTTGACCACTTTTCAGATGCAAAAATAATTTGATAGAGATTAAATTAATCAAGTTTCCCTACGCAAACAGCAACGCCGCTCTGAAGGGAACCCAGGCAGGCCCACTGGTAGCAAGTGCTGACTCAAGAGGGCTCTCCTAGCAAACACAGGTCTCAGAAAGTGGTGCTTTCTTATCTGCTGTATAATGCCTCCGGGTTCCACGCAGGCAGCCGCATGAACCTCGGAGAAATATTCGAGTTGTTCGCAATAGTTTAAGCCTGGGTTGTTAGGATATTCTGGAAAATAAACTCCAGCAATTCAGACTTCATTTTCCTAAAGAGCCGGGTAAGCTAACAACAGCATACGAGCTACTGGGTTAAAGGGAGCTGGGGCCCCCAATTCCCACAGCCTGCGGTTCTTGTTTACATTCAGTGGCTCCTGTGTGCGTCTGAGCCTGTTTGTTTTCCTTAAATCATTCAATCTGCACGAGCTACCAAGTAGTTATTTATGACTGGGTCGCAGGGGAGGCACGGACAACACTAATGAACTAAACTACTCGGGTTTAGCAACTTTGTTTTAAAGCTGTTCTTGGATGTATCTGAGTGAGGTAAATACGGTGGGGCAAGAAGGAAACAAATTATCGCCACGTGACCAGAGTTTCGCCCGACCCTAAGGCTGGTGGGGTGGAACCTGTGTGTTCCTCAAACCCCTCTTCAAGCTCACATTGGCTTCCTTAGTTCATTAGAAAACCGTTCATTTATTGATTTATCAACCAATAAGCGTGTTTAAATTACGGGCCCTGAAATGTAATGAATACACACAGTGAGAAAAGCAAATTATAACATTGTTTACCCACAAGGTTTGCCTGTGTCAATCCTGTTTTCTGCCATTATTATCATTATAAAATATTGTTGATTCATCAAGGATATAAATCTTAGACAAACCCCAACCTTTACTGGAATTACAAATTCTACTTTAAAAAAAAAAAAAAGGAAGGGATTTGAGTAGGTTCTAGACCACCTCAAAGCAGGCCGTTTTGATGGAAGACATTTTTTTTACCCTCGAGACAAGGTTTCTCTGTATAACAGTCCTAGATGTCCTGGAACTCACTTTGTAGACCAGGCTGGCCTTGAGCTCTCAGCGATCCGTCTGCGTTTGCCTCCCAAGTGCTGGGATTAAAGACATGTGTCACGGCCACCCAGCCAATGGATGACATTTTTAAGGTGCGCGTCTTTAATCCCAGCACTTGGGAGGCAGATGTAGTCCGGTCTCTGTGAGTTTAAGACAAGCTTGGTATACAAGAGCTAGTTCCAGGACAGCTAGTACTGTTTGTTTGTCTTTTAAAGATTTACTTATTTACTTTTTATGCATACTGTGTTCTGACTGCATGTGTGCCTGCTGGCCAGAAGAGGGCACCAGATCTCATTGTAGATGATTGTGAGCCACCATGTGGTTGCTGGGAAATGAATTCAGGGCCTCTCGAAGATCAGCTGTTGCTCTTAACCTCTGAGCCATCTCTCCAGCCCTAGCTAGTACTGTTATACAGAGAAACGCTGTCCCCCAAAACAAGCAAACAAACAAAAAGACTTCATGTTTGAAACTGTCTGTAAAACAATTTTTTTTTTCTGGTCTACTGTTCTATGAAGAGAATTAGAAGCCAAGTGTGAAAAGCTCCTCTTCTCTCATATGCTCATAAAATACCTTTGCTCATAAAATACCTTTGTACGTCGGCCGTGCAAGAAAACTAATCATGGGGCTGCAGGAGCTAATGAAATGATCAAAGTATCGCTCAGCATTCTAATCTCCTACAACCTGTGGTGGGGGAGACAAAGCAAAGAAGCAGACAAAAAGCACCGATAAGGACAGTAACTTTTAAAGTAATTTCTGAGGACCACGCTCCAAAATGACATTTCCAGCTGCAGGTGTAACTTGGTTGGTAGAGCGCTTGTAGGAAGCCCTGGGTTCAATCCCTGGCACTGCACAAATTAGGCTCAGTGTCATAAAGGGTACTTGTTTCTACAATTTATTTCTTGTGGGTGTGGGTGTGTGTATGCACACGTGCATTTGAGTGCAGGGGCAGAGGTCAGCGGTTATAGGTAAGCAGGAAGCTGTCCCACATGGGTGCTGGGAACTGAACTCAGGGTCTCCTGAAAGAGCAGAGTCTGTGTGTAGCTGAAAATACCCGTGATCCTCCCACCTCCACCTTCCTAGTACTGGATTACAGGGATGTGCGCCATCACACCCAACTGTCAATGTGCTTTTGTTTTCAAGACAGGGTTTTTCTGTGTAGCTCTGGCTGGCCTGGAATTCTCTTAGTAAACCAGGCTGGCCTCCAACTCAGAAAACTGGCCATCTGCCTCTGCCTCCCAAGCGCTGGGATTAAAGGCATACCTTTAATCCACAGCACACCCAGTTTAACTATTTAAAGAGATATAATCAAAATTACAAGACGTTCAGAAGAGTGAATGCTTCTCCTCATTCAGTTATAGTACACTGCGTGTTCCAGGCTCGCAGGCTGCTTGAACTGTGTCATAAAGAGCTGAGCTGTTTAAGTCAGGGAGCTCTAATACACGGCGCATGTGCTGGCAGCCCTGGACCTTCTGCACACACTCGGCACCCAGCAGTTTGAAACATGAGTATGGAGTTCAGCAAAAAGAATTTTCCGAGGTGCATCCCTGCCTCAGTATAGATCTTCCTCACTTGTCTACTTGGCAGCCGAAAATAGATCATTGGTAACAACGAGGAGCCAAAATTGACCCCCAAAAGTCTGTTTGGATATGTAAAAGCTCTGTGTGGGTGGGTGTGCATGCGTGCACGCGCACGTACATACCCACAGGCACTCGGCAGGCGCACCCACAATTTTTTTAAAAATCCCACCACAATAAGACTGTTTAGGAGTCAACTAATCATTCGTATATTTCAAACACAAAGACTGAAGAGCTAAGCATGAGAAAGTAATGCAGGATATTTAGATAGAAAACCTTTGATAAACTATGCAGTGTTTGGTCAGTTTACTTCAGGCTTCCCTGAAAAGCGTGTTTGTGAACAAGTGATTCGTCTGATGCTCTGAGCAGTTAAATCTCTACTGGGACAGACCCCCATGCAAAACTGTCTAGAAAGTGTTCTCTGACCCTCTGGGATCCACAGTAGGTAAATTCAGTTTCCTCTAAGCGAGAATGGCCCAAGCCTTTGATCCCTGCACTCCGGAGGCAGAGGCAGGTGCATTTCTGTGAGTTCAAGGCTAACCTGGTCTGTAGAGAGAGCTCCAGGACAGCCAGGAATACATACAGAGAAACCATATTTTTTAAAAATAATGGCTTGAGGTCAGGCATGATGACTCGCATTCATAATCCTAGCACTCAGGAGCTCGAGAGAAGAGGCCTCCCTCAGAGTGAGTTCCTGGACAGTCTGGGCAACAGAGTAAGACCTGCCTGAAAAGAAAACCTTTAAATAGCAAGAATGGCAATAATGATAGCTATATGTTATTATTACTTTGACACCTTTTTAAAAATACTCAGCGGCCTGGCAGTAGTGGTGCGTGTCTTTAATCCCAGCACTCCGGAGGCAAAGGCAGGTGGATCTATTTAATTCGAGGCCAGTCTGGTCTACAGAGCAAGTTCCATGACAGCCAGGGCTACACAGAGAAACCTTGTCTCAAAAACCCATAATAATAATAATAATAATAATAATAATAAATTATGAATACATAAATAAAAAGACAAATGATTCTGGAGCTCTGGCTGGACCTGAGATTCTGTACCTTTAACAGATTCCGGTGATTTTGGTTTGTGGACAGTTCTGAGTAATAGACTAGAGGGGGCTAGAGGGGACCAGAGGGGACCATGGCTACTAACCTGACAGGTGCAATAGATTTTGCATTAATTAATGCTGTGTAAGAAAAATTGTGGTGGATCGTGGAACTATCTGGGATGACAGCTAAGCCGAAGGAATGGAGCCTATATCAAAACCTGACGTTTCAATGAGTCAGCCAGGCAGTGAGGGGGCTACAAGGAAAAGTGGGACCCAGGCAGATAAAGAGCGGCGGGGTCGGGGGTGAAGTGGGAGAAGTGTGTGTGTGTGGCGTTAGGGGTGGGGAGAGGTGAGGACCTGCTAGAGGAACTTGGATATATTTTTCAGTGCAATAAGGAGGCCACAGAAGGTTGCACGCAGGTGGGTGATACGATCAGATTCTAATAAGGTCACGCTGGCCGCAGAGTGGTGAGACCCAGTGGACGGAGCTCTGAGATAAGCGTGACTCGGGACAGCACGTGGTAATTCTCATACAAGATGCTAGTGCCAGCGAGGACAATGCCAGTCAGCTTCCCTTATTCCAGTTCCAGCAGTGTGTGGTCAGGGAAGAAGTTATGCTATCCAGCCTTCTAGGGCTGCACTGATAAGATACCATGGGCCTGGCAGTTGAAAACAATAGAGTTTTTTCTCTCTCATGGTTCTAGAAGGTGGAGGCCTGAATTCAAGCTGTCACCAGGGGACCGTGCTGCCTCTGAAATGTCTCATGTGGCCTCCAGGGTCTGTGCGGGCTCCCTGACGTCCCGTGATGGGTAAATGTGGCACTCCAGGGTCTGTGTCTGTCAGCACTCTCAGTTCTTTTATCCTCCTGCCTCTGACTCCTGAGCACTGAAAGCCCAGGTGCCTGCCACTATGCCCAGTCTCTTTTTGTGAAGATATCTCTCTCACTGTGTTAGGGCTCACTCCAAACCAATATGACGTCATTTTAATGTGATTCCATCTACAAGGACTGTTTCCAAAGTCGTATTCGCCAGTTGGAAGGCCTGGGATCTTACACGGAGGAGGAAGGCCCACAACTAAAACTAAGTCCCCCTATATCAGCTCAACTGTCTTTAACAACAATAAAGCAGGGCTGGTGAGTTGGCTCAGTGGGTAAAGGTGCCTACCCTAAGGTGGAAGTCTTGAGGTCGATACCCAGGACCCACCTCCCAAACTGATCCCCACAAATTGTTCACTTCTTCTACTGTTTTCATTGGGTCATTCTATAGTTTCAGTACTCAAAACTGCAGGCTTCATTTTGTTCTCTTTTGATGCGTGTTTTTCTGTTTTTCTGGGGCATCACAGACATGACCAACAAATATGTTTGTGCTTTATTTTATTTATTTATTTGTTTTTAAAAACTACAGGAAAAAAAATAACAGCATATTTCAAAGGGGATAGTGAAGGGTTCCAAGGGTAACTGAGTGGCAGGGTGCTTACTTACCTAGCATTTAGGAGCCCTGATTCATCCTCAAACAAAACCAAGTACAAGCACCTGTCAGTGGAATTCCGGACACAGGTCAGGACGTCCTGAATCTTTATGGTAGTATAATAATTGATGTTCAGCAAGTCCAATCAATTAACAGAGATTCACTGGAGAGACTATTAGTCATTGCTGTGTTTATCAGAACACCGAATGCTGATAAAAATGATGGCTACATAGTTATTGACTATTACTTATGCAACCTGTTCTTATAGACAAAACAACACAATAATTACCCCGTGTGCTGTGCAAACCTCAGAATTAACTGCTGAGCTTATGTCAAATGCAGACCAAACTCATCCTGCAAGCTTCCCAGAACACACTGGTGTGAAGGGAGAGGAGAAAATGGTGTCTGGTCTCAGGGGGGTTCCAGTTGACCTAAAGACAGTGTATATGAAGCTTGGTGGGTGGCATGTGCTATGGTGGTTTGATTGAGATGGCCCCACAGTTGTGAGCATTTGAATCCTTGGGCTCCAGTTTGTGTCACTGTATGCGAGGCTTAATAGAGGTGTGGTCTTGCCAGGTGGTTTAATCCCAGAACTTGAGAGGCAGAGACAGACAAATCTCTGTGAGTTCAAGACCAGCCTGGTCTATCGAGCAAGTTCCAGGACAGCCAGGGCTACACAGGGAAACTCTCCAAACAGACAAGAGGTGTGGCCTTGCTGTCACGCAGGTGTGTCACTTAGAGTTGGGCTTTGACAGCTTAATGACTCACCATTTTGTTCATTTTTTGTTTTTGTATTATGTTTTGTTTTTGTTTTTGTTTTGAGAGAGGGTCTCTCTGTGTATCCCTGACTGTCCTGGAACCCACTCCGTGTAGAAGAGACTGGCCTCGAGCTTGGAGATTGCCTGCCTCTGCCTCCCAAGTGCAGGTATTAAAGGTGTGTGCCACCACCACCCGACTCACCATTTTGAGTCCACACTTCCCCTTTCAAATTTACTCTCTGCCTCGAGGTTATGATTCAAAACGTGAGTTTCCAACTCTGCTGCACTCCACCTTCATGAACTCTGGGACTTGAAGCCCAAATAAAGTCTATAAATGATCTTACCTTGGCCATGGTGTTTTGTCACACCAATAGAAAACTAACCCAAAAGCTGAAAAGTCACATATGCCTAAAGCCTAGCACTCAGGAGGCAGAGGCAGGAGGATTGCCAAGTTTTTGAGGGTAGTCAAGTCTATAGAACACAACCAAGTCTCAGAAAGACACAAGAAGAGGGGGAGGAGACACAGGCAGCATGATTTAGTAGCAATAATAGGAAGTCCATGAGCTTAGGATGCCCCTTAATTAACACTTGTTATAGGGGAAGGGCACAGCTGAAATGAGCAAAAGACAGTCTGCAAGGAGCCAACATAGACAGATGGAGTTAGTATAGTAGGAAAGGGAGCTAGTCTATGTGTCCCGGTGTCTCCAGTGTCATCACCGGCCTGTGATCTGGAGACTGACTAATGGTGCCGCCGTTAGGAGGCCAGGCACTCCCTCTCACTCCGACAGAGGGCCTTGGAAACTGCAGGAAGGCACGGTTCTGATAACCATCATTAGTATTTATTTAAAACACCAACTGCATCCCGGTGTGGCCTGAGCATCGCTGACACCGAGCGTCCGTGGGGCTTAGAACGTGGGAGAGCCCACCATGTCCAACACCAGCCTCTGACACCCCTTCTCCGACTCTCTTCTGAACCTTGCTGTTACCTCTGCCTGGAAGGTTCTTTCTCAGGATCTTTACCTGTCTGTCCCTTCATTACTCAAGATGCAGAGCAAATACAACTTTCTTCTCCAGGACTGAGACACAAGGGGATATAATTTAGTCCGTGTGCCTGTACGTACTTTAGGGGAGTCCCTGGGTTAAATACCCAAGTATAGGGAAGGGGAAACAGCCCTTCTCTAATAAACCTGCCTAAAATTACAGTCCAGTGACTGCCGTCCACCATAGAACTTGCTTATTGAATCATCTAGCTTGTTTATTATTTACTGTTACTTTTTGATGGAGTTTTTAACGTGGACTTCTGAAGATTAAACTTGAGTCCTCACACTTCCAAGGCTAACCCTTCACTAAGCTTTGTCTGAGGTCCTATTGTTCCCTTTGAAATTTAGAAGCTCAGACCTGTGTGTCCCGGCCGCTGCTCTTCTCAGTGCACAGAAGGACTGTGTTAGGTGCATGGCACACTCTGCAAGGAGATAAGAGCAAAGCCAGTCTGGGGATGGAGCTCCATCGGTAGAGTGCTTACTTTGCATATAGGAAGCCCTGGGTCCATGAAGCACCTTATAAAACCTGGTGTGGTGGCAGCATGCCTGCCCGTGAGCCCAGACCTTGGAAGGCTGAGTCAGGAGAACTGGGATCAGGAGTTCAAAATCACTCTCCACATATCACAAGTTAAAAATCAATTAATCAATAAATAAATAGAACAAAACCATCATAGAACCTGTAAGGACTTTCTACTTCAAGGATATTTGTGGACTAGGTTTTCTTTTCCATATTCTAATGAGAAAAGCCAGAGCTGGAAGAGATGGGGTCACTTGCCTGAATTCACAGCAACAGTAAGCAAAGAGAGCAGCTGTAACCCCCGAAGGCTGACTGACTGACAGTTACTAATGAGTAAGAGGATCTAGTGATGGTCAATTTACATACACTGGGGATCTAAAATGTGCTAATTTGCTTTCTACGATTATTTCCCATTAATAGTAAACTTTTGGCATTCTTAAACATTTCAAAGCTCATGCTGGCCGTTGTGACACACCTCTAATCCCTACACTTGGGAGACAGAGGCAGGGAGCTCTCTGGGAGTCTGAGGCCAGCCTGGTCTAAATAAGGAGTTCCAGACCAGCCAGGAATACCCAGAGAGACCCTGTAACAACAACAACAACAACAATGAAGATTCAGTGCTCGGAGAGAGCGGAACAAAGTGAGCAACGTTCCTACCCCTCCCTCTCTAAGCTGTCTCTGTTGGGAAGAGGACAGCTGGGAGGGGATGAGACAGGCATGGGTGACACAGTAGCCACTGCACTGGCAGGCGCAACAAAGTGAAGAAGAGCCACCAGGAATCCTAAGATCTCAGTGGAGTGGCATTCTGTAGTCGTCTGTGGGATGTGAGTGTGTGTGTGTGTGTATGTGTGCACGTGTGTGCTCGTGCATGTGTGTATGTTTGTGTGTGTGTGTATGTGTGCACGTGTGTGCTCGTGCATGTGTGTATGTCTGTGTGCATCTGTGTGTGTGTGCACGTGAACATGTGTGTGTTCATGCATGCGTGCGTGCATGCATGTCTGTGTGTGTGTGTGTGTGTTTGTGTGTGTAGCTGGTATTGAACTCAGGGCCTTGCACAGGCTAGGCAACACAGCAAGCATTCTACCCCAGAGTCATATCCTCAACCCTTGCCTTTCTGAGACAGGATCTTCATACAAAGCCTCAAATTTATGAGATTAAAAATGTGGGCTAAACCAGGTGGTAGTGGCGCACATCTTTACTCCCAGCAGAGGCAGGTGGATCTCTGAGTTTGAGGCCAGCCTGGCCTACAGGTTGAGGCCTGTCCTGAGTTCCAGGACAGCAAGGGCTAACAGAGAAACTCTGTCTCAAAAAATCAAAATAAAATAAAATAAAATGTGTGGGCTGGAGAGATGGCTCAGCATTTAAGAGCTATTCCAGAGGACCCTGGTTTAATTCCTAGCATGCACATGACAGCTCATGGCTGTTTGTAACTCCAGGTCCAGGGCATCTGGCACCCTTGCACAAACATACGTGAAGGCAAAACACAAATGCACATAAAAAATAAATAAATTTTTAAAAAAGTGTGTACCACAAAAAAAAGTGTGCACCATCACACCTGACTTCCATAGTCATGTTCAAGAACAGTCCTTCCATAAACTGTTACGGTGCAAAAATAAAGTTATGATCCAATAATAATTGATCCAACAATATTCAGTAGTAAATACAATTTCAGGAAATTCTGTCCCAGCTGGGTGTGGTGGCTTACAGTTGTAATTTTAGAAACTTGCAGCAGAAATATCACCATTATATTATAGAGATCACCATATTATATCACCATTATAATATCAGAGATCAAAACTGTATATTCCAGGACAGTCTGAGATGCAGAGTGGAAACTCCATCTCTAAAAAGAAAAAAATCCAGAAGGGGAAATGTCAGTCTTCAGAGGACTCAAATTCAATTTCCAGGACCTACAATCATGACTCAGAACCACTTGTAATTTCAGTTCCAGGGGCACCAAGCATGCACATAGTATACTATATACATGTAAGCAAAACATATATACATACACACATATGTGTGTATATGTTCACACACATATGTATACGCACACACATATATATGTAAATTGTATTTTGAGACAGAATCTTACTGCGTAGCTCTGGCTGGCCTGGTACTTGCTTTGGAGATAGTGCTGGTCATGAGCTGACAGAGAATCTGCCTGGTTTTGTCTCCTGAGTGCTAGAATTAAAGGCACATGCCACTACATCCAGCAAAAGCTAAATACTTATTTTTAATCCCATTTGTAACAAAAAAAATATGTAAATACACACACACACACATATATATATATGCTTGGGTATATGAAAATCCTAAGTGAGGAACCCTTTTTCATCACTAAAACACAGAACAGAAGATTCAGTCTTCAATGGGTGGTCTTTTGGGCAAACCTATAAATGCAGTACAATTCCGTTTACTGTCACACCGGGAGTTCTTTAGTGGTGTAAAACAGTGGCAAACTAGTTGTGGCACTTACTAAATTATTATTTTATTATTTACTAAATACTGCAAAGCAGATGTGAAGCCAGTGTTCTAAACACAAATAGCTCTGAGAGGAGAGTTAAACCTGCAGACCTCAAAACAAGGAATGAACGGCATCCCTGAAAAGACCTTTCCATCAGGGGTCAACAAGATGGATTATTCAAAAGTAGTCTAAGATGACTGAGCATGCAGTCAGGAAAATAGAGCCAATTCCTACTTACTATCTGCATCAGAACAAGTCTTGGGGCTGCTGAGATGACTTAGCGAGTAAGGACGCTGGCCCTGAAGCCTTACTATCAGAACCCAATCCTGGGATCCCCAAGATGGAAAGAGATACCTACTTCTACAAGAAGGTCCTCTCATTGCCTCATGTTTGGGGTGATTTGAGATAGGTTTAGGACTGGTGACGTGGCTGCATAAGCGTGATGGCCTGAATTCAATCCCCAGAACCCACATAAAGACGGGAGAGAAACGATTCCATGACCTTGCACTCTAACCCTCACAAGCACGCCTTGGCATGGCACATGGATGCCCTCGACACCACACATTAATAACAAGCGTTTCAAAAAGAACGAAATGTAAATACATAAAAAGTACTGGAACAATTGTAGACATTTTCTCAATCTTAACACTGGAATAGCTTGTGAAAACATCCTGTTAAGACCACATTCTAGGAGCACATTTGGGTTCCTGGAAGTTGAAAAAGTTTGGGTCGGCGAAACAACACTAAGAACAAAGTCAGAAGATGAAGGGCAGAAGCAGAAACAAAGGTTGCGCTCAGGCCCTCTGCCAGCCACTTCATTCAGGCCCTCTGCCAATCGCTGCACACTAGCCGTGAACACCCGGGCAGACAGCTGCACAGGGCGGGGAAGCATGAAGCCAGACAGAAATACCAGACAGAGGGGCCAAGGCAGGCTCCCCGGGGTCCATAGCACTCACCCTTCAACATCTCTCTTGAATGTGTGAGGAACTGACTTGACCCCCGTCAGCTCTCCCCTGCTTACTGGTCTCTCATCTCTCTGCCTCGTACTTGGTCATCTCTATGGGTTATGACGCAAGAGCCAAGAAGGACTTCAGAGAGTTTATGGGTCCACAGTAAGAATCATTAGACCTTTCAAATCTGCTTTTGCAGAAACCAAAGACAGCTCTTCCAACCCTTGGAACTAAAACGTGAAGTCACTGTCCGTCACCAACAGACCTCTGTTTCTGACTAGATGCCCTCTTCTTTGTTTAGAATAGGCTATCACGTATCTCAGGATGCCCAGACTTGAGGCTGACGTTGATCTTCCTGCATCCTTCCCTAGGTACTGGTAGTGCAGGTATGAACCACCAGAAGCCAGTTTGCTGTTTTTTTTGTTTCTTTGTTTTGTTTTGTTGCTTGGTTTTTTTATTTTGTTTTTTGTTTGTTTTTTCAAGACAGGATCTCACTATGTAGCTCTGGCTGTCCTGGAATTCACTATATAGAGCAGGCTGGCCTTGAACTCACAATGATTTGCCTGCTTCTGCCTCTCAAGTGCATACATCACTAAGCCCAGATGTTGTTTAGCTTTTTTGGGGGGGGTTGGCTTTTTGAGACAGGGTTTCTCTGTAGCTTTGGTGCCTGTCCTGGAACTAGCTCTGTAGACCAGGCTGGCCTGAAACTCACAGAGATTCGCCTGCCTCTGCCTCCCGAGTGCTGGGATTAAAGGCGTGTGCCACCACCACCTGGCTCTAGTTTTAAAATTCCATTTATTTATTTATTCTGTGTGTGTGTGTGTACACAAGTGACAGTGTCCATGTGAAGTTCAGAGGGCAACCAGAGAGAGTCCGTTATGTCCTTCTATGTGGGTCAGGGGATGGAACTTGTCAGGCCCGGGAGGAGGAGCCTCTATCAATGGAGACACCCCTGCAGCTTCCTATTTTGTTTCATAAGGGAGAATCTCAGCCTAGAGGAGGTGTGGTTCACCATCTGCCTGCCTCTGCCTCCCCAGTGCTGAGATTACAGGAGTGCACACCCTCAGCTCTTCTTCAGTACCATGTTCGAATTATTCATGGTGGCATCTTCCTTTAAGGTGACCTTTGGTATCTGAAATGACATGGAAGCCATTGTCTGTATTTTTAGCATTTGGGAGGCAGAGGAAGGGTTCTGAGTTTGAAGCTAGCCTTGACTACATTGGGAGCTCAAACCCAGCATGGACTGTTGAGGCACTATCATAAATTAACTAAACAAAACTAACCAACCAACCAACTAACTCAGGATTTAGCCTTCTTTTTCAAACCACCTGGGCACCTGTCTTCTCAGTCAGTAGTGCCCCTTGCTTTTTCCCTCTGGATGGAAGACTCCTTCCCATTCCCTGGTGTCTTTTCCTTCACTGGGAAGGTGTCCCAAGCTTCCTCTTGCACTCCACTTCCCAACAGGTTGGTTGCCCACAGCTCTCGGTCTCATGGTATGTACAGCCCGTCTCAGATTCGTGGATTGGTCATCCAGAACAAGTTGGCCACACCCATGGGCAAGGGGACTCCCCCTCCCCAAGAATGCCTTCTCTTCCGGTTCTTTAGGCTGCTTCTCCTGTTGTCACTATTTTATTTGCTTAGACACTTCAGTTGCCTTTTCTGTGGAAATAATAGTCCCCTGAAATGAGGAGTCAAGTCTCGTGTGATTGTAGCAGGTAATGTAACTTTAACAGCAGAGGCTGGGCTGTATCTCGGGAGGCACAGTGCTGGCTTCCCTTGCGTGCGTGATGTATGAGCTCCAAGCCCAGCACAATATAAATATAACATAAAATGGTGATGCACGCTTGTAGGCCCCAGTGCTCAACAAGTGAAAACAGAGGGGCCAAGAGCTCAAAGTCATTCTTGGCATAGCAAGTTACAGGCTACATGAAATTTTTTGTTTGTTTTGGTTTTGGTTTTGGTTTTTTTGAGACAGAATCTCACTAGGAAGCCCTGCCTATCCCGGAACTCACTCACTGTATAGATCAGGCTGGCCTCGAACTCCCAAAGATTCTTTTGCCTCTCTCTCCTGAACTAGAACTAAAAATGTGTGGTACCACGAAAACAATTAAAAACGAAGATGTGCATGGTGTCACACACCTTCAGTCCCAGCACTCAGGAGGTAGAGGCAGGGGGAATCCCTGTGAGCTCAAGGCCAGACTGGCCTACAAAATGAGTTACAGAACCACCAGTACTGTTACACAGAAAAACTCTGTCTCAAAAGAACAAATAAAATAAAATAATAGAAATATAAAAATGAAAATACTCAAGAAAGGATCTTGTCTATCTTGTGTGTTGGCACTCTAGGGTCACTTTGTGATGTGGCCTTCTGCCCGTGTTCGACTCCTGTGGTCATGTTTCTAATTTGGAGATTATTAATAGGAATAACAACATTTTCTCTTTTTTTTTTTTTTTTTTGAGACAGACAGGGTCTCCTAGGGCTCATGCTGGCCTTGAACGTATAGCTAAAGGGGCCCTGACTTCCTGACCTTCCTGTTTCTACCCCCTGAGGGTTGAGATGGTGAGCAAGGACACCAGCTCAGTTTATGTGGCAATGGGGACCCAACCCAGGGATTTCTGCAAGCCAGGCAAGCACTCTACCAACTGAACAACAGCTCCAGCCCCAGCTGTCTTTACTGGGCCATTTTCATGCTGAAAGGGATTTATCCCTGTTAACTTGTTCCCAGGTGCCCTTCCTGCTGGGGAGGTTCCAACTCGGTGACCTCAGCCACCGAGGACAATGGCCCTGGAGTAAAGGCAGAGGTGAGCGAGACCCCTACTCCTCTTCTGAACACAAAAGGCCAGCTCAGAAGCCTTGACAGCCACTGTGGGAATGTGACAGGCCCAGCGACCCACCTGCAGTGTCATCGCTGAGCAGAGAAAGGAAACCAAAAGAAGAGAAAGGAGTCATGGGAAAAGGTGACAGGCCGAGAAAGGAAACCAAAAGGGAGCTTTAGACCTCCCGCTAACAGACAGGTGAGTGACTGGGTTAGCAGCGTAGCACTAGGAGGTAGCCCAGGCTGGCCTTGAATTTGGGCTCCTTCTACCTCCACTTCCTTAAGTGGTGGAATGACAGCAACTCCCACCATGCTTGGTCGAGTGAACTTAATTTTTTTTTTTTTTTAATTTGAATCTGTGGTTGGGGGCGGGGTTTCCAACACCACAACTTTCCATGGTTGATTCATTCACTGGTTCCTTTCTTCCACCGTGTGAGTCCCCAGAGTCACACTTAAGTCATTAGATTTGGTGACAAACCCCTTTACCTGCTGAGTCATCTAGCGAGTCCCCAACTTTATTTTTCTTCATCTTCACGGTAGCTCTCTGGAAAAAGTGCAAGACCAGATACCCAAATTCATCTGATTGAACAGAGTACAAACACGGACTCGTTCAGCTTTGTTGGAGGTGATGGAGCAGCCCCTGCGCTGATAAGGCCACCCCCTCACCCCCGCTATGCCTGTGTGACAGAGCTCTGCAGACCCAGGGGACAGTTCTAGTTCACCGGCTTCAGTGGAGTGGCCCCGATGAGGCCGACTGCCTGCACATTGCCACTTACTTCCCTTGAGTCCCTCAAGCCCTTCGTGACGATACTTGGTCTTAAAGTCAGAAGACCAGATTCTCTCCGGACTCTCATCAAAGTCCAAAATAAAGGATTTGCTTCTCTGTATCCATTTACACTGTTGCCGGGCACCGCAGTCAAGTCTGCACCCCATCTCCTGGGCCTGGGACATTAACCAGTGAGAAGCCAGGTGGTTGCGGTACACACCTCTCTAGTCCTGGCACTTGGGAGGTAAAAGCAGGGAGATGAGAGTTCAAAGCCATCCTCTGCTACATAGCAATTTGAAAGCCAGCATGGGCTCCATAAGGTGCTGTCTCTATAAACAAAACAGAAACACCCCACCGAAACCAAAGCAGAAATGTGCTGCGTGTAGGAGATGTCTTAGCCGTCCTAGAAGGGCTGTTAGGGTGTGGTTTAAAAGCTATAACTGACAAAGCCAGGTGCTTCCAAGAAAGAAAAAATGAGCCCACACCAAACCACAGACGACAACATGTTTCTTAGAAGGGGAATAAGTGATTGGCCAGCAAAGAGAAGGAGCAACTAGGAGTTACTGCCTTCTCTGTTCCAACCTTTAAATCTTTGCAAACACAGGTCACCTTGGTTGTCAGAAGAATATGGGTATAAAAATTCAAATATATCTAGATACATTTGAAAATTTCTCTCCCAGGCACACAACAGATAGAAATGCGTAGCCTTGTTTGCAAGAGACCTTAATGAGTGCTCACGCCAGCACGGTCTATAGGAGTCCTGAACTGGAAATGGTCTAAATCCCAGATAGAGATATAAGCAGTTTATAGCCCATTCCCACAGAGAAATACTGCATATATGATAATTGATTTTCAAGCACAAACAACAGCTGCAATAAATACAGCAAGCAATGCAGAGCAAAGGGAATCCGGAAAAGGAGAATACACGATTACAAACAGCCAAGTCTAGAAAACTAACATATGCTATCTGAAGTCTTTCTTTGAGGAACTTGGCATCAAAGATCAGAGCTGGGTTTCTGGGAGTACTGATATGAACTTTTGTTTGTTTGTTTTTTGTTTTGTTTTCAGAGATAGTGTTCCTCTGGGTCGCTCTGGCTCTCCTGGAACTCACTTTATAGACCCCAGGACGGCCTCGAACTCACAAAGATCTGCCAGCCTCTGCCTCCCGAGTGCTGGGTTTAAAGGCCTGTGCCACCACCACCCGGCGATATTCATTTCTTGATCTGGCTGCTGTCTTGTGTGGTGTTTACAACTGGAAAATGTATCATATTCATATCTGTGTGCTATACGTTAATTCTTATTTAAAATAAATGTGTAAGGTGCTCCCAGTGTCCCAAGCCTGTGCAACAGGAGCTTGTCAGGAGGCAAAGACAGGAGACACACAGGTTCAAGTCCTGCCTGGACTACAGAGTGAATTCAAGGTCATCCTGAGCAACACAGTAAGACTGAGTCAAACTGAAAACTGAAAGGAAAACACGGGGGCAGAGGATTCACCTAGCAAGTGTGAGATCCTAAATCCAATCCTACAAAAACTAATACATAAATTAAAACAAAATACATACAATACTGATAAATAGGCGCTAGGCAGTAGTAGACAGGTAAACAGATGGAAGTGATTGGGTAAAGTGCAGGAGTGATCCTAATGAGACTGACCCAAAGATAATAAAATAAATCTTGATGGAGTGCTTCCAGTAATCTGAAACTGGTGCTGATCTCATGTGATGTCTCAAGGGGCACTTTAAGAAACTCTTGGGCTCTCGAGGTGACTCAGCAGTACTGGTTTCCAGCCTCAGAGCAACACTTACAGCTGCAGGCGTCCACACCAAAGCAGACGTCAAGTCCATAACTCAGCCTTCCACCCTACAAGAGAAGGAGTGAGCTAAGCCCAAAGCAAGCAAAGAAAAAAGGGTGTGCATTTGCTATTGCAGATCTTGGGTTTAATTCCCAGCACCTACGTATTGGCTGACAACCATAAGTAACTCTGAGGTACTCGAGCAGTATACAGTTATACATATAAAATAAATAAATCTAAAAATTCATTCTAAACTGAGCAGTGGTGGCTCATGCCTTTAATCCCAGCCCTCAGGAGGCAGAGGTGGGTGGATCTTTGAGCTCAATGCCAGCCTGGTCTGCAAAGTGAGTTCCAGGACAGTCAAGGCTATTACACAGAGAAACCCTGTCCCGAAACTTTAAAAAAAAAGTTATAAATTATATATAAAAATTTATAAAAAGTTATAAATTATATACAGATTATAAAAAGAAAGAGCATTTGCTGCTCTCCAGAAAATGAGGGTTCCAACAAGGCAGCTAACACTTGCAATTCCAGACTCAAAGGGGATCAACACCCACTTCTGGCCTCTGTCTAAATGGCCTCCAAGGAAACTGCAGGCATGTGGTACATAGACATATATGAAGTCAAAACATGCATACACATTAAGAAAAAGAATGTTTTAAAGAAAGAAGTCAGGCATGTCCTTAATACCCTTAGCTCCAGCACCCAGATAGCGGCAGGCAGATCCACAGTAAGGGCAACTGTCGGCCTGTAATATAAAGCCAGTTTCAGGCCACACAAGGCTACCCAGTGAGACCCTGATGGACAGAGCAAAATACACTGCTGAACTCGGACGCAGGTGAACTAGCCTTGCGGTGATGCCATGTAACTGAATAATGAAATAAGCATGTTATGTGTTTGTGGGAAGGACAACAAAGTGGTGAGAGACTTTTCCTCCCTGGGAATCCCTCCCCTTTGGTCTTGCTTTTCCTTACTAGCTCCACAGTCACTCTGAGGAGGGGGAAACAAAAGATCTTTCAATGACGTCACAGAGATAAACAACCTTGAAGTACTTACTAGATTTTGGGTAAGTCAGTCTGGGAATCGCATTAGAGAACCGAAAAAAAGGAAGTACCATGTCAGGCTGATTAATTTCAGTCTCCAGAGCCATTTACCAAAGTCATCAGTGTGTCGTAGGGTCCCAGGGCTCTGACTCACAGGTGCCAGAGCTGGCAAGTTGTGAAGCCGGGATTTGAACTCAGGTCTCCAAAGTTCAATATCCAAGCACCTTGACCGTGGGTCAGAGGTGAGAAGGCTTGTGCGGCAGCTTTCTTCCTCAAGCTTTGGAACTTTACTTTTCTGTGACCCTGAAGAAAAGGCCACCCCGACCCCACTCCCACACCACGCTGCCCTGGCACGTGAGGCAAGTACACACTATTGTGTTCCCTCTGTGGTCCTACATCCCTCCTCAGTTTGGGGAACTGGGTTTCTGTGAGCACACAGCTGGCCAAGAGTGGCCCTGACTGTGACTGCTTCCTTCCTGTCCCATCTGGGGATGTGGGGATGCTCAGAACAGCTTCTCCCCCTAGAAGGGAGCACTTGGTCCCCCAAGTCTTCTCTCATCTAATTTAAATTAATTCACACCAATGTGTGGACAGCTTCTGACTGCTCCCAGAGACTGTGCCGTTTTAGACGACGCTGGTCATTAATTTCTATTTGAGGGAGGCCATCAGGCAGTGGGATAGATGGGAATAAGGAACAGATTAGGAAGAAGAAACGCTCGGGAGCTGAACCTGAACTTCCCTCCATTAGCAGTGAGTCACCTCCATTAGTAGTTCCTGCTTTTCTCACCGCCTCTTCTTTCAACTCAACTTCAAAAGAATCAGTTATTTTGTTTTTGTTTTTGTTAACTATTCCCCAACTGCTATAACAAGGAGGATCACGGGGGCTTCTGGGACTTTCCACATTACAGAGCGGCAAACTGGGCCCCAGGAAGTCCCATCCAAAGCCAGATGGATTTCTAGAAACCTCAGGGTTACAGCTCTATTTCCAAGTCCAGGGCTCTACCTAGCAGTCAGACACTGGGGTTTTGCTTATGGGGCGGTAAGCCTCTCCCCTTCAAGTCTCCAGTTACTCATGTTGTTATCCTCTAGAACTGGAAGTGTCTGTCCTACCAGGAAAATGAATGTCTGGGCAGCAGGGACAAAGGTTGGCTCAGAGAGCAAACAGAGAGAGGAAGCACTCAATGTAATAACAACATTGCTCACAACGGGGGGGCGGGGGGGAGTTGAGTTTTGCACAGGGTTTCAGAATGGCTCTGTGTACAGACTTTCATTTAATTGTTTTGATGTAGCTGTTATAAAATCTGCAGGAGGCTCCCTTCTCACCCCATGCTTCAACACACATGCACACACACACACACACACACACACACACACGTAGACACACATCTCTAATCTGAGTCCTCCAGCACTCCTCTAACCAGGGACTCAGCCACTGACCCAGCTGATTCCAGCTACTGATGAAAGTGAGGGTACAGTTGGTCCCTGCACAGGGTCCCCACCCTTGTTTTTCTCCGTGGCTATCATTTCTCTCCTGGCTGCTGGGCTGGGAGATGGCTCGCTTTTGATGTCTGGGCAGTATCTAGCACAGAAGGATGTGCTGTCATCTTGCTGGGCACCTGCATTTAGCGCTTGCTTGTCTGCCTCAAACTGTCAGTAGAAAGTCTCCACTGTTTTTGCAGCTGGTGGTTACTCTCACCTTTGCCTCAAAATTCATCCTCCCTGGATGTGGGTGGCAGTTGTGTGGCTTGGTCTCTTTGTGGGACTCCTCACAGTGGGACCAGGATTTATCCCTGGTACATGAACTGGCTTTTTGGAGCCTGTTCCCTATGGTGGGTTACCTTGCTCAGTCCTGATGCAGGGAGGAGGGACTTGGTCCTGCCAGGCTTATTGAGCTCCCCATGGGAAGCCTTACCCTCTCTGAGGAGTGGAAGGGGGTAAGGGGAAGGTACACATGGGTGGGGAGAGGCTGTAGGAGGAAAGGAAGGAGGGGGAACTGTGGTTGGTATCAAAAATGAATAAAAGGAGAGAAAATTATGAGTTACAAGATAAGAATATGTGCAATTACACAATGTTTTCTTATTGTTTCCAGTTGCTGGTCACATTAAAACACCATTAATATCCTTAAAACAAATAAACAAAAACCTCATCCTCCCTCTCTTAAAGCTTTACTACCAGAGGAGTTTGCTCAAATGAACAGTTTTTAAGCCAAAATATGCTGAATTCCACCTTGGGCATAGAATGGCATCTTTCCACCCCCAGATTCTAGCATCCAGGCAATCCCCAGCACAATGATTATCACTGCATTCAGTAGTACAGCAGTTTAGTAAACAGCAGTTCAAAACCAGAGAAAACTCAAATGCAAGATTTGTTGGTATACAGGCCAGGTATGATGGCAGAAGGCCTTTAATCCCAGCACTAGGGAGGCAGTGGCAGGTGGATCTCTGCGAGTTCAAGGACAACCTGATCTACATAGGGAGTTCTAGTACAGCCAGAGCGATATAGTGAGACCGTATCACAAAAAAAGAAAGAAAGAAAGAAAGAAAGAAAGAAAGAAAGAAAGAAAGAAAGAAAGAAAGGAAGAAAGAAAGAAGAGAAGAGAAAAGAAAAGGAAAGGAAAAAGAAAAAAAATTGTTAGTGTCATGCGATTTGGGGACAAGTCCCTTTTTGTAGTGTTATTCAATGAAGGAAACACAGGGTTCAAGATGCACGGGAAACAGTCACCTATCTGGGCAAATTTTGTCTTATACATTTCTGCCTCCTAAACAAAGCAGAAATCTGGTTCTAGTGATGTAACTTATGATTGCCTGTATTAGTCAGGGTTCTCAACCTTCCTAATGCTGTGACCTCATGCTGTAGCAAACATAAAACAGTTTATAAAACAGTTTTTGTTTGTAGTGATATTTCATTTGTATTTTAATAAATACAACTTGCCTGGAGACCAGAGAGTGAAAGAGTTACCCTGGTCAGCCTTACAGACCAGGCAGTGGTGACACACACCTTTAATCCCAGTAGCCACGCTGCTAGTTTGCCATAAAAACCAGGCAGTAGTGGTTCAGGCCTTTAATCCCAGCCCTAGAGAGGATTATAAAACAGGGATGTGGGCGCGGGGGATGGGTGTGGGGGAGAAAGTTGGGGATGTGTGTGGCAGCTCCCAGGCAGACTCATTCTCGGAATTCCTGGAGACAAAATAGCCATTTTAGACTGAGGCAGAGATAAAATAAGAGGCAGTAACTGACTGCTTTGCTTTTCTGGTCTTCAGGTTGGATCCTAATATCTGTCTCTGTGTTTTTATTAATAGTGCTACATTTGCTACTTCATAACAGTAATTTTGCTACTGTTAATGAATCATAATGTAAATACCTGGGTTTTCCAATGGTCTTAGGTGAAAGGGTCATTCTACCCCCAAAGTATGTATGTGTGTGTGTGTGTGTGTGTGTGTGTGTGTTATATAGTAACTCATATTCTATAACACACACACATATATGCATGCATGTATGTATGTATTATTAGAATGGTTTACCGCCTGTTCAACTAGTCCAACAAAGGCTGTCTACCAACAGAAGGTCTAAAAATCCTACAGTTGTTCAGTCCCCAAGGCTGATGTCTCAGTTGGTCTTCAGTATGGTACACCAGAATCTTGAAGCAGTGTGATCTGAGGTCAGAGGACTTGCCAGTGAGGTGGAAAGCAAGCAGGCAGGGAGCGAGAGCGTCCTTCTTCCATGTCTTCTGCCACCAGAAGGTGTGGCTGAGATTTAAGGCAGATCTTCCCCTGACTAAAAAAAAAATCTGGATTAATTCCACTTCAAATGATTTAATTTAAAAAATCTCTCTCAGGTGTGCCCAGCAGGTGGGGTTTTAGTTAATTCCAGATGTAGTCAAGTTGACAACCAAGAAGAGCCATCACGCGGTCCTCCTAGGTGCTGCGTGTAAAATCAAGCGGATGGATGACACCTGGACCTGATGTAGGCTAGAGGGGCAGAATCTTGCCTCACTCCCTGCTGTGCCCAGGCCTGCCTCCTAGCAAGACTCCCAGGGAAAGCCTAGGCAGCTAAAGTCACTTTGGATTTTGTTTGTTTGAGACAGGGTCTTGACCACTCAGAACCAGTCTGAGCTCATCTGGTCGGAAGCAGGTGACCTGGTGAGTGTGTGACCGGAAGCTTCTGCCTCCCGCAGCTCTGCCTGCCTTCCCTCTGCACCTAGAGCTCAAGAAGAGTTGACTACTTACACTGTGGTAGTACATGTCTTTAATCCCAGGATGGGCGCGGGGGGGGGGGGGGGGGGGCGGGAGCCAGAAACATTAGATCTCTGAGGTCGAGGACAGCCTGGTCTACAGAGTAAATGCCAGTACAGCCAGAGTAACTCTGTCTGGAAGACATACTCACTGTTTGGCCTCTCTTGCTTTTTAGTGTTTTGTTTGTTTGTTTCTTAAACTATTGTCACGCAATCTAAGAGAATCATTGTTGAATCTATAATATGCTAAGGTCAGGTAACTATGTATAGAGCACTTGAAAATAAGACGTTTGGAAAGATGGCTGAGCAGTTAAGAAGATTGACTGCTCTTACAGAGGACTCAGGTTCAATTCCCAGCATCCACATTGCAGCTCACAACTGTCTGTAACTCCAATTCCAGAAGATCCAGCACCCTCACACAGGCACATGTGCAGGCAAAACACCAATGCACATGAAATAAAACACAAATAAAAGTTTAAAAACGAAGCGAACCCAATGTAGGCTGGTGAATTGGCTCAGCAGGTGAAGGTGCTTCTCACACAGCCCTGGCAGCTCCAGTTCAGTCCCTGAAAGCCATGGGAAGGTGAAGGGAGGGAACTGACTTCCTGAAGTTATCTTTGCCCACCACGCCCATCCACTACAAACTTGTGCTTATGTACACCCGTGATGATAATAGATAAATGGGGCCCGGGGATGTGCAAAGGAGAGCAAGCATTGCTTACTCTGAGTCCTGAGTTCGTTTCCCAGCACCTGCATCAGACAGCGTCCAATGACCTGTCCAGCTCCACGAGGCCTGGCATCTCTGATCTCAGGGCACCTACACTCACATACATGTATTTACACATGTATTCACACACACACACACTTGAAAATAATAAAATCCTACAAGTTAATACATTAATAAAAAAGAAAATGTATGATGGTCATAATTAGTAGTTAAAACTCAACACCTGTTGAGATGTGAATTTTTTTCTTCCAATGTATTTATTTACTCATCTACTTATTTATTGGGAAAAAAATGAATTGCTCTATAGCCCAAGGGGCCTCAAACCCACGATCCTTGCTCTATTTCTTCTTGTTTTGTTTCGATTTGTTTTGTTTCGTTGGTTTTTCAAGACAGTGGTTCTCTACATACCTTTGGAACCTGTCCTGGAACTCACCTATAGACCAGGCTGGTCTCACATTCACAGAGATCCACTTGCCTCTGCCTCCCGAGTGCTGGGATTAAAGACGTGCCACTACTGCCCGGTTCTTTGTCTGTTTCTTGCATGCTGGGATCTCTGTCCTACACTGCCACACTTGGCTTCTCATCCTTTCTTTATAACTTATTTGGTGTATTTGTAGAAGGCAGACTTTATTTCTGGCAGTTTCGTGGATGAAAGCAAGAAGTAAGCACCATTTGTCTCCATTTCTAAAAGAACCCACAGAAATTGAAAACACTTGACAAGTCTTAAGTGTTTTAAGAAGTTACAAGGTAAATAAATGAACTAGTCAGCTCTTTATGGCAAGATACTTCTGCAGATGAGCTTTCTGGGAGCGTAAGGGGAGCCCAGAGCTGTGGGTGTCTTGTGGAAACAGCTTTCACATAGTCATGATTTTAGACAATTTCATGTGGTTGTGCAGAGGGAATTAAATGCCTTTTAACTATATCTCGGGTTTCTGTTCTGACTCAGACCCACTGGTTAGTTTACTTTTTCTTTTCTTCCCCTGAGGCAGGGTTTCTCTGTGTAAGAGTCCTGGCTGTCTTAGAACTCACCCTGTAGACCAGGCTGGCCTTGAGCTCACTGAGATCCATCTGCCTCTGCCTCTCAAGTGCTGGGATCAAAGGCATTGGATATAGTTTGAAAAAGGACACAGGACTGCGAGGAGTCGGTAGGTAGGAGTACAGGTTTGCTCCTTGAATAGACTTGAGTGCTTTCTTTTTTAATATTTTATTTAGCATTCTTTTTAGATTAATTTTTGTTATTGTATGTGTTTGAGTGTTTTGCCTGCCTGCACATATGTTCCACAAGTGAGCCTGGTGCCTGGGGACAGTAGAAAAGGGCTTCAGGTACCTGACACTGGAACCACTGTTGTGAGCTAGCTATCATGTGGCTGCTGGGAATCCAAGGGGGATCCATGGAAGAGCAACAAGTGCTCTTAACTATTGAGTCAACCCTCTAACCTCAAATTTTCCTAAATACTAACCATATAGGATAATATAAATCCGAATTTTCAGCTGGGTGCTGGTGGCGGTAGCAGCGGTGGTGGTGGTGGCAGTGGTGGTGGTGCATACCTTTAATCCCAACACTCAGGAAGTGGAGGCAGGCAGATCTCTAGTTCAAGGTCAGACTGGTCTACAGAGTGATCCAGGACAGCCAGGGCCACACTGAAAAACTTTGTCTCAAGAAAAACAAAACAAAGCAAAAAGAATGAAAAGAAATGGGGCGCGGGGCGATGTCTCCAAAAATAGATAAGCCAACTGCGCAAGCTTGACAATCTGCGTTCAATCCCTGGAACCCCGCACAACAAATAAATAAATAGCTTAATGCTGCTACACACACCTGAAATCCCAGCAGGTCAGTGGTGATAGACAGGTGGAGAAAGAGTAATTGCCCAGAAGTTGGAGAGCTGGGTGGCCCGGAGAACACAGCATAACAAGAGACCTTCCCTCAACGAGTAGGTGGGGACTCCAGAAAGTTGTCCTCTGACCTCTGCACAAATGTGGTAGCGTTCTCGCCACACTTACACAATAAATGTGCAACAATAAATATTAAATAATAAACAAATTGTTTAACATTTATTTTAAGAATAATAAATATTAAACAAATGTGTAATAATTTGGAGGGACTTTATCTTTTTTTTTTTTTCTTTTTTGGGTCTGGTGTGCTTGCCTGGAATTTGTTTTTTGTTGTTGTTTAGTTTTGCTTTGTTTTCTTTATTTTTCACATACCAATCCCAATTCCTCCTCTCCCCCTGGTCCTCCCCTCACCCTAACCTTCATCTACTCCTCAGAGAGGTTAAGGCCTCCCCTGGGAAGTCAACTAAGTCTGTCCAACCAAGTCTGTCCCATCACCTCCTTGAGACAGGACCACCTCATCACCACACCCCCAACCCTGTGCCTAAGTTGCACAAGGTATCTCTTCCTGGTCCCACTGCCAGTGGCCCCATATACTGCCCAAGCCACACCATTGCCACCTGTATTCAGGGGCCCTAGTTTGGTCCTATGTAGGTTCCCCAGTGCCAGTCCAGAGTCAGTGATCTTCTGTTTGGGTCAGCTGATTCTGACCCCACCACGGTCTTTTGTTCTATCATAACCCCTTTGTTCATATTCTTGCTCATCCCTCTCTTTGCCTGAAGCTTGGCCCAGCGGTTAGCTGTGGATCTCTGTATTCTGCTTCCATCTGTTTCTAGAAGAGGGTTCTAGCTTCTCTGACGTGGACTACAGGCTGGTTATCCTTTGCTTTATGTCTGATATTCACTTGTGAGTGAGTCCATACTGTATCTTTCTGGGTCTGTTACCTCACTCAGGATGGGTTCTTTTTGTTTTTGTTTTTGTTTGTTTGTTTGTTTTTCCTAGTTCTGTCTATTTGCCTGCAAGTTTAAAAATGTCATTGGTTTCTTAGCCTCAGTCGTCCTGGAACTCTCTCTACAAGCCAGTTTGGCCTCGAACTCACAGAGATCTGCCTGCCTCTGGCTCCCAAATGCTGGGATTAAAGGCATGCACCTCTACCAACCAGCTCCGTTTTTGCTTTTTTTGAAGCAGGATTTTTCTGTGTAGCTCTGGCTCTCTTGGAATTTGCTTTGTAGACCTGTCGGGCATGTAACTCAGAGGTCCACCTGCCTTTCCCTCAGGAATGCTGGGATTAAAGTCATATGTCACCAGGTCCAGCAAGAATGAGTCTCTATTCCTGAATTAAGTAATATTTCTAATGAAATATTAGTACTACAGGAAGCAATCTATACTACTATGCTTTCTTGGAAGCTCATTAAAAAATCTTAAAGAAATTGATATTCCTAATTCCTAAAGCCATGAGATATTATACATAGGAGAATGGTATGTGGGAGGCCTTGGAATATTTACGGAACTGCTGAACTTCTTAATTAGGCAAGATCTTGCAAAAAAAAAAAAAGAAGGAGAAGAAGAAGAAGAAGAAGAAGAAGAAGAAGAAGAAGAAGAAGAAGAAGAAGAAGAAGAAGAAGAAGAAGAAGAAGAAGAAAAAGAGAGGAAGGGCTCTATCCTTAGTGCCTTGGATAGTCCTTCACGTTAAAGAGGAAGAGTGAAAACCACCTTCCCCCCTGAAAGTGTAAGATGACCTTCGGACAAGTAAATAGGATTAGATCTGCTGTCCCCGGGACTTCTCTGTTTAGACCCCTTTGTCTTTTTTCACTATGATGCTGTACTCTAAAAACCTAGCATATAAAGTATTTCCGGAGCGGCTGGAGGTCAGTGTGCAACCTGCAAGGAGCTTGTGTGCCTACAAGCCTCACCCACCACGCGTTCACCCAGTCTAATGGCAGGGACCTTAGATTCTGGAACAGGCTCCTGAGGAACCAAGGCCAACACCTGAAAGCCACTCCTGTCCTCTATCAGTTCCCCCACCCAGGGAGGATTCTTGGAGCCTGTGGTTTGTGACTTCTGACATCACTTGTCGGTGGGAGGGCAACCTCAAGGATCTGCTATTTTTAGGAGAATCTTTGCTTTTGTAGTTCTGTTATAAGGCTCTGTTCTCTGTTGTCTCCTGGCTTCTCTCTTTATATATTGTCTCCAGGATAACTAAAGATTGTGACGGCAGAGTGGATCTGCCATGTCAAGGAATGAAGTCTTTTCACAACTCATTTAATTGTCACTGTCACCCTGTAAGCCTGTAATTTTTTCTTTCTTTCTTTCTTTTTTTTTTTTCTTTTGCAATTTTACCCTGACCGTATAACTCTTTTTTAAATTGTTTTCTTCCCAGAGAGACAGGGTCTCACTGTTTAGCTCTGGCTAACCTGGAACTCCTTCTGTAGATCATGCCGGCCCCAAATGCACAAAAGTCCTCTTGTCTCCACTCTCTGTGTTGAGTGCTGGGATTAAAGGTGTGTTCCCCTCATGCCCTACAGCTGCATAACTCTTCTTTTTAAAAATTTATTTACTTTTTATGTACATTGGTGAGTTTATTTTATGTACGTTGGTGAGTTGCCTGCATGTTTGTCTATGTGAGGGTGTCATATTCCTCGAGTTGCCATGTGGGTGCTGGGAATTGAACCCGCGTCCTCTGGAAGAGCAGCCAGTGTGCTCTTTCGCTGAGCCACCTCTCCAGCACTGCTACATAAGTGAAGAAAAGTGGGGGGCAGGTCATGGTGGCCCATGCCTTTAATCCCAGTACTCAACACAGAGGCAGGCAGATCTCTGTGAGTTCAAGGCCAGCTTGGTCTACAGAGTGAGTTCCAGGACAGCCAAGGCTACACAGAGAAACCCTGTCTTGAAAAACAAAACAAAACAAAAAAAAGTGAGGTGAAGTTGAGATTCAATAAGCACGGATGAGCCTAAAGGACATTATGTTTCTCTGTCTTTTAGAACTGTACAAGTACAGAGGAGAACAGTGTGTCCCGAGGCCAGGTCTGTGAGGTAAACGGGGAGATGTTGGGCAAAAACATAACTGAAGAGAGGAAGTTGCGGTGATGTACTACTCGCTTGCTCGGGGCCTGCAGCGAAAGCCTCTCCACTGTCCACCTGGGATTCTCTAGGACAGGGGACCGTGCTAGGGTGGTCATGGGTGTGGTAACTCTGCTGTAGCAATCCCTAGACATTTTGTTCTTGCTTTAGTCTTTCTTTGATGAGGGGATGTACACCATGCTGGGCTGCACCTCACTATGTGACTGAGGATGACCTTCTGAACCCCCAGCTTCCATCTCTGGAGTGTTAGGATTACAGACATGAGTCAATACATGGAATTTTCATTACAATACATATATCTTAAATCATCACCTTGGATACCTTGAATATGGATAGATATTTTAAAAAATATTTTTTGGCTACATCTATTTATTCATTAATTTAGTTGTGTGTGTCCATGTATGTGTGTGTACCCATATATGTGTACATGGAGGTCAGAGGGTATCATCTGCAGGAGTCCTGGGACCAAACTCAGGCCCCCGGCCTTGGCAGTAAGTGTCCTTACCCGCTGAGCCATTTTTGCTGGCTCACTAGTTCCATTTGTCAATTATGCCTGGAATAGAACTGAAAGAAAATTGCCGGGTGCGGTGGCACACGTCTTTAATCTCAGCACTCGGGAGGCAGAGACAGGTGGATCTCTATGAGTTCTAGTCCAACCTGGTCTTCAGAGAGGTCCAACCTGGTCTTCAGAGAGAGTGCCAGGACAGGATCCAAAGCTACAGAGAAACCGTCTCAAAAAAAAAAAAAAGAAGAAGAAAAGAAAAAATTAATAATATTGAACATACTGTTACATGCCACTATGTGTCAAAGAGAACAGCAAATAGCATAATTAAATTAATTATTAATTATCCAAGAAGGTAAATTGCACGGGGCACAGTGGCTTGTGCCTATAATCTTAGCATTCTATAGACTGAGCTGGTTAATTACTGAGAATTATAGGCCAGCCTGGGCTACAGAAAGAGAACCTGTCTCAAAAAGAGGGAAAGAAGAATACAAATTAGCAATTCTTTTTTTAAATATTTATTCATTTATTATGTATACAATATTCTGTCTGTGTGTATGCCTGCAGGCCAGAAGAGGGCACCAGACCCCATTACAGATGGTTGTGAGCCACCATGTGGGTGCTGGGAATTGAACTGAGGACCTTTGGAAGAGCAGGCAATGCTCTTAACCTCTGAGCCATTTCTCCAGCCCCAAATTAGCAACTCTTGATATCTTTAAGTGGTGCAATGAGAGGCTGGAAAGATGACTCAGTGTTTAGGGCATTTGCTGCTCTTCAGAAGGACGTAAAGTGGATTTCCAGCCCATGTCCGGCTCCTCATAGTTCCAGGCCATCCAGAGACCCTTTCTGATCTCCAGGACACCTGCACACATGTGGTGCACATAGACTCATGCAAGCACACACATAAATATAAATAAAAACAAATAATTAAAAATTTAAAATGTAAATGACATAACATGTCAAAGATGCCCTCAGTAATACTAATAGGAAATAAATATTTATGTCTTAGTCAGGTTGTGGTGGTGCACACCTACAATTCTAGCACCTGAGAAAGGCAAAGGCAGGCAGATCTTTGTGCGTTTGAGGGCAGCCAGAGCTACACAGTGAATCCTTGTCTCAAACAACCAATATATATATATATAAAGGGACAAAGGGAATGTGATTTAATTGTAGAATTCATGCTCAGCTTAGGGCAGGTGAATACTGTGTTCAACAGATTCTTCTGTCAAAAACAAATACAAATTACTAACTAAAAAATTAGTGAGCTGAAAGCACATGGATGTACCATGTGGCCCTTTTCTGATTTTGTTTTTTGTTTTATTCTGTTTTTCAAGACAGGGTTTCTCTTTCTAGCCCCAGCTATCCTGGAACTCGCTCTGTAGACTAAGCTGTCCTTGAAGTCACAGAGAACCTTCTGCCTCTGCCTCCCGAGTGCTGGTTCCTTGCCCTCTTATGACTCTATCTTGTGCCAAGTTAATAATAAGCAAGCCAACACAATAATAATAAATTAAAATACATAAAGTTTAATTTTGAGTGTGCATGTGTGGTACGTGTACGGGTGTGTGCACCTATGTGTGTGTATAGAAGACAGAGGTCAGAGCTCAATGCCTTCCTTCACCCGGTCTCCTCCACTTTGCTTTTTGAGACAGGGTCTCTCACTGAGGCTGGGCTTCACTGAATAGCTACAATGCCTGGGCAGCTAGCTGCTGGAACCCTGTTTCTAGCTCCTAGTGTTGGGATTATGTGCATGTTCCTCCATGCCTGACTTTTTACTTGCATTCTGGGGATCCAAACGTGAGTCCTCATGCCTGTGCAGCCAGTATTCAGTCCCCCGGAGCCATCTCCTTGGTCCCCATCTTTTTTTTTTTTTTTTCTGACATGGTATCAAATTCACTGCTAAGGTGGCTGGCCTTGAATTCCTTCCTAGTCCTCCTGCTCCTACTTCCTAAGCTTCCTAAGAGGTGGGATTCCTCACACAAACAACTCTTGCTTGTATCTTTTTTTTTTTTTTGGTTTAGCATTAGTGTTATTCTGAGCAAATCTGACTTCATCAAATTCATGAAAAGTATCTTCTATCTTCTAGCCCTGGGGAGATGGCTCAGCAGTTAGGAGCACTTGCTGCTCTCTTGCAGGCGATGGGAGTTCAGGTCCTAGAACCTTCATCAGATAGCTCCAGGGAACCCAACAGCCTCTTCTGGCGTCTGCAGGCACCTTCACGTGTACGTACACACACATACACATCAATGAAAAAACAAATCTTAAAAATATTTTTATTATTTTCTACCAATGTTTTCCTTTGTAATGTTTAAGTTGCCCATGCAGGTATTTCTCTGATTGCCCCGAGGGAAGCTATTTGAAATAGAGCCTAAAGTCCCGCCAGAAAAGCTATACCCTCTGTATTCCTATAGTCCAGATCATGGATTTCAGGCAAGCCATGAGTGAGACCCTGTAAACTAAAACAAAACTTCTAAACTTCTCAGCCATACTGCATATCATCTTCTTTTGATGTTTGTCAGCCTGTTAGAAAGTGTGTCCTGGTGGCCAGGCAATGAAAACACGTGCCAGCACTGAGGAGGCAGAGGTGGGTGGATCTCTGAATTCGATGCCAGACTGATCAAGAAGAGTGAGTTCCAGGACAGCCAGAGCTACACAGTCAAACCCTATCTCAAAAACAAACAAACAAAGCAAACAAAACAAAATGACCCCCACCCCAAAAAATTCTAACTCCTAACACATTGCTCATGTGCTTTTCTTTTCATAAAAGAGCCAGGTGTGTGAGACTTCTTTTTGTTGTTGTTTCTGTTTGTTTTTTGAAACAGGGCTCTCTATGTATCCATGGCTGTTCTGGAACTCTCTGTATAGATCACGGCTGGCTTTGAAGTCACAAAGATCCACCTGCCTCTTCCTCTCAGGGTTTGGGATTAAAAGCAGATGCTGCTGTGCCTGACAAGAGAGGTGTCTTAACCACCACACTGGGTGTGGTGGCTCCTGCCTGGCAGCCCAGCACTTGGGAGAAGCAGGATTAGCCGAGAATTCAAGGTCATCCTGGGCAACAGAAGGAATTTCAGACAAGCCAAGAGTGGGACCCTGTTTCAAGAAAACATCAAAGGGGAAAAAAGAGATATATTTCTTTAAAATTTTTGTTTCCTCTTTTGACAGTTCTTCATTTATGAACCTGGTTTGTTCCCTCCCTGCCCTTGGGTTTAAATGATTTGCTTGCGAGACCTTTAGACATTTTCATATCCATGCACGGGATCCAGAAAAAAACAAATAGTCAGTATTTATTTATTTATTTATTTATTTATTTATTTATTTATTTATGACAGGATTTCTCTGTGTTAACAGTCCTGACTGTCCTGAAACTTCTTTGTAGACCAGGCTGTCCTGGAACTCACAGAGATCTGCCTGCCTCTGCCTCCCGAGTGCTGGGCTTAAAGGTGTGCCCCACATCCGGCTTCAGCTCGCTTAAACATAACACGTGGTAGAGATACTTTGAACTGTGTGACATTCTGGAGATGGTGCTTCTTCATTCAGGTGGTGCAACCTTCACTGCTATAACAGAGGTAAAAACAAAAACAAAAGACCCGAGCTGGACTGGGGTGGGTGAGGAGAGAGAGAACCAGTCCAGACCATGGCCAAAGAATCCCTGTGCTCAGCAAAACCAGCCCCCAGGAAACAATGCTTTCCAGTGCAGACATCACGAACTGATAGGGCCTTGCAGGGCAGAATTCAGATAGGACTTTTTGGGCTTTGGTGATCTAGGGGGAGGTGGCAGCCCGGCATCTAAGAGTACTGAGGACTAGAATCCATGAAGCCTGGGGCCCTCTGAAATGGATCATAGCTAAGTGGGTTGGGTGAGCCTATTCTCTCATCACGAGAGTGAAGCAGGAGGATTACTGTGAGTTTGAGCCTAGCTTCAGATGGTATCTCATAAACTCCTGCTCACAAACATGTCACAAGAATAAGTAAGGGACTCTGGGGGTCTTGGGGTTTCTGGGGATCCTGAGAGCACTTGGGGAATGCCATGAGTGTTTTGTTTCTGCTTTGATTTAGCCATGTGATCTATGCATGGCCCATGTAACAGTTACAAACCCCAACTGCTGGGCAGTGGAGTAGAAATGTGTTTCGTCGTTGTTGTTTTGTTTTGTTTTGTTTCCTGTTTTTCACCTTAAACTACAGCTCAGGGGTCACGAGAAAAATTACTCCACTCTAACCTCTCCCTTCCCCCTCACCATGGGCAAACAGAGTTCAGTGTATTCTACCCATCGACCAATCACGTCACCCCAGGAACAAGACGTTGTGTAAGGTACACCTTGTCTAAAATGCTCAGTCTGAAAATGAGACTTTGCATCTGATTGGATTCCATAGTTCAAGGTTTGGACTGGGAATCCTGCAGCTCCCGTTGTATAGCATGTCCTTTCACGTCTCAGTAAAACCCAGGCCCAGGAGGACTAAGAACACCGTGTTTCCCACGGCACTGCCTGAATTCCGCTGATATCTCTACCTTACCTCACTGTTAGGCAGCTGTGCAGGGGCTATCTGCTCCCCACACTCGCTGGAAAGGCATCGTCTCAATTTATTTGTGCCAGATAGCGTCCCTATTCGACCTCCATCATCCGCAGCACACTTTTGTTTGCCGGGCATCTACTGGTCACATCACTTATCTAAGACCCTCTGATTACTGTAGAAAAGTTGACGAGCTTTCGGTGTGGCTACCAATGTGTTCGCAGGCTTATTATTTCACCTTAGCGTCCCTGCTGTCAATCAAAGAGCCATGGCAACCCCAGGGCAACTATCATCGGTAGCAACAGCTAACCCCCCCCCCCCCCCCCCCCCCCCCCCGTAGTGAAGCGGTCAGCCTCAGAACTTCTCAGAAGCCCCCTCCCTCCCTCTCTCTCTCTCTCTCTCTCTCTCTCTCTCTCTCTCTCTCTCTCTCTCTCTCTCTCTCTCTCTCTCTCTCCCCGCACACACACACACACACACACACACACACACACGCTTATAAAGTAAACAGAACAGCCTCTCTGTCGGGAACCTTCCCCCGTGACCTTTTCAGATCCAGAAGTCACGGAAAGAGTTTGATGGCATCTCTAGGAGGTGACAACGGGCCCACGCCATTATCTGTGTGGTCTGTATTTCATTCACCGTGTTCCCTTGATGCTGACTTGTGATTGGTGTTGTCTAACATCAGGATAAGTCCAGAGAAGGAGCAAAGGTAGAGGTGTGGATCGAGAAGAAGAGAAACAGGTTGTATTGCAGGGATGCAGAGTGAATGACGTCAACTCCATAGAATGTTCTAGAAATCTTCTGAAAAGCTGTAATTCTACAGAAAGCTACACAAGATAGAGCTCCTTCCTTCATGTCATTGTTATGATGAAAAAATAACATACCACTATGGGAATGCTATAGCACTCTGAGCTTTGGATTGTAAAATTCTGGGAGAGGTAGATTTGTATGTACAGGGAAAACACCAGCCACACTTAGTCACGTTTGCCTGACCCAGAATCACTCATTAGTCAAGGGGATCCGAACTGGTATTCCAGGAGAGGTAAGGGAAGAAAGGAGACCCTGGAAGTCCGTACTGGAGATTAAAAACATCTCTCTGGGCTGGGAATATAGTTCAGTTGGTAGGACATAAAGTTCGAGGTTCAGTCTCCACTACCACATAAAATAAGGATTTTATACCACATAAAATATGGTGTGTTCTGGGTAATCCCAGCACTGAAAGAGGTGGAGACAGGAGACTCAAGTTTCGTTCTTAGCTGCATAGGGCGTCAGATGTCTCAGCCTTAGCTCTATGAAATGCCCTGCCTCAAAATACCAAAACCAAGGAAACAAAACAGGCACCGGAGAGCTGGCTCAGGAATGAAGCGCACCTACTGCTCTTCCAAAGACCCGGGTTAGATTCCTAGCCTTCTTCTGGCCTCCAGTGGCATCCCCCATACAGACACATGCACGTAAATTAAAACACAACAACAACGACAAACAAAACAAAACAAAAACCCCAGTTTTTTTTTTTTTTTTTTTTTTTTTTTTTTTTTTTTTTTGAGTACACCTGTACTCCAAACACTTAGGCTAGGTCAAGCAGTGTGGCCCAGGTAATGGCCAGCTCTAGTGGAATAAGATCCTGTCTCAAAGCATCCACCCCTCCCCAACCCATCCCTGCCAATACACACACACACACACACACACACACACGACCACTACCACTACCATCACCACCATTTGGGGCCTGCACTGTAAAAATCAAGGGTAACGGCAAATTGGAGAGACACATAGCACGTCAAGCAAGCCCTCTTAGACAGCTACACACCCACCATTTCTTTTTTTTTTGGCAAAGGGTTTAAATTAAGAGTACCTGGGGGCCTGGAGAGATGGCTCAGAGGTTAAGAGCACTGACTGCTCTTCCAGAGGTCCTGAGTTCAATTCCCAGCAACCACATGGTGGCCCACAGCCATCTATAATGAGATCTGGTGCCCTCTTCTGGTGTGCAAGCATACATGGAAGGATTGTTGTATATATAATAAATAAATAAATCTTTAAAAAAAAAAAAAAAAAAAAAGAGTACCTGCTACCCTGTTTCTTTACACCTCTCAGCTGAAGCTTTGTGGAACTTAATTCTTAGACTATTTTTTATACATGTACAAGAATTTCAGAGAGTTTTGAGACAGACTCTCGTGTTAGGCTGGCATTGAATTCCCTACACAGGGACTGGTGACCTTAAACCTTTGGTTCTTTTGTCTCCATCTCCTGAATGCTAGTATTACAGGGGTACACATCATGTCCAGTTTTATAGGGTGCTGATCATTGAACCCAGGCTTTATGCATGTTAGGCAAGCATTTTGGTGGAGTTGTACCCGCCCTCCAGCTTATTTATAAGATAGGGTGTTCCATAGCCCAGGTTGGCTTGGAACTCACTGTGTAGGGCAGGCTGGCCTCTAACTCTGGCTCTTTCTGACTCTACCTCTTAACCTCTTAACAGGATGGGAGGCCACTACAACCGACAGTCAGAATTTCAGAATTTCAATGACTCATTCTGTCTTTTAACACTCCAAACGTCCCTTTTCTTTCCCAAGAGCATCCAGAGACTCTCAAGTTAGTCGCTCTTCTTAGACAGTCAAACAACCACACAATCACTTTCTAAGGAGCACAGCAGGAAGCTTTGTCTGCCTTGTCTCACCGTTTTGTTGTTGTTTTGGTTTTTCGAGACAGGGTTTATCTGTAGAGCTCCCTAGTCCTAGAACTTGCCCTGTAGACCAGGCTGGCCTTGAACTCACTTCCTCAACCTACGCCCCAAGGGATGAAATCAAAGATGTGTCCTGGGGTTCAGAAGTAGAAATCAAAGACTTAAGAGGTTTGTTTGTTTGTTTGTTTTGTTTTTTATTCCGTTTTGTTTCTTTTCACCTACTGACATACTTTTTTGACTCTTGCCTGACCAGGTTTAGATTCAAGTCAGTCAAGTCATTAGCAGAAAATAAACCTTTAATGATCTGGGGGTTTTCAATGATTAATCTAATCTGGGATGCAAATGTTGTTTACCAGAGTGTCTGCGCTGAGCGGAGGAGCCCTTCCCGTAGACTGTAGGTGAATCACTGAGCGGAACAACAACACACCCTGGAGAGAACCCGCCTTGATTCATTGTCATGTAAATGAAAGCGTGTTAAGGGTCACAGCAGGTGCTCCAGCTAGTTTGGACTTTCCAAAGTGGTCTTTTGTTTTGTAGTGGGGGTTGGGGGGGAGACGGGACAGCTCCTCCTCCCCTCAAGGGTCTGAAACTTTATTTACTCCAGTATTTGGAGAGATTCCATGGGTTACAGACCAAGCTGCCATGATAGGAACTGAATCTGGGACCTCTGGGAGTCCAGTCCTTTCAAAGAGTGGAGCTTACTAAGTTGTCTAGGATGGGGGTTGTGGGTAGCTCAGTGACTAAGGGCATTTTGTTGGCTCTTGCAGCGAGACCCGGATTCGGTTCATAGCATGCACATGGTGGCTCACAACCATCCGTAGCCAATGCCGTCTTTTGGACTCCGTGGGCACTGGCATGCAGGTGGTGCACATGTATATGGAGACGACACACTCATTCATATAAAGTTCAAAAGATGGTAGCCAGGAGATGGTGTCACATATCTTGCGGTAGAGGCAGGAGGATCTTTGTAAGTTTGAGGCCAGCCTGCTGTACAAAATTAGTTCCAGGACAGCCAAGGCTACACAGAGAAAGCCTGCCTTGAAAAACAGACACAAACAAACAAAGATGGCTAGGCATGTTGGTGCATGCCTTTAATCGCAGTACTGGGAAGCAGAGGCAGGTGGATCTCTGTGTGTTTGAGGTCTACCTGGCAAGTTACTACATAGCAAGATCCTGCTTCAGACAAACAACTCGTCCCCACCCTTCACTTCGGAAGGTAAACCCATCCAGGCTGGCCTTGCACTTAGGATCTGCCTGCCTCAGTCTACCTAGTCACTAGGATTACAGACTGTGCCATTAGCCAGACTTTGGAGGCTTGTTTGTTAGTTTCAGAATATTTACTCTGTGCATGCATGGCCCCACGTGTGCCACGGCATATGGAGATCAGAAGACAGTTTGCAAGAGTTGGTGCTCTCCTTCGAGCACCTGGATTCCAGGGATTAAATTTAGGTTGACAAGTTTGGTGGCACCGAGCACTGTTACTCGCTGGGTGGTCCCGTAGATTGTTCTTATGTGTTCAAGACCAGTTTCTTTCTTTCTTTTTTTTTTTTAAATATTTATTTATTTATTATGTATACAATATTCTTTCTGTGTATATGCCTGCTGACCAGAAGAGGGCACCAGACCTCATTACAGATGGTTGTGAGCCACCATGTGGTTGCTGGGAATTGAACTCAGGACCTTTGGAAGAGCAGGCAATGCTCTTAACCTCTGAGCCATTTCTCCAGCCCCAAAGACCAGTTTCTTTTAAAGAGGAGTTTCAGGTTAGCAACAAAATTGAGGCGACAATACAGAGATGTTCCATATTTCTCCAGCCCCCAAGAACAGCCTCCTTGAGTGGCATTGGAGTAGGGTATCAGGGCCACCAACAGACAACAGTTCACATGAGGATTCCAAGTGCTGTGTGCCCAATGGCTTTGGAAAAGTGTGCCCTGTCATTTGTCACCCACTGTAGTAGTACTCACAGACCTCTTTGGGGTGGCGGGGGGATGCTCTGAACCTGAAGGAGAACACCAAGGGTTTGACCTCTTTCATCCTGGCATAGACAAAGTGGGCGCTGATACGGAAGGGAGGGTTTCTTACTAGTTTAGTTGGAAGGAACAGCCACCTTTTCCCCAGATGACAGTCTGTGCCCATCAGCTGGAGAGACATTGACAGAGACCTGGTCCTGATGCTAATTACACAGCTCCTGCTCCTGAGGCCAGCGCAGCCCCAAATGCCCCAGAGACGAGGAGGCCCCAGGTGTTCTTTTACTAGAGGTGCCAGATGCCCGTCTGCTGGCGTTGGAGAGATAAGCGGTGCTGCTCCCAGGTCTTTGTTTCCCTAATTACGGGCTCTTTAGGACGTTGGCTCCGCAGGAGCCACAGCAGCGAGTCTGTTTACTAGCCACCTTTATCTACTGGAAGCAGACACTCAGCTCCTTTTCATTCGGTTTACAGCCTATTACAGCACTAAGGGGGTCCAGTCATAGAAACTGCAGCTCCATAACGGAGGGATCTATGTCTGGGTCTTCAGAACTCAGTGTCCAGCACTGTGACCAGGACAGAGAGGTCAGCCAATACGTACTGGGGGGTCACGCAAGTGGAGTGATGAGCAAGACACATTGTGGGCGTCAGGAAGGTGAACAGAGCTGACTTAATCTCTCTTATGGGTTAATGATTGTTACCACCTGTTGATCTTCAATAATCTATCGTAAAAGATAACCCGTCTCTAACCTATGCTAGATACAAAACTTTCATTTTATTGCTAGACAAACACTGTTACCAACTGAGCGACAAACCCTAGACAACAAAATCCTTCTTTTCGACGGTCAAACAACAAGAGCTACCATGCAACTTGTCTAAACTGCATAGTCCAGAGCGCAAGTCAGTCCCTCTTGTTTCCAAGTCTCTTGGGCTCGCTGAAACATCAACCCTGAGACTGGGGACCATTCAGTCACAAGCCTGAGTCACAAGTAAAAACGGGAAAGTGCTGAAAAGTCGGTGGTGTGACTTTTGGTTGGGTGGGGTAGCTGGAGGATGACTTCATCCTGAAAGTTGCTGCAGAGCCTGGTTGAGAGAAAGGCCTTGGCTGGCTGGCTGGCTTCCCTTAGCTCAGGTGTTGGGTGCATGGCACCATTCTGAAGTGTCTCTCTCTCTCTCTCAAGGTCAGCTCACCCTGCCTGGCTTGCTCAGGACCCCTAAACAGCAGGCCTGAGGGCCAGGAGGGTTAACTTGTTGTTATCCGACAAGCAGAAGTCCTTGGGTTTGATAGCTCCCCAGCATCGCATAACATAGGGCACAGTAGCACACACCTGAAATCCCAGCCCCAACTCTTGGCAAGTAAAGCCAGGAGGAGGATACGAATTTCAAGTTCAAGCCAGGCGACGGTGGTACATGCTTGTTATCCTAGCACTCGGGAGGCAGAGACAGGAAGATCTCTGTGAGTTCAAGCCCAGTCTGGACTACAGAGAGAGTTCCAGAACAGGTTCCAAAGCTACCGAGAAACCCTATCTCTAAAAAACAAAGATCAAATCAAAGCAAAACAGACAAACAAAAAGAATATCAAGTTCAAACCAGGCAGTGGTGGCACACTGTGATCCTAGCAGAAGCAGGCGAATCTCTTGCGTTTAGACCAGCCTGATCTACAAAAACAAACAAAAGCCCCCAAACCAACCAACAGACAGAAAGTTTAAACAAAAACAAACAACCCCCACCCCCAAAAGGTAGGAAAGGGACATCTGGAGAGGTGGCTCAGCATTTGAGAGCACTGGCTGCTCTTCCAGAGGACCAGGTTTGATTATAAGCATGTACCTTCTGCAACTCTAGTTCCTGGAGACTGGACACCCTTTCTGGACTTCACTGGTGCCAAGCACATATATTGGTGCGCGGACATATATGCAGGCCAAACCCTATACACAAAATATTTAAAGTTTGTTTTGTTTTGTGACAGGGTCCCACTCTGTGCCTTGGTTGACCTGGAATTTGCTAAGGTAGACTAAACCTTGAATTGATAGAGCTCTTCCAGTCTCTGCTGGGATTAAAGGCAGGGCCAGCACCTGCTAGGTGAAGCCAGAAGGGTTGTAACTTCAAGGTCATCCATAGCTATGAGGTGAGTTTGAGTTTGGCCTAGGGTACAGCAGACTAGGGAAGCAGAGGTAGGAAGATTGTTTTGAGTTCAAGTCCGATTTGGATCACTTGGTAAGGCCCAAACCAGTTTGGCTACAAAGTGAGACCCTTTCTGGGGGGACAATGGAACGAAAAAAAAAAAAACAAACACCCCCCAAACAAACAAACAAACCTGGAGTCGTTTCTTTTCCTTTTTTCCTTTTTTGTCCTATACTACAGTTTGGAGTCTTTCTTTCTGTGTGATGTGGCTGTATTCCACCAAACTTAGTAGCATAGACTTAGCAGCCTCTTGCAGGTTTTTTTTTTTTTAAAGGAAAATCAGAACAGTGAGCACAATAGGAGTCCTTCCTATTGCTTAACACACCAGGGCACTTTTGGAGGTCTCCTGTTTTGTTTATAGAGTTACAAAACTGTCAGATACTACAGTTTGGCAAGCAGAGAAATCCTATCTTGAAAAAAACCAACCAAACAAATAAATAAAATAAGAAGGAAAAGAAAAACAAACGATAGCCAGGGAGAAGCAGAAAAACAAACACGGATGGTGACAGGGTGGCAACAAAGAGCCTTGGGAGCTCAGGACGACTAGGCTAGTTTTCAGAAATCCAGAAGCTTTAGCAACAGACAACCTCCAGGAGCCAGAAGTCTGAGATCAAGGTGTCCCACAGTTGTCTCTGATGGCCGGGAAAGACAGTCTTTCCCAGGCTTTTCCCTAATTTTTGGAGGGTTGTTGGCGCTTTGCCTTTCATAGGTAAACTATGTGTCATCGTTAGTTTCAGCTGCCAGACACAAACTCACAGAGATCCGCCTGCCTCTACCTCCGGAGAGATTAAAGGTGTTTGCCGCCACGTGCTTCATTCTGGCCAGCGCCTCACTCCAGCCCTGGATGAAAATGCTGAGAGACTTAATTCCCATCATGAACTAACTTACCATAGAAACATCTCACAAGATTGGCTCATTTCTCATTAGGACCACTCAGGTGAAATGTTAGTATCAGACATGCCAGGGGGCAAGGCCACACCAGAGCCAGCCTCAGGAAGATTTAACTAGGCAGGGGTATCCCAAAAGCTTGCCCAAGGACAGTCTCGGCCTAGGAGACAGCCAAAGGGCAAGTGCTAAAACCCGAAGTGTTTGGCCACGGTTTGAGGATGGGCGACAAAAGCTCTTTCCTCCTCGGAGTGGAGTAAAAGACTGAGGATTGGTCCAGCATCCAAGGCAACACAGGAGATTCCAATACCAGCACTACAGGAAAATAGAGGGGACCATTTCGAAAGGACAAGAATGAAAGTCATTTTGGAGACCGGAGCCCAGTAGTTTTCAGGGACAGATCCAAGGAAGAAAGGAAGGGAGGAAGAGATGTGTGTACAAGGATGGGTGGGAGGGACAGGCTCCAAATATGGATGGCACATTCTGTTTCACTTTACATAGGAAGGAACTGAGTTTTCCAATTTCCTCCTGTTTGGAAGAATTAAACCAAGTGCGTAGTTTGGCTTTAACTGGTAAGGGAGCCCCTGCCGTGGTGTCTCTATCTGCTGCTGTTTTTCATTAAGTCCAAACCAGTCTGTGAGCGCCACAAAGAAAATTCCTCGAGGGCCTAAGGAAGGAGTTTGTCTTTGGAAGGCAGTCTGATAGAGTGGGAGGCACGGTAGCCAGAGAGAACGAAGGCCGGCACAACTGGGGCAGGATGCCTGGTCCATCATTATTTTTGGTTGTTCCACTGAGGATAACTCAGATCAGCAAACCGTGCAGGAAATTTCCCAAGCCACTTAACTCAGAATGATGGAGCTGCCAACAGGTACTAGCCTTATAAAACCTGCCTTTATGATTGCTTGGCTGAGCAGGGTCTCCAAAGGAGCTGTAAAACTTTATGGTTTGTTTTAACAAGCTGACTTTGGGAGTCAGGATTTGGTCTGGATAAAAGATCCTTCCCTCCAGGACAGTGGTCCTCAACCTGTGGGTTGTGACACCTTTGGGGAGCCTAATGACTCTTTCACAGGGGTCACATATCATCTATCCTGCATATCTGATAATTACATTTCAGTTCATAACAGCAGCAAAATTACAATTATGAAGTAGCAATGAAAAGACTTGTGTGGTTGGGGGTCACCACAACATGAAGAACTGTATTAAGGGGTCACAGTATGAGGACAGTAGAGAGCCACTGCCCTGATGGGTGGGTTGGTGGACTGAGGTTGAACCATTGCATAGCAATAGTGTGGTCATTCACTACAATCTAGTGCTCTTGTCACTGTGGACACATATCTATGTTGACAGAACTGTTGTAAGAACAGGCTCTTGCTATGTAGTTTAGAATGTCCTCACACTCAAAATCTTCTTGCCTCTGTTTCTTGATGCTAGGATTACAGGTGTGTGCTACCTACATAGCATTTTTTAAAAGATTTTGTTTATTTACTATGTATACAGTGTTCTGACTGCATGTACGCCTATACGCCAGAAGAGGGCACCAGATCTTATCATGAAAGGTTGTGAGCTACCATATGGTTGCTGGGAATTGAACTCATGACCTCTGGAAGAACAGCCAGTGCTCCCAACCTCCAAGCCATCTCTCCATCTCCCCACACTTAGCATTTTTATTTGAAGTATAATTATATCGGTTTCCTGACTGATCCTTTGTTGTTGGTGTTATTTTTACTGTTGTAGTTTTCAAAGTCATTTTAGGGTTAGTAACTTGGAAATAATATTTTCTCACATCTTTTAAGTATTCCTTTTAATTACTAGTGACTCTTACTGAATTTCCTTCCAATTTATTGACTTTTCCAAGGAAATATAATTTAAATGTATTCAAATTATTTGGATGAGGGCTAGCTCATGGATAGAGTACGTGTTTAGCACATGTAAGACATGAGGTAGGATGTTCAAAACCAAAAGAAAACAAGGTAAATGTAAAGAGTTGAACTGTGTAGAATGTCTGCTGCTAAACCCTAGGGAAACAATGATTAGGCTGTAAGACCTCCAGACATGGGCTGGGAGATGTCTATGTGCAGAGCAAACATGACAAACTGAGTTTGATCCCTGGAGCCCACATAAGGAAGCCTAATGCAGTGGCATGGATCTGTAATCCTGGCACTCCTATGTCAGGATGGAAGGTGGAGGCAGGAGAACTGCCCAAAAGCTACATGATTAGCTACATGAAGTACGTAAGAATCACAGGAGAGACCCTGCTTGTGAAGGTTTTCCTCTGGTCCCCACACACTACCAGAGCATGGGTGTCTGGAACTCGCTCTGGAAACCACGCTGGCCTCTGAGTCATATAGCCACCTGCGTCTGCCTCCGGAGTGCTGCAAGCACAGGTGGGTGCCACCATGGCCCAGCAAAAGTGTATTTTTTAAAAAATTACATGTATGTATATTGTATTTATACGATTCTCCTGTTCTTCACTCCCCCTCAAATTTTAAATTAATTAAAGAAAGATTGCTCATACTACAGCTGCAGTGATCTTCAATCATTGTTCTATTTACTCCTAGAAATAGTCTAACATATTCATCTTCTTTTTTTGCTTGTATGAATGTATGTACAACATGGGCTTGTTGCCCTTGGAGGTGTTTACGGCCAAGACTCCAGTACACGAAAGTGCGGTATGAGAGTGCTTCAGGGAAAGCTATAGAGAACTTCACAATATTTTATTTCTCAAGTGTATAAAAATAATTTTATTGCCGTTCCCATCGCACACACAGATGAGAGCTGTTTTACAGCTTACAGCGCTGTCACGTTACAAATTCCTACAGAGCTGGGAACAGGAAGGAGGGGAACATGGGCCGCTGCAGCTTTAGAGAAGAGTCCCACCGTTTACATGATCTTCTTCCTGCTAAAGCATTTGCTTGACAATCTAGAGGTCCAGCACTCATGCATTAAACATCCTAGGCAATGCAGACTCCAAATAAAATACAAAATGGCTTAAGCTTCTGCATTAGCATTTTTAAAAAAGCTGGCCAGATATTCAGAGGTAAGCACCGGGGGACCTGGGATTCAGTTCTCAGCAGCTGCATGGTGGTTCATAATCATCTGTAAACTCTATCTTCAGGGAGTCTAATGCCCTCTCCTGGTTCCCAGGAGAACTGCATGCATGGAGTATACAGATATACACTCTGGGTGTACAAGGCTATACAAGAAATTCATATTAAATTTAAAATTTATTTATTTATATGTGTGTGGCACAGGTTCCTTGGAGAAGCAATCAGTGCCATTTCTATAGAACCCTCAGACTTTTTTTTTCTTTTTGAGACAGGGTTTCTCTGGGTAGCCCTGTCTGTCCTGGAACTCAGTAGCTCTGTCTGTCCTGGAACTCACTCTGTAGACCAGGCTGGCTGCAAACTCAGAGGTCCACCTGCCTCTGCCTCCAGAGTGCTGGGATTAAAGGCGGGCAATGCTATTCCAGGCCTCTACAGACTTCCTTACTATGCTACTCCTGAGAAGTAGAAAGAGCAGAATGTCTTTTTGCCAAAAACAAGGTTACTTACTATAGGATAGATGCTGAGGGAAATGCTTTATTTATTGCAAGACTAGCACTTGCCAATGATTAAGAGGCTATGGATGTAGGTTCATTGATAGAGCACTTATGTTAGATTCACAAAGCCCAGGGTTCAATCCCCTCAATCACTAACACCATGTAAAACTTCAGCCTTTGGGAGGTGGAGACAGGAGGATCCTTTTAGGAGCCCTGGTCTTTTTAATCCTTAGGCCATGGTGCTTCTGGAAGCCATCCCAGCAGCAGGAATTCTGACATTTTCACTGTGCTGGGCGGCTGGTTCCTGTATGTTTATAATCCCAGCACTCAAGAGGATGAGATAGGAGCTTGTTGACTTTGAAGCCAGCCTGAACAACACAGTGAGATTGTGTTTTAAAAACTACAGTAGTTCAAACCACAAAAATTAAAGTTCACATTTATGTGCATTTTATGGCGTATGGTTGTAGACAAAGCTGTAGTTTGCAGATTACAGCGTAGTGAATATCTGTGGTTGCATCACCCAGCTAACAGTTAAACCCAGTTCAGCTGGCTTTAAGTCTGGTTTATCCTTCCCCAATCTCCTTGCCTCGCCTCAGACACTCTCCTGGCAGGTGCCTAATCTCCTGAGTGATGGAGATTATGTCTCTAGTGGAAGGCAGCGCTGCTCACCTGATTCCTTTATGATTGAGAGGAGAGGGGCTGGGCAGTTGTGGGAGGTTTCACTCTCACCCCCATAAGAGTTCTGTACTCCTGGGAGCTCACCTGGAGTTTCAGCCCTTCCCACAAAGCACCCAAGCACTGCCCACAGTTGAAAGATGTCCCATAGGGATGAGGGTCCTTCCCACTCCTCCTCCCTCCCGGAAGGTCCCCACTACTGTAGTGCCTAGTTTCACATTAGGTCACCCAGAGTTTGCTCCAGGGACTGCCAAGTGTGGGTTTCTTTCGACTTCCACTGGGTATGACCGGTTCAGACTTGTTCCAGCCGGCTGGGAATCTGGGAATTGGGTCTCCGCAGTGGTAAAGGGAAAGGGTTAAGGATGTATGCTTGTGCTTGTGAACTGTTCTTTAATGGCCTTCCCTGCCCTGAAGGAATGTTTTGTCTGGGAACATTTTCCCATCCCTGAGGCGGAGCTGGAGTTCTTGCACATCAATAGTGCCTGGGATCTAGGTCACAGCTGGGAAACTTGATTTAGGTAAGGAAGGGCCTTGCTATTCTTTATAAATGAGGTTCAACTCCACCCACCCTCTCTCCAATCCAAAGCAACTGAGTTACTGTGCCTTAGGATTGCTTTTATGACTTCTATGATCACTGTCTGATGCTGAAATTCTACCTTGTTATACTATAGCCTATTGTTTTGTTTTCCCTTTGTTTTTGAGATAGTCTTATGTAGTTCAGACAGCTTGAATTTAATATGTAGCCAAGGCTGGTCTTGAACTCCTGATTGTCCAGCCTCAGCCTGCTCCATGCACTGGGGTCACCATGCCCAGCATCGTTTGCATTTTCATTTACAAAGCATTCACTTGTCCGAAGCGAACATTGAAGGTGTGTAGCATTCAGGAGTTTATTAGGTTCCTCAGTGGCTCACAGCTTGTGAGTTTCCCTTATTTCTGTTCCTGAACACACAGAGACTCTCTGCTCACTCTCTGTCTTGCTAATCATAAAGCAAGTGGCAGAAACTATGGCAGTTTGTGGCAAACTATGTCAGCCATCTGAACATAACCACTTTCCACCCGTCAAGACAATGCTATCATCCCAACTTAGGAAAACCGAGGGCCTCTGAGGTAGCTCAGTCACTAAAGCCACCTGCCATCAAGCCCGATAAACTATGTTCCCTCCTTGGACACCCAGGATGGCAGGAGAGACTCTTGAATACTCATCCTCTGACCCCTGTACATGTTTCATGGCACATGCACATGGGCACACGCATATATAAGTAAATGTAAAAAATTACACACTACCACATATACAATAACACACTAAACTTTTTTAATATAATAAAGAAAATTGACTGTAATTCTCTATTGTTTAAGAAACAGTTCAGGGCTGGAGAGATGGCTCAGAGGTTAAGAGCACTAGCTGCCCTTCCAGAGGTCCCGAGTTCAATTCCCAGCAACCACATGGCGGCTCACAGCCATCTGTAATGAAATCTGGTGCCCTCTTCTGGCGTGCGGGCATACATGGAGGCAGAACACAGTATACATAATAAATAAATAAATATTTAAAAAAAAAAGAAACAGTTCAGATGCCCCAAGTGTCTCTGAAAAGCTTCCATTGCTTTTGATTTCCCCCGCAAGATCCAATCAGAACATACCCTTTGTAGTTGTTTATTTAACTTATTTTTATGAACACAGGTGTCCGCCACAAAGTCTTTAGTACATATCTTCTGGTTTCTTTTCTGGACACTTACTTTTGTGTAAAGGGTACCATGTTGTGGGCTCGTTTCTCATGAAAAAAATTCAGGACAGAGTTTTTAGACCAGACCTTCAGAAACAGATTCTGTCCTTCTGTTGGATCATACTGGAGCTATATTAGGCTGAGACTGAGTCCTTAGGGTAAGGAAATCATTGGACTTCTCGTCTACAAAGGCACGACTGGCCTATTGCAACTAAAGAATACTCTCCATGGTGCTCCCTCAGGGATCTGAGATGATCCTATTTCCAAGCGGTTACCCTCCCTGTAGTTTTAACATCCTTAGAAACTTTGGAGGATTGTTTTACAATTTACTAATGACTGTAAAATGGCAAGTTGCAAGAACACTAGACTCATCCCTTTCATCTTTATCCCTTCCAGCTGATAAAGATTTATTTATTTGTTTATTATGTATATAGTGTTCTGTCTGCATGTATGCCTGCAGGCCAGAAGAGGGCACCAGATCTCAATACAGATGGTTGTGAGTCACCAAGTGGTAGTTGGGAATTGAACTCACGACCTCTGGAAGAACAGGCAGTGCTCTTAACCTCTCAGTCATCTCTCTTGCCCCCCAGCTGTGCTCTTTTATCTCTGCCATTTCTCTGGGTGTCAGTAAAGGCTCATCAGGTGCAGGGGATCAAGCCCAATGTCACTACTTGTAGTTCTTGCAGGTGACAGAGCTACATGCATGTAGGAACCTGTGCAAATACACCTATCGATGACAGAGCTAGGATGTATGTGTATATACACGATCCTGTGCATATGTACAGAGGTAGGAAAACACATGTGTGTGACCAGCACATATATGCCTACCTACCTACAAATATTTTTGTATGTATTCACAGTGTCTCTATTGAGTTAGGCATGATTCACAGGTCTCCTGCTCTAATCTAGTTCTTAACCGACCATACTCAGCATCCTTGCCTTGTTTATCTGAAACTATCCAACCCAACGGTTGAACCCTATTCCTCCCTCACTTGAAATCTGCTTGCTTACTTGCAGGTTGACTTTCTAAAACATTGGAAGATTTGTACCATCATTTCCAGTTATCCTTTAAATCATTTTTTATTATATCTATCTACTCTGTGTGTGCACATTCATGTGCACCACGGTGTGGAGATTGGAGGAGAATTTGTGGGGCTCCGTCCGCTCCTTGTACTCCCAAGGTATTGATCTTAGCTCCAGCTCCTTAGACTTGGCAACAAGCACTGTTTTTCTTTTTTTACTTTTATTTATTTATTTTGTTTTTGTTTGCTTGTTTCTGTTTTTCGAGACAGGATTTCTCTGTGTAGTTTTGAAGCCTGTCTTAGAACTTGCTCTGTAGACCAAGCTGTCCTCGAACTCACTCACAGTGATCTGCCTGCCTCTGCCTTCAAAGTCCAGGGATTAAAGTCATGTGTTCCCCCCACCTGGCAGGAGACAAGCGCTTTTATCAGCAGAGCCCCTGCACAGCCCTTGTTTTTCTGATACTCTCTCATTGTCCTGAGTTTGGCCACTGGGAGTAGAACTCTGTCTCCTGACTCTGTTTTTCTCTCTCTCTAACACGGCGTTAGGCATCTCAGACTGGTCTTGGGTTTCTTAGATAGCCGAGGATACGCTGAACTTCTGATCCTTGGCTGCGCTTCCACCTGGGATACAGGTGTGAGCCGTCTTGCCTGACTATTTTGTGCTAAGGGCAGAACCGTAGTGATGCATTCACACTAGGTGTGTGCTCTATCAACCCAGCCCTTTCTCATCATCGATTCTTCTGCACATCTGCCAGTCCTTGAGGGCTGCCTCCAGACACCGGGTTTCTAGAACCCTGTGCTGCCTCACATAGGAAATCAGCTAGCCCAGCTGTCACGGAAAGGCTTCCTGGAATTCTTGTTCACACACCACTGGAAAGAGACCCTGCATTTTCTCTCCAGTCTAGGCAGGCTCTTATGTCTCCAGTTGCTCTCTTTCCTTGGCCATTTCTACTTCAGAACTCCAACTCGTTCTGTGACTTGCCAAAAACTTTCCCACCCAAGAGGTCTCCACAGCTTCACGTAGTAAACACATTCCTAGTTGGCTCATTCCATACAGAATACCACTCCCAATTCCTCCTGGTGCCTCTATGGAATGGTTTCCCTCCTGCGGCTGTCACACTACTCTCCGTACACAGAACCGGCCCTACCGTGTTTGGCATCAGTTCTATTGAGTGTTCTGTGTTAGCATTTACCTCGTTTTGTTTTGAGAAGAGTCTTTTGCTGGTCTGGAATTTACCATATAGACTAGATTGGCTTTGAACTCACAGAGATTTGCCCGCCTCTGTGCTGGGATGAAAGGTATCCATCACCACGCTCAACACATTTATTTATTCATGTATTCTTTTTTACATGTATTCTTTATTGACTTGTGCACAGGGTCTTGTGCAGTTTAGGTTGGCCACAAATTCCCTCGTTTTGGATTGCCTTGGCACTTCTGATCCCCCTACCTCCACCTCTAGAGTGCTGGGATTACAGGTATACACCTCTTCATAAACTTTAGGGATTGAACTAAGACCCCCCCCCCCTCCATGCATGCTAGGCAAGAACTCAACAGGTATGGGCCCAGCTCCAGATTTTATTACATTGTTTTAGTGGCTATACTATACTAATATAACTATACTACACTGATATAATATATTATTCATTGGCTATACTAGGCTCTGGAAAGGAAGCTTAGAGGAGCCCCATCTTACCCAGAAGCCATTGGGATACTACAGGGAGGGGAGGCTCCAGAGGAGGCAAACACACAGCCAGGATGTGACAATGGACAAAGAGCTCTGAGCCTGGAAAAGCTGCAGTCTTCTGAGCAGTGTGTGATGACAGTCTGGTTAGTGATTACAAAGTCCCAAGACTACCTAAGAACAAGACCAGACCAGGTTTTCTTTCAATTTGAATTGGTCTTAGATTGCAAATCAAGAGTAAACAGAATGCTAATTTGGATAATTTTAGAATAACATACTGTACACTTCTAAACAAAACACAGTTTGAAGGTATCATTTGTCTGGGAGCCTGGTTAGTCGCCTGTGCCCCACATGGTGGGAGGAGAGAGCCAACTCTACAAATTGCTCTCTGTTCTCCACAGGCATGCATGCTAAAGAATGCATGTATAAACACACACAGCATGCACACACATGCAACATGGAAGTGTAAAAATAAACTGTAATAAAAATACTGTTTTGAGAAGCTTGGTTTCCTTTTTGTTCTTTGGTTTGTTGAGACAAGGTCTTATATGTAGCCCTGGATGGCTTCGGGCATGGTGTGGTCAGATGTGTGTCATCACACACAGCTGCTTTGAGGAAAACATGGGCCACTTTCACCACCCCAGACAAGGAGTCCCTGGCTGTTTGAGTGACATCTTTAAACAAGACAGCCTTACTAATGCACATTTTGATCTGGGTTTATTATCAAACTTGTCCTGCTGTTCCAGCTCTGTGTGCACGTGCGCATGTGTGCATGTGTGTGTGTGTGTGTGCATGTGCGTGTGTCTGTGTATTCGTGCATGTGCATGTGTGTGTGTGATAGGCTCTCACTATGTAGCTGTCTTCAAACTCGCAGTCCTTTTGCTCCAGCCTCCTAAATGCTAGGACTCCTGGTGGGTGTCGTTGTAGCCTGACCAGTGTAATTCTAACAAGTATTTATTTGTGTGTGAGATGTCAGGGAACAACTTTCAGTTTCCACCACGTGTGTCGGGTGGGTGGAACTCAGATTGTCAGGCTTGCCAAAACCCTCATGTGTGGAATCATCTCCCCAGTCCTTCAGCCTCTTGTCTCCCGGTCAAATAGCCCCAATAGAAGAATATCTCTGTGGCACCTGCGCCCTCTTGTGGCAAAACAGTTCATGGAGAAAGGCAGGCTCAAAAGAACCTGGTGACTTAACATTGAAGTTTAAACCCAGAGCTAAAGGAAAGATGTTTAGTGTCTTAACCACGGCGTAGACATGCTTAGATTAATCGAGTCAATTGAAACCAAGATTAATGATTATTTTGTTTGTTTATTTTGAGACAGGGTCTTATCCTGTAACTCCAGCTAATGTGGAACTTGCCTGTTTAGACCAAGCTGACCTTGAACTTTCAGGGATCCTTTTGTCACCACCTCCCCATTGTTGGAATCACAATTGCACACCACCACACACCCAGCACTGTCTTGTTTTGGTGTTTAGTTTTTATTGTTGTCAAATGTAAAATATTATCAAGACTGGAAAATGAGCTGTAGTCACTAGTGCTGTGTCTGACCTTTCAGACAGATACTGGGGAAGTAAGTTTAAAATGTGACATGCTCTTACAATTTGAATGGGTATCCCACCACTGGGAGTTCCTGTATAGGAAACCTTTACAAGAAACTCCAAAGAGGTATGTGGGAGACTATTCCTAAAGAGGAGTGGGTGGAAAGAAAGCAACCAATGTTTCCAAAGGAAGATCTGACTAGGAATTAGGACGGTCGGTGGTGGCACACACTTTTAATCCCAGCACTTGGGAGGCAGAAACAGGTGGATCTCTGTGAGTCTGAGGCCAGTCTGGTCTACAGAGCTAGTTCTAGGACAGCTAGGGTTACACAGAGAAACCCAAAAAGAAAAAAAAAAAAAAAACCAGATCTAACTAGAAAATACGGCTCATCCACACAGTGGACTATTACAGTCATACTCATTGACAATAATTGTAGGTTAAATAAGAGACGATGGGAATATGGGATGGGTTAATTACTACAGTACCCTTCCTTCTTCCTTCCTTCCTTCCTTCCTTCCTTCCTTCCTTCCTTCCTTCCTTCCTTCCCTTCTTTCTCTCTCTCTCTCTCTCTCTCTCTCTCTCTCTCTCTCTCTCTCATGGTTTTTCCAGACAGGGTTTCTCTGTGTAGCCCTGGCTATAACTAACTCTTACTCTGTAGACCAGGCTGACCTCACACTTGAAGATCTGCTTGTCTCTGTCTCCAAATGCTGGGATTAAAGGTATGAGTGAGTGACCACTGCCCAGCTACAGTTTCATTTCTCTCTCTCTCTCTCTCTCTCTCTCTCTCTCTCTCTCTCTCTCTCTCAAGATGAGGTCTCTCCTGGCTGTCCTGGAACTTACTATATAGGGTAGACTAGGCTGTCTTTGAATTTACAAAGACCTACCTGCCTCTGTCTCCAGACTGCTGGCATTAAAAGATGTGTGCTACAACTGTTACGGTTTAAATAAAATGGCATGGCTCCCTGCCTGGGACCAGCTGCCTTCACGGCCCCCATGGTCTCGCTGCCTGCTGTCTGCTGCCGCCACCCAGGGAACGTTTTATTTATAGCATAATATTTGGTGCTCGTGATTCAACCAGGCTCTCTCCATGTTCCCTACCACCTGCAGGACACGCGGAACCCTGGGCTTGAGAACCAGGTTTCTTTACAATAGCTCTGTGTTCTATCTGCCTGAACGTCAACCTCTACACACACCAGTGACTTTGGTGGTGAGTTTACCCCTTCCAGCCCCCAACCACACACAGCCTTCCCGGCTACGGTTGAGCCCTTTGCTGACTTTTATCTCTGGTTGCTTCCCATAGCTAAAAACGTGACCGGACAAACCAGGTTGGTCCTCCTGCACTAACACTGCACATGCTGTGCAATGCATTTGATTTGGGGCCTAGGGCCCCTCAGATTTTTCTTTCTCTTTTCTTTTCTTTCAGATTACTTGTAAGTGCGTGAGAGACTGCTCAGAGCGGCCTCTAGCCTCTGGCTTCCAAGTCACCCAGACTGGGAGTCAGGCAGGCTTCATCCACATCCCTCCTGTAGAGAAAAGATGTTTTCCTATAGACTTTGTGGTGTCACTGCTTTATTAACACCCCGCCTGTAGAGAGCAGATGTCCTCCTAGAGGCCCTGCAGTGTACATTCACTGTTTTCATGGGTTTTAACGTTTTCAGCTATGGTATAAACCCTCAAACTATCAGCTACCAGCCTGTGAATACTCTGCCAGTGTCCTGTTGGCTCTGCTTTTCCTCAAACTATCCCTTCCACCGCTACCGCCGGTCCCACGGAAACTGACAAGATTAGTCAGATCCACGAGGCAGCTGTTTTCAGTTCCAGCCTTTGCTCCCCTTCAAAAGGGCTCCTCAGCAAAAGGGCAGATCGCGCCTCTAGGTCTCTCTTATTATGTTTAAAACTCCCACGGCTCAAAAAAATGTGACTTTTCCATACAACACGTGACCACTGCCATTTGGACTGAGGCAGGAGACTTTACCACCACCATCTTACCTGAGATCAGGTAACTTCACCACCATCTTAACTGAGAGCCAGGTCAGGTGACCAAGTCCTACCATCTTTACTAAAGTATACTCTGCCTGGTCCCCTGGTTTACTTATGTTTTTGTCTCTAACTTCCTCTTGCTGACTCTGTTACGTGTGTGTTTTGTGCAGTGGCATGCCTTTCGTAGGGCCTACCAAGAGCATCTACTTTGCCCAATTTCTGTTCACTGTGTGTGTGTGTGTGTGTGTGTATGCATACATGTAATTTAAATGCATCTATGTTTACTGTTAAATGTTATAATTCTCTGTTCATTGTATCTCATTCCAGACTACAAAGCAATAAGTCTCATGTTTTAAATTGATATGTACTTTTAAGCCTCTTAATCCAACCCTGCTTTACCTGTTAAGTTGAAAGCCAGTACAGTTAAGCTCAGACCCAGTTCTCCAGGCAGATTCTATACTGTAGTTATAACTCATCTATACCTAGTAAACAGCCCTCAACTGCTCAGAGATCTGGGGAATATGACATTTAAATATTTAATTATTAAAAAACTTTTTATAATAAAAAGAGACAAGTTGGCTCCTAGCAGCAGCACTCTATTTCCTCCAAAGAAGACAGAAGACAGATGGGCACAAAACAACGTCCATCCACAATTCGCTTCAACTGCCAAACACTGACCATTGGGCAAAACTGCCTTTCATCTAAATTGAAGATCTCCAAGCAGTGGACAGATTGCTGGAATCAACAACCTAGCTGCTCAGTTCAAAGCAGGCTTGTCTTCCTACAGATTTCTTAGCCCATAGGATCTTCTGGAGCCTGGCAGACCCTGCACACCACAGGAAAAGAATAATATGACCCTCAGCGACCATGGAGGACCCTGAGGAGTAGCTCTAGGTGCCAATCACATAAGTTCTCTGTTGTTTTTTCATCAATAACTCAAGAAAAATTTTATCCTTCTCAAAGATCTCTGAAGCAGTTTGACAGCTGAAAGGTTCTGTCATTTAAAAGGACAACCTTACCAAACAAATTTCAACAAAATATAAATACAAGTTATTAAGACAGCTACCTGCAAGTTATAAAGGTGTGAGGACAAGTACACACTATCAAAATTCTTTCTCACGCTGCCTTTCATAGTCTTAAAGATACTTTTAATTATGCAAAAGAAAATCTGTCACGGTCATCCTGATAGAAATATGCTACTGTTTAAAAGTTATGTTTTCATAAACCCCAAAAATTCTTGTGAGTTCCAGGGAGCTGAATTGATGGATCCACCTTAAACAGGTCAGACACACCCCTCTCAATTCCCTGATACTAAAAATGTTTTTCCTAAGCTTAACTTTGTCCTCTGTCCTGCTAATACCTTAAACAGGTGTAAGAGACTCCAGACATTTCCATTCCACAAACCCTGGATGGGAGCAAAGAGACCAGCTATGTCAGGATGTGACCAGCACCCAGCTTTCTCAGGTTCTTCCCCAAGATGACGGCCACAAATAAGCAGGAAGCAGTCTTGAGAATCCACCTTACCAATTCCCTTAGCCTGTTGTGCCTAACCTCCCGCCTTTTTATTATAAAAAAGAGATGGGAATGTGATGGTCTATCCTGTCCCTTTAAGAGACAAGCCCCGCCCACTCCCTCTCCACTGCTTTTTTTATATATATATATATTTCATTAATAGATTTATCCATGTCCTCTTAGGGACCTCTAACATTAAGGCTGTTTTGAAGCCCTTATCTTGGGCTTCAGCTGTGTTGCATTTCTCTGGGTCTACTGTAGTAGGGTTGTTGATCTCTAGTGGAGACATATTGTCCTGGCTGCTACTGTGTTTTTACAGTGGTGTCTAGGCATTTGGATTTGGGATGATTATAATTCTATCTAGGTGCTAATATTTGACCTTGTGTTTGTTAGTCGAGTGTTCAGTTCTTTGGTTCTGTTGCCTTTTTGATTCTTAGGAAAGTGTGGTAGCTGCAGGCTTCCTGGTAGGAAATGCTTCTGAGAACCTACCAGGTATGAGCACCAGGGTCCCATCAGCATGTGTTTCTTGGTATTGGGAACTGACACTTAGGGATAGAGGTGGCCTAGAAGAGGGAAGAGGTACCCCAGGAGGTCTACAGGAGGGAGGGAAGCAGGGTGGGCCACTAGGAACTAACTGTGTAGTCTGAACTGTAGAGAGGGGCGGCCACAGCAGGTATTCTGCGGCAGGGCTGGGGATGAGACTGGGGGATATGGTTTCCAGGAGAGGAGGGAGAGGGAAGTGAAGCTCTCCATCTACTTCTGTGACTTACTGGCTTCTGGTAGGGTTTGCTGGCAGGTTCCCAGGGAATGCCTGTTGGAGCTGGGGGATGGGATAACAGGATGCACGGGCATGAAGGATGGGGAGGATCTGAGTGATCTGCTGGAGGTGGGAACAGAGAGGAGGGAAGGCTGCCACAGGGGCTGCAGAGTTGGGGATGATGTGGGGTTGGGGGTTGGGAGGATTGGATTTGGAGGAGGAAGGAGAGTGAAGGTCTGAAGCTTGCTTGCTTGCTTCCTTGTCTACTAGGTTTCCAGGAAATGCCTGCTTCCCTGTCTGGAGTGATTGGTGGATTCTAAGGCAATGTCTACTTCCCTGGCTGGGTTGGCCAGCTGGTCCTTTTCCCTTTTGACTCTTGAGACAGAGTATCACTATGTAGCCTGGCCTGGAACTTGCTGTGTAAAATAGGCTGGCCTTGAACTCACAGAAATCCACCTGCCTCTGCCTCCCCAGTATGTCACCCTTTCTGGCCTACTTCAAACTCTTTAGAATAGTATCGTATGGGATTGAAACTGGATGTGGGGAGACACAAAGGTATTTTTACATATTTCTCTAAGTAACTTATGCATTCCATGCCATGCGGTTGAGGATACATTCTTGAGGATTTTCTTTAAGAAACACGCAGTTTTGAAGTCTGTCCTTAATTGTCAGACTTCTATCTAACACCAGATGCAATTAATTCTCTTTTACTTTCCTAGCAAGACTGAGGAAATCTTGCATTTGGAGACATGTGGGAACTCTGTATCTAGACCACCCTGGCAGGTCAATGACTGAGTCAGCTATGGTATACCAGAAAACATCCTCAGTGTACGTGGCTTGAACGTCAGTATGTTATCTCATTGAGAGCAGGGTCAGGACTGGGTCATTCAGCAGCTGGGAAGATGTCTTCTAGGTCATGGAATCCTTGACTTTCCCCCACTCTGTCTCTGTCAGTATCTGATTTTCCTCTAATTGGCTGCATTTGTGCCTACAAAATTCTAAGTACTAGATTTTCTCCTTTATTTTAAGTCAGGTTTCAAATTTACATGCATTTTTTTAAAGCTTTGGGACAGGAAACAGGGTCTTCTGTCCCCCAGATGGGCCTTGAACTCCTGCTTCTGACTATACCTCCTAAGTACTGGGATAACAAGTGTGCACTACTGGGATTACAGGTGTGCACTACTGGGATTACAGATGTGCACTGCTGGGATTATAGGTGTGTACTACCGGGATTACAGATGTGCACTACTGGGATTACAGGTGTGTACTACTGGAATTACAGATGTGCACTGCTGGGATTATAGGTGTGCACTGCTGGGATTACAGGTGTGCACTACCGGGATTACAGATGTGCACTGCTGGGATTATAGGTGTGTACTACTGGGATTACAGATGTGCACTACTGGGATAACAGGTGTGTACTACTGGAATTACAGATGTGCACTACTGGGATTACAGTTGTGCACTGCTGGGATTACAGGTGTGCACTGCTGGGATTACAGGTGTGCACTACCGGGATTACAGATGTGCACTGCTGGGATTATAGGTGTGTACTACCGGGATTACAGATGTGCACTACTGGGATAACAGGTGTGTACTACTGGAATTACAGATGTGCACTACTGGGATTACAGTTGTGCACTGCTGGGATTACAGGTGTGCACTACTGGGATTACAGATGTGCACTACCGGGATTACAGATATGCACTACCGGGATTACAGATGTGCACTACCATATCACTGTCATTCAATAGTTTATGTTCAGTAAGGTTTAAACTTTTATTTTTGAGACAAGGTTTCTCTGTGTAACAGCCCTGCCTGGTTTTCCTGGAACTCGCTCTGTAGACCAGGCTCGTTTTGAACTCAGAGATTCTTCTGCCTCTGCCTTCCGAGTGCTGGGATTAAAGGCTTGTGCCACCACCGCCTGGCTAGTTCTATGCATTTTAGTAAATACAGGTAACATGTGTGCTGTAGCTGGGCACAGTGGCCCTGAACCTGGTAATACAGATGTCACTTGTGCACAAAGCCATCACGAGCAGCACCAGGACGTGAAAGAGTGGAGAAAGAGCCATCACAGGAGGCAAGGAGAGCTCAGGTGTTATGTCCAAGGCAAGGCTCTCCTAGAACAGAAGACTCGTGGGACGTTATTCAGGGAGTCTGTTCACTGGCCTCATTCTCAAGCATTGCCTCAGCTGGGGAGTATGACACTGAGCATGCTCGGTGTAAGGTCATAATTGAAGAAAAGATAGAGGACCTGTTTGGGAATGTGCTTAACTCAAGGTAGTGGAACACAAACGTAAGCATTGAAGTGATGGGGCCATTGAGCTGGTTGAGTGGTGCCACTAACACTGAGCACATGAGCTCAATTCCTATGTTGCATTAGGTGGGAGAAGAGAACAGATTGTCATCTGTAACATGAGGGGCCGGTTTGTTGGGGTATCTGTTCCCGCTCGCTACCCCACAGCCAGCAAGTCCCAGAGAAAATCAACCACACAGAGATCTCTATAAGTTATAAAGCTGATTGGCCCATTAGGTCAGGCTACTTATTTGTTCTTATGACACATATTACCCCATTATCCTTATCTACGTTAGCCATATGGCTTGGTACCTTTTTCAGTGCGACAGCTTACATGCTGCCTCTTTGGTGGTCTGCGCAGGAGTGGCAGAGGAAGCTTCCTGCTTCCCAGAATTCTCCTGTTCTCATTGCATCACCTCTACTTCCTGTCTGGTTGACCCACCTATACTTCCTGCCTGGCCAATCAGCGTTTTATTAAAATACACGATTGACAGAATACAGACAATTCTCCCACACCAGTCATCGGTTGTCCTTTGAACTTCTCACGTGTATGTGGCATGTGTGCTCCACATATACCCACTTATGCATGCACACATACACACAGATAAATATTCAAAAAATCCCCACATTAAAGTGATGTATAGGAATGCCTCTTTCACCATAGATCTTGTGCAGTCCATTGTTGGTGACTGCGGACCTTCAGACCCTGAATTTTCTATGACCCTTTGCCTGCCGGAGTAAACAGCTTGTTTTCCTGTGCTTGCAGCTGCTCTGGGCATGAGACCCTCATGAGTTCCTGATGGCAGGAGAGTGGTTTCTGGTGGGCTTGCAGCTGAAAAATCCTGAGAGCTAGGGAGTGGCCATTACTCAAGGAGAGCCCTAGATAAGCTGCCTTGGAACATAATAAAGGGGGCATTCTTGTTTCAAGAGTAACCCATGGCTCTGTGTGTTCTTTATTCTCTGGACCCTTGCCCGATTGTGGTTCTGGGTGGTGCAGGCACCACAGTTCATATATTGGGGTTCTGTTGAATTTTTTCATATTGGGTTTCATGGTCTAAGTTGATGAGGATGACTGATAAGGTCTCTTCCTCAAGAGGACACCAGATCTCATTACAGAGGGTTGTGAGCCACCATGTGGTTGCTGGGAATTGAACTCAGGACCTTTGGAAGAGCAGGCAGTGCTCTTAACCACCGAGCCATCTCTCCAGCCCTATAGGGCTTTTAGCTAAAATGAAATAAAAGAACACTTGGATGAACTCTGCTCCTGAGCGTGCCTGCCTTGCTTAGTGGCTCACAGCGCCACACTGCCAGCCATCTAGGGAAAGGACATTCCACTGTCCATTCCACTCTCATCTCAGTTCCTCCTCTCTGTAATGGGAGACACCCTGCTGTTTGGGCAGCTTTGAGAGAAGTTCCCAGACTCCATGCTGGGAAGGAATGAGAACTCTATCAGTTAGGCAGGCAAACAGGAAAGCTTGCCATGATTTATATGGCAATCACTTCAGATGTTTATTTTCACCAGGGTCCAAGGAGATACTGTTCTGATGTTTTGTGGATCTGGAATCCAAGACTCTGAAGACTTTGGTTCTGTGCTCCAGGCAAAGGGGAGCCTTGGACTTGGGCCTTACTACGGTAGCAGTTCGGTTTCCAGAACCAAGTGGAAGACGTCTTCACAAACTGAACTTGTAGTAGACTTATGGCCAAAGTAAGAAAGAGCGAAGAACTTTCATAACTAAAAATGCTTAGACACCTCTGCTAACAAAGAACATTTAAGTTAAGCAATTGTCTCTAAGACTCATTAAATAAAAATTCTAAATATAGGGCTGGGGACATAACTCCTTTGATACAATGTCCAGTATTCATGAAGCACAGTGTTCAACCATTACGCTACAAATTGGGTATAGTGATATGCCTGGAATCTAGGCACTCAGGAAGTGAAGGCAGGAGGATCAGGAGTTCAAAGGTCATCTTGTGGCACTTAGGAGTCTCAGGCTAGCTTGGGATGCAGGAGCTGCTGCTCAATATACATGCATAAATTAGCATACATTAGCAATTGATTATGCTTCAAATATTTACTTGACATTCTGGAATAGCTCAGAAAAATTTTCTTCTGGAATGATAGGAGTGTGCCTCTGCAGAATTCTTTTAAAAAATTTTTTTATTTGTTTATATTTTATGTGTGAGTGCTCTGCATGTATGCCTGCATGCCAAAAGAGGGCATCAGACAGATATAGATCCTACTATAGATGGTTCTAAGTCACCATGAGGTTGCTGGGGGTTGAACTCAGGCCCTCAGGTCCCCTGGAAGAGCAGCCAGTGCTCTTAACCACTGAGCCATCTCTCCATCCCCACCTCTGTAGAATTCTAACTACAGCATGGTTAAAGAAAGAAAGAGAGAAAGGGAGGAAGGAAGGAAGGAAGAAAGAAAGAAAGAAAGAAAGAAAGAAAGAAAGAGAGAGAGAGAGAAAGAAAGAAAGAAAGAAAGAAAGAAAAAGAAAACTATATTATTATTAGCAGATACCATCTTTTCTTCCTGATTCCCTAGGAGTCCCAGAAACGAATGAGGAAATATTCCTTAAACTATATATACGTCTGAGAGATCAGCTAGTCCTGCCTGTGTTTTTGCCCCCCAGGGTCACTCGTCTGGCCTTGGGTTCCTGCCTGCTCCGCGGCTCCTTATGGAGTCACCCAATCTCAGTGGCTCGTGGGAGACTCCATGATGCGGGATCCAAATCCACTCTCCAACCAGGTGGAACCCTGAAGGGAAGATCGGCTTTAGGGGGCTGCTTCGCGCGACTTTATGCAGCTCTTTTCAGCAATAACACTCTCAGTACTCTACAGTTCAACTGCGTTTGTAACCTCCCTACACTTCGGCACTACAAGTGTTATTAACTGAGACACCTGGAGATGGCGCTGTGGGCCCAAGAGAAAAAAGGCACCCTGTGCCTTCCTGATGATCTGGGAGCCTCAAAATAAATTGCTTCCTCCACTCCTTGATTTGCTTAAAAACACCAGAGTGAGCATGTGCTTAGAAGAATCATTTTGTTCTCCCCCCCACCCCCACAGCCCCAACTTGATAGGAAATCGCTAGGGGGAAAGGATTTAGCCAGGATGGCGTGGATATATACATGCCCTTTGGAAAAGCTGTGACTGTCATACGTGACAGCCTGGCATAAAGGACAAAGCTGGGTGCAGGGGACTGGGGTTGGGGGGGGACGGCGACCAGATGAAGCAGAGTGAGAAGCAAGCACAGATAATCGACACCATAAGTCAACTGCTGAGCCTTTTGGAACGAGGTGAGTCTCTTTCCATGTGATGAACATATTTTTGTTCTCTTTCTCCAGCTGTTAATTGAAAGTCAAAATGCTTTGACTCTGGGATGGCTCCAGATCAAAGTCTTCTATGAGCAGAATCTCATCTTTTCTTTGCAGCAGCTTTTCACGGTCACGATTTTCTTTCGTTCCCAAATGTCACCTGCTATGTTAGAACCAGAGATACTCCCTTAGAAGAGGAAAGGAGGGGCGGGATCCCCAGTACTCACTGATCCCCCAAAGCAAAAACAAGCAAAACAAGGGGAGAAAGAGGTTAAAGGGCGAAATAGTTAAGGCAGAGGGCGATGACCGGATCTGAGATGGTGATGGCTGTCTACCAGCTGGGCAACCACATCATCCTTTCTGAGTTTCCCAGGAGATGTTTGCTACTGAGACTTTCTACTCTGTCTGTGGACAGCCTCTCACCCAGGAACAATCGGCGTGCCTAGCAAAACAGACACAGGGAATCAAAGCCACAGGCAAATGGGCTCAGTATCACACTCCTGCTGCTTTAGACTGTTTCCCTCAAGTGCTGGGATCCAAAATAACAGAGCAAACACTTCTGTCTCAAAGGAAGGTCTGAGCAGTGCTTTTGTGTGGTAGTTGAGTTAAAAGAAAGAGCAGGAGAGGAGAGGGAGGGAGGAGGGGAAAAGGGAAGGAAGGAAGGGAACCCCTCCCCATGGTCTTCCTTTTTTTAAAAAATATTTATTTATTTATTATGTATATAATACTCTGTCTGTGTGTCTGCCTGCAGGCCAGAAGAGGGTATCAGATCTCATTTCAGATGCTTGCGAGCCACCATGTAGTTGCTGGGAATTGAACTCAGGACCTATGGAAGAGCAGGCAATGCTCTTAACCACTGAGCCATCTCTCCAACCCTGGTCTTCCTCTTTTTTCCCCCCTTGAACTTGCTGTGCATTGGAGGACGACCTTGGACTTCTGACCCTCATGTCTCCATAACCTGACTGCTGGGATTACAGGCCTGGACACCATGCCTTTTTATTGTTGTTTGTTTGTTTTTTGAGACAGGGTCTCATCACGAAGCTTTGGCTGGAACTTGCTATGTAGGTGTGGCGGGCGCGGTCGATCGATAATTAACCAGACCAAGTCTATATAAAGATTTGGCTTTTAATCAAAAGGGGAAAACTTACAAGACCTGAGATCCCATGAACACCAATGGAGCCGTAAAACCGAAAAGGGGAGGGTGGCAAGGCACTTCGATCTTTTATAGCCTGAATGGCCACACGTTACGCAGAATGTGATTGGCTGAGATTCCCCATTATGTAGGTTTCAAACCCACAGAAATCCACCTGCCTCTGCCCCCAAGGCACTAGTGCTGGGAGTGAAGGCTGATGCCCGCCACCACACCCTGCCCACCACGGCCGGTTTCTACATTATGCCGGGGATTGAACCTAGGTTTTTACACATGCTAGGCCAGCATTCTACCAACCGAGCGACAGCTGCAGTCAAATTCAGCTCAAACTGGCCTCGGATTCATGATCCATCTGTCCCTGCTCCCTTCAGCGTGTGTCACCATAACGTTTCCTTTTTACTTTGCTGTTGAGACAGTCACACTATGTAGACGACGCAAGTCTTGAACTCACAGCCTCTCTGTCTCAGCTTCCCCATTGCTGGGAACATAGGCACGTACCACCACACTGGAGACATTTGGGGGCTGCTCCTTTAGCAGTATTTGTAGTCAGGTTGGTCCATACACTCAAAGGATGGTTCTGCAGATATGTGAGCTCTTCCGGTCCTGTTCAGCCCAGTTCCAGCACCCTTCCCAGAAACACATGCCTTTGTTGTGGTGAGCCCAGGTCCTCTCTCTGCTGTGCCAGTCCGGAGCATCTGGTTGCCATTGGCTTAGTGAATCATTAGCTTGTTGAATGGAAAGCATCATCACTGAGTGGCCACATGGTCACCCTGTCCCTGGCAAAGCAAGCTGTTCCCTCCCTTTTCATCAGAAACTGTGTCCTCTGGGCCTTTCTTGTGGCTTTGGTGGGGTTGATGGCTGCTTGAGGCCTTCCGGGCCCTCTTACACGGCATAACCTTAAGCGGCTCCACGTGTCTGTGAGTTGTGTCTGTGAGTTTTGATGTCCGTGGACAGAGCAGCTGTATTTTCCTCTGGCTCCCGGGACTGGGGATTACCCATCAGCCAATTGTTTTGAGGGCAACCTCCTGCAGTCCAAGTTCTTACTGAAGGATATGAGAAAGACGGTTCCGGTTCTGGTTTGCTTCTGGGATCTGAGTTCTCACTCAGTCCTCAAAAACCCCACGTTCTCCTCCTCTCCCCGAGGGACGGGATTTGGGGCTGGTTTGGGTGCTCAGGGAAAAACGTCTTGGAAAGAAGGAAACAGTTGAGGTACTGGTTGGAAATCTGTCGAACTGTTTTCAGGGCCAGGATTTGGGAGAGTAAACAATTTTACGGGAATCGTGACTCTCAAAGAAAAGACGGGATTCAGATGACTCCGGTGGCCTCCCTCTAGAGGCAACTTTGTGTTCAGGCGCTTTAGCTTGTGACCTTCTGCAACCATTTTAAAGCCAAATTCCGTCTAGAAAAGCCAACAGCAAAGAGTACACGGATTCTTGTTATCCGCTTCTCAGAGGGCGGAATCATCCTGCGTTTGCTTAGTGGGGTTCTTCTGATTGCTTGCTCTCTCCATCACACACACACACACACACACACACACACACACACACAGAGACACACACACAGACCCTGACATTTTGAGTAGAAATGTTGGGAAATAATTAGTTATCATAGCTTTGCTTCTAGGTGTATCAGCCAACAGCCCCTGGGGAGGAGCAGTCTCTAGCATAGGCCATCGCTCCTAATGAACTAAGGATTAGTTCCATAACATCAGCTAGTGTATGATCCATATGCAAATACCCACATGTTTCCTCAAATGATTTTGTAGAGCCAGGCCGTTGTCTATTCCCAAATCCAATTTCAGTTATTTGCATGGGTGTCGTCAGTCCCCGGAGTCTTTTCTCAGCCATCTTTGAAGAACTTGCATCTTTGAAGAAATTGACTTTTTTTTTCCTGCTACGGATTCAGGCCAACTGGTCTTGTAGAATGTCCCATAGTCTGAAATGGTCTGATTGCTTCCTTATGGTTAGATTACGGTTGAAACAGCCATGCCAAGAAATCTCCACTGGTATTCTTGCTTGGCTCTTACTATGTCACATCCAGAGGCCTGAGCATCCGTGCTGAGTTTGATTCCTTTCCTGAAACAATGACTTCCAAACACCTCCAAGGTGGAGATAAACTTTCTCTGTGTACATGGTAAGTAACACACAAGTGGTTTGGGGGTTCTGCAGGAATAGCTTGCCCTTCAGCAGGCTTTCATCTGATGGTCTTGTCTCTAGTTGATACTACAGGGGGGCTGCAAATGGCAATTTTCTATTCTACCCTTCCTCAATTATTAGCTAAAATTGTAGACTAGTCCTTTCCCCTCCAATTAATGAGAGAGTTTACCAGCTGAATTATGTAGATGTGATCAAACACATGAGTTAATTAAGGGGAGGGGAGGGGAGTTTATTTGGGCTCAGAGTTTGAATGTTTGGACATTTGTGGCAAGGACAACATAGTAGCAGCGCAGCTTTCTGCAATGGCAGCAGAACCACGTATCTGATTCTTCACATTCAGGTGGATCGAAAGGCAGATTGTGGCCTGCTTTTAACCCCAGCAGTCAGGAGGCGGGATCTCTGTGAGCTTGAGACAAGCCAGGTCTGTAGGGCAAGTTCCAGGCCAGTCAGGGCTATATAGTCAGACACTGTTTGAAAACAAAGCAAAATAGAACACAACAACAACAACAAAAACAAGTATAAAAGACCCAGTCCATCAATCACAATAGAGAGGCACCCAGGCTATGCCCCTTAACAACCAAACACCCCCTCCTCTTGAATTTCATAAAAGCAAGCACCAAATAATTGGGGTCTTTCAACAGCGTCATCCACGTGGCCTGGTGCTTTCTTGCAGCATATTCTGATTGGCTCTGCTAGTTTCTTTAAACTCTCCTCACTACCTTGCAAGCTGTGTGGGCTTTTACTTCCTTCTTGAACAAAACATCAAGACCCTGGAACTACTGGGCCCTGTCCTGAACCACCGGTAACATGGCGTTTTGTTACAGCCTTCCCACTGGACTAAGAAGCGGTCATGAGCTTGGGTCTTCCGCGATGACCATCACTTCTCCGTCTTCTGCAGGTTTGTTTATCACCACCCGGTTTCCAGATGCTAGTTCTGTACCATCACTGAGCTAACAGCCTCACTTCCCGCTTCTTCAGCTGGAAAGGTGACTAGAAGAAGCGTCCACATTGTCTTAAAATCCCGTCCCCATCTACCAGCTCTTGTGTCTGCACACACTGCTCTCCTCCCCATCCCTTTGAAACAGGAGAGCTATCCCTGCTCTACCAGATGCCTCTTGACAGCTTTCTACTTACTTATTATTTCTCTATTCTGTGTTAATTCCCTCGAGCCACAGTATCTATGGGTGGCTTTTGACCCCTCCAGCGTCGGCCTCCTGAGTGCTAGGATGAAGAAACCTCACTCTCTCTGAACTGACATCTTCTAACATAACCAGTCTGGCCTTGAGTGTGTAACTCTCCTGCCTCAGCTTCCCAAGTACTGGGATTATGCACATTTGCTACCACACTCGGATACCGTTCCCCCTCAGCTGCCATTTTTTGTTTACTTATTTTTAAAACGTTAAAAAAGTATATATGTGTGTGCATGAGAGAGAAAGAGAGAAAGAAAGAAAAAGAGAGAAACTACACAAAAAAGGAAAGAGAAAAACACACAAGTCCACACACATACACAAGCCTGTATACACACACATCACATATACACACACAAGCCTGCACACATATCCTATACACACACAAACCTGCACACACATCCTATACATACACAAGCCTGTATACACACACACATACAAACCTGCACTCACACACATCACAAAATGCATTACACACACATCACACACACAAGCCTGCATTCACCCACACAAACATACACAAGCTTGCATTCATACACACATCACATCCACAGGCCTGCACACACATTTCACCTATACACACATCACACACACAAGCCCGCATTCACACACACACACACACACACACACAAAGTCTGCACTCATACACACATCACACACACCTGCCTGCACACATATTTCACCTATACACACATTACACACACAAGCCTGCATTCACATACACATACACACACACACACACACGTCTGCACTCATGAACACATCAGACCCATATGCCTGCACACACACACACTCACACACACTCACACAAACTGTCAAATAATTATACATTGCTCAACATTAAAACCAGTGTTTCTATGCCTCACTCCTCCACGGCTAGGATTTTCAGTCTTTAGATAAAATCATTTTCACCTAAATATAGTTATTTTCCCTGATTTTATTCCCATATTCTCCATCTGTACATCTGTACATTCTTATACTAATTTAAATGTCAGGTTTTAAATATTCTCCCATACATCTTTACTCGGTAGATGTTTCGGTCTGAAACTGTTTCTTCTCTTCAGCCTTTCTTCTCTTACTCTGCCCTCTTTCCAACCACCGTAAATCTGTCACAGATCTTGGCTAGATAGATATTCATATGCACAGATGAGCTGGGTACCACTTTCTATTTTGCTTAGAGATAACAACGTTTTCCTTTTCCCATTTGCTTAGTGGTCTTTGCATCATTAATCTACCCTCAACGTCTCAGCCGGCAAAATAAACCCTTTAGGATTTCAGACACATCTCTCAAGTCTTCCCGTGTTTCTTGTTGAAACGTCTCTTCTGGAGTCTTTCTCCTGTGTGAGGTGGTGGCTCCCAAGGCCTGCCATAAAGCTACAGCCCTGGGGGCTCCTCTTGCTGTCATTCTGGAATTTTCTCTCCTGGTTCATCTCATCCCCTAGATCCCACGTCGTTGTCATCAAAGTCATTTTCCTTCTCCACTTTTTCCTCCCCCTCCTGTTCTTCCTCCTCCTTCTCCTCCCTTTCCTTTTGATTCTGGGTCTACTGTAGCCAAGGATGCCACTGAACTCCCATCCGCATCCCCAGTGCTCCAGTTCCATCGTGCTCCCATCATGCTCAGCCCATGTCAGCCTTCCTGGATAGTTACTCCTTTAACTCATGTCGTGTTCCGGTGGGAGAATAAATATTCAAAAATACTTTGTGTATAAAGTTGTGCTTAAAATGTCAGGTATGGTGACGGACATCTGTGATCTCAGCTACTTAGTAGGAAGGCCGAAGCAGGAAGTTTGTAAGTTTGAGGCCAGCCTGGGCTACATAGAATCACACATACTTTCTTTCTCTCACCCCCACCACCTCTCACTTCTGATTATACCATTGTACATGATTGATATAATGTTCTAAGTTGGAAATTAATTTTATCAATTTTGAATTGATTCTAGTTTCTACTTCTGGGATCTTATGAATGTATCTGTTTGCTTTCTACATACCTTTGGGTTTTTTTTTGTTTTTGTTTTTTGTTTTTTGAGACAGGGTTTCTCTGTGTAATAGTCCTTGTCCTAGCTTTCCAGGAACTAGCTCTTGTAGATCAGGCTGGCCTCGAACTCACAGAGATCCATCTGCCTCTGCCGCCCAAGTGCTGGGATTAAAGGTGTGCACCAACACTGCCTGGCTTTTTTCCTCTTTTCTTGGCGGCGGGGGGGGGGGGGGGAGAGGGATCTTATTTTGAACTTTATGTTTTAAAAGTTCATAGTAATTTCTTGGTGCGAATTTAAAAAGATAATTTAGTGCGGGGCAGTGGTGGTGCACGCCTTTAATCCTGGCACTTGGGAGGCAGAGTCAGATCTCACAGACAGATTTCTGTGTGTTCGAGGCCAGCCTGGTCTACAGAGTGAGTTCCAGGACAGGCTCCAAAACTACACAGAAAAAGCCTGTCTCAAAAAAAAAAAAAAAAAAAAAAGGTTCAATTATCTTGGTTCTTCTGCACTGTAAATGAATACAATCTGCAGAATTTCCTTGAATGGCTTCTTTTGAAAAAGTTCTCACTTTAATTTGTGTTTGTGTGTGTATCCATATGTCACATGTGTGTTTGTATGTATCTCTATGCCACATGTGTGTTGGTGTGTATCTATGTATCACATGCGTGTTTGTGTGTATATATATTTCACATGTGTGTTTGTGTGTGTGTCTCACATGTGTGTTTGTGTGTATCTATATATCACATGTGTGTTTGTGTGTGTGTCTCACATGTGTGTAGGTGCCACAGGGGCCAGAGAGGGCATGAGATCCCCTGGAGCTGAAGTTGTAGGCAGTGCTGGGAACATAACTGGAGTCCCCTGGAAGAGCAGGAAGAGCTTTTAACTCCAGTCCCTTGAGCCTTTTCTTTTACATCTCTTCCTCCATGTTTTCTTTTCCTGGTATGCTCTTTCCCGATGGGGAGGGTGTTGATCCACCCACACTAACTTAACTTTCCTTCTTCTTCTCTACCCCATGCCTTCGGTTTGCAGCCTCCTGTTTTCCAGGCAGTTTTATTGCAGTTTTTAATTTTGCTGCAAAAATTTTAATTTGCACGAACATTAGTCTCTGCTTCTTTCTTCGTGAATGGAGCTTTCTCTTTGTGTCTTTAAATGGAAAATTTTCTCTGTGTTGTCTGTTTCCTGATAACTCCTTTATGTGCCGACTTTGAATCTTTATTTATTTATTTATTCAGCTATCTGCTTTTTAACTTAATTTTGAGACAAGGTCTCACTATGTGGCCTCTGTTGGCCTGGAGCTTGCTGTATAGACCAGGCTCAGGCTGGCCGTGATCTCAGAGAGATCCTCCTGCCTCTGGCCGACTTGCTCTGCCTCCTGAGCGCTGGAATTAAAGGCATGTGTCACTCATTCTCCCCTTTTTCTGAACCCTGTTTCTGGAAGAAGCACTCTATACAACCCCTCTAGCATCTGTCTTGGAAGTTAACCTTACCTTTTTGCCTCAGGCCCTGTGTTTAAGACCACATTCTCTGAGCTTACTTACCTTTGCTGATAATAATTTTATCAAGGGGACACCTAGAAAGCATCCTGTAAGAATGAGGTGACTATAGTTATAATCTGTCGCAAAAGACTTGATGTCTGACCTTTTGACAAAGGTCTTTTTGTTCTTGGCAGCTGTCGATTTGCAAGGGTAGCAGTCAATCACAGCCACCAGAGCGTGGCTGCGGGAGTGGTCTAAGGTGCATTATCAGTGTTCTTTATAATGACAGCTTTGCATCCAGAGTAGCGCCTGGCCAGGACCCGTGCCACTTCCTCAGGTTGCATGAATGTGCCCATCCGGTCGAACAGCCACCAGAGCCTACAGCAGGCAGGAAGCCCTGTCCTATTCATATGATGCCATTTCCTCTCAGATGCAACCATCCTCCTAATCAGTGAAGGACTGAGAAGCCTCGAATTTGACGAGAAGCCCTGTGATGGGAGAGGCTTTGCAACTTGCAGTAAACATTTTTCTTTAAATGACAGAGTCTCAAGGAGTCCAGGATGACCTTGAGTGAACTAGCTGCACAGACAAGGATAACCTTGAATTTACGATCCTCCTGCCTCCGCCTCCCAAATGCTGGGATTACAGGTGTGAGCCATCATCGCTGACAGCAGATTCTTTTGTATCCCGCTGTTTTCTTTTGGGATGTCTGGATTATAAAGAATGGAAGACAATAAATAATATCCACCCCCCCTTCTCTGCTTCTGAGCTTGAAATCACTTGAGACAAAAAAAAAAAAATGAAGAACAAAATAGGGGCTTTGTTTTTGATGATGCTGACCAGAAAATGAGGCTCCCAATATTTCACTGTGTTGGCTAATTTTATGTCAACTGGACACAGGCCAGAGTTATCTGCAAAGGGGAAAGAAGCCCAATTGAGAGAATGTCTCCATAAGATCAGGTTGTAGGCAAGCCTGTAAGGCATTTTCTTACTTAGCAATTGATGGAAGAGGGAGGAGGGAGAGGGGGAGGGGAAGGGAGGAGAGGGGGGCCCAACCCATGGTGGGTAGGCCATCATCGGGCGGGTGGTCCTGGGTTCTATAAGAAAGCAGGCTGGACAAGCCATAGAAAGCAAGCCAGTGTGTAGCACCCCTCCATGGCCTCTGCATTAGCTCCTGCCTCCAGGTTCCTGCCCTGCTTAAATTCCTGCCCTGACTTCCTTCAGGGATGAGCTGTGGAGGTGGAAGTGTGAGCCAACTGTTTTTGATCATAGTGTTTCATCACAGCGCAATAACCCTAAGACATCTTGTTAATTCACACTCCTGATAATGAACACAGATGAAAACTCTGGGTTCCTCTGCGCAGACAAATCATGCTGTAAATCACACCACGCTAGAAGGTGCATAGCAAACCCTAACGAACTTTCTTGGTAAAATGTCTGTTATGGTCCGAGCATGTTCTCCCAGAAGCATGTTGGAAACTCCACACCCAATTCCACAGTTCTGGGAGTGGGAGACAAGTAGGAGGTGGTGATTAGGCCACATGAACTATGTGGCCACGAGTGGACTAAGGTCTTGGGAATTGGTTTGTTGTCTCAGGACTAAGTTCCTAATAAAAACAAGAATTTGGCAACACCCACCCCTCCCTCCTTCCCTCTCTAGTCTTTCTGCCATGGAAATACCACAGATAGAAACCTTCGGCAGATACTGAATCCCCCAGCTTTCAGAAGAGGAAGAAATACACTTTTATTCTTTAAAAGTTACTTGGTCTTGGCCGGGCAGTGGTGGTGCACGCCTTTAATCCCAGCACTCGGGAAGCAGAGGCAGGCTGATCTCTGTGAGTTCGAGGCCAGCCTGGATTACATAGGAAGTTCCAGGACAGCTAGGTCTATTACACAAAGAAACCCTGACTTGAAAAAAAAAGTTAATTGGTCTCTCTCCTTGTGGTGGTGGCACATTTCTTTAATCCAAGCCCTTGGGAGGCAGAGGCAGGTGGATCTCTGTGAGTTCGAGTCCAGCCTAGTCTACAGAGTGAGTTCCAGGACAGTCAAGCCAGACAGAGAAACCCTGTCTCAAACTCCCCCTCCTTAAAGTTGCTTGGTCTCAGGCTGAAGAGATGGGCTAGGGAAGAAGAGTGCTTGTTGCTCAAGTATGAGGCTGTAAGTTCAAATCTCCAGCACCCACATAAACGGCTGAGAGTGGCCACATGGGCACCCGAGAGCCCAGTGCTATGGGGGTGGAAGTAGGACCTGCTGGCCATCAGGCCAGCTCCAGACTCCGAGAAAGACCCTGTCTCAAGGGAGTAGGGCAGGGAGTGACAGAGCAGGGCCCTGACTCACACACGGTGCACACATACACACACAAGATACCGTGCTTGGGTCCTAGCAGCACAAAACGAATGAAGGTAACTTTGAAAAAGATTTGTACTCTATGTTGTGCCTGCTTTCCAGTGAGTGTCATTGGGTTCACAAACTTTCTACTCTTTTTGAGAATTTCATACGTGCACACAGTGTGTTTTGATCATATTCACCCCTGATCCATTCCCTAACTCCTCCCAATCCCCCCACTTCTTTTTTTGTAAATTTATTTTTGTTTTATGTGCATTGGCGTTTTGCCTATGTGTATGTCTGTGTGAGGGGGTCAAATCCCCTGGAACTGGAATTCCAGGCAATTGTGAACTGCCGTGTGGGTGCTGGGAATTGAACCCAGATCCTTTGGAAGAGCATCCAGTGTTCCTCACCGCAGAGTCATCTCTCCAGCCTTTCTTTGTTTGTTTTTTGAGACAGGGTCTCTCTGTGTAGATCTGGCTGTCCTGGAACTCACTTTGTAGACAAGGTTGGCCTCAAAGTAGGAGATTCACATGCCTCTGCCTCCCAAGTGCTGAGATTAATTAAAGGTGTGCGCCAGTACTGCCCATCTTGCCCTCCCCTCAACCCCTCCTCCAACTCTCAACTTCTTAAACTTTTAAAATGAATTATCCTTTTCTTAGCCAGACTGGAATGCTGGCCCAAGCTGTGCACTGTAGCTAATGGCAGGTAAAAGGACTTTCTTTCTAGGTTAGCTCTTCTGGGCTACAAACATCAGGCTCCACATTTTACTGTGATACTCAAGGTCAGTTCCAGTTTCTGAGCCCAAACAGAGATATTAGGGTTTGATAGTTCAACATATATGTTCACTCAGCTTTTGAAACAAGAAACCAGGAAGACAAGTAAGTGAAGACCAAAATGTCAACATATGCAGGTGAAGCCGATGGGAGGACGTGCCATCTGACCAGCAGGTTTACTGATAGCTGCCCGGAAACAAATTAGCCACAGGCTCATTGTGGTGACAAGCAGACCAGACAGTGTTCTCTGCATTGGCCACTGCATCTGAAAGAGACACACAGAAAAGGCAGATCTGAGCATGTTCACTCTCTAGCCCACATCGCTGCTTTTCCCATGTGGAGCAGAAGGACCAGAAGTTTTCTCCGCACCCTTCCCATTGGGAGCAAGCTGTGGGAACACCCTACCATGTGGGAAGCATCAGAGGATGAGGATGTGCACTCTCCCAACACCGATCCTGGAATTCTTCAGTCGAAATCACATGTGAAAACTGTATAATGTATTGTTCGGATACAGGGCCTGTGGAATGTTCTCAAGTTATTCTAGTACTAAGAGGAACCACAGGGCTATGGCTGTGCTGGGAAATCAAGACTAAAAGTCATCTGGCTTAAAATGAACTAGGGAATCACAGTGGAATTTTGCTACCTCAATTGCGATTTTTTGTTTTGCTTTGAGGCAGGGTTTTATGTAGCCTAGGCTGGCCTTTAGCACATTTAGCCAAAGATGACCTTAATCTTTCTCCTCTTGCTTCCCAAATTCTTGGATTATATGTGTGCACTCTTCTATGTTAAGTAGGTACTAATAACCACACCTCTATGTCCTTGCTCCAATATGTTCTCATATCCTCACAGGGAAAGCAAATAGACTCATGAAAGTGTTCCAGTCATTTAAGGTATAACATGAATTTTAAAATCAGTGTTTGTGGTGTGCACAGCTGTAGAGGTGAAAGTAGGTAATTTGTTAATTATGTTCTGTGGCGGTTTAGGTTTTCCTTCTGTTAATGTAAGAAGAAAGAGGGAAGGAGAGAAGGGAGAGAACCATTTGATAGCACTGGGGAAATGGAGCTCACTAGATTTTCTTCTAAATTTGTGTGAATCTTGGTCATGCACCACAAGAAGGTAAACATATTGAACCACTTAGAAAGTCATCCAGAGTCGATATCCTGATGTTTAAGAGAGGCGCTCTTCCCGGGGTACTAACTGCTATCACACTTTACAGTTGGGAGAAATTTTTTAGCCTCTCTTTTCATTTCCTGTTTCTTATCTTGTGTTCTTAAATTGAGGCCATTCCTTGGCCAGAACAGCATGACTCCGTGTGCTCTGCCTTCTGCCTTTTATCAAAACTCTGTCTGATTCTTTTCAGTTAATTAAAACCTGGGGAGAAAATTCCACGAAAGGACAGAAGTTTTGCTTTTTTTCTGTAAGGATCAGTCCCTGTGTGTATACAAGAGCACACACATGTAGGGGCCTCATGTGATCGTGCGACATTACAGGTAGCAGTAGTGTTAGGGCCCAGAGCAGAGCATCCACAGGGGGCAGTAGTGTGCAGTATGAAGACTTAAGAAAACGTCAATGTACTTATCAAGCGAGACCCTCGAGGATGCGACTGTTTCTTGTCCACTCTGGGAATACACTGTGGGGTACTTCCAGTGCTTAGCTCTGTCAACCTGACACAATGTGGAATCCTGTGGGACAGAAGTCTCAACGAGGACATATCCAGATTGGGTTGAGCTAGTAGGCACGCCTGTGAAGGATTTTCTTAGCTGGGTTGATTGAGGTGGGAAGATTCACCGTGGATGTGGGTATCACCGTGTCAAGGGGTGAGTCTCAACTGAACGCAGAGAGGGAGCTACCACTAGTGCGGACACACTAATTCATTGCTCTCCACTTGCTTTTGACGGTGGATGTAAAATGGCCAGTTCTCTTAAGCTCTTAATGCTGTTGTGAACCGTAACCTGGAACTGTGAGCTGGAACAGAGCCTTTTAAGCTGTATCAGGAGTCCAAGTGATGTGGGATTCACCTCTGTGTGCTGGGATTACCATTAATAAATAAAGAAACTTCTTTGGACCTATAGCAAGGCAGAACCTAGCTAGGTGGGGAAAACGAAACTAAATGCTGGAAGCAAGGAGGCGGAGTCGGGGAGAAACCATGGAGTCTTCGCTGGAGACAGACATGCTGAAACTTGGTTGGTAGGCCATGACCTCGTGGTGATACAAAGAGTACTAAAAAGGGGTTAAATTAAGATGTAAGAGTTAGCCAATAAGAAGCTAGAGCTAACGGGTCAAGCAGTGATTTAAATAATATAGTTTCTGTGTGATAATTTCGGGATTCAGCTGGGAATTAACTAGCAACCTCCCTACAACATCCAGGGTCTGATAGTGACCCATAGCTTGGTTGGTGGTAATTCTAGCAACGGTGGTAATCTGTCATTGTAGAAATTGTATACACAGGGAGCAATCATCAGAATAAAACAAAGCATCTTCTTCCCATTACTATGCAAGTGCCTGCCCCATCCTGCCCCTTGTCCTCCCTTCAGCAGTTATGAATCTAGGGTGCTTCTGTTTTGGGGTACAGCTCCCGCTAGGGAGATTATCTGTTATTGAAGAGATGGAAGGCTGATTTTGGTGCTATGGTTAGTAGCCAGGCAATATCCCCGAATTCATATAGGTAGACCTGTGGGATAATCATTACAGGGGTACAAAAAATTGTAACGGATGAGTTAATGCAAGGACTAATGGTTTCTTGACATCAGAGACGTCATGGGAGCTAGCACAGACTTTTTTTTTTTTAGTAACAATGCTGTTGGAAGTGCATCTGGGGTGGGATTTAGACGAGAGCCCCACAAGGCAGGGGGGAGGGAGGAGTCAAACAGGAGGTCATAGAGCATGACTGTGAAGAAGGGGGGTATTGAAGAATTCTCTTGTAAGGAGATGTTAATGGGAACAGCCATAAGCAATGGCTGAGAAAGTGAAGCACAAAAGAAACAGCGAGAAGCGTTAGGTGGATGGGAGGATGTTTGGAGTTCTTATAAATACAGAATATATTTTAGGGTGGCCAGGGGCATTGACAATTGTATATTAGATGTATCTTTTCATATCTCTTCTGATTAGTTTTGATTTGAAGCCCTTCTGTCGGATATTTTTATTAAAATGGGTACACTGGCTTGCTTCATAGGTCCATTTCTTTGGAATACCTTTTTCTATCCTTTTACCCTGAGGTGATATCTGTCCTTGATGTTAAAGCTGTGTTTTTGGGATGCAGTAGAAGATGAATCTTGATTTTGAGCTCATCTGTTAATCTATGTCTATTTATTGGACAAATGAGACCATTGATGTTAAAAGTTATCAGTAAGCAGTGTTTGTTGATTCCCATTATTTTGTGATGGTGGGTTTTTTTTTTCCTCTTTTGATTTGCTGGTCTGATATTATTTATCTCTTGTGCTTTCTTGAGTGTGATTAACCTCTTTAGGTTGAAGTTTTCTTCCTAGTGCCTTCTGTAGGGCTGTATTTGTTGGGTAGATGCTGCTTGAATTTTTATCATGGAATGTCTTTCTTCATCTATTATGATTGAAAGTTTTGCTGGGTATAGTTGTTTGTGCTGGCATCTGTGGTCACTTATAGTTTGTAGACTTCTACCCAGGCCCTTTTGATTTTTAGAGTTTCCATTGAAAAGTTTGGTTTTATTCTAATAGTTCTGCCTTTATATGTTATAATATATGTTATATATATGTTATTTGGTCTCTTCTCTTTGTAGCTTTTCTCCCTTAAAGACAAGATTTTACTGTTTAGCTGTGTCTGTTTTGGAACTCACTTTGTAGACCAGGCTGGTCTTGAACTCACAGAGATCCGCCTACCTCTGTCTCTCGAGTGCTGGGATTGAAGGCGTGCACCACCACTGCCTGGCAACCTTTTTTTTTTTTAAAGATTTATTTATTTATTATGCATATAACATTCTGCTTCCATGTATGCCCTCACGCCAGAAGAGGGCGCCAGATCTCATTACAGATGGTTGAGAGCAACCATGTGGTTGCTGGGAATTGAACTCAGGACCTCTGGAAGAGCAGTCAAGGCTCTTAACCACTGAACCATCTCTCCAGCCCCCGCCTGGCAACTTTTAATATTCCTTTTTTGTTGTTGTTGTTCTGTATGTTTAGTGTTTTGATTACTTTGTGTCATGGGAATTTCTTTTATGGTCCACTCTATTTGGTGTTCTATATCTTCTTGTTCTTTGATAGGCACCTACTTCCTTAAGTTAGGGAAATTGTCTATGATTCTGTTGAAAATATTTTTAATACCTTTAACCTCCTTCCTCTATTCACATTATTCTTAGATTTGATCTTTCATGGTGTTCCACATTTATTCAATGTTTTGTGACTGGAATTTTTAGAGTTAATATTTTATTTGATTGAAGTATCCATTTCTTCTATGTTGTCTTCAATGCCTGAGATTCTTTTTCATCTCTTGTATTTTGTTGGCAAACCTTGCCTCTGAGTTCCTAAATTTTTCATTTCCATTTTTACCCAAGTTTGAGTTTTCTTTAGTGACTTCATTTATACTTTCATGCCTTGAATACTTTTGCTCATTTCATTCCACTATTTTGTGTTTCCATAGATATCATTGATGGATTTATTCATATCCTCTTTAACATCCTCAAGTATATTCATGTTAGCTGTTTTGAATTTCTGGTCTTAGGCTTCAGCTGTGTTGCGTTTCTCATGTCCTACTGTAGTAGGGTCACTGGAGCCTAGTGGAATCATATTGACCTGGTTGCTGTTGATTGTGTTTTTATGCTAGGCATCTGGGTTTGGGGTGATTGTAATACTAGATGCTGATCTCCAATCTTGTGCTTTTTGGGTGGGTGTCCCATTCCTTGGTTTCTGTTGTCCTCTTGGTTCTTAGGAGAGTGTGTTGGCTGTGAGTAGCTTGGTAGGGGATGTTTCTTGGATCCTGCTCAGTGTGGCCACTGGAATTTCTGATTAGAATGTGTTTCTAGGTATTTGTAGCTGACACTTTGGAACAGGGATGGACTGAAGGGAGTGCTGAGGGAGTACTCAGGAAGGAGGAAAGCTGGTGTCTTATTTATACTCTGTCACATGGCAGTACCTTTTTTCAACATGGAAAATTCATCTTCTCTTCACATCTCCTCTGTACTATGGAGATTCTACCCTTCATTTTCCCCAGCACCCCTCTGCTTCAAAGATTTTGCCTGACTAGCTAGGCACATCAGTTCTTTATTAACAAATGAGAGCAATACATATTTATATTGTACAAAAGATTGTTCCACAACAAAATGTGCCTTTTAAAGTCATATGTATTCATATGTATAATATGTATAATATATGTATACACACATACACATACACACACACACATATATACACACACACACACACACACACATTAGATAGGATTTCTCTGTAGCTGTTGGAGTCTGTCCTGGAACTTGCTCTGTAGACCACGCTGACCTCAAACTCAAAGAGATCTGTAACAGAGGCCAGCTTGTTGGGGTATCTGTCCTGCCCAGTACCCCACAGCCGGCAAGCCCCAAAGAAAATCACACACAGGATTCCATAAGATTATAAACTGATTGTCCCATTAGCTCAGGCTTCTTGTTAACTCTTATAGCTTATATTAACCCATTATTCTGATCTATGTTAGCCATATGGCTTGGTACCTTTTTCAGCTGTCAGCTCACATGTTGCTTCTTCGGTGCTCTGGGTAGGAATGGAGGAATGGACTTCCTCCTTCTTAGCCTTCTCCTGTTCTCATCGCCCCGCCTATACTTCCTGTCTGGTTGACCCGCCTATACTTCCTGCCTGGCCAATCAGCATTTTATTAAAATACATGATTGACAGAATACAGATAATTCTCCCACATCAGAGATCTGTCTGCCTCTGCCTCCCAAGTGCTGGGATTAAAGGTATGTACCATTATCACCCAGTTTTATTTTATAGTTTTATCAATTAAAGGAGCCTAAGGGATGATGTAGAAAAAGAAATATACAAAGTCGTGGAAGAAGAGCTAACTGAGATGTCAAGGACAACAGGACCTCCACAGAAAGACAGGTGCCCAGCAGTCAGGCCAGCAGGTTAAGCAGTGGAGGAGAGGATAGGAGCACTCGTCACTGTTTTGCACACTAAGACATGCCAGTTAGGGGTTAGAGAGATGGTATGGTAGTTTGAAAGAAAATGGTCTCCAAAGGGAGTGACACTATTAGGAGGTGTGGTCTTGTTGGAGTGTGCTCTTATTGGAGGAAGTGTGTCACTGTAGACGCAGGCTTTGAGGTCTCATATGTGCTCAAGACATGCCCGGTGAGATAGACCACTTCCTGTTGCCCATGAGTGAAGATGTTAGAACTCTCAGCTCCTTCTCTAGCACCATGTCTGCCTGCATGCTGCCTTGCTTCCCTCCACAATGATAATGGACTAAACCTCTGAACTGTAAGCAACCACTCCAATGAAATGTTTTCCTTTGTAAGAGTTGCCATGGTCATGGTGTCTCTTCATAACAATAGAAACCCTAACTAAGACAGACAGACGGCTTAGTGGTTAAGAACATTTATTGCTCTTTCAGGGAATTTGGGTTCAATTCCCAGCACCCACATAGTGGCTCACAATCATAGTTCCAGGGAATATGATACTCCCTTCTAGCTTCTGGGGAGCAGACACAATGTCATGCACAGACATACATGAAGATATAATACCTGTACACACAAATTAAAAAAAAAAAGACTTGCCAGTTTTGAATACTGCTTATGTGAACTTCAGGTTTGACAGGGTGATGTGCTGAGCCCACACGACTGCTAACCCCCTTACCTCTTTTAGAATAAAGTGAGAGAGGCAAGAGCTGCAAAGGAGCAAGAGTTTATGCAGCTCACAATCCTGTGAGCATGTTGTGGGTTCAGAGCCAACTCAGAGTCATCTGATTGCCAGTGTTCTTCAGACAGCCAGCTGGAATGCTTTCGAGGTACCATCTCTTCAGTCCTTGGAGATGAAGGCTTTGCCTTTGAGAAATATGCATCATGTCATACAGACGGAACACAATGTCCTCAGTCTCATTGTTCTCTGGAGAAGCAGGCTTTGTCACAGGCTTTGCCAAGAATATAGCAAGGAGGGGGATGATTTTAGTGAATTGACTTCAGGCCTGAGAGGTTTGGAGACATTTATGGAGATAGCGAGGTTAGGAATCTGCAAGCTGGAGGCACCTCTCCCGGGACACTCACAATCACGACTCAACTCTTAGTTGTTGTTTTGCTTTTTACTATATTCAAAAATCCATGAAGATAGAACCAGCCAAAAACAAAGGGTAAAGTTAAAAAATAGGATGAATTCAAGGTTCGTAGAAGCCAAGAGCTCAGCTAGAAGCTAGTCTAGAGATTGAAGTGTAGTCTTCGGGTTTCCTTGCAAACTTGTATTCCTCCCTCCCTCCCTCCCTTTCTTCTTTTCTTTCTTCCTTTCCTTTCTTCTTTCTTTCTTTGTTTTTTTCTCTCTCTTTTTATTTCTTTCTTACTCTTTAAAAAAAAAAACACATTGATAAAGTAGAGGCCGACATGTCTCTGGCACCCTACACCTGTGCTGAAGTAAGCAATGGACTGATTTGAGATTCTCATGTGAAAATAAAACTTCATTAAGAACCAAAGGAAAGTACAGGGAAAGATTTGTAAAAAAAAAAAAAAAAAAAAGAAAGGAAGAAAACATACAGGTAAGCATGTATGTAATCAGGAGGCACAAATAGACAAATAGCTATATGAAGAATCGAACCAGCAGCTGAGCAACTGGAGAGATGACATATACTTTTAATCGTGGTACCTGGGAGGCAGACAGAGCTAGGTTGACCTCTGTGAATTTGAGATCAGGCTTGTCAACAAAGTGATTTTTTCAGGCCAGCCAGGGCTATATAGTGAAACCCTGTTACACAGAAAGAGAGATGATAGATAGATAGTGAAAGAGAGAGAGAGAGAGACAGAGAGAGAGATGTATATATGATGTGGGGGTGGATATGCACATGCCACAGTGCACATACAGCGGTCAGAAGACAACTTTGCGGAGTTTGTTCTCTCAGTTTTTTAAATGTGTTCTGAAAACTGAACTCAGGCCATCAGGCTTCCATGACAAGCACTTTTACTTCCAAAGTCTTTTTCCGCCCCAGGAATATTTTAAAGTTGATTCTACCTCTAGGTAACAAACATCCAAAGCAACAAGCATCCCCCGCGAGTTCTATAAACACATCCATTTGATGTTTGTGGAGCAGGACAAGTAGTGAATGCCACAGACACTGTTATATGTCCTGAAATAGGCACTAATCAAGATAAGACTGGCTAGGAAGGTTTTGTTTGTTTAGGAAAGAGATCCAAAAGCTAAGCAAGCTCGGCAGCCTGTCAGTCTAGAAATTTCTGCATCCTATTGTCACGGAATTAACCAGGGAATCTGTCTTTGGAAAGTGGGAAGGTAGGCAGGCTGGGGACGTCGTATGTTCTACCTCAAAGTTGACTATTCTGTTAGGCTAAGGACAAGATCAGAAGCTTAAGCTACACACAGCAATGGGATCTCTAATAGCTGCCGACTGCTACAGCAAATATTATGACACCCACAGTGGAAAATATGATATATGTTAATGGCTATCCTAGCTCTGTGACTGCTTTTAATTGTCACAGTGGGCTCAGCAACAGTCTTTGACTACAGCGGGCTCTGTGACGGCTTTGGTAGACAAGTGGGCTCTATGACAGTCCTTGATAGCTATAGTAGAATTCATAATGGCTTTTCCTTGTTACAGTGAGCTCTATGACAGCTTTGACACCTACAGAGTACCTACAACAGCTTCTGATGACTAAATGGACTCCAAAAAAGCTTTAAACAGCTATAATGACTTCTACAACAGATTTTGGTGATTATAATGGCCTCAATGACAGGTTATGATGACTGTAGTGGATTTTGTGATGACTTTTCATTGCTTCAGTGGGATGCAAGATAGCCCTTGATGACTATAGAGGGCTCTCTGAGAGCCTTTTTTGACTACAGGGGCTTCTAGGACAGCCTTTGATGACTACAGGGGCTCTGTGACAGCCTTTGATGGCTACAAGGGGCTCTGTAAAACCTTTGACTACAGGGGGCTCTATGACAGCCTTTGATGACTACAAGGGGCTCTATGACAGCCTTTGATGGCTACAGGGGGCTCTAGGACAGCCTTTGAAGGCTATAGGGTCTCTATGGCAGCCTTTGATGACTACAGAGTCTCTATGGCAGCCTTTGATTACTACAGGGGGCTCTGTAACAGCCTTTAATGGCTATAGGGGCTCTATAACAGCCTTTGATGACTACAGGAGGTTCTAGAACAACCTTTGATGGTTACAGGGTCTCTATGACAGCCTTTGATGGTTACAGAGTCTCTATGACAGCTTTGGATGACTACAGGGAGTTCTGTGACAGCCTTTGATGACTACAGGGGGCTCTATGACAGCCTTCACTGGCTTCAGTGGGATCTATGATAGATTTCTGACAGCTACAGTTGGCTCTATGGCAGCGATTTACAGCTACAGAGTGCCTGTGACAGCTTTTGATGGCTACAGTGGGCTCCAAATCTGCTTTTGGTTTCTAAGGTTGGCCCTAGGACTGCTTTTGGTGGAGGAGGTGAGTTCAACAGCAGCTTTTGAAAATGACAGCGGGATCTATAAGAGCATTTGAGGGACACAGAGTGCTCTATGACGATTCTGAGGACCCATGTGGTGGTAGGAGAGACTCTAGTTCCCAGAGTTGTACCTCAGCTTCCACATGTGTGTGCTTGTATGTGCATTGGGGAGTTCATGGAAGGAGTTTTCTGAAGTATGAGCAAGAGAGACCTTTGGGCTGCTGTGGCTGCTGACATTCCCACAAAGTCCCAGTACGCTGAGCAGGAGATGGCAAATGGAATTTGCAGGGAGGTCAGAGGAAGATGGCTGGAAACTCAGTCTTTTTTTCACTGTTTGGAGGAGCAAGGAGCTGGTGTTTCACTTTTCCTGTGACTGGCCCCAGGACCAATCTTCTTATAGGAATCCAGCAAGAACAATAACGGCAGTAGTTATAGTGGCCAGGTGTTCTTGATTCTTTTGTAGTCACTCTATGAAGACTGGCCACAATTGTTAGCTTTCTTCATAAATAAATAAATAAATAAATAAATAAAAACTATATCCCATAAGTACTAAGCCATCTTTCCATTTTAAAATAACATTTGTATTTTTTTGAAAATTCATACACTTAAATAATATATTTCACTCATATCCGTCCACTTCCTCCTCCAACTCCCCCCATCTCCCTCCCAAATTCATGTCTCCATATTTTATTCTTATTCACCACTTACCAGTTTCAATTAGTGCTTCCCTTATGGGTATGGGCAACCTAGCAGCAGTCACATCTAAAGGAAGCTGTCTTAAGCCATTTTCCTATCTCTGTGTACTTTGCAGGTCTAGACACAACCCATGTCCTTCCACATGCAAGGCGAACATCCACTAACCTCTGCCCTGGTGTTGATTTTTTTTTTGAGAAGGATCTTGGTATGTACCCCAAGTTGACCTTGTCCTAGAAATCCTCTCCTTCAGTTCTTGAGTCCTGGGGTTAAACACGTGTGCCACCACACGTAGCTGATTCTTTGTACCCTGGTTCTATGGTTAGGAGATACAATGCTTGCCTTCTCTTTTTGCATCCTGTCCCAACCTTCAGTGTACTGGGCAGGATGCCTGATTAGAAGTTTCCTCAAGCATAGCTGAATTTAATAGGAGGTTCAGGATAGGCCTTTCAGAAGTGATTGTAGTCTGTCAAACACGAACCAAGAGCTGGAGCTTGGGCTGTTGTGGAATTACCTGTATATGTAATCAATGTGCCTAAAGGAGGTGAGCAGCGGGGAGACAAATGCAAGGCAGAGAACACAAAGCAAAGACAATTTGCTTTCACTTCTTGGCTTCTTATTTTTGCCAATACCTCATCGTCTCTTACACTTGCTAGCGGTTGACAAGGGGAAGGGGGCTGAAGGGAACAGGAGTCACTCTGGCTCCCCCATGTAGCTAGAAAGGCCACTTTGCCCCAGCCACTCTGCAATAAAAGAAAACAGATATACATATTAACATTCCACTCAACAAAAGCTAGAACTGACGTCTGTGTTTCAAGGGGAGGAGAGATGTCCAACTGATTTTCTCATTGTCTGTACATCAGTGATTCATAATTTATTCTTCAGATGATTTCAGAGCTCTAAGAATAAATGACATTGCTAATTTGCTCTGTGTCAGTTTCTTAATGTTCCCCCACCCCATGGGTCCTGTCTACTATGCATTCATGTGCAGATTGTGTGGTGAAGGTTACTTCTCTAACCCATAAATTCTTCCCGATACAACCCAAGCATGGGCATCAGGACCAGATGCTTGAGAAGGCCTGGAGGAACCTGCATCTGCATACAATATCATCAAAATGAAAGAGGGTCAAAAGTTTGGGAACCCATATAAAGCAATAACTACATAAGGTATTTTGTTAATAAATTTTATCCAGTTTTGACATGTATTGTCATGCATAATAAACATAGCTAGTACACTTTCTCTATTATTCATTGTGAATTTCTGGATCCAAGACTACTACTTTAGTACAAAGGGACCCAATACTTCAGAGAGAACAGTGTTAACAATAGATGTATAAACACATTAACTATAAGATGGCATATGAGTAATAACCATATACTTGATACCAAATACTTTCATCTGAAGGTGTTATAACAATAGTATATAGCTTTGGTGTGGAGAGCAAACTCTTTATCTGGAAAAGTAAAAGAATTGAAGAAGAAAATGTTTATTGACTGACTTTGGAGTTTTGAACTTTAAGAGGGTTGTTTCTTACCTAATACTTAAAGTGTTGCCCTAGTTTGTGAAGAAATTTTACATTTTCCATAAACCCTTCAAAAATTCTTTAAATTTATTTTATTATATACAAAAATTTAAATTGTGTATGTATTTTGTATAGGATAGTGTATTTATGAGTGCAGTTGCCTAGGAACAAGAAGAGGGCATCAGGAATCCTGGAGCTTGAGTTACCTACATGAGTGCTGGGAACTGAATGCAGGTCTTTGGCAAGTGCCCTTTATTGCTAAACTATCTCTGTAGCCCCCTTCATTTATTTTTTAAATGTTGTAAACCTGGTGTATTAATTTATATTTTAGGAGACATTCTGTATCAGATAATATCATTATATGATGTTGGAAACAGACAAGAGTAAAATATTGCTGTGTGCCCAATCATACACTTTGCCAGTATACAGTGTGTGTATGTATGCAGTTTGGAGTTGAAACTGTGATATTTTAATACTTTTATTTTGAAAAGTCTAACGTGCTGGTAAGGACTATTTGACTTAGTTCCCAAACATTTCTGAAGTTCTTTCAAGTCTTAGGTACTTTTCTATTGCTATGAAGAGATACCATGATCAAGGCAACTCATAGAATAAAGCGTTTACATGGGTTTACAGCTACAGAGGGTGAATCCATGATGAACAATGCAGGAAGCATGGCAGTAGGCAACCACAGCACTGGAGCAGTAGCTGAGAACTTACATCCTGTCCTGCAAGCAGGAGGAAGGGAGGAAAAGAGAGAGAGAGAGAGAGAGAGAGAGAGAGAGAGAGAGAGAGAGAGAACTAACTGGGAATAGTGTGGGCTTTTAAAACTCAAAGCCTCCCTACACCCTCTCCCCCATGACACACCTTCTCCAACAAGGCCACACCTCCTAATCCTTCTCAAATAGTTCCACCAACTGAAGTCCAAATATTCAGACATAGGGGTCTACAGCGGTCTAGTCTCATTCAACCACCACACTGCTGCTTATTGACTGGAGAATCAAAGGTGAGTAAGGCGATGTTTCATCTCTCCATGAATGTGTCTATCCTATCACGGGAATCAGCTGGTACAGGAGAATTGTCTGTAATCTGTCAATCATATTTTAAATAAATGCTGATTGGCCAGGCAGGAACTATAGGCGGGAAAACCAGACAGGAAGTACAGGTGATGCAATGAGAACAGGAGAATTCTGGGAAGCAGGAAGTTCCCTCCACCATTTGTGCCCAGATCACCGAAGAAGCAACATGTGAGCTGACAGCTGAAAAAGGTACCAAGCCATATGGCTAACAGAGATCAGAATAATGAGTTAATATAAACTATAAGAGTTAACAAGAAGCCTGAGCTAATGGGCCAATCAGTTTTATAACTTAATGTAGACTCTGTGATTTTCTTTGGGACTTGCCGGCTCTGGGGTACTGGGCGGGACAGAAACTCCAACAAGCCAGACCCTCATGTTACAATCAGCATAGAGGAGTGACAGAGACATGCAGTACTCAGGAGTACCCTGAAGATGGGAAAATGGGAAGAAAAAAAGACCAATTTTAGAAAGGAGATGGGTGGGCGAATAGACAGGGAGGAAAACAAAGAAAAGGAGTCATGAAAATAGAAAGTGTCCCAACAGTTCGTTTTCCCACAGGAGCCAGTAATGGAGGAGGGGAAGGAGGCCATAAGGTAAGTGTGATATTAAACTACCTGGGACATCAAGAAAATGCCAGTGGAGATTCAGTGAGGGCACTTGAGCTCTCTCCTCTTCTCTCTTCTCCTCCCCTCCCCTCCCCTTCCTTTTCTTTCCCTTCCCTTTTCCTTCTGTCAGGAACCAGCCTTGACAAAAACACCTCTTGCAGGGGCATGGGGATTTAAAAATATAAGTAAAGGATGTGAAGCTGAGTTTAAAAATAATCAAACAGAAACCATAGAACAGTACTGGGAGGGCGTTCCAGTGAATACTGAAATCGTCCGTGCTTAATTTTCCATACACTTCTATACCCCATACAAAAGGGGGAAAAAGGCAACAAAAGACTGCTTTAACATGATACAAAGGACAACTTGAATAGTTAATTGCTTCAACACTTTGAGACATCAAGTCATTAGCATTTTGTTGTCTGGGCAGTGAATCTACTCTAGACCAAGTATCCTGAAGGCAGCCATTCCCCCAAGTAACCTCATATTATAAAAGAAGGAACAGAAGTATGCTTGCATATCCTGACCATTTGTCAGGATGGAGTGGATCTACATGTATGTGCCATCTTAATGTCAAAAGAACCAAGTAACCACATCCTGAGTCAGTTCACTTGTCAACAGTTTTGAGCAACCTCCAAACTCTCTGACCACCAGACAAGGTGGAAATAGGCTCACACTTTTTGGGCCTCTACACCCTTCCCTCCTCTGTATATGCATGGGTCTTTTTTTTCCTTCTTTCTTTCTTTCCTTCCTTCCTTCCTTCCTTCCTCTTCCTTCCTTCCTTCCTTCCTTTCTTTCTCCCCTCCCTCCCTCCCTCCCTCTCTCCCTCTCTCCCTCTCTCCCTTTCTTCCTTCCTTTTTTCCTTTCTCTCCTTCCCTCCCTTCCTTCCTTTGAGACAGAATATAGCCCAAGCTGGTCTTCAACTTGTTATTTAACCTAAAGACCTTGAACTCTTGATTCATCTGCCCCTCTCTACCTCCCAAGTGCTAGAATTAGAGGCATGCATCACCATGCCCAGATCAAGGTGGCTTCTTAGTCTTTCAACTAGTGTAGGGAGAATGAAATGCAACTGGGGATGGAGAGAAAAAAAAAGGAATGAATGCATTGTGCAGGGGGCGGGGGAATGAATAAACTAAATAGCTTGATTGGGTCTTCATGGAATGTAGGACTATAAACCTAGATTTAGCATGTATCCATAGATCAAGGCATGTGATGTGTTCCATGAATACACACATCTATGACTTGTCAATTAAAAACAAAAAAGGACCATGAAAAATGGCTCAGTGGGTAAGAACACTTGTCACTAAATATCACAGCCTGAGTTCACTCCCCAGATCCTAAATGATGGAAGAAGAAAACTGCCTCCTGAAAGTTATTCTCTGCCACACACATTGTGGGTACATGTGTTCCCACCACACACACACACACACACACACACACACACACACACACACACATACACACACAGTAAAACAAACAAACAAACAAATGAACAGATTCTAAAAAAATCCCCAAATGTAGAATGTGGAATCCAAACTCAGTGAATGGAGCAAGCCTCCAAGGCTTGGGAGTTGAGGCAGGAGTCCCTGAGCCCACACCCAGTGTGGCCCAGAACCTCAAAGTTGTGGCTGCTGGGATAGCCTCCAGCATCTTCATTTGCATGAAAGGTTTTTGACTTCCAGTCTGAGAGCAATAAATGCGGATTTATGAATGATCTCACACTTCTGCCTTCCCAGGCCCTCAGCTGCCTTTTGATCTCCAAATGGAAACATCTGAGCATTGCTCTGGGAGACTCCCTCTCCCCAGCCACAGAGGCAGCAAAATGATTTGTTGAGCTCAGAATCTTGTGCCTCCCTCCCAAGGAGTGTCCAGGGGTGGCATGTTACCTCCTCCTAAGATGCATGGTATTCCTTCAACCTGGGCACTGGATTGTATTGGGTTCCTTCCAGGGAGTTGAGGCAGATCCCCAAGGACTGTCCTGCAGGCAGATTTATCCACTGAATTCACAGGCAGGTCTGGAATGAAACGATCCCTGACATCAGCCTTCCCAGGGGAAATCAGGTTGTGGCTTTCACAAAGCCAACTTGAGGCGGTGCACTCAGCCGCTCTCTCCCCAGGTTCTGGTTTCAGCCAGGCTCAGGTAAAGTGTGGGTGGGAAACAGAGGAGCCAGAACCTTGGCAGCAGTTTTGTTTGCACTGTGTGCTTAGCCTGTATAACTCAGACTCCAAGTAAAAATTTCTGGAATGAACATACTGTAATAATTAGGGATTAGAAAAGAAGTATTTGGACTGAGAATATAGTTCAGTAGTGGAGTGCTTGCCTAGAACTCACAAAGCCCCTATATTCCAGTACACACACATATACATAAATATATACATACATATGTACATATATACATACATACACGCATGCATGCACACATACATGCATTTTCTGATGGTACTTGTGTTTCGTTCTTTATATATTTTCGTATAACATTCATATAATTGTTTCTAATATTTACTGTGATGATTTATCTATCTATCTATTGATCGATCAATCAATCAATCGGATGTTTTGTTTTGTTGCCCAGTCTGGTGCAGAGTTTCTTGTATGGCTGGGAATGAAACTTTGTTCCATGAAACACAGCTGAATTTTAATGTTTTGAGCACAGTGCTAAGGTTTCTCAGCATTATTATTATTATTATTATTATGTTTTTTAGATTTTTTAAATTCTTCTCTCATATATTACATCCTAACCAGTTCCCTTTCCCCTCCCCCCTCATAAGCATTATGTTTTTGGTACATTAAAAAAAAAACAGTAAAGTTGAAAAGTGGTTCAGTTTTCAGTGTTAAACATATCTGGAGGGAACTTGGTGCTTTCTTGTTTGTTTTTGTCTTTTTAATAGGAAAGCTAGACAGATCACAAGGACAGCCGGTATTATGTGTTCTCACAAATCAATCTCTCAGTAAGTGTTTAGGGGTCAATAGATTCTCAAATCCCACCTCCTGCCTGGTAAGACAGTTAGAAAGTTCTCTCTCTCTCTCTCTCTCTCTCTCTCTCTCTCTCTCTTTCTCTCTCTCTTCTCTCTCTCATTTTTTTTTTTTCGAGACAGGGTTTCTTTGTGTAGCCCTGGCTGTCCTGGAACTGGCTCATGTGGACCAGGCTCGCCTCGAACTCACAGACATCCTCTTGCCTCTGCCTCCTGAGTGCTGGGATCAAAGGTGTCCTCCACCACTGCCCATCGAAAGTATTGTCTCTCAAGGTGAAGAAAGTTAACGAACTACAGCAAAGCAAGTGGAGCAAAGTGGAAACCCACTTCTGACAGCCCCTGGTGACTGCTTGCCTCCAAGAATTCTGTGACTTCTGATTCTGTAGCCCAAAGTGCTGGGAAAAAATCCTAAGAACCGAGCAGCCCCGCCAGTGTATGAAAATATAATTAAAACACATTAAACCGAATTAAAATGCCCTTGTTTTATTAAGTGTAGCGCTCAGGTGGCCGAGAGCATGGCAGGGGAGAAAGAAAACCAGGGAGCACACTCAAAACTTGGGACCTTCTCTGGGCGCCCACTTCAATACACTGGCATGCTGGGATTTGGAGTTCAGATCACTGCAACTCCCAGGCCAGGGGGAGTCCAGACCAATGCAACTCCCAGGCCGGGGGCGCTGGGATGGATGCCAGGGACTGGGGCAACACTCCCAACTTAACACAGAGGTCTATGTTACTAATGATGCTGTGGTCTCCCAGGTAAAGACTCTGTCCATAGTGCCCATTTTACTCTAGTACATAAATCCTGGTGAAAAAAGGAGGTGAAATAATTAATTTCATCCTACACAGTTCACCAAAACAGCATTCCCTTTGAGAACTTAAATGGAGGCTTATTCTTAACAGAGCTTCCAGCAACCGGTGTGTGAGAGCCTGGTGGTTGGTGTAGAACGAACTGCAGGAGGGAAGACCAGGGGAGGAGAAAGAATGTAAAACACATGGAGAAACTCCACCCCAAATGTTCTGGGCCCTGTCATGTGAACCCCTTCATCACTTAATGGTGGGAATCCATTCAGACTTTCCCTCCTGCGTTTCTCCTTTCTCAAGTTCTAGGACACTCCCAACTCCTCCCAAATCAACACCAAATATGATTGTCTCATATTTACAAAGGGTCTCCATCTGTAATTCATTAATCTGATGACTTTTTTTTTTTCGAGACAGGGTTTCTGTGTGTTGCATTGGAGCCTGTTCTGGCTGTTCTGGCACTCCTTCTGCAGACCAGGCTGGCCTTGAACTCACAGCGATCTGCCTGCCTCAGCCTCCCAAGTGCTAGGATTAAAGGCGTGCGCCACCACTGCCCAGCTTAATTTGATGACTTAATGACGTGAGGTGGTAATGGCTGCTAATAGCAGTCTGTGTTACTCCACAGAATTATCTTTGCATGTGATCCAGAAGGAATGGTCAAGGTGAGACTCTCAGGCACCATGGACAGGCACTGGGTTTTCACGCTGACCACTGTCACCAAAGAGTGATTATCTGGTCAGGTGGGAAGCCCGGATGAAGGGTTAAAGAAAACAGCTGTGTTCCCTTGAACATCCTCTTGGGAAATAGAAACTCTGGAAGCTGTATTTGGTTCGTTCTTCCCATCTTCCCCCACCTTCCTCCCTCCTTTCCTTCCAAAGCTCATTGGATCATTTGAGATCCTAGTGTTCTTTTTTTTTTAACTGTGTGTATGTACGTATGTACGTATGTATGTATGTATATGCATGTGTAGGGGCCACAAGTGCTGTGGCCCATGTGTGGGGGTCAGAGGACAACCTTCTACAGCTGGCTTTCTACTTCCACCACGGGGTCTCAGGAATCAAACTGAGGTACTTAGGCTTAGTGGCAGGTGATGACGGGCAGGCCATCTAACAAGTCCCGTGGGAGCACATTACTGGGTTTGATTCCTGGATTTCCAAGATTTTACCTAAAATTTCTTGAAAATTTAAACTCAATTTCTTCTGTTTGTATCGGAGTGCAATTGGAGCTCAGCCAGGGAGTCACTCTTCTTGTTGGGGGTCTGCTTCTACAAGGACAGCGATGAAGAGGTGCTGCCCTCTACAGGCAGCGTGGCCCAGTTTCCCCACAGAACACACATGGACCACTTTTGCTCGATCATAGCCCTTCTCTGGACCAGTTCCAAGGTTTCACTTAGCTTCAACATTGCCAGGGCCTTGTCCAGTAGCTGTATTTGCTGTTTTGTTTGGAAAGCTGCCAACCTGTGAAGTTCATGCCATGGTCAGGGGAGCGTCTGTTCCCTTAGGGGCACTGTCACACCTTTCCAAAGGCTCAAAGTTGAAAATACTGTAAAATATAATCTCAGATTCTTCCCCCATCGCACAGACTTCACATAGGACGCTGTGCATGCTAGAGAAATACTCTACCGCGGAACTATATCCCCAGCCCCCTTTTAATTTTTTATTTTGAGATTAAGTGGCCCATGCACCCCAGACTCTGGTGTGTAGAGGGTACATAAGTGGGGGACAGAGGGCACGTAGCTGGAGTCTGTTCTGTCCTTCTACCATCTGGGGTCTGGAGGTCCGAAGCCAGGTTGACAGGCTCAGCAGCAGATGCCTTTCTCCTCCGCGCCCTTTCATGGACCCTGCCTCTGTTCAGCAGCTGGGACTACAGGTTGGTGTCACTAGGCTGGGATTTCAGTCTTCCAAGTTTCCCTGAACCTGAGCAAGAGCCTCCGTTGCCACACGGAAGGGCAAGTGCCTGTTTCAGCCGTATTCACGTAGTCACAGCTCTTTCCAGCTGGCCTTGCTGGGTGTCTAACGGGTGCCGACGAGCGGCCCGCTTCAGCCCCAACCATCTTCCTCATTTGTCATAATCTCCACGTCTTCCAGTGTTCAGATTTAGCATCCAGATAAAATTCGCACCCTAAACAACTGCAGTGTGTTTTCACTGCTTACTTGGAGCTTAAGCTCTTGTCACATTTTTGAGCCTGCTGCCTGAGCACGGGATTATATGTTGGAAATGATTTTCTGTGGGAAGACAGTGCCCTTAGGGTTGCTTATACTGGCATCCGTTCTTTCTTTCTCCTTCTTTTTCTTAAGACTTAAATTTAATCTCCTCTCTCTCTCTCTCTCTCTCTCTCTCTCTCTCTCTCTCTCTCTCTCTCTCTTTCTGTGTGTGTGTGTGTGTGTGTGTGTGTGTGTGTGTGTGTGTGTCTGTGCGTCTATGTACTTGTGTACCAGAAGATGATGTTAGCCCCTGGAGCTGAGACGACAGGCAGTCGTGAGGGGCTTGATGTGGGTGCTGTGCACTGCTCTCTGGCTCTCTGCAAGCTCTTGACTGCTGAGCTCTGTCTCCAGCCCCCACTTTCCCACTTTCGATATGAGGCCCCCTATGTGGTCCAGGCTGAGCTTCTACTCCTCCCACCTCTGCCCCTACAGAGCTCCTATCACAGCTGAGCACCCCACACCTAATTTGGTCCTCATATTTTTGCAGAGTTATTATCCCTTCCGGAGAAGGTAACCGTCCCCCACTGAGGAGGGAAGGGTTAGCTAGCGTAGCCTCCTGGGATACTGGCTGTATGCTCTCCAGAAGGTTCTCTAGAGACATAGGCACCAGATACCTTGAAGTGAGGTGCGAAACTGCCCAGAAATACACAGCAGTGCTGTGGAAGACGAGGGCTGTGAGGATCGTGAGTTTCCTTACAGAAGTCTGGGGGATGGGTTCAGTGGCCAAGTGTAGCACATGGGACACACAGGCCCCTCTGCAGAGGGCAGTAAAGCTTGAGTCTTCACTGTCTGACAGTGTTCAGAGGCCCAAGAGCTTCTCCACTTTACTCTTTATTTTTAGCATAATTCCCCCTTCCCAGTTCAGCATCATTTCGCACTTTGTCTCCTTGCTCTGGGAAGAAAGATTTCCAAGCCAGCTTCTGTTCTTTACAACCCTGACACTTTAAAGAATCCTGGCTTAGCCCAACAGTGGTGGCACATGCCTTTCATTCCAGCATTCTGGAGTCAGAGACAGGGAGATCTCTTTGAGTTCCAGGCCAGCCTGATCTACAAAGTAAGTTCCAGGACAGTCAAGGCTACACAAAGAAACCCTGTCTTGAAAAACCAAAAAAGAAAAAAAAATCTGGCTTGCATATTGGTCCTTTATAATGCTGACCACAGGGAGGCAGAGGCAGGAGGACCAACCTAGTCTCCATAGATTCAGATTGACAGGATTACATAGTCAGACTTGTGACAAAATAGCAAACAATAAAAACAACAACAGCAAAAACATACCAGGCCACTATTTTATATAAAGTTCCTCAATGTGGGATTTCCCCCCACCCCGATGTTTCCCATGATTATATCAAGGAGATGCTGGGCTATCTTCCTTAAGAAGCTAGAAATAATAAATTCTTCAATGCTATCTCATTTCATTCTGAGGGAAATCTTGAACCTGTGAAGCCCTAGAAGGCCAGGAAGTCCATCTTCCTGTTTTTGCAGTTTCTCCACTGTTTGCTGCCTCAGGCCCTTTGCACCTGCTCCTCTTCCATTTTATTATTACTTTTTGAGCTAGGGTCTCAAGTAGCCACACTGGCCTCGAATTCCAGTGTAGCTTAGATGACTTTGACCTGACCTTCCTACCTCTATATCCCCAGTGCTAGGATTACAGGTATGTGTTGCTCCGCCCAGTTTATGTAGCACTGGGCTCGAACCCAGGGCTTGATGCACTGTGTGGTCCACCAGCCCTACATCCCCATTCAGGAGCACATCTCTGTGTCCCTATCTCACGTTATCCAATTAGGCCTCATCACAAACGGTGCTAACCTCAGATCTGATCCACAGTTCTTTCATTGTTTTGATTCCTCCCATCCTGACACACTTCTGAAAGCTTGTCTCTTCCTGGCCTTTACCCCCAGTGTGCATGTGTGTGCAATCCTGAGGAACCCTTGGTTAGAATTAGCCTGTGGTTGAAGCTCTCAGAGTGAGCCCTGGTACTTAATTTAGGGGAGGGTTCCACCTAGTGGTAGTGAGGACAGCCTGTGTGCTAAATGCTATTGCTGGCTCAAGCAACCCTAAAAACAACCTGCCTGACTCTAGATTCTAGAGCTGTCGTTCTCAGCTTGGGTCATGACCCCTTTGGGGGCTGAACAATCCTTTCACAGGGGTCGCATATCAGATATCTTGCACATCATCTATCTATATTTTGATTCATAACAGTAGTAAAATTCCAGTTATGAAGTAGCAATGAGATGATTTTATGTCTGAGGATCACCATAACAAGGGGAAGTGTATTAAAGGGTCGCAGCATTAGGAAAGTGTAGATCCACGGTGGTAGAGTCTCATTTGTGACCAGCGGAACCTGGAGCAATCCTTGGCACTGACGACATGGTCGCTGATGGTTCAGATTATATCAGGGTTTGAGTTTCTGCCATGTGAGTAAGAGTGGAAAGAAGAGAAGCTGGCCTGACTTGAGAACAACAAAACACTCAGGTGGGCAAGACAGTCAAAACTCAGAAGTTCAAGAGTCAGAAATGCAAGGTCATCTTGAGATACCCTGAGAGTCTGAGGCCAGATTGGGATTTATGAAACTGTCTCAAGTAAAAATAAAAAATTATAAAATCTAAATGTGTCTTTTAAGAGGCTGATTTATCTCTCGAAGGGAAATCAATGTGCCGTTTCACCAGGGGACAGTGAGGAATTAGGGATGCTGCTAAGTGTGCTCAGCTGAGCAAGAGGCTGTAAGTAGTGCTATTTATCATGTTTTAAAATGTAAGCGTGTTCTGCCAGATGTGACGGCTCACACCTTCAGTCCCAGCTATGACGGCTCACACCTTCAGTCCCAGGTATGACGGCTCACACCTTCAGTCCCAGCTGTGACGGCTCACACCTTCAGTCCCAGCTGTGACGGCTCACACCTTCAGTCCCAGCTGTGACGGCTCACACCTTCAGTCCCAGCTGTGACGGCTCACACCTTCAGTCCCAGCTATGATGGCTCAGATCTTTAGTCCCAGCTATGACGGCTCACATCTTCAGTCCCAGATGTGACGGCTCACACCTTCAGTCCCAGCTATGACGGCTCACACCTTCAGTCCCAGCTGTGACGGCTCACACCTTCAGTCCCAGCTGTGACGGCTCACACCTTCAGTCCCAGATGTGACGGCTCACACCTTCAGTCCCAGCTATGACGGCTCACACCTTTAGTCCCAGGTATGACGGCTCACACCTTTAGTCCCAGATATGACGGCTCACACCTTTAGTCCCAGGTATGACGGCTCACACCTTTAGTCCCAGCTATGACGGCTCACACCTTTAGTCCCAGGTATAACGGCTCACACCTTTAGTCCCAGCACATGGGAGCAGAGGCAGGTGGATCTCTGTGAGCTCGAGCCAGCCTGGTGTCTAAAGTAAGTTCCAGGTCAGCCAGGGCTACCTAGAAAGAACCTTTCTCAAAAAACAAACAACAATAAAACTCCATTTCCCCCACATGCTTATCTGTATACATGTGTAATGTGTAAATACTGAAACATTATCTAAAAGCAAGCTTTTTATTCTGTTTTTTTTGAGGCAGGGTTTCCCTGTATAACAGCCCTGGCTGTCCTGGAACTTGCTCTTGTAGACCAGGCTGGCCTTGAACTCACAGAGATCTGCCTGCCTCTCTGCATCCCCAGTGCCGGAATTAAAGGCATTTGCCACCATGTCCACCTACTAAAAGCAAACTTTTAAAAATGAAAGACAAATCGATGTGTTGGTCATTATTGCGTGTTTCAGAGGCTTGCACTGCTGTGAGCTGGGAAAACAGTGGGCTCCTGCAGTCTTCTCGGAAGATAATGTAACGAATAAGACAAAGCCTCACTCATGAGCTTGGGCTTCTTAATTGTGAACTTGTCTCACTTTCTTCTCTGTAAACTGTGTCCTATTTTTCTATAAGATTAATAGTCTTTAAACGTGCAGGGCTCTTTATTGATTGCTCATTTTGCCATCGGGACAGAGAGTTAAAGGTTTTCTCCAGTGTGTAATTTATATTTTGATTTTTCTTATGATGAATTTTTTCCAGGCAACGTTTTCTCTTGCTTTCTTCTTTTCTTTCTTTTCTTCTTTTCTTTCCTTCCTTCTTCCTTTCTTCCTTCCTTCCTTCCTTCCTTCCTTCCTTCCTTCCTTCCTTTCTTTCTTTCTTTCTTTCTTTCTTTCTTTCTTTCTTTCTTTCTTTCTTTCTTTCTGTTTTTGTTACTGGGCACTGAACCCAGGGTCTTTTGAATACAGGTGCTGTACTCATGAACCTCCAGACCCCAAATTTCTTATTATTTGAGTTTTTGTGATATATCTTTCTGATTAATCTCATGTTTGCAATGTTCTCACATTAATTTTTCCTGAATTATTTCAATACTCTTCATTCAATAATACCCTTTCCCCAACCGACTTAACGTGATACTTTACATTACATTATATCATGCTTTTGGGTGGTAGCTTGTTTTTGCTGCCTGTTCATGAAGGTATGTAGGATGGGGAGAGCTTTAAAAGGTGCAAGTGTGTGTGTATTGTGTGTGTGTGTGTGTGTGTGTGTGTGTGTTGCTAAAAACGGAACCAACAGCATAGTTCATGCTAGGGAAGTACTTTTCTTATTTTATGTGTATGGGTATTTTGCCCATCTGTATGTCTGATACCCAAGGAGACCAGAAGAGGACATCAGATCCCCTGCAACTGAAGTAATAGACGTTTGTAAGCATGTACGTGCTGGGAATTGAACCCAGGTCCTCTGGAAGAGCAGTCAGTGCTCTTAACTGCTTAGCTATCTTTCCAATGGGAAGTACTTTTCTTCTAAGTTATTATCCTCAACTCTTAAAAAAATGGTTTATCTCAAACCTCCAGGATATCCCTTTCTGAAGGTAGGAAGATGGACCAATTTGTCTCTTAGAGTTCCCTGTAGCCCTGACATTAGAACATTTACATTGGCTGGATTACTGGGAGTTATCACTAATGGGAAGAGACTGCACAGCTCACACCTTATAGCCAACTAACCTACAACAGCTGAACATTCTCTAGACCATCTCCGTTGTCAGTGGCCATCTTTGTTGTCTGTACACAGACCTTACAACTGCATGATCCATTACACCAGGAGATCAGACCTGACGCACATGCTTCCTTCAGCATGGAGGTGTTTAGTCATTCTCAAACTCAGTGATTCTAGACCAAATCCTGCCTGTCAAAAAGAAAACGTCCACCAGCACCTGTGAATGCGACCTACCCAATTCTTTACTGCACACTACATTACAGAAAGACAGCTATCAGTTAGAGCCACTTTGTACTGTCACAGAGTCCCCTGCCTGCCCAGGCAGTCTCAGAGATGAGACTTTGCAGTAGTCACACCATGAGTTTCCAGGAAAGATGGGAAGAAGATGCCTATGTCCCCAGGAGCATCCTTCCTTGTTCAGCATCCTTAGTCAGGGTGTCTCTGCTGTCTATCATGGGGATGCTTGGACCTGCGGGCCTATACAAAGGACACACTTTCTGGCAATGCCCTTGTTCACAGAACCCTAGGCTCAGGATGGAAGAAAGCACTACAATTATGTGTTCACAAGGTTTTCAACCATGAGCAGATGATATATTGCTCGCCCTAGTAAGGAAAAAAAAATGACCTTTTGCTCTTGAATAGTTGCAGAAATCAGAGGAAATGCAAAGTTGATGGATCAAAGAAGGTTTGGACAGTAAAATGGATAAAGCTACCCGCTTTCCAAAAGCACACTTAAACATTTCACTAGAAACTCTTCCCAGAGCTTATAAATAGTGTCTCGCTCCATTCCAACTTCAACCTTGGCCAAACGCTTCCAGCTTTATGACCAAGCCATGGTCATGGCCAAAGGGGTTTGGAATGGAAACTCTTTCTTCATCTGGCTGATTGTTGTTTCTTTCTGTGGCCGCAATATTTGTCAGGGCCATGGGATTACTCAATCAATTGAATATTTACCGAGTAACTAGACAACCAATGGGAAAATTAGACTTGGAGCATATTGAATTCCATACTCTAGGGCTAGGTGGGTCTGTCTCCAGCGTTTTAAGGCAGTTGAAATGGCTAATCCTTGTCTTTGCTTTGGAGCTCAGAGAACAATGCACTTGGCCAGCAAGGTACAGGCCAATAGGCCTGTGACGTGTGCAGACACAAACACTGACATACTCTGTTACCTGCTCTCACGTCTGTTTGTAAACATTTCCTCTCCATTTTAGCTGCTTTTTTTTTTTAAGGTCAACAATGCCAGAGACAATTATTTGAAACTGGAAACCCTGAGACTGAAATTTCAGTCTCTAACTTTTGTTGGAACAGGGAGGTTCCGTGACAGCAGAGACTACAAGCTTAATGTAAATAGTGTGTGCGTGTGTATGTGTGTGTATGTGTGTGTGTGTGTGTGTGTGTTGGAGAAAGCACATACAGGTTTATTAGGTGGGTGTGATGAAGTCACTAGTGCTGCTTGAGAATATTTGCATGTTTACTGGAGACATAGACTTTACTCTTTCATCCATGTGAACTTAGATTTGGCCCCATGACTGTGTCAGTCAATGAGATGTGAGCAGAAATAATAGGATTAACTCTGGGGGAGATGTGTACTTTTTTCTGTTGTCTTCCATGACAATGACTGATAGTCCTTGTTGGCTCAGAGTCCGTCATCTTGGGTCCCTGAGTAAAGTTAATATAAAGTGTCCTCCACTGACCCAAACTGGATACATTGCAGAAGGAGGCAATGATTTCCCCTAAGCTACTGAGATGCCAGGATTGCTTTTTTTCCCCTAACACTGTGTATTTCAAAGAAGAAGGCTATTGGTACTTTCATTGTATAGAAGTGGCCTGCTGTGTTGGCATAAGAGCCATGCAGCGAGGGCAGGGGGTGGTAAGAAATGGGGCCGGCAGGAATTCAGAATACCATAGGTTGTACTCCTGCCTCTAGTGGAAGAGACTGGGGAAAAGGGTTATAATCAATAACACATGCTATCTGTTGATGGCTGTTTTGAATGAAGTTGCAAGAAAGAGATAAACCCCAAAGGGAATTGATTCCCTTGAAGTAGTAATGTAAGAAAATAGAGTTCGTGGGCATAGAAGCCTAAACAAAGACTCAATCCTAATAGCAGCAGTAGGGGTCAATGAAAAGCCAGTCTTACATCAGGGGACAAATTAGAGGAACAGTCTTCATACCTAATGTTAAAACCCATGACTGAATTAAAGACTCTGAATAATGATTAATAGCGGGGTGTTCAAAAAAAAAATGACCCAGGGCCAAGAGACACTCTTATTAAAGATGATTGCTCCAGGGAATTGAATAAGATTGGTAGAGAGAGGAATGGGGAGGAGGAAGAAAATCAAAGTAAATATAAGCATATGTCTCAAAAGGAACTGTGGTCAACGGCATATACAGCTGAATGGAATAAAACGTATGAGAAGCTGTGTTTAGGGTAGAGCCAAGAACAGAAGAAGCATCCATTAGTTCGTTTGAACCAAATGATGGTGATCCTACAGACAAATGAAGGACTGGGTAGTCAGCTCAGTTGATAAAATGTCTGCCTCAAAAGCATGAAGATGCGAATGTGAATCCCTAGAGCCACGTCAAAATCGGGGTGTGGTATATGACTGTGACTGTAGCCTTGACGGGGAGAGGGCAGCAGGGACAGGAGGATTCCCGAAGTTCATTGACCAGCGGGTCTTGCCAAATCCATGAGCTTCAGACTCAGTGAGAGACCAATAGTCTCAAAGCAATAAGAGGGTGGGAGGGGCCAAAGAGGAAGACACCAGATACCTCGCTCTGGCCTGTGCAGCTGCACACTCACATGCACACGCATCACACGTGACGCACATGCATGAACACATAAGCGTGCATGAGTGTACACACGCACACACACAGATTTAAATATGCTTTAAATTAAATAGACTTTAAATTTAAATATAACTCATATTATGAGCAAGAAGTAAACTGAGAAAGCTCTCATTATGAGAGTACATTGCTTCCCCTCCTCTTCACTCCCCTCCCCTCTCCCCTTCTCTCTCCTCCCTTCTCCTCTCTCCTCCCTTCCTCTCCTTTCCCCTCCCCTCCCTTTCATCTTTTCCCTTGTTCCTCTCTTCTCTTCTCTTCTTCCCTCTCTTTTTGACAGTGTCTCATGTATCCCAGGCTGACCACAAACACATTCATTATGTAGCCAAGGATTACCTTGGATTAAATTATTTTTTTCCTATTATTGAAAATAGAATTTTGTTGTTGTTTGAGACAGGGTTTCTCTGTGTAGCCCTAGCTGTCCTGGAACTCACTCTGTAGACCAGGCAGGCCTTAAACTCACAGAGATCTACCTGGCTCTGCTCCACAAGTGCTGAGACTAAAGGCATGCACCACAACCACCTGGGCATTTTATTTTATTTTTTTATTGTTTTATTTTTTAGGATAGATGTGGTAAGGCCAGCATGGTCTACAGAAGAAGTTCCAGGACAGTCAGGGCTATATTGAGAAAATTTGTCTCTAATGTACCCTCCTCCACAAAATGAAAATGGATTTTTTTCATACAATATATTCTGATTATGACTTCTCCTCCCCTAACTCCTTTGAGATCCTTTCCACCTTCCCTCCCATCTGAACCACACCTCTTCTGTTTCTCATTAGAAAACAAACAGGCAGGGCTGGAGAGATGGCTCAGTGGTTCAGAGCACTGACTGCTCTTCCAGAGGTCCTGAGTTCAATTCCCAGCAACCACAAGGTGGCTCACAGCCATCTATAATGAGACCTGGCTCCCCCTTCTGGCATGTGGACACACATGGAAGGAATGCTGTACACATAATAAATAACTAAATCTTAAAAAAGTAAATAAATGAATAATTATATTAAAAAAACAAACAGACAAGGAAAAGAGCCAAAGAAAAGCACAAGAAACACAGATGCAGAGGTGCCTTCCTATACACAGGAATCACCTAAATATACACAACTGAAATCTGTAATAAATGTGCAAAGGACCTGTAAAATTGAAAAAGGATGCCACTCAATGCTGGGCGTACAGCTTGCATCTGTGTTAATAGGGGAAATTTTTCTGTAATTCTTTTTCTTTGTTGGGTGGGTCTTTGTGTGTGATTTGGGATTCAGGGTAAAATTCTGTGCTAAAACCATTTGGCCCTGTTGTGTGTTTGTGTTTTGTTTTTTAATTGGGAGAATTTCAATTACTGTTTCTATTTCACTAGAGATTACAGTCTGTTTAAATTGCTTATCTGTTCTTCATTTAACTTTGGTACCTGCTATACATTGAAAAATTATGTTTTTACATTTTATTTTTATATTTTCCAATTTTGTGGAGTACAGGTTTTTAAAGTGCGCCCTTATGATTCTCTGGAATTCCTTGGTGTTTGTTATTATGTCCCCTTGTCATCTTTAATTTTGTTAATTTGAGTCATTTCTCTCTAAATTTCAGTAATTTTGCTAAGGGTTTGTCAGTCTTAGTGGTTTTATCAAATAACCAACTCTTTGTTTCATTGATTTTTTGTTTTTGTTTTTGTTTGTTTGTTTATTTTTATTTTATTGATTCTAGCCCAGAGTTTGATTCTTGTCTACTCCTTTTGGGGGCCATTTCTTCTTTTTGTTCTAGAGCTTTCAAGCGTGCTGTTAAGTTACTAATATGAAGCCCCTCCTTTTTTTTTTTTTCTCCTTTTTTTCTTTTAATGTAGGCACTTAGTGTTAGGAACTTACCCTCTTAGAACCGCCTTCAGTATATCCCATAGGTTTTGGTATGCTGTGTTTTTATTTTCATTCAATTCTAAAAAAAGTTTTTAGTTTCTTTCTTGGCCCCTTTTTCTTTCAGTAATGAGTCGTTCGGTTTCCTGGAGTTTGTAGGCTTTCCGTTGTCTCTGTTGTTGGTGTCCAGCTTTGATCCGCGGTGGTCCGATAGGACGCAGGGTGTTATTTCACCTGCCCTGAGTTTGTTGAGAATTGCTTTGTGTCCAGGTATCTGACCCGTTTCGGAGAAGGTTTCATGAGGTGCAGAGAAGAAGGTATATTCTTTTATGTTTGTGTGAAATGTTCTGTAAATACTGCTAGATCTATTTGAATTATGACATCCTTTAGCGCCAGCATTTCTCTGCTTATTTTTTTCTGAATGACCTGTCTAGTGATGAGAATGGAGTATTGAAGTCATCTGCTATCCCTATGTGAGGGTCAATCAGAGATTTGAGCTGTAGTAGTGTTTCCTTTATGAAACTGGGTGCCCTTGTGTTTAGTGCACAGATGTTTTGCAATATCCCCTTGGTGGGTTTTTCCTTTGATGAATATGTAGTGCCCTTCCCTATCTCTTCTGGTTAGCTTTAGTTTGGAGTCTATTTTGCTAGATATTAAAATGACTACAGTGACTTGCTCCTTGGGTCCCTTTGTTTGAAACACCTTCTTCATTCTCTTAGCCTGAGGTGATGCCTTTTCTCGATCTTCAGGTGTGTTTCTTGGATGCAGCAGAAGGATGAATCCTGTTTTGAACCCAATCTGTTAGTCTTTTTTATTGGAGAATCGAGACCGTTGATGTTGATGGCTGTCAGTGAGCAATGTTTGCTGATTCCTGATGCTTTGTTGCTGTGGTGTGAGGTTTCTTTTCCCCATCTCTTTTTATTTGATGGTATAATATCATTTAGTCCTTGTGTGTTTTGGGGTGTGATTAACTTATTCAGGTTTAAGTTTTCCTTCTAGTGCTTTCTATAGAGCTAGATTTGGAGATAGATACTGTTTAAACTTGGTTTTATCATGGAATTTTTTTTCTTTCTCCTTCTATTGGGATTGAAAGTTATGTTATCTGAGCTGGCATCTATGACCTTTTAGAGTTTATGAGACACCTGTCCAGGCCCTTCTGGCTTATAGTCTCCATTGAAAAATCACGCATTATTCTACTAGGTCTGCCTTTATATGTTATTGATCTTTTTCCCTTGATACTTTTTAATATTCTTTCTTTGTATGTTTAGTGTTTTGATTATTATGTGTCATGGGAACTTCTTTGGTCCAGTCTGTTTGGTGCCTTAATAGTCAGCCTTTTCTTTAAGTTATAGAAAATTTCCTTTATGATTGTGTTGAAAATGTTTTCTGTACCTCTGACCTGGGTTTCTTCTTCTTGCTCTGTTCCTATTATTCTTCAATTTGGTCTTTTCATAGTGTCCCGGATTTCCTGGATGTTTTGTGCCTGGATTGTTTAAAATTTAATATTTGCTTTGATTGAGGTATCCATTTCTTCTATTTTGTCTTTAGTGCCTGAGATTCTCTCTTCAGCTCTTGTATTCTGTTGATGAGGCCGGCCTCTGAGGTTCCTGTCTGAGTTCTTAAATGTTTAATTTCCAGTTTTTCCCTCAGTTTGGGTTTTCTTTAATGGTTCTATTTCCACTTTCATGTCTTGAATTATTTTCTTCATTTCTTCCCACTGTTTGTGTTTTCATAAGTTTTATTAATGGACTTACTCATTTCTTCTTTATGGTCCTTGAGCATGTTCATAGCTATTTTGAAATTCTTTGTGCTCCAACTATGCTGCATTTCTCAGTGTTCTACTATTGTAGGGTTGCTGGCATCCAGAGGAGCCATATTGTCCTGGCTGTTATTGATTGTGTTTTCACGCTAGCATCCAGGCATCTGGGTTTGGGATGATTGCAGTTCTAGGTGCTGATATGTGGGCATTTGTTTATTGGATGGGTGTTCTGTTCCTTGCTCTCTTAGGTTCTGTTTCTCTGGTTCTTAGGAGAGTATGGTGGTTGTGGGCTGCATGGTAGGGAAATGCTTCTGAGAATCTGCTGGGGTGGTTCCTGCGGGTCCTGAGTAGACAGTGTTTCTAGTTATTGGAAGCTAACCCTAAAGAATGGGGATGGGATAAAGGGAGGTGGGGAGGAGGGAGGGTGCTAAGGAGAGAGAAGAATACCTGGATGTGCCACCAAGATCTGTGAAGACCCGTGGGAATGGAGACGCAGGAGGAGAGGCCACAGCAGACAGTCTGCCACATAGCTGATAAGCTTGGTGTGGGCGGGGTGTTGGTGGTGCACACCTTTAATCCCAGCACTCAGGCGGCAGAGACAGGCAGATCTTTGTGAGTTCGAGGCCAACTTGGTCTACAAGTGCTAGTTCCAGGACATGTTTCAAAGTTACAGAGAAACCCTTTCTCGAAAACATCCAGTCAATAGCCTTTTGGGTATTGGTCCATTAGGGCATGGTCTGAGGTACAACGTGTGAACTGTTAAGTGCAGACAGGAAGCGTGCTCGCTCTCTTGGGTGGTGGTAGGAATTCTGTTCAGCTCCCCGCACCCACAGAGCAGAGAACCACGGCGGCTTCTCTACCCTTATTGTGAGTTTCCCCCAAATAAATATCTATTATCCTTTATTCTGGGCTCTCTTGGACTTCCTTAATTAAGCCTACACTGGTATATTGGAATTGGAGGGTAGGAGGGTAGAGTGAACATCGCCAACCTGATTTGGTGGTTTGAGCGGCCAACAGGTTTCTACCTGAGTCAAAGGTTGTGGAGGAAGCTGTAGGAGATGATTTTCATGATTAGTGGGGAATAGGGCAGAGAGTATGGGGATGCCACAGCAGGTGGATCTGCTACAAAGCTGGGGCTAAGTCTGGGGGATTGGGATTGGAGGACAGGAGGGAGAGTGGAGATTGCTTACCTGGTTCCCGGGTGGGATAGCTGGCAGGCTTCCGGGCAGTGCCTCCTTGAGTTGGCAGCTGAAACAAAGGCTGAATTGTGATTCTCTTGCTTCTACCTTCTGGGTGGTGGGATTACCTGTGTGCACCACGTTGACCAGTTTTTTTTTTTTTTGCTGTGCCGGGAATCAAACCCTAGCTGCATGCTAGCAAACACCTGACCCACTGAGCTACAGCCCCAGCCCCAGGAAGGATGCTTTTTCATTGCCTTCTGACTTAGTACCCTTGGACTGCTGTGACGAAATAACACAGGCTGGGAAGCTTATAAAGTATTAAATCTGTCTATCTATTTATAAAGAATTACAGCTATTTATCGGGATTAGGGAGAGGGCTCCTGCGGCATAGTGCTTGCTTTGTACACAAAGACCCAAGTTCAAACCTCAGAAGCCCTCCCCTCACCCCCTGCAAACCAAAAACCTGATGTGGTGTTGCCAAGCTTAAGGAAAGTTTCGGGTCAGTGAGACACTCTGTCTCAAAACAAAAACAAAAAGAAAACCCAACAAAATTAAGGTGGGTGGCACCTGAGGAACAACACACGAAGTTGTGCCCTGGCCTCTCCATGCTGCTGCACACACGTGCACCTGGTCATGTATGCACACACTATTTCTTTCTCATAGTTTGAGATGCTGGGAATCTAGGACCAGGACATTGGCTGCTTCATCAAGAGTTGACTTTCTCAGTCACAGCGTCTTCTGAATGGGACCTGCAGGCTCTCTGGAGCCTTTTGTGAGTACACTGGTCCTAAAGGGTGGAGTCCTCACGTTCCAATCACTCCACCAAAGTCTCACTTTCTCATACTATCCCCAGAGAAGGGTACAAAATGTCAACTTATTCACTAGTAGTTGATGGTGGGGTTTCAGAGTCCTTCAGACCACAGGACCTACTTCAAAGGCTGCACAGAGAATGAGGGAAAAGGCTCTTTTGGATGTTTGAGGGGGGCTTCAGGAGAGTCTCTGGAATGCCTTCCCAGTCAGTGTATTTAGAATTATCGCTGTGGGTCTATTGTTTCTCCTTTTCCCCAACTCCAAAGGGGAGTTCTCATGGTAACTACTCTATTCCTGCTGCACTGTTGAGTGGTGAACAGAAAGGTGAACTTCCCACTCAAGGAACCCTCAATTGATATAGCCCAGATCTCAGGCCTGATGTAAGCAAAAGTGGTCATGCATGCGTCTCCCAGAATTGTCAATTTAAGGCTGACAAGTACATCAAAATGAGACTTTTGAGGGGAGGGACGGGAGCATTCTGCTTTTCCAATCTAGCTTCCCAACAGAGGACAATGTAGAGTGGAAAGCTTTGCCACCCAATATGGATATTTGTGTTACATGAATGGCACCTTTTCCAGCGGGGCAGCTTACATCTTTCTCCTCCGGTTGGGCGCCATATGTAACATGAGGGGCCTGCTTGTTGGGGTTTCTGTCCCGCCCGGGTACCCCACAGTAGGCAAACCCCAAAGAAAATCACACACAAGACTCCATAGGATTATAAACTGATTGGCCCATTAGGTCAGGCTTCTAATTAGTACTTGTAACTTATATTAATCCATTATCATTATCTATGTTAGCCATAATGGCTCAGTACCTTTTCCAGCTGGGCAGCTTACATGTTTTCTCTCTGGTGGTCTGGGCAGAACTGCGAAGGGAGCTTCCTGCTTGCCAGAATACTCCCAGTCTCTTTGCTCCACCTCTACTTCCTGTCTGACTTTCCCACCTATACTGCCTGCCTGGCCAATCAGCGTTTTATTAAAATATGATTGACAGAATACAGACAATTCTTCCACACCATATTTGGAAATAAGAAACAAGCTTGTCATGTCTTAAATCTCTAAGAGGTTGGGGATGTTTGTCACAGCAGAGTAACCTCAGTAATGCTGACTCCGCAGACAAAAATGCTTAAGGGAGATACTAAGGTTTTGTTTTGTTTTGTTCTGTTTTTTTTTTTCTATAGAAAGCAATGTCTCTAGCAGGCAGCTATTCCGTTGTGGACTCCCACTCTTAGATTCTCAGATGTTCTGTTCACATCTTCTTTTAGAAGGCAAACAGACTCAATGTTTTAGATTGTAAGAATTCCATCGAATCCATTACATAAAATGTTTCTCCCACCCTGCTTTCATTATCAGGATACATGTTTTTCTTTCCTGACACTTGTAAGAGTCCAGAGTTCAACAATATATCTTGATTCTGTTTGTCTAAACCACACCTGTTCAAAAAAGGCATAAAGTTATTTTTAATGTATGAAGATAAATAATTTCACTTATCTTTATAGATTTCCATCGAGAAGAGAGCTATTTTGGAGCATTTGGTATGAATTAAACAACTGCTGTTGAGCACTAAATCCATTCCTGGCATTGGGTTACGAAGTTGTCATTGCATGATAAAAGCAAGTATACAAATTTATCTGGGGCTGAAACCCCTTTCAGATGCTAAGGACGGGTAACACAGTACACAATGTCTGCAGCCACAGTTTTGAAAAGATTCAAAAGTATTCTTCAAACTGATGCCTTATTCCTCACCTCCAAGATTTAAGGGCATGGCATTAATCTTAATTCTGGGAAGGTTGGTCCTCCGGGAGTGACGCTGATAGAGAGCAGGTTTGCTGCTTTCTGATGACCTAATCACTTTGGGGATAGGCTTGCAGAACCCAGAGAAGTGGAAAAGCAACATATTTCTTCTAAATCCCGAATGTTTAAAGCGACCTTTTGGCCACGTTCTGAACTGTAGCTAGTTAGGGACTGTACTCTTTGATGAATGTCTGACAAATAGATCCTTGTGGTGGTCATCTCTCCTTTTGCTAATATTGTCCCTTTAGGGCCCTACTCTTCTATATGAAGTCATTTATTTAAAATGTCATACAGGGAGTGTAGTGTGTTCGTCTGTGTGCATGTTGTATGTAGTATGTAGTGTGTGTTTATGTAATGTAGTAGGTGTACATGCATGTGGTGTGTAGTATGTAGTTTGTGTTTGTGTGTGTAGTGTGTGTGATGTGTGTGTGTATGAGTGCATGTTTCTGTGTATGAATACAGGTATGCTCGTGCCATGGCACATGTGTGTCACTCAGAGGACAGCCTTGGGTACCAGTTCTCTTCATAGTTTGTTAGAGGCAATCTCTTCATTGTTGTTTGTGATAAAGGCCAGCCAACTCACACACAGCTTCTGGGCATTATCATGTCTTCATCTCCAATCTCCTCATAGGAGAGCAGAATTATTTCAGATGTATGCTACAATGACCAGTTTTATGTGGGTTCTAGGGACTCATACCCAGATCCTTACACTTTACCCACTGTCTCCCCAGCTTTCTGTTGAACCCTTAACCTCTCCCTGCCACGTAATGTTACTGCATTCTATCTTTATTCATGATTTTTGTTTGTTTGGAGATAGGGTCTCACTGAGCACAGACTCACTATGTAGTAGAGGTTGGCCTTGAATTCTTGGTTCTCCTGCCTCTACTTCCCTCTACCTACCAAGTGTTGGGATTTCTGTGATCATCACCATTTTTTGAGGGGGAACGATTTTAAAATATATTATTTATTTACTCTTGTGGTGCTGGGGATCACACAAGGGGCCTCACACATGCAAGGTAAGCACTCTACCAACTGAGCTGTAGCCCCAGGTTATACTCACACCTTTACCTACTGTGAGTTCGGTTACCCAAGACCAGTGGGCATTGCTGTATCCTCATTCTGGTTCAGCTTGCATCACTTACCTTGCCTCATCTCAGCAGATGGGAAGAGCATCTTGTAGTCTCATCGGAAACTCGAATACAACATAACAAGAGTTTTGGAAAGAATAAGTTTGTGTTCATTCAACTTATGTTATAACACAGTATCACGATTGTTCTTATTATCAGTTATTGTTAATCTCATATTATGCCTAATTTACAAATTAAACTTTATTAGCGATATTTACATATAGGAGAAACATAATATATGCAAGATTTAATACTGTCCATGGTTTCAGGCATCCGCGGGAGTCTTGAAACACATCCCCTGTGGATAAGAGCTTTACTATATTTAGAGATGGCATCTTTGGGAGGTAATTATGTTTGAATGAGGTCACAAAGGGGCCCCTAAGATGAAATCAGAGGGGAACCTAGATTCTGTCTTCCATTCGAGGACACAGAGAGAAGGAAGCTATCTTTCCAAGTCAGGAAGAGTTCATACATCAGTATCAGAATCTGCTAGCATCTTGGTCGGGTCGTCCACTTCTTAGCCTTCAGAACCGAGAATTAGATGTTTGCTTGGTTTTTTATGTCACTTAAGTCTATGGCAAGCTGTTATCTTTTTGTTAAAGCTAACTGACTGTCCTAGTTTGGTTTCCATTGCTGTGATAAACACCATGGCAGATGAACCTTGAGGAGGAAGGGGTTTATTTGGCCTACAGGTTACAGTTCATCTTTTAAGGAAGCCAAGGCTGCAACTCAAGCCAGGAACTAGGAGGCACAGACTAAAGCAGAGACCACAGAGAAATACTGCTTACTGGCCTGATCCCCCATGACTTGCTCAGCCTACTTTCTCTTACACCCAGAATCCCCTGCCCGCATGGCACCACTGCAGTCTGCTGGACCCTCCTGTACCAATCATTACTCAAGAAAATACAGCATAGACTTGCCTATAGGCCAATCTGATGCAGGCATTTCCCTCGGTTGAGGCTCTCCCTCTTCCCAGATGACCCTAGCTTGTGTCAAATTGACATCAATCAATCAATCAAGCCAGCACACTGGGCATCAAAATTTTTCTTGTCTTTTTAAATCTGGCTAAACTGCTAAACCTCCTTGAAACATTTGGCAGAGGCAACAATGGCAGCTTATATTTTTAACCTTAAGTAAAACATCATGTGTCAAACATTCCTTGGATGAGCTTGTTTAGTTTTCATGGTATATTTGTGATTCAGGACAACTGATGTCTGTGTTGGACCTTTTCTGGCCCAGCGTTTTCTGGCAGCGGAAACACACGGCCAGGTTGGATGTACCTGGGTTTATTTCCTAGCTCCAAAACTCACCGTACTGGCTACGTAGCCTTGCACCAATGATTTGTAGACTTTCTGAGTCTACAGCCCCGGGGTTTTCCTTCATGGACAAGCCAGGACACCCTGTGCATCTTCTAGTGTTAAATCCTGACTCGGCTGAGGCTTTGGTTTCCTCTCCCTTCCAGCAGGGCACGGCCTCGACATGCTTTTAGACAAAGTAAACAGAAGCTGGAGGCTGTGTTTATGAGCCAGGACATGTGTGAGGTTTTACTTGCCTGCTTCCATTAGAAGCCTAAGCCTCTTCTCCTTGAGCCCTCTGGGTTCCTCCAGTGTTATTCCAATTGTTTCCGGCTTTGCCCATCACTGACTTGGGTTTTAGTTTTTGCAGCCAGGCCAAGCCAGTTTCTGTTTTCCCTTCGCTTCCCATCTTCTAAAACTGTGTAGCTGTCTTTTCTCTGTGGACATTTTGTCCTTGCTGGTTTATGCTTTCTTTTTAAATCTTTTGATTATAATATAATTTTATTGGGCTTTTAGAAAGATCACAGACACCCCAAGTATTCAGTTTACTGTGGTTGATGACAAGGAAGGCTGTTGCGCGTTAGCAGAAAGGCCGAGGATAACTGGAGTTCCTGTCTGCACAGCAGGCAAATGCTTCAATGCAGAGACCGAGTATGAGAGGAATCGAGTGGGGAGCCAACATTTCCCATCTGGGGCAAGTTGGTGCCACGTGCATGGCAGACCTGTAAAGAGAAACTTCTTGAATCCCCTGGATAGAGGAACTTCGCAGACGATTCTGGGTTAGATAAAGATACATGGAAGTTATCAGCACGGAAGAAAGAGGTTTAAAGTGTGGGAGAAACCCAGGAGCCAAGGTCAGACTATCCTTCAGGGTCACATCCTCAGATTTACCATTCTTCATGTCTTGGGATTATAGTTGTGAGACAGTGTACATGGTTTCTCTAAAAAGATATTTTAACTAGGCCTTATTTATTTAGGAACAGTTTCAGGGTCATAGTAAAACTGAGAAGAAAATGCAGAGCCCCTATTTCTGCTGACCTCACACAGGCACAGTCTCCCCATTGTCAAAGTCCCCCTCCAGAGCGGCCCATTTGTTACAAAGGCTGAACCTAAACCGACACCTCATAGTCACACAGGGTCCATAATCGATGTCACATCTTACTCTTGGTACCGTCTTTGTGGATTTTGGCAAATGCACAGTGATGTAGCCACCAATAGAGCATCATAAGTGTTTAGTTAAAAGCTCCCTGGCACCCCTTTATGCAAAGAGCCTGTTTAGTTTGGGGGCTTCATCCCACCCTCCTGGCATTTAGTTTTGGAATGTTAGGTGGAAAGTTCCATTCCAAAGCTCCCCCTCCTGGGAGTTGCCTCAGTCCAAACTCTACCTCCGATAAAGCCCACCAAACGGTGACCCCCTCCTCAGGGAAGGTCAAGACCACGCCCGCAGGCTATTTAAACTGCCCCCTAGAGAATGAACACATGGTCTCCCGGTTTTCTGTGGTCTTTCAGTTTTCTGTTTCCCTCTCTGTGCTTTGGGGGTGGAGGCGGGAGTACTGGCAGCCATTAAACATGGGCGCCTTCTAATTCGGCCTAATTGGTCTGATTGGAATTATTGCATCGGCAGAGAGGTTTGTCGCCAAAGGAAAAATACGTAACAGTAAGGAATAGTTCTACGCACAGCCCTCCTCTTTGCAGGGATTAGGTGCTACATTAATCCTCATCCTCAGTAGCCACCATAGCCTCAGCCACGACAGAGCAATGGGATTAACTAGGACAAACACACTGAAGCAGAGGATTGATTACCTTCACAGATCTAAGAGTCTTACAGAACATCACTTAAGAAGATAAATTCCTTAAACACACACACACACCTTTATGTCTGGTGTCACATGCCTTTAGTACCAGCAGTTGAGCAGGGTGGATCTTTGTGAATTGGAGGTCGGCCTGATCTACATAGTGAATTCCAGGCCAGTGGGGCTACATAAACAGTCCTTGTCTCAACACACACACAGACAGACACACACACACACACAGACAGACAGACAGACACACACACAGAGAGACAGACAGACAGACACACACACACACAGAGACACAGACAGACATACACACACACACAGAGACACAGACAGACATACACACACATGCATACACACATGAGAGAGAGAGAGAGAGAGAGAGAGAGAGAGAGGAGAGAGAGAGTGAATTAAACCAGTAGCTCTACACAGAAATGGCTTGTGATCCAGCCACTTGTGACAAAAAGCCAAACACCCCAGCAACATTAGCAGGACAGCACCTCAGAGTTACGTTTACTATGTTCAAATACAGTGTATATAATATCATTTGAGAGAGAAAATGAATTTACTCACTTAAAACGCATTGCTTTTCCTAAGACTATCAACAGAGCTGGAAATCAATCACCCATGGCATGGCCTCCAGGAAAGGAGTTAGAACATTCCAGTTCTTAAGCAACAAGAACAGTCTCTGACAGGCAAAGAATCACAGCTTCACAGAGTTAAACAAAGGCAGCAGAAACCAAAGCTCTTCTTGATGTGGGATTCCCCTGTGTATGCTATGATAATGTCTTATTGCCATTGATTAATAAAGAAGCTGTTTCGGCCAGTGGCTTAGCAGAATAGAGCAAGGCGGGAATTCCAAGAAGATAGAGGAGGAAAGAAGGTGGAGTCAGTCAGAGAAGCCATGTAGCCACTGTAGGAGACAGATGCTGGACATTGGACCTTACTGGTAGGCCACAACCATGTGGCAATACACAGATTAATAGAAATGGGTTAATTTAAAATATAAGAGCTAGCCAATAAGAAGAGTAAGCTAATAGGCCAAGCAGTGTTGTAATAATACATTTTCTGTATGATTATTTCAGGTCTAGGCAGCCAGAAAATGAATGGGCAGCCTCCGCCAACAGATCTTAAAAAAGCGTTGAGTGCACAAGCTTTGAGTGTTTTGTTGGGAACTTGATATTCTATGTTACGTCAAGACAGACTCATGCTTGATACAAAAGCAAAAGTAGTATAGGTAAGTGTTATCAGTTGTAGAATACTATTTTAAGGTGTGTTACTTTTGTTTATACTGTGAAACATTTGTTTAATGATGTAAAGCTGTGTTTTGTGTCTGCTGCATTTGTTTAACTCTGTGAAGCTGTGATTCTTTGTCCATCTAAAACACCCGATGGTCTAATAGAGTTAAACTGTCAATAGCAAGACAGGAGAAAGGAAAGGCAGGGTTGGTAGGCAGAGAGTATAAATAGAAGGAAAAAATCTGGGAGGAAGAGGAGAAATGAGAGAGCAAGGGAAGGAAGACATCAGGGGTCAGTCACCCACCCATCCATCCATCCATCCATCCCTCCATCCCTCCCTCCATCCAGCCAGCCAGCCAGCCAGCTAGCAGGCCATGGAGTAAGAATAAAAGTAAGCTATACAGAATAGAGAAAGGTAAAAGCCCAGAGGCAAAGTGTAGATGGGATGATTAAAGTTAAGAAAAGCAAGCAAGAAACAAACCAAGCCAAGACCAGGCATTTATAATTAATAAGCCTCTGTGTATGATTGATTTGGGAGCTGGGTGGCAGCCCCCCCCAAAGTATAAAAGAATAAAACCAACCAACTACATTTTGGTGCCCAGCATGGGGGTTGGAGTAACAGAAAATTCAACAACAGTTATTAGCCAGTCACAACAGCAAGAACACCCACCAGAGGACCTGTAGACCATCTGAGTTTTAGTGAAACTGCCCTCAACATAGCTGATAGTTTTGCTTGAACAATGGTTTTCATCTTGGTGTATATTAGAATTGTGGGAGAAACCTCTAAAAGCATAGATTCTCAAGATGTTGCAGGTAGAGTTTGATTTGACTGGACAGTTCTGAATCTTGCATTTGTCCCTCATCAATGCCACGCTGGTGACTGTACATGAAGTAGGGCTGCAGAAGTTGTCACTGTCAGTGCTACCAGCTGCAGAACAAGGGGACCTGTGGGAAGAGTGTGAAGTGCTGTTTAGATGTTCACATCCACTAGCGAAGTAGTCCAGCATCGCGGCTACAGCTACATGACCACTGTGGAATAACTCCACCTCCTTAGATTACAGATAAGACAGAGAGAGGTGAAGACTTTCACTTCATCACGTGACTAGCTTGGAGAAAGAAACAAGATCTGTCATTGAGTCTCCTCATGCTCATTAGAAAGTAGACTTAGACGCTTTCTTCTTTATCACTGTGTGTTTGACATCAAAGCCCATATGTCACCTTCAAAGAGCTATATCACATTAACACTGCCCAGCATGTGGGACGGTCCCCTGTATCCTAGGTTTCCTTGGCTGTATCTTAGGAGATTGTTTACACAAAGCCAGGCAAGGGAAGAGAAGGATCAAAGGAAGGACAAGAGCTGACTAGAAATTGGGGACAAAGCCTTTGTTTCAATAAGGACAGCTCCATTTTCATCTGCTTTCTGTTTTGGTCTTCCTTGAGTGGGGAAGTGTTCAAAGCTAAGAATATTCTTAATAAAGAATATTAAGGGTAATCGTGCAAGGGTGGGTAAGATGGCTCTGTGGTTAAGAGTACTTACTATAAAATCATGAGAACCAACACTCTAGGGTGGTACTGGGAATGATGACACTGGACACCCTGTTTTATTTCTGAGTTGATAAGAATATAGTGCTTGGGTGCTAAGCCTGTTAGTTTTAGATGTGAGCCCTTTTTTTGGGGGGGAAGTTAAGGGGGATTCAGCTGTTTGAAAGTCGGTTGTATTATGCTATTTCTAAGGATCAGGAAAGAATGACAGAATTGGCTCTTCAGCTACATGTGGGTTTTTAGTAGATTCACAGATCTCCAGCCTTCTTCCTGCATGGCCAGGTACACATTATTGTTGTTATTATTGCTATTTATTATTAAGAAAGCTCACCAGGTAGCTTTAGTTGTCCTGGAACTCACTATGTAGAACAAAACTGGCCTTAAACTCATGGATACACTTGCCTCTGTCTCTTGAGTGCTGAGGTTAAAGGTGTGTCCCACCATGCTCAGCTTACGCCTTTTGTTTCTGTGGACTTATTCTTTCGATCCATCATTTTAAGTTTGAAATCATTTTAGGTGGGCCAGTAAGATGACTCAGTAGGTAAAAGCATTTACCACACAAGCCTGGTGACCTGAGTTTGAATCCAGAACCCACAGTGAAAGCAGAAAACTCATTCCCTGAACTCTACACACCTGTGTTCCCCCACATACAAATAATAAATGTAGCCAAAAAAATTAAACTACAAAAATAATGAGTAGGTTTAGAGGAAGTTGCAAAATTGACACAAAGTAGTCTCCAATTCCCTTCATGTTGAAACATCAAGATTCTTCAATGACACTATCTTACATAATTTCAGCACAACACCAATTTGGGAAGGTGGTTTTGGTATGATGTTTGCATAGGTAGCTCCTCCTCCCCATTACTTTGCATAGGTAGCTCCTCCTCCCTGTTACTTTGCATTGGTAGCTCCTCCTCCCCGTTACTTTGCATAGGTAGCTTCTCCTCCCCTTAACTTTGCATTGGTAACATTCCCCTCCCTCATTACTTTGCTTCAGGTTTTTTTAAATTCAAACATTTTTGTTTTCAAAGTTTCTTTAATATCAAACTCAATATTCAACAGAATTATATATATAATTATATTAATATAACCAATATGTTAATGATATTTATACTATAATTATTATATGTCATTTAATCCATTAATATAATTACTATATAAATTATAGTATTAATGATTAATATATAATTTCTATATTGATATTAGTTATATACAACAAATGAGTTATATTTTCATAGTTTATCTTGAACTTTTTTTTCTGGGGAAATATACATAAACATAAAATTTCATAATATATAATTTATAATAAGAAGGTACCAGCTGGGCGGTGGTACTACATGCCTTTAATCCCAGCACTAGGGAGGCAGAGGCAGGTAGATCTCTATGAGTTCAAGGCCAACCTGCTCTACAGAGTGAGTTCCAGGACAGGCTCCAAAACTATACAGAGAAACTCTGTCTCAAAAAGCCAATAAAAAAAAAAGATAAAAAAATACCATTTGTAACTTTTTGCTGTTTCTTCCCATTTTTAGACACAGCATTTCATGTAGTGCAGGCTAACCTTTAACTTGCTATGTATCTCAGAATGACCTTGAATTCTGATCTTTCTGTCTCTACCTCCTGAGTGATGGTGGAGATGAACCCAGGGCCTACTCTTGGCAGATACTTTACTTATTAGCTACATCTTCAGCCATATTGTTGCCTTTAGATTTTTCATATGAGTAAAATCATGTAGTCAATTAAATTAATTTTTTCAGTTAGTATTCAAAGCAATAGGTTTCACTGTGACACTTTTCTTTGATTGTACAATTCCATGGCATGAAACATATTTGCAAAGCTGTGGAAGTATCACCTCTAACCACTTCCAGAATTTTCTTAGCATCTCAATCTGAAGTTCTGTCCCCATTAAATAACTCTGTACTACTCATTCCTCTTAGCCCCTGCTAACTAACAATTTTCTTTCTGTTTATATGGATTTTCCTAGTCTTTTAATTTTAAAATTAATTTTATTTTATTTTGTGTGCATGTGTGCATGTATGTGTGGGAGTTGAGTGCAGGTACCTTTGGAGGCCAGAAGGGGGCGTTAGACTTCCTGGAGCTGTAGTGACAGATCACTCTGTGGGTGTAGAATCTGGTCCTCTAACACAGCAACATTGCTCTTGAGCCCTGAGTGCTCTCTCAGCTCTGCACTAGGTCTTTAATCTGCCATTGCTTTCAGTCTACAGACTCGAGTGAATGTTCTTATTTGTATGGTTTTGGCATACAAATAACTTAGCATATTGCTAAGTTACAAGCAGCTGTTGAGAGTATGCAGATTGTAAGTTGAATTTGGTAATCCCCCATCCTTTTCTGTTTTTTTGGAACAATAGCGATTGCACTGGGATTGGTCGTTAATGACTTTCTAAAAGAAATTCCATGGAAATATCATCTGGCCTAAACACTCTAAGAATTAATCTTAAAGATTTATTGAGCATGATGCACACTTTGGTTATCTTGTCCTTGGCATTCAGAAGGAGAAGTTGGGCAGAAGCGCACATGAGGAGACTCAGGAACACTGGATTCTGAGAGCTGGGTGAGACCACAGAGATCTCCAAATCTCATCCACTTAGTTACAGATTAGTGCTCTGTGCCCTGGAGGATGAGGACATTTGGCCCAAAGCAAGCCAAAACAAACACCCAATACTCCTGATTCCCCTCCAACAGAGAGATGCACCATTTCGGTTCCGGTCTTTCCTGGAGGTGAGTCAACATAATCAGACCGATACAAGAGGAAGATAATGGAGCTCTTCCTAATATGTAGTTAAGGATGTGTACTTGAGCTTCAGCCTGACAGCCCTTTCTATGGACCCGAAACTGCTTGGGTTCCTCCGTGTGGAGGAGGCTAAAGACTGGCAGACATCAGAGGTGGTAGAGGGAGTCTCTTTGGCTCCAAACTCAGGAGGACGCTGAGGGCTCAACTGGGAAGACCCTCAACAACGTGTGGGCTGTGTGATCTGCCAGGGAAGACTGGAGAGCCGGAAACAGAAATAGTCGGCAAGCAGGGAGGAAACAGCTTGGAACAGGGCACTTTGTCTGCTGATGGCCTTTAGGTACTGTTATATTGAGTTTTAGAGGAACACTCACTCAACAGGATCTCCTGATGGCCTTTAAGTGTGTAATGCAGGGCAAGGAAACGCCGAAGGTCCTACCCTTGCCAGGACTGACTCCCCTCCTCAGGACTGGGTGTGCGTTGTTGAAATCTACTTTATTTTCAGCAAGCATGCTTCCCTCTATGCCCTGGAGTTTGTCTTTTCTGGCCGAACAGATTCCAAGTCATCTTGGAATGGAACAGCTCATCCCAGAGAAAACAGAGTTAACATGGAATTATATAGATTATAAAAGTAAGACACGGTGAGGGTTAGCATCAGTGTTTTCTTGACTACTTCAGTAAGAGAAAGTAATAATTATCACACAAATGCAGAGGGCCTAGGTCGATACCTTGCAGGTTCCCTAACTGTTGGTCCAGCGTCCATGAGCTCTTGTGAGCTCAGGTCCACTGTCTCTGTGGGTTCCCCCATGTTGACCCCCTGACTTGTACAATCCCCCTTCCCTTTCTTCCACAGGAGCTCAGCGCAGTGTTTATCTGTGAATCCCTGCCTCTGTTTCCATCAGTTACTGGACAGAGTCTCTCTGATGGCAATTAGGGAAGACACCAATCTGATTACAGTAGGTGGTCATTAACTGGCTTTTGAGAACCTGTTCCCCATGCTGGGTTACCTAACTCCGACCTCAGCATAATAGGAGGAATTCGGCCCTCTCTCAACTTGATGTTGATGCTTTGTGCAAGTCCATGAGAGAGATCTACCCCTTTCTGAATGGAGATGAAGGATGAGCGGATGACGAGGCAGGTGATGGGAAAGGGGAGGGGGCCGTAGGAGAGGAGGAAGGGGAAACTGGTTTGTATATAAAATTAATGAAAAAAAGTTATTTAAATAAAAATGAAAATAATAATAATAATAATAAGGAGGAACTAATAAGATGAAGTAGAATATAAAGTAGAGAAATAGAATTTGAAATTCCGAAGACGTAGAAAGTTGGAAAGTGTGACTTGGTCAGGCCCCCTAGAGAGTTAGAGGCTTTCTCAGAGCAGGTGGGTAATCTGGCAGCCACAGATAGGATTTCTCCATGATCAGGACTCTAGGCAGTGATTGCTGCCAGAGGGCTACAGACTGAGTTCCCAGGCTGGAGAGCAGAGACCTCCTTCTCAGAAGAGGACTGGGCGGGGCCAACGACTTTCAGCTAACTTCTCACAATGAGCAAAACTCAGCAAGGTCAATTCTCCTCTGTCGCACTAGATCTCAGATACAGATGATGCACCATTTGGCTTCTGTTGTTTGATCAAGTGGATTTCGTTTTTTCAGATGATTAAGGTCTCAATAAAATCCAACAAGGGAGTATATGCACACAGCCCATGGGAGTATTGTTTATAAAGCACAGCATGCATTTCCTGGAGTGAGGGGAAGAAAGACCCTAGAACCTCCCCAAAACAGTTCACAGCTTGGCTGGGGGTTCGTTCAGTTAGCGATCTGAGGGGCCTTGTTTCTGTGCTTTGTCTTAGAAAAGCAGAGCGAAGCAGCTGATGGGAGTGTGCTGGTTTTTGTAATTGGAATCTGTATTTCCATTGCTAGAAAAGGGATCTGGTTACCGTGGGTAACAGCGTCCCTTCTTTACATGCCCAGGTTCTTTCTGTGGCTCTGTCGTGAACTCCTAGAGGCTCCAGCAGGCACCCTAGTACTATCCAGGCTGATCTCACACTTCAAACTGCAGCTTTCCCAGACCGACAGAGAGGAACTGTGCAAACCCAGCCTACACACCTGTTTTGTCCCCTTCTTTCTCGGAAGGGAAGGGCCAACTCATTCATTCTTCTTGCTCAGGTACTTTGGTGACATTTATTACCAGCAGACATTTCTAGAACAGGCCAAGAGAGAGAATGTCACATTTCGTTTTAACAGCCTTGCTAGCAAATGCAAAACTGCATAGGTCACAGAGTAAGCAAGAGACTGACCTTGAAGGTGGCAGGAGGGATGGTTTGCATCTGTATCTCAGTCTACAATGTATCTCAAAATACAATGAGCAGGTAGTGAGGGATAGTTTATGGAACTGACCCTGTTCATTTCAAGCAGGACTCCCCACTGGTTTCCTGAGATGATGTGTGTCCCTCTTGATTTATTGCTCATCTTTAAGGAAATATTCCCTCTAGCCTTTTTATGACCCATAAGGAGGATAGAAAGTTATAACGAGACATTTTCCAATCTGTGTGCCAATAGATGCTGCTAGGGAAAAAAGAGAACAATTCTGCGGCCAAGCGTGTTTGGGAGTCACTGCATTCAAACATTTAAATGGGTTTCTTTGCTCCAGGATTTCCCAAATCTTTTATAGACCAAATATATTACAAATCCCTACAGGTGGCCGACAGCATGCAGAGCTTCCAATTTTTTTTCCTCCCTAATTTCTTCTTCAGGGACCAGTTTATGGAACAAGGAGGCAATGCGCCAACAAAACATACTTTAGGATAAAGTTAGGGAGCTGGAGAGCTGGTTCGTTGGTAAGAGCACAGGACCAGACTTTGCTTCCACATCTGGAGGCTTACAACTGCTGGTAACTCCAGCTCCAGGAGTTATCCAACGTCTCTCACCTCCATGAGCAACACACCCATGAGCATAAACACACACTTTAAAAATAAAAAAATAATATCAAGAGAATGAAATACTACGATTTTTATTTTAATGTCAATAACTTGAAGTAAATCGAAGGACTTCAGCTCTAAAGTGTTTCACATTTCAATCTGGTGTTCTAAAGAATGTGTAGATTTCAAAAGACAAGAGGATTAGGACATGGTAAATGGAGAAGTGTTATCTGGTTTCTAAGGGGGTGAAGGATGCACTGGTCACACTGGCAGAGAACGTCAAGTCTTCCTGGGAGTGCAATACAGCTGTATTATTGCTTTAAACTCATGGAATGATCTAGCAACTAGGAGGAGGAGAGTAGAGGGAAGAGAGGGAGGGGAGGGGGGAGGACGGGGGAAGAGAGGGAGGAGGAGAGGGAGGAGGAGGAGGAGAGACAGGAGAGGGAAGAGAGAAGGAAGAAGGAGGAAAGGGAGGAAAGGGAGGAAAGGGAGGAAGAGGACAAAGACGTATGAGCTGGGGATGTAGTTCATTTGGTAAAATGTTCATCTAACATGCACAGTGACTCAATCCTTTCCCTAACACTGCACACACTGGGTGTGGAGGTGCCTGCCTGTAGTCCCAGCATGTGGTGGGGAGCACAAGACCAGAAATACAAGGTCATCTTTGCATAGAATGTTAGAAGTCAGCCCGGGACACAGCCCAGACTCAACAAATGAGAGAGGAAGAAGAAAAAGAACGGGGGGGGGGGAGGAGGAGAGAGAGAGAGAGAGAGAGAGAGAGAGAGAGAGAGGAACCATCATTGTAAAAGGCCCTGAGTTCAATTCCCAACAACAGACTGATCATGCTGTCATACAAAATCAGCTTGTTTTTTAAAAAGATTCATTTATTACATAGACACACACACATGAATGTGTTTGGCTGCATGTATGCACGTGAACCACATGTGTGTCTGGTGCCTGTGGAGACCAGAAGAAGGTGTCAGATCCCCTGGAACTGGAGTTGGGGACGGTTGTTTTCCCCAACACCAGAATCAGTACTTAAAGATCAAGGGGCTCCAGAGACCCAGAAACAAGACTGTGTATGTATGTAGAGAGAGAGAAGCGAACTGAGAGACACAGAGACAGGTAGACAGAGGTAGCAATTGATTGATAGTATCTTACACAGCTGTAGAGGTTGACAGGGAAAGGCTGACACAGTCTGAGGCCAAAGGCCATCTGTTGGAAGGGATACCCTTTCTTTTAGAAAAAAAAAATCTATCTACTTTTATGTGCATTTATGTTTTGCGTATACATCTGTGTGAGGGCACCAGAACACCTGGAATTGGAGTTACAGACAGTTGTAAGATGCCATGCAGGGGCTGGGAATTGAACCAGAGTCTTCTGGAGGAACAGCCATTGCTCTCAATGACTGAACTACACCTGTGCCTTTGCTCTTCAGCCCTTCAGCTAATTGGACAAGGCTCACCCATACCAGAAAACATTCTACTTTGGTCATGTCTACTAACGTCAATGTTAATCTCATCTTAAATCTACCTTTACAACAACCTTTACGCTAGTATTTGGTATTGTGATCAGCTATGTTTTATATGTATGTTCCAAGTTTCTATGTATCCAACTTGATGTTAGAACATTACCTACCACCAAGAACTCTAGTACAAATCGTCCAAGTCACGTCAGCTATAAATTCTTCTAGTGCCCTGGCAGGGTGGGGCGTACTTACTGTCCCAGCACTCCAGAGGGGCGGAAAACTGCAAGGTAAGAGCAGCCTGGGCTGAGCATCGAGGCCTCATTGCTCCCACCTCCTTATCTGGATCGGCTTTATATCGGGACTAAATGTGTTTTAAAAAGCTAACAGTCAACCAGGGAGCGACATTTCCCGCAGCCCAGCCAAGATTCTACTGGAATCCCTCAGAGCAGAGTCTGAAAATGCTCAGCCTGTGGCCAGCTCTGGCCCTGTGTTTTTATGCCTTTCACATTTTTTTCAATGGTCAGGGAAAAAACCCATCATATTATTTCATGACCCGTAAATGTTACATGAAATGCAAATTTCGCCGTGTACCATAGTAGCTTTATCGGAGTCCAGACAGCCAAGCTTGCTGATTTGTGACTTGTCTGTGTCTGTTTTGGACAACCCTGGCCTAAGGAAGTGGTTGCAATAAAGCTCACAGGGCTTCCAAGCCCTAGAATATTTTCATTTGGACCTTAACCAAGGAAGTTTGTTGAACCCTGATTTAAAATCACTGATAGGACACTATGTATGTGTTTGCTCGTGTGTGTGAGGGAGCGGCGGTGTGTGGGTGTGTGTGCGTGTGCATGCGCGTGTGTGTAAGCCAGAGGTCAATCTTGTTCCTCATAAACCATTCTTTCTTTTTTTAAAGTTTTTTTTTAAGTTTAAAAATTTTAGAGTATCTTTTATTTATCTTGGACAACTTCATATGTATAAACAACACATCTCAACCATATCCACTGCACTCTCTGCTCCCAGAAACTCTAGGCAGCCCAACACAGTTCATGGTTTTATTAAACTTTTAAAAATTTATTCTGTCCTCTGCTCTTGCAATCTCCCTCCAATAAATTAAAATAAAATACAATTTAGAGGAAAAAAAGGGAAAAAGGAAACGTCTCATCGTGAACACGATAGTGTGATCCAGTGAGTCAGTCACACAGTGAACCCTTTTATCCATGTATCTGTACTTGCAAGAGTCACTTGTCTGATTTGAGGCCTCTGGATTCTGCTACACTATGCTGGGCCCTCACTTTAACTCCCCTTGGATATCCTGTTGTTGTCCTGTGTTGGGAGATCCTGTAGCTTTGGATCTGCAGAACCAGCCCCGTCATGGGCTTCAGAGGATCATAGATGAGGTGGATGTCGGGGTGGGCCAAGCCATAACCCTGGTCCCGGGGCCTGGGTAGGTTCCGGGTTGGTCAGTCTGCCAGCTCTTTCCTGTCTTCACCACCAGGGCGGGCTCTTCAGCTTTGCCCTGGCTAGCTCACCTCTTGCGATGATGTGATGAGCAAGCAGCTGGGCCAGCTCTCCTGCTTTCATGCCCTCAGGGTCGGCTCTCCCACACCTGGACCGTCAGGGCCAGGTCTACTCTGTTGTCCGGGCAGGTGTAGGGGCCACTTCCTCCAGTGCTGCAGCTGTTGAGGGGCAGGGTCGGCTCTCTGGCTCTAATGACCTCAGGGGCAGGTGGGTGGGAGGAGTGGTGGATAGGGGCCGTGTCTTCCCCACCCACAACACTGTAAGACAGACAAAGGTGGGGTCAGATCTCCCATGTTTACGTTCTCTGGGTGGTTCACCCACACCCCCATCAATCGGGTCGGCTCTACTGTGCTGCCCAGGTGCAGGGCACGGCTTTCCCCGGTGCTTCAGTTGGTAAGGGGGAGGGTCAACTTCTTAGCTCACCATAGGTGGCAGGGTCAAGTGGGGGAGGGCATCTTTCCCTCCCTCAAGTCACCACGTGGTAGATGAGAGGGGCGTGGCCTGCTCTGCCATTTTCATGGCCTCAGGGCTAGCTCGCCCTGCCCCTGCAAACAGGGTGGGCTCTGTTTTGCTGCCCAGGTGAGGTGTAGGATCCTTTCTCTTGTGTGCTTCAGTCGGTGAGATGCAGGGTCAGTTCTCCCTAGGGTTATAACCAGTGAGGGGTGGGGCCAACTCTGTACAGCCCTATGCTCTGGGCCCTTGGTGGTATCAGAAGCCAACTTTTACCTCTTAAGATGTGCCTCTGTCCACAGGAATTGAACCATATTCTCCTTCACCACTCATACCACACCATACATTTGCTCATCATAATAGTGCCCGTCGGTCCAACACCATGGGTGGCCTGTATTTTCTCCTCGAACCCTGGGGCATACGTTCCCGGGCCTGTGTGTGGATCTCTTTGTCCTGCTCAGTCCATCGTGGCACTGGACAGAACCACGGTTCCTCCTCGAAGTTCAGAGCACCCCATCCTGGGCCTGCATGTGGGGCCTCTTTGCCCCATTCAGTCTGTCATCGCTGACTTTGTTTTTGAGACAGGCTCTTTCATTGTGACGTTGGGCTTGCCATTTGGCTATGCTGACTGGTCAGGAAGTTCTGGACCCCACCTATAACTGCCCCCTAGGACTGGGTTTACAAAAATGCACCACCACACCTGACCTTTTGTATGTGGGTGCTGGGACTCAAACTTAAGACCTCATGGCTGTGTGGTAGTCATTTAATCAATTGAGCGGTGTCCCTAGCGCCTAGAATGACATTTTATTAGGACGCTAGGTTGAATTAGCATCCTGTGATCATAACTTGACAAAGACACTCATGGAAGTTAAGAGTTTGTTCTCAACAGCAAAGTATGAATTATCTTCTGTTAAAAAGATAAGCCTTCCAACACAACACCACCTTAATGGCGGGGACTAAATGTTCTAGCTTTGAGCAGGATGGGAAACGTGGCCCCTTGGCCTGTTAATGCTCTGAAAATAGAGACAGTCATCATGTTAGATCTGAAACTCATCTTCCAAGAAGATCTGGGACCTTTGAAGACTGGAATTGGTGAGCTGGAATATGATAGAACCTCACTGGCAGATAGATCCCCGTCTAGGTAGGATGAGAGTGCTTCTCTTCTCATACAGCACCGCGTGGACCACAGAGAAGACTTCTCATCTGGGAGGATGGGTAGACTTCTGAGGTACTTTCAAGGTTCTAGCTGAAGGGTGCCCACGTTTGTCTTTTGCAGTGAGATTTTGCACTGAAAGATAATTGCAGAATGCTACATTCTTAGCAGTAGTGTGCTTTAAACGGGGCAAGATAAGTCCCAAGGATCTAGCACAGCATTGGCGATCTATAGGAACCTTCTGTTCACTCTTTAAGAGGAATCCCTAGGGAGGTTGGTTTGCATGAGAAAAGTCTCTTGTAGCCTCCTGCATTTTAACCACTTGATGCCTAGACAGTGCTATTAAATGTTTAAGGTGCACATCCTCACTGAGGAAAATATGTTGCTGAGGATAGGCCTCAGGATGAAAAGTCTCAGGCACTTCCAGCTCATTCTCTCTGCTTGGGGTTGGCTGTTTGAAGACGCAAACTCCCTACTTCCTCTTCCTATGCCCTGCCTGCTGTGTATTGACACGCTCCCTCATCACGACAGACTCTTAGCCCCTTGGAACTGTCAAGCCAAATAAACTCTTTCTTTTATAAGCTGCCTTGACCATGGCATTTTATCACAGCACAGAATAGTAACTAACGCACTGTGTTACTATGGTTTAAGTACTCTGGCCCATACAGCTGCCTCGGCTTCCTGGAGTGAGCACAAGGCCTATGGCTTCCCACGCTTCCCACGCATCCCACGCATCCCATCTCTCAGCTTTCAGGCAATCAGGCATTTTGTCAGTATGCTATATCACATCGTGGTAAGATGTTAGCAGACACATTAGCCCAGAAACGGTGTTTACAGCAGATTTATTCACTGTGACGCCACTTACGTGTCACCAGGCTTACCACAGGACGGTGAGGGTGTTCAGAATGCCTCTGCAGGGACTTTCCTTAAGGACCTGAATTCATCCGGTGGCCAACGGTTTTCTTACTTAAGTCTTTGGCATATCTCATCTCTATGGCTTGTTGGAAAATTTAATTCACTTACTTTTCCTAAATAAGTATTTTCTTCTTGGCCAGGAACACAGAGTAGTAGGAGCTTCCATGAAATCGTCCACATGATTTTATCTGATGATTAAGTCTGTGGCCTGATGTCCTGTCTGACCACTTGAATGTGAGGCTGAGTTGTTACATGTGAGTCACAGCAGGTTCCCAGAGGGAGCCCTTCGGGGGAACGACTTTGAATATGGCAAGATCAAGAAGCAGCCACAGAGTCACGTAACAAATGTCTTCAGTTAGGAAATAATGACCAGCCACAATGGAAATCCAAGGAAAAGCCTTGGGGCTGCCTGAAATACAAGTTAGAAAGGGCTATAGACAAGAAAAAGGGCTAAAAGGAACTTGGCATGTTCAGGAGGGGTCTGAGCTATTCACATCAGCTAAGCTCATGTAGATCCTGGGAGCTGAAATATAAGATGAAGTACCGTAAAGAGGGAAGAAATGTTGTAAACACTTAGGATATTAAATAATAGCATTTTGAAACATTAAGACATTGGTTCAGGCCTTCTAATCCCTCTCCTCTGTGATCACTTGGAATCCATTGCCGTAAGTATGGACATAAATACTATGTTATCTAGCAGAATGTCTGAAGGATGGAGAGGCAGAGGCAAGAAGACTTACTGCAAAGTCCTCCCCGACAGGTCAGAGGCAAGCCTTACCATCGTCTTGTGTGAGAGAACAAGGAACCATGAGGAATGGAGGGTTCTGGTTTACATCTCATATGAAGCTGGGTGGGATTCAAGGCAAGCTTGTCAGAGATGAGGAAAGCAGAGAAATGTCAGCAAATGACAAGCTTTTTTTTAGACCCCCCCCCCCCCAGGGTACAGGCTCCCAGAGGGTACCTAAGGGAACAGTCCCTGGGAGGTCAGTGTTCATCTGCAGGAAACTTTCCAGCTCTCTCCCTGGTTCACAAAGCATCCTTTCGCTTGCTCCTATTCTCCTGCTAAAGAAGGACAAGAAAGGCAGGATCTCCAAGACGAACCTGAGAGATAACAGCTACTGTGGAGACTGGAGAAGAGCTGGAACTCATAGGCCTTCTCTGTCTCAAGCCATTACACACACACACACACACACACACACACACGCACACACACACACACACACACGACTGCTATACAGTATCAGGACTATATCTACGCAGGACTTGATACTTCGAAGGGAAGCAATGGGAAAGGTGGGCTCTGCAAGTTAAGTTTAGCCAAAATATCTTAATGGGAGAAAGACTTCCTGGCTGCTGCCCTGAACCATTTTGAGGAGCCAGTACCTATCAACACTTCAGGAAGTTCCAGAAGCTTCCAGACAAGAGGTTCCCAGAAATAATCCCCTCATAAATTCAGAGCAGTCAACAGTCATTGAGAGAGCGCGTTTTCTACATCACGGGGCTAGGCCGTGTCCCTGTCTTGTGGAGCACAAAGGATGATAAATGGCCTCCCGGTGCTGTGCTAAGTGCACAGAGGGAGAATGACAAGGTCTGTAGGCTATCAAAGCAGGGGACAACCAATGACAGATTCGTAAGTCTCTGTCCTTCATATCTACCTTAAATAAAAGCCCCAGTGATCTCTAGCCTTGGCCTTGGCTCAAGGCTTAAGGTAGACGTGAAAGTCCGCTTTCGTTATGTAAACCAGGATTGCAGGGTCTTTGCAAACCAGTTATGCAAAGCTCTGCCACTCTGCCATTATGTTTGTAGGGCATAAGCCTACAGCTGTCCTCCTCATACCAGTGGAGAACCGACGGGGGGGGGGGGGAAGTGGCCAGGTATTCTCTTTTCTGGTTAACATCTCGCCTACATTTTCTTTCCGTGAATCTATGAGAGGGTTTTTTTTTTTTTAATCAGAGAATTAATTCAAATGTGGGCAAAACACCAGTAATTTGTTGAGCACCCAATTCTCTGCTCAAGTTCTATAAAAAAGAAAAAAAGTATAGAAAAGAAAATCTAGGTCTTGGGGGAAGGACTTGATAGCCTACCTTTCAAATCATGATCTAGGTTTGAAACAGCAAGAGGACATTGAGGAGAACTTTCAAGGAAAATTGAGTGAGGGTTGCTGTGTCAGAGGCTAAAAAAAAAAACCCAAAAAACCACGAGTAATGTAGGTGGCGAACCAGAGGCTTGGTTAGACGTGGGGGCTGGGTCACATATTGGTGGCGAACCAGAGGCTTGGTTAGATGTGGGGGCTGGGTCACATATTGGATGTGGCTGCCTGACCAAGGTTTTTTACAGGAGGTTTTTGTGCATAGAACACAGAGTAATTCACCTAACAAGAATGGATGGTTTGGCATTGAGGAGCAATTGGAAAAACAAGACCGTAGTGACAGGGACATGGGTGTGATGTTGGTTTGGAATCCCTGATCTGTTTCATTGAAGTTGTGTGACATTGGACAAACCATTTAACGTCAGAGTTTTGGTTTCCCTATCTGTCAGATGCAACTGTATGCATCTTTAGGTTGTAAGAACTGAAAGGGACAGTCTGGAGTCTGGGGAGCTAGCTTAGTTAGTAATGTGTTTGCTCTGCAAACTTGATGATCCAAGTTTGATCCCCAGAACCTACATTAAAAACAAAGCAAAGCAAAAGAGAACCCTGACTGTGGCGGGACATACTTAGAATGGACATGCCAAGGAAGTAGAAGCAGGAGATGTTGTGGCACCAAACTAGTGTAATTTTAGTTTCAGATACCAGCGAGCAACCCTATCTCAAAAACAAACAAACAAACAAACTGAAGTGGATGTTTCTAGAAGTATGATACCCAAGGTTAACTTCTGGTTCCATATTTACACGTTATGTGTATGCATATGTTCAGGTACATACATACACACTACACACACATTTAACAAGAGACAATCCAAGTTAAGCCCCCAGCATCATACCGAGATTTAATAACTTGCAACAAATACATGCTTCTAGTCTCCATGAGGGAAGGGGCGTGTGTCTGTTTTGTCTGTCATTGTTTCCGAACACAGGACATAGTAAACTGTCCATATGCATTTAAAAATAACGACTGAGTGAATGGGGAGAGAACATGAAAGGAAAGAAACCCAAGTGCAGCATTTACAGCAACGCCATCACCACAAGGGCGAAGCTTCTTTAAACGAATTGCCACATTTATTTAGATAGAATTTCCATGGGAATATTTCCTCCTTGGGTCATGGGAAAAGCAAACAACAAAATACAAAGAACCTGATAGCTGCTTGTGGCACCGTCATTAAAAGGGGGATTATCTGGGGGATTATGCATGGTAACATTATCATGTTAAAATAAATCCAATTATCCATTTGTAAAAGTTCAATGAGTGTTCAGGTTTCTCTATACAGAAGCAGCAAACAGCTCTGTCAATTATATAAAACCCCAGGTAATTCGTTTAGCACACCACAGAGCAAGCTATGGCTATTTTAAAGAACAGTTTGTTTTTCTGATGAATGATGCCCCAAGGAACTATGATTATGTTACAATAGCTTACAAATCAATATGACCCTAATTCATCACGTTAGATTATTGAAACTTAACTATAATTTTGTGATAAATCAGTGGCTTGGAAACTCACCAAATAGTTAGGCAGCTTGACTTATAAGCCTCGAGGGTCCTCCTGTCTCTCCCTGGGGTTACTACCATGTTCCAACATGCCCAGCTTTCGACATGGGGGCTGGACATTGAACACAGGTCCTCACATTGGCACAGCAACCCAATGAGCACTCTCCTTAGCTCAAAAACCAAAATTCCTTTTCTTTCTCAGAGTTACTGAGGGCTTCCCAGGTGTCAGGCACTTATCAGAATTGGATTTGCAATTACGAATTTAGCACCTGTATTTTACATATGGAGAAATCAATGCACAGGGCTTTTGAGTAGCAGGCTTAGTAGTCCCCATCCAGCGCAGCAGAGCAGAGAGGAAAAGTCACCAACTCCCAGAAGGGTGCCCCGCAGGACTAAAGGCCAGGCGCTGTACCTAGCACTGTGCCCCGACACTACGCACCTCAACCTTCTCTGTGCAAGGATCATAAAGGCAGGAGAGGTTCTAGAGCAGCGGTTCTCAGTCTTCCTAATGCTGTGACCCTTTAATACAGTTCCTCATGTTGTGTGACTCCCAACCATAAACCTATTTTCGGTGCTACTTCATAACTGTAATTCTGCTACTGTTATGAATTGTAATGTAAACATCTGTGTTTTTCGATGGTCTTAGGTGACCCCTGTGAAAGGGTCATTCATCCCCAAAGGGGTCTCGAACCCTAGGTTGAGAAACACTATCTTAGCAACCAACAGGTAAACCTTCTCCGGTTTTTGTCCCGCGCTACTGTCTCGCCAGCAAGAACGACGCGGGGCACGTAGGATCCTTCTGCAGAACAGCTTTTTAATGCATCTTGAGAGCGAGAGCATAAGCCAACATGGCGGAGACCCAGAGCGAGGTGAACCCAGCCCTTATATAGGAAACAGTCCCCGCCTCGGACGTGTCACTCTCAGATTGGTCAGCTACCCATCATCCCAGATGACGCCTCGGGAGAGGCAGGGACTACAGCGTTGGAAATTTACCAACACATGCGCGTTATCCTGTTCACCGGGCGGGGGAACCGGATGTCAGCGCCATCTTGCAATGGCGAATGTGGTTGCGGTCCTCTACAGGTTTTATGTAAGGAGGGATCAGTCTTTTCTGAGAAAGGACAGGACTTGCTGGTGTGACATTTCAAAAGCCCATGCCTTAGGATCTTAGCCTTTTTAATAACATAGACTCTTGGGTTGCATAGAGTTTAGCTCATCAGGTTTGGTTTGGAATCTCCGTGTGCGTTCCAAGTCAGAACCAAAGTATGGCTCATGTTGACGGACTCCCAACCACGCTTTAAGAAAGCCCTTTCAATGATCTTGTTGAAAATCCATTCCTTCCCACTCTTCCACTTTCACACACACAGATGCAAAAAGTGGAGAACAGATGATAAATGTGTCCTTTTGACTTTTCTATGATAAGATTTAAATAATAAAATTAGAATATCTGTGTGTTTATACGCTAATAGAGATATGTGTATTATAGTCAAAGTTTAGGACTTTTTCCCAGACTTTGCCAGGAGTCTGTATTCATTTCCTATTGCTATGGCACAAAACCTTTTGTTCTGATAGTTTTGTAGGACAGATGTCTAAGAGGGTGCAAGTGAATTCCCCGCTTGCGTCAGATGTTGGCCAGATGGGGCTTCAATCTGGGGGCTCTGAGGAAGTGCCTGGGCAGGTTATTAGCATCCTGTATCCTACATGAATAGGATTAAGTGCATTTCTGGGGCAAGAAACACCCCACATTTGTTGCCAACTGATACCCATGCATTAGTCTTTCCATCACCCTTCTGGTCCCTCTGACTTCCCCCACATCAGCTGGAGAAAGACGTTGTTCTCGGAAGGCTCCCATGACTACCTTTCTTTGGATTAGCTTGAAGTTAACCAACTCAAAACTTTAATTACAGTTTTGAGATCAGTAATGCAAAATCTACCGCAGGGGTGATGGCGTACCTCAGTCCTGGGGGCGACAGCACTGTTAGGCTCATGTCTTGAAGTCTTGGGCTACAGCTGGCGGTGCTATTGAGAGGTGTTTGGGCCCCAAGGGCTTTGTCTTAGTCCATGAATTCCTCTACTGATAGATTCAGATTTAGATCATACTATAAGAAGTGGGAGTAAGTAGATTATCAGACTTCTCCTTCCTGCATTGTTCAATCCCTTAGTTAAACACTCTTTGTAACTTGACCTGGGCAGACATAGTTAAAGTCTACGTGGGTCAGGTGCATCTTTTAAAATAAACCCCAAGCCCACTGTTTAGAGAATTGAAATCACAACTAAACTTCAGAGCCTTCCAGTTTCAGCAGATTTCACTGTTAATTATAGTCCTTGGTACTGAGTTTCCAAACTTCACTGATGTAAACTGTTTCCCTGCTAATCCTCTTCCACCAGCCCAACATCTTTCAGTAGATTTGAACTGGAATTTGGAAAGGAAGAACTCCTGGCCAGCTTGCAGCAGATTTTCCAGGCAAAGATTCTCACTGTCACTGTGGAATCCTAAATAGGCTTCTCCCCCAGGATCCCCGTAAGCCTTGGAAATATTCATCAACCCTTCAATGTAATCCAAGAGTTCTTGTTTTCTGGGTTTTACAAACTGTCAGTTTTGATTTTTATTGAGCAACAAGAAGTGGGGTTGTTTATGGGAACAAACAAGGCCGGCAAGTGCTTTCCCAACCCTGGCTCCTTCTGCTCACTTAGCGCAATGAAGTATCTCTGCTATGCCCGTAAGAGACAAGAATGCAGGCCTGTGGAGCCAGTGCCTGGAGGATTTAGAGTGCCTCCCTGAGGTCATTTCTTGCAATCAGGCCTCTTTGGAGTTTGTTTACTTTTTAAATCTCCAGGGTAAACAAATTAGATATAAATTGTAATTCCCTTGTGGTAGAATAGGCAGCTAGTAAAATAAGGAATAAATTAGGAGATGAAACTCCATGGCAACTCTTCCTTCTAACTAAACACTCCTGGTGATTCTTTTCAAAAGTTTACGGACAGGGAGACTGGAGCCTCCCCCTCCCACTCCCACCCCGAGATGGTGAGGCAAGTCATGAGGTGGCCGCAGAGGTTTCTGTAGTGCATCCAACCAGGAAGGACTGGGGGTGTAGAATCCATTTCTGAAGCCAACCACCCAGTGCTGAGGCCCTTGCCCACTTGACTGAAAGAAGAGCTCTTTCCAGAGCATGGTTTGGAAGCTCCCACAGGTAATTTTAAAGTACAACTACAGACATTGTGGAGGTCCACCCACAGATGCTACTGAGGTATAACCATTGATGTTGCTGAGGTACACCCACTGAGGAAGGGCCTTTTCCTCCATCTTGTTGAGGAGGCTCCTCTCCTCCAAGTGGGACCAGCAAGAATGTCTTCAAATAGAGCTGTGCCCACCAGGTTTTGACAGATGTTACAGAAACTTTTCCTTAAACTGATCGAAAACATCCACGTCTAATAAAATACATTTGGGGCCTATGGAAACCAGTCCTGGTTGACCATCCCGATTATCTGGAGTTTCTTTTTTATTCTGCTCAGTGACTTAGTGATAGTCATACTCTGTCTTCAAGGGGTATGCTTTGATTAAATCTGTTGAGGTCTGTGACCAATCAGTGGCTTCCCCCCATGTCGATCTATCTATCTATCTATCTATCTATCTATCTATCTATCTATCTATCTATCTATCTATCTATCTATCTATCTATCTATCTATCTATCTATCTATCTATCTATCTATCTATCATCTGTCTGTTTGTCTATCTATCATCTATCTATTTTGAGACAGAGTCTCTTTCTACAGTCAGGCTGTTCTTGGACTCACTCTCTCTATATGGTCATGACTAGCATCAAACTAATCATTCCCTCGCATGCTAGGATTATACACGTAAACCAACAAACCTAAGCCATATTGCTGCCCTCTGCCACCTTCCCTTCCTTTTGCTAGATGTGAGACCCAGAGCCTTGGCACATTAGATAAATACTTCTCCATGAAGCCACACCCCTCCCCCTATTTACCTTGCAACTGGCCCTCTGATAGGCTAGCAATAAGAAGGAAAGGAACTGGTGCTGAGTTTTTCTGCTCTGTGTGCTAACCATAGGCAAATCATTCAGCCATCACAGTCCAACATTATTCTGAGGATCTCTCCAGTACTGCATGATTTCTCTGTTGTTTGGGAGAGTGATCTGTCAAAAAATGCCAAAATATAGTTCAAAAATAGAGTTATTATTTAGTTGAATCTTCTCATTTCACAGATTAGGAAAATGAGGTTCAAATAATTTTAACGAATGACCCCAAACTCAGACTGGACTTGCAAATTTAATAATAGAAGATTTTGGGTTAAGGTAGTCCCAATGTGTCTGTTATGTTGAAGAGGTTATAATCGTGAACACGAGATGTTTTCTGACATTTATTTTAAACACATGTCCAGAGTCAGGTTTTGCACTTATCCAGCATTTGCTCACATTCCTACCAAAGTACATAAACTGCCAGGAAATGGAGGTTTTGCTTCATCCTTTGATAGAAATAGAATCTTGGAGAAAGGTGGTATTTGAAGTGCCTCACTTGTGCTTAAGAATTGGCTAGTCCCTGTTCATTTTTATTGAGTGTTAAGCTGGCTCTGAGGCTGCGTCTTAATAACAATGTCCATGGTACGCCTCTCCTCCTAAGCTGTTGATGTGTGGAACAAGGAAGGCATTGCCCAACATTGGAGTCGGTGCAGATCAACTGAGAATGACTACCTGCCAAAGCAATAGTACCCTTTGGGTTTTCCCATGGTCATCACTAAGAGGATATTTATTTTTACCTTAAGCATCAGATATTCTGGTGGTTAGGACTGTACTCTAGGTCTTTTTATTTTTAGTAAGGGCTAAATTATTATATAACTTGATCTTAAAATATAGCCAGATGATGTCTATTGTATATTTGACTTAACCAAACTAAATTCCAATTTCCCATAAGAATGTAATTCTCCCTTCCAAGTATTAACCAGGCCTGATCCTGCTTAGTTTCCAAGATCAGAAGAACAGCAAAGTTCTCAGCTGAGGATGACTTTGTACTCCAGGAATGGTTAGACGTTTCTGGAAGCATTTTTCGATTGTTGCCACTGCTGCAGGGGAGGGGCTCTGCTGTCACGGAGTGGCTAGATGGAGGTTCTGCTGAATATCTTATGAGACCTCAGACAGCTACCCAGAAAGGACGTGGTTCCCACCCATGCCTACGGCGCTGAAGCTGGAGCCCTGCTCTAGGGCAGTCTGATGAATAGCTTTCGAATTCTCAGGGGGAGCTGTGAAACCCACATTTAGGGCCATATCCCCCCAAAACTAGTCTATGGGAGCCGGAGTGTGACAAAGAGAAATGTGTGTATCTGACAGGTTTCAATGAAGGAAAGAAAAGAACACAGAATATGAGCTCAGTGTAGTAGTAGTTTTCAATTTGCCAAACATGTATTTTCACAAATACATACTTTGGAAATTGATACACACACGCGTGCACACACACACACACACACACATACACACACACACAAAACCATCTCATGAGGATTCAGAAGTAATGAAAGGCTGGCAGTGTGTTTAAGCTGCAGGATAAGAATAAGGGAACTCCTCTATGAGCTATCATTTATCCCGTCCAGTACTGGTGCCTCTCTCAATGGCATTTTCACAGTTAGACTTGCTGTCTAACAAATCACCTAAACTCCAAATCTTTCATCAATAGACATTTGCTTCATGTTTTGGGGCTGACTAAGCGGTTGCTCTAGGTAGGACACAGTGGTCCTGCTTCAGGCAGCGGGTCTTGCAGGGTGAGAGCTCTCCCCCTGGACTCAGACTTGGATCTGTTCCATGTGTGTTCTTTCACCCTGACTGAAGAGGCACTCACTGTTCCTTGAAGACTCTGCAGATGTGCAGGCCAGGGAACGGACACCACCAGGCCCATTCTTTGTTTACCTTTCGTTTCTCTTGTGTCTTGGAGATCAAACCTAGCACTTCATGTATGCTGGAAAAACAGTCTACCGACCAAGCTGCCTTCCTAGTCCCTCAGGCTGAGCACCCAAAAGCCAAGACCCCCCAAACGGGACACTGTTAGTTCTTCCCACATCACGGACCCAAACGAGTCACATGCTCTAGCAGGCATGACTCAAAGGAAAAGTATTTCTGCAAAATCACATGGTAAAGAGTGTCATGTATAACGTCAGAAAGGTAGACATGTACATGTGTGTCTTTCCATGATGTCAGAGTTTATTAAATAACAAATTCACTATCTATGTCAGTTTTGTTGACTGCAACTTGCCAAGCAATTGCCATTTCACTTGACACTTGCCTGTTAGCAACCACAATCTCTATGGTTCCAATGTTAGTCATTAGTATTAATTTGTCAATCATACGTCTCACTCCATGGACTGGCACAGGTAGGTACTTGCTGCTGAGTCTGATGACCTAACTTCAATTTCTAGAACCCATATGATGGAAGGAGGGAACTGACTCCTACCTCTTACCTCCATATGCATGCTGTGTACCTTCACTCACATATACACATACATATACATAATAAATAAAAAATAAAAATATATTGTACTTCATGCATACTGCGTGGGTGAGCGTGCATGCATGTGTGCATGAGAGAGAGAGAGAGAGAGAGAGAGAGAGAGAGAGAGAGAGAGAGAGAGAGAGAGAATTGCTAGGAAAGGGTTAAAGAGTCATTAGAGTTCAGAGAACTTTCCTGAAGCTGGAGGCAGACACAGGAGCAAGGTGAATCTGCTGGGGACTGGGTAATGAGTAACTGCAGACTCAGAGATGCTTGGGGACAGAGCTGTCAGATCCAGGTCCGGGTAGCAGGTTGTTTTGAGGGTCAGTGTGAAGTGGGCTGCAAGTCATGACTAGGAGAAACTGCACTGGGATTGGAGCCTGGGGACAGAGGCAAGAGTTCTTACTGTGGCAGCGTTCCAGAACAAGGCTCACGACAAGACAGTAAGGTGAGGAGTCAGTCTTCCTGCCACATTTTGGTCGCAGAGTCACCGTCATAGAGATATAGAAGCTCATGTGTCTGATGTCTCTGGTGTCTAATGTGGAATTCCCCTCTGGATGCTGTGAATATGTTTTATTACCATTGGTTACTAAATAAAGCTGTTTCAGCCAATGGCTTAGCAGAATAAAGCCAGGTGGGAAATTCGAACAGAGATATAGAGAGAGTAGGTGGCGTCAAGGAGATGCCTTGTAGCTGCCTAAGGAGAAAGATGCCAGGTGTCAGCCAGAACCTTACTGATAGGTCACAGCCTTGTGGTAATTCATGGATTAATAGAAATGGGTTAAGTTAAGATGTAAGAGCTAACTAGAAATATGCTTAAGCTTTTGGCCAAACAGTACTGTAATTAATATAGTTTCTATGTGATTATTTCGGGTCTGGGCAGCAGGGAAACAAAGGAGCAATCTCTGTCTACAGATGTATGTCAGCTGTTGTACTTTCAGGTGTCAACCAGTGACACAGATTCTTCTTCAGGTTGTCTCCTGTCCTACTGACACATGGTGGCTGCTTGCTTGTGTGAACAGCTATCGATAGAGTCCATTTTTTCTTGGCATTTTCATTCAGCATGGAGTCACTCTGGTCAAGGCTGTGGCTTTATAGAGGGGAGTAATTCAAGGTGAGGCCTGGCTAGAAAGTTGCTGTTCTACCAGCACAGGTTAATCTGTGATCACACTACAGCTCATCTTAGTTCCCCCACTAAGGTAAATATGAAACATTCACCATACGATAAAGTGTATGTCTGTATTTAATCTGACTTGATTTTTAATTTATGCTTTGAAAATTTCATACATGTATACAATGTATCTTGATCATGCCCATATACTCCTTCCTTCCAACTGTCCCTCCCCTCCACCTAACACATCTTTGGCTCATCTTCATGGCCTTTTTTTGAGCTATTGAGAGTTAATGGCTAAAGTGAGAGGGAGAGTCACTTTCTTCAGAGGGGTGGCCACTGGTTGGTTGCCCATGCTCCAGTGAATGACTCCACAAGTATGTATATATGGAAGGTACTAATTGAGCTCTGTAGAAAGTATATTTTATAAATAAAATTAAATGTTAATAGTAGTTAAAATATCTAATAAATAGCACTCCTTGACCTAATTACTTAAACTGTTCTGTAATCATCTTTTGTCAGTCTTGCCCTGGTGTGGGACAACTGTCTGTATTCTGTCAATTATATTTTAAGTAAATGCTGATTGGCCAGTAGCCAGGCAGGAAGTATAGGCAGGACAACCAGCAGGAAGTATAGGTGGGGCAACAAGAACAGGAAAATTCTGGGAAGAGGAAACAGTCCTCCAGCCACAGAACAAGCAAGATGTAACTGCCTTGCTGAAAAAGGTACCAAGCCACATGGCTAACATAGACAAGAATAATGGGATAATATAAGTTATAAGAGTTAATAAGAAGCCTGAGCTAATGGACCAATCATTTTATAACTAATGTAGACCTCTGTGTGATTTCTTTGGGACTTAATAATTGTGGGAACCGAGCAGGACAGAAACCCCGACAACATTGTACCATTTGCAACATGTATCTTCAAAAATAACTAAAAAACATTGAAAGTATATTCTAAATACTTTTGTTAGTAAAAATGTGATTGCAACAGTTATTTAAAAATGTGATTGCAACAGTTATTTCTAGTGAGGATAACCAGAACAGAGGCCAGAATTCATAAGTGCCAACAAAAATCACTGTAATTCTTTAAAGGTTTGTACCTACCATATTTATTATCTTGGAATGAAAAGTAATCTATGTTTCCCAGTGACACTTTGCAGTGATTTTCCCCCCAAGAACTGACAGGTGATAAATGTTCTGTCTGGTGGTTAAACAGCTAGACGAAGAGACACATGACAGCTTTAAGTCAAGAAATTGGACAGCTCATGATGCAAAGCTTTCCACTGAAAGTACTTTGGGGGCTGTAACATGGTGTTCTAAAGAGACACATGTCTGTATATGGCATTCTACAGAGCCGCAGGGGCTGTACATGGTGTTCTATAGAGACGTGTCTGTAGGCCTCTGGTTGACCACTTTGTGTGGCAATGCTTATGCGGATGGGGTTCAAAGTGTAAGCAGCTGCAGGTTGCTTAAGGATTAAGTTCTGAATGTTTACAGCAACCAGCCTCTCACTGCAAAGTGACACTGATAAGGGCTGAAAGGAGGGTGCAGAGTGTGTGTATTCACTTCCTGGGGCTGCCTGAAGACGCACCACACCCAACAGCTTAAAACAGCACAGAATGTCACCATCTCAGGGTTGTAGCAAGCGAGAGTCTGAAGCCAAAGTGTTAGCAGGGTCACACTCCCATGAAAGTGGTAGAGGACAGTTCTCCCCTGTCTCTTTTAGCTTTTGTGATCTCTCCTTGCCATTTCTTTTCTTTTCTCTTTTCTTTCCTTCCTTCTTTTCTTTCTTTGTTTAATCTGAGACAGGGATTCGCTGTGTAATCCTGACCGTCTTGGAACTCTCTGAAGACCAGGCTGGCCTCGAAATCAGAGATTCACTTGCCTCTGCCTTCTGAGGGCTGGTGTGCACCACAGTTGCATGGCTGGCAGTTCTTTTAAGTTTGTATGTGTGAAGTGTACATATGCATGCTCTCTATTCCACACACACACACACACGTGTGTGTATGTATGTGCACACATGTGCACATTCATGTAGAAGCCAGAGGTTGACATTGGGTGTCTTCCTTGATTATCCTCCACTCTATTCACTGGGACTGAGTTCCTAACTGAACCTAGGACTTTCAGGATTGCCAGGAGATCTATTGTCTCTGCCTATCAAGGCAGTGTTGGGATTCCAGGCAGGCCACCACACTTTCCTGGCTTTTGTCTGGGTGCTGGGGGAGCTGAACTCTGGTCCTTCTGTCTGTTTGGCCTGCACTAAGCCATCTCCCCAGCCTGCCTGGGTCCTTGTCCTTTCTTTGCTGGCATCACCTGCTCAAGTTGACACATGTCCATGTCTCCTTGTGTGTTTTCTTCCTCCCTAGAAGGGCACCAGTCAATTCTACTCAGGTTCAACCCTAGCCCAGTGTGACTCGGTTTTAACTAAGTCCATCCACAATGACCCTATGTCCATAGAGGTTCCCATTTAAAGGCCCAGAGATGTCAACGTATCCTTCTGAAGGACACACCAGGAAGTAGAAAGTTAAAGTCCTTTAACTACAATAGCCCATCTGAGTATTTGTTCCCACTGCTTAGCTGGAAACAGTGAAGAAATAATAAGAGCATGTTCCCGCACTTCTGGAATGGTTTTAATTACCAATGGAAAGTTCCCTTTTAGTTACTCACCAATCCAAATTCTGTTTGAATTCCAAACTTCAAGAACATCACATCAGTATTCCGAGGGTTAGCATCTACATACAATGGCCATGATGTCAGAAAGATAACCTCTTAAATTAATTACTGTTTGGGCGTGTCTAAACCTTCTCTGACTTTTAACATTACTGATGTGACCCTGTGTCATGCATGGTTCTGTAAAACACAGGGAAATACAACCACGAAAGACCTGTTTCTCTAATGCATCATATGTTGCCTGCTAACTGAACCCATTCTGATTCCAAATGAGCCCAAAGGGAAGAAGATATTTCCCAGAACTGGGGCTCTGAATAGAAAAGTTTGTCCTAGTGTATTTCAACTGACAATGTCTTCAGTCATCAAAGAGTGTATTCTAACTGTGGGGTTTCTGGTATTTTCTCTTCTCATCATTCTTGAGAAGAGGTTATTGAGTATTTGGAACTTTCAGGAAGTATTTATGCAAGCCCCAGAGCTCACAGATTAGTTAATTGTCAGCTAACAAATCAATTGCTGTGGTCTGCGGCTGAACTCGGTTTGCTTTCTACATGCAGTTCTGCCTGCAGAATGCCCCTGCAGCCCGAGAAGCTGGAGAATGCTGAAAGCGCTCAGTGGTGCAATGCTTTCATAAAACCCTCCTCGTCCAAACTCAGTGCTGACACATAGGTAAAACTCCCTTTACACCCGAGGGAGCAGAGTGCCTTGCTGTGCTGACAGCTTGCCTGCCAGCAGAGGCCAGGGCACTCTCTGAACGTTACTTAGTAAATTGTCTCGTCCTTGGATTCATGTTCTGAGAGGAAAATAACATGGAGAGTGTGGTGGTTTGAATAAGAATGGCCCCCATATGCTTAGTCTTAGGGAGTGGCAGAATTTGAGAAGGAAGAAGACGTGTGGTCTTGTTGGAGTAGGTGTGGCCTTGTTGGAGTAGGTGTGGCATTGTTGGAGTAGGTGTGGTCATAGGCGTGGCCTTGTTGGAGGAAGTGTGGACTTTGAGGTTTCCAAGGCCAAGTCCAGAATCACTCTTCCTGCTGCCTGTGGTACGGGATGTAGAATTCTCAGTTACCTCTCCAGCACTACCTCTGCCTACGCGTGGCTATGCTTCCCGTCATGCTAATGGACTAATCCTCTGAAATTGTAAGCAAGCCCAAATTAAATGCTTTCTTTTCTAAGAGTTGCCGTGGTCATGGTGTGTCCTCACAGCAATAGGACTCTAAGACAGAACGTTAAGTGATTTTTCTTTATCCTGAAGTGTTGGTGTTGTGTGTAATGTCCCAAGGACAGATAAAAACAGGCAGATTTTCTTTTCTGCTGGATCCAGCACCACTTAGGGATTGACCTGACTAGGACAATAAGGAAATTACCAAAAAGGACAGACACACAGACACACACACCCAGAAAGGCTTCTATCAGGGTGGCAATTCTTGCTCTGCTGGAGCAGGACCAATTCTGCAACAACCTGGGATCTCTGGGAGCTGCTAATCTTCCTTCCCAGGGAGGGAAGGGTTACTTAGCCTCTGTAGGAGGTCTCTGGAGGGAAGCAGTCATTCTGGCAGAAGAAGCTGCAGTTGCTGGTTTCTGCTCACTCTGGTCAATGGCTCCTAAACTCTCACTCTTGGACCAGAGGGAAGTTTTGTCATTGCCTCTGAGCCTTGCCTCCAGGAAGGATTTGTCAATCGTTATGGGTTTGAGGCATCGATGTCCTTGACATGACCGTGCCCCTGTCAGTCAACAATACACATTCACTCAGGACTTCACCTGCTCTTTACACATTCACTCAAGGCTTCCTCTGTTCCCCACATTGTTCGTGTGTGTGTGTGTGTGTGTGTGTGTGTGTGTGCACGTATACACCTTTACACCTTTACATGCCACAGCGCACATGTCACATCACATATGTGTAGTTCAGAGACAACTTCAAATGTTGGTTCTCACCCTCCATATTTTGTGAAACAAGATTTCTAGTTCACCAGGACTAGCTGGTGGATGAACTTCCAGGAACTCTGAGGTCTCTACCTTCCATCTCGCCAGAGGAGCCCTGGGTTTATAAAGATGCACCACCAAATCCAGCTGTATGTGGGTTCTAGGGACCCGAGCTCAGCTCACCATACTGTGTAGTAAGACCTTTGCCCACCGAGTTTATCTTTCTAGTCTGAGCACATTTTCTATCCCGAGTAGCCTGTCCTGTAGGACTCCTGTGGATCATCCAGCGTCACATGGCCATATGCCGTGGGAATTGCTCTTCTTTCTGTCTTGAAAACAGGAAGACAGCGAGGTGAAGCTGCCTGCCTGTGGCCCCAGACAAGTAGTGTCATAGGATGAGTATGAACCATGGCTAATTCCAGAACCTGGGCTATCCCTAGGTCTGGTCTATTTGAATTATAACCTTAAACTATTTCTTCTATCTTTTCCAAAGATATGTTTCAGCCAGTGACTACTTCAGAATTTATCAGTGACGGGAAGGTAAATTCTGCTGTGTGCGCTGTTAAGGAGAAAGCATGCTAGAAGACTGTCCCTTCCCAACCCCCATCATCCAGAACCTCCATCCTTGTTACTGCTTTTTACTATAGATTGTCCATGATGTCACTAGTGAAGGTTGGGCCCGGACTGAGCTTCATCTTCCAAAGGACAGGCAGACACTGTGTCACGGGTCCATCACTCCTGATCCCATAGCCAGAAAGCCAAGACTTCTAAATTGGATACAGGTTGGGGGTCAGGAGTGCCAAGTGCCTCTCTTGCATTCTTTCCTGCTCACACGGGTCGCTATTCTCCCCATCCAAAGCAAATCTGCATGTGTTCTGTATGAGAATGAGGATTATGTGAGATTATAAATAACCTCCCCAGACACCCTCCCTCACCCCCTACACACCACAAGCATATTCCAGGAAAACATTTTGGAGCCTTGAGGAAGATGAGTAAGCAGAAGCAACCTTGGCCAGCTCTGGGAACTGCAAAAACAGGCGAATTGGGCCCCACTGTGGAAGTTTAACCCTGGGTCAGTGAGTGGCAGCGAGGACCACCGTTTCAGTTTTGTTCTGAAAATATACTGTGCACTTACACAAATACCCTCTTTAAAAGCAAAATAAAAGAAGGAACGAGTCATCTGGCTCTCACAGCTGAATTATACGAAGTGTTAGAAAACCTTTGGATTGCATCCCTAGGTAGGGGGATGAGGAAGGGTTGCTACCTATCACCACCAAACAGCTCATCAAACCTTTCAGCTAAAAGGGCAGAGATGACATGTTGCATTGTCCTTGGGGAACGGGGAAAGGCAAGCGTCCTATGGGTTACTTCCATCCTTGAAAATGAGAAGTGGCAACCCCAAGAAGAGGTGTTTCCTGCAAAGGGATGGTCGCAACAGAAACCAAGAGCACAGAAACCTCCCGCTCCATCGACTCTCCCGCAGGGTGCTCACCATCACCTTTGGCAGACCTCTCCCAGATTACAGTAACTTCCCAGTGGGGGACAGGCCACCTCCAACAATCACAACACCTCATTAAGCCCTCGCTCCCAATGTCCTCTCCCTCTCAGGCTTCTAGTGGAACTGTGCCAATACGGAAAGCCACTGATAGATTTTTAATTCTATTTCCTTTCCCTCCCCTAGACTGAGAATGTCTGGTGCAGCAGCTAAGCAGCCAACAGCTTCAAGGGGAGCTGTAATTCAGAGGGTCTAGAAACCCACACGCTCTCTGTAGAACCAGCTGGTGGCTGGGCTGTGAGGACTGGTCCAGATTCTCAGAGAGGCTGCTGAGTTCCTATTTTGTGTAATTCTTGCTTCTGATCCTACACTGAGCTTTGGCCACTTATTTCTCTGTTTGTGCTCAACTCTTTGCCTATCCAGTCAACCTGCTTTCCCAACCTCTGGTCCAGTTGTGGTTGCCTATCACCTGTTTCTTTATGTTTTTAATTGACTCATAAAAATTGTACATACTGGGACAATAAATTTTTTTAACATATGTATGGATACATGAGTCATAATCAATGGAGGTTATTTGAGCTATCTGTGATATTAAATATTAATCATTTCTTTGTGATAAGAACATTGGGACTTCTTTCTCTTAGCTACTATGATTGGTATGGTGCAATAGTCTTAACTATGGCGGCTCTCTCGTTCCCTCCCATCTCTATCTCTGGGATTCTGTTAAGTCCTTAGTTGTAGGACAGCTCCGCACCCACTCAATCTTCTGCTGTCTGTTTTTTTTCCCCCCAGCGGTAGCCTGAAACTCCCAGAGACTGAGTCAATAGCAAAGAATAAGATGGTAAAACCAAGGGGGCAGGGCAGGACAGTGGCCTGTATTACAGCCTCCAGCACAGCCAGGGATCCAGAGGATCCAGAAGAGGTGACACTAGCAGAGTGAGAGAACTGCATCTGATCCCTCAGCCTTGGTACCCAGAACAGCAGCCTCCTTACTGCTACTACAGTGATGTTAGTAATACACTGGAGGGTGCTTCTGCAGCTAGCTTCATATAGTCTGATGCTTTTCTTTGATCACAGTGAAGATGGAGGCATTTAGCACTTCAGGAAGGTACATCTCATACAGCAGAGTCACAGTGGGTGCATCCCATACTGCAGAGGCCACAGTGAGTTCATCCCATACAGAAGAGGCCACAATGCACCAAAGAGTTGTTTTCCTTCTGTAGTCAACAAATATTCATTGGAAATATGTAGTGCAAAAAGCCTATGTAAAATATTAAAAGCTGCACATAGATCATCTTTCCTAGCTTTTCTGTTTTTGTTCTGCTTTGTTTTGTTTTATCTTGCTTTTTGAGACAGGGCCTTACTATGAACCCTGGCTATTTTGCTCACTATAAAGACTTGCTTTTAAATCTTTTGTTTTTGTTTGTTTTGTTTTGTTTTTGAGACAGAGCTTCTCTGTATAACAGCCTAGGCTGTCCTGGAACTCTCTCTATAGACCAGGCTGGACTTGAACTCACAGAGCTCCACCTGCTTTTGCCTCCCACATGCTGGGAATAAAGGCATGGGCCACTTCAATCTTAAACTCAACCTCGATTTGCTTACATACACTCCCCTCCCCTCCCCTCCGCAAGTGTTTGAGGTTGTGGTGATTGTGAAAATGTTTGTGACCATCCATTTCCTTTTGCCCTGCAAGATCTCTCAGCTCTAGGAATTTGCAAGATGGCTGCTTGTAATTATGTACACAGCCTGTGGCCACGGAGCCTGGCAAAATAATCTGGTCATGTAGGGACAGCCTTTTGAATCACCCAACTTGGTTAATTTGTTTTGAGTGATCTCTGAAAGACGCATGCCGAATGAACTTTAGACCATTCCCTCTTTCTCAGGGAAACCCGCAGCTTGTTTGAGGCCAAACACAGCCTTCCCAGTGGGTGACTCAGGCCACTACAGGACACCCCTGAGGGAATGAGGGCCTACCAGTGAAACAATATCGAGAGATCTAAGGGAGATTTCTGCAGGGCCTAGGCAGTGACCCTGCTAAAGAGCCTCTTCAGATAAGAGACTGAGGCATCCAGCCAGATAGGGTAGGAGCTGTTCCTGGGTTTTCCTTCAGTCCAGGCTCCACCGCTCCAAGGAGCTGTCCTTCCCATGCCTCTACCTCCTCATCTGGAAGACGGGGCTGATATTTCTTAGCTCAGGAGCTTATTTTGAGAACTGATATAGAAGACAGAAGATCGTTTGGCACAGGGCTAGGACACAGTGAATAGCTAGTTGCAGAATGCCAGGAATGTTTCTGAGACTTGCCGAGAGGCGAGCGTGATCACCCTCAAGAGCAGTTCCGGGAAGACAGTGCATTGACTTTCCAGAGCATTAAGAAAGAAAGTGCAATCCTCAGCCTGGCAGTAGATAGCATATCACAAGCAAGATAGTGGTCTTTGGGGGAATGTCCAGACCTCTGTAAGGACAAGGCCCCTCTTCTGGGGAAACAGATCAGTAAAGGCTGGGGGAGGACGGGAGGACTTGCAATGTGTGTTGAGCTCCATTTGGTCTCTGGGAGGATAAATCTTCTTCTAATGGGATTTTTTTCTATACTAATTCTCCCGGGAATGACGGCATCCAAGACCTAGAGTCAATCTTGCTGTTTGCTTGTTGCAGCTCTCGACCTAGTGTTTCAGAGAAGTCAGTGCAGAAGAGAAGCCACCAGCCCCTAAATAGATGTGATAGGCCACAGCTGCTGGTTTCAAGGGGACACTTGTCACTGAGAAGGGCATTTTTTCTACTTTCTCAGGCACCTTCACGTCAGAGAACTCACCTGACATCGCCCGTGGACGGTTTCCCGTGGCTATAATACTCCTTGGCCCACCTCGATTTATTAACTACTCACAGATTTGAGAAGAAGAATTTGGTCTTAAGAGAAAGAAAATGGTTTGCTCAGGAAAGGTGACTGTTTAGTTTAGGTAGTTCAAGCCACTTGCCTTCTGACCCTTCTTCTTTGAGACTTGATTGAACATTGCAAGTGATTTTTTTGCAAGCAGAAAAGACATAAAAGACAGACTTTCAAGGCTGCCATGGCAGCGCAGCACTCCTTGGAGCCGTGGGTGGACATTTTGTGTTGGGGCCAAACCCCAGAATCTCTGGTTACTGTGGTCTTCTTTGAATGCCGATCTTTCACGTTGGTCTTAGGGGAGGGGCAGTCACAGGGTATGCCGGATTCTTGCAGAGATTCCGCTAAGCTACACCAGTGTACAACTGGATCACCTCACTTCACAGTTCATCTGTAACAGAGGCGTCCTAGATAGGGGGGCAAGGCTGGAGCCACTACAGATTGCAAGCCTGGCTTCTCTTCTGCTCTGTGTTGTGCCCTGACCACAGAACGGCTGTCCACCAGGCATCTTCACCATTCATTCAAAGTGATCACTCTGCCAATATGAGGGAGCAAGCCTAGCCCAGATGCTTCAAGGAAAATAAATATGCTTCCTGGTTCTTTACTTTTGAATCCAAACTTCCCTTCCACATCTTTCTTTTCCTTCCTTCCTGCTTTACTTTCTTCCTTCTTCCCTTTGCTTCTTTCAAAAACTTTAACGTGTGTGTGTGTGTGTACATGTGTGCATGTGTGCACATGTGCCCTATCATATATGTAGAGGTCAGAGAAAAACGAGTGGAAGTCAGTTCTCTCCTCCCACCAAGTGCGTCCCAGGGTCACAGGCTTAATGAGAAGCTCACTTACCTGCTGAGCCATTTTTCCAGTCCAGATCATTCCTTCTTAGTAGGCTAAAGATGACAGAAAATGGATGCTAAAGAAACCTTTCTCGGGACCATATTGTTTGATTAAAAGTTATCCCTTCATGGTGGATTTTCAGAAAAATCACGTGGAGGGCAGAAGCAATCCTGGAGGCCCCATGGTGCTTTTCCCCACCTACCAAGTTCGTCATGGTAGGCCTTCCCCATGTCACTCAGAGTTCTCCGCCATTGCCAATCACCACAACATGGCAAGCTACAACTCTGCAGAAATTCTCATCGTTGCACCCCTGCCCATTGACCCTCTCACCCATGCAATTGGAAACTAGCTCTTCTAGTCTCTTAAAAACAACACGACAGAAACTAGAGTCCCCTGGGAAGAAGGAACCTCCATTGGGGAATTGGCTGCACCATGCTGGCCTGTGGGGATGTTAGAGCATCCTAACAGAGGGCATTTTCATGATTTGTGTTGATGTAGGAGGAACTAGTCCATTGTGGGTGGTTCTTATATAAGGATGTATAAGAAACCAAGCTATCCTTGGGGAGCAACTCAGTAAAGCGAATCTTCCATGATCTCGTCTCCCTTGGTGATGAACTGTAACTTGTGAGAGGAAATAAAATCTTCCCTCACCAAAATAAAGTTCTTGGAAATACTTTGAAACACAGCAAGCCAAATTCGCTGCTTACAGTGCAAAACCTAATGATGAGAAGAATCAAAACCATAGTCAAATCTTTTTAAAAAGATTTATTTATTTACCCTATGTGTATAAATATTTTGCTCACATGCATGTATGTGCACCATTTGTGTGCTTGTAAAATCTCCTAGCATTGGGGTTCCAGATGGTTGAGAGACATTGTGTGGGTGCTGGGAATTGAATCCAGATCCTCTGCAAAAGCAAATGTGCTCTTAACCCCTGAGCCATCTCTCCAGTCCCCACACTCAAGTCTTTATCACATGCCAGAAATGTTCTAAGTGGTTTCAAAACAGTTTATCAGTTGATTCTCATATAAGCTGTGGAGGAAGACATGGCTACTGTCACTTGATGGGTCACCTGACATAGAAATCTGGACCCGATCTCCATGTTATTATTGTCACCAATAGCAACTCATTCCTGTGTGAAGCTTCAGGACCCTTAAATTAAAATAAGTACGTATATATGTGTATGTGTGTGTGCTGTGGGAGAATTGTCTGTATTCTGTCAATCATATTTTAATAAAACGCTGATTGGCCAGGTAGGCAGTATAGGCGGGAAAGCCAGACAGGAAGTAGAGGTGGAGCAAAGATACTGGGAGTATTCTGGAAAGCAGGAAGCTCCCTCCGCAGTTCTGCCCAGACCACCAGAGAGGAAAGATGTAAGCTGCCCAGCTGAGAAAGGTACTGAGCTGTGTGGCTAACGTAGATAAGGATAATGGGGTAACATAAGTTATAAGAACTAATAAGTAACCTGACCTAATGGGCCAATCAGCTTTATAACTTATAGAGATCTCTGTGTGATTGATTTTCCTTGGGAGTTGCCGGTTGTGGGGTACCGGGCGGGACAGATACCCCAACAAGCTGGCCCGTCATGTTACATGTGTGTAGGTCAGAAGACAATTTGTGAGAGTTGGTATTCTCTTGCTCTCTTTCCACCATGTGGATTCTGGGGATTAAATTCAGGCCATCAGGTTCACCCACTTAGAAATCTCAAAGATCCCAGGGTCCTTTCTCATCTCCTGGAGTCTTCCAACAGAATTAGAATCATTTTCACACAACTTTTCTCTTTCTATTTGACAACGTGTTAAATATGACCATTGCTGTAACTGTGCTTAGACTAGTTCAGGTGGCTTTTCCATTACTCAGCCACCCAGACCCGAGTAATCACACAGAAACTATATTGATTACAACACTGTTTGGCCAATGGCTCAAATGTCTTTCTAGCTACCTCTCACATCTTAAATTAACCCATTTTTACTCATCTGTGTATCACCATGAGGCTGTGGTTTACTGGTAAGGTTCTGGGCATCTTTCTCCTTTGGCAGCTACACGGTATCTCTCTGACTCTGTCTTCTTTTTCCCTGCATTCAGTTTAGTTTTCCCGCCTAGCTCTATTTGGCCCTGCCATAGGCCAAAGCATTGTCTTTATTAACTAATGGTAATAAAACATTCACAGTATACAGAAGGGAATCCCACACCAGTAACTCGTATGTGAAGTAGACACCAGGGCTTTAAGTCAGAGCCACGGGTATGTTCTGTGACCATTCTTGAACCTTCTCTTTACAACTCAGTGTTTGACCCTCACCCCTGCACAGACACATCCAGTATCCCTACCAAAACAAGCTTCTAGTGGGGCCAGTCTATGCCAGACTCGATAGTGTGCCTTTTCCACACTCTATTCTTTACCTCCACTGGGCTCACCAACTCTGAAGCTGCCTCCCTACCCCAACCAATGAGAGGCATGGGGTGGCTTGAATTCTTGCCAGTGACTATGTCAGAGGAGCAGCAGGTGGCAATTGAAGTTCAAGGTGTAGGCCCACCAGGAGGCAACCCCGTGATAAGTGAATCTCAGATAGGGAAGGTCCCAGGACCCACAGACCTCAGAACGCCTTTTGCTTCTGCCTTTATGTGTTTGCCACTGCTGTTTTTCTCCAGTATCTGACATAAAGTGAATAGGTGTGGGGAGACCCCCACTGCCTGTAATGGAGTATAATGTAGTGTGCTTAGCTCATGGAGACATCCCATTCAATGGGGCATTTTTACCTGTGGTTTATTATGAAGATGATTTCTTCTTATGCTATACTATCCAATTGATAAGAATAATGTTAGTTTAGAGTTTTGATGATAAAAATATAAACAAGGACGTGTCACACAGCTAGAACACATGAGTTTCTATTGAGGAGCCGTATAGACGGTGGTTTAGGTTAATGATTAAGTGAAACAATAGAGTCTCGGCAGTCCAGTTAGTTTAAATTATAATCTTAATGTTGGGAGATGTGTTCACAGGTTTCAGGGTACCACATCGCTGAAATAAAGCTTTGAAAATAACTTAAAGTTAGACTAATATGCTTTTGTCAAATAACTTTGAGGTGAAAAACCCAAGAAGACAACCTAAAGTTTTAGAAAGGCACAGAGTTGAGTGAGGAATTCTTTCAGGCAGGGAATAAGAATAAAGCAGCCCAATTATTGCTAGCTGACACATTTTTCTTGCTAGGATTGGTTGATGACCAAAGGAGGTGATTAATTTCTTGTACCCATTCTTGCCTCTCCTGATATAAAAAATGTATTGATGAATGGGTATGAACCCTAAAGATTAAAGTAAAGCTAACTGATACTTTTTCATACATAAAAGTCTAGGTTTATTATTCCTTATAAGATTACTTTTCAAGATAAGTAGTAAATCAATAGACTCTTTCTTTGTAACTGCAAATCGCAGCCTGTTAGTAAAAGATCTGACTGAGAAAAATAACTTGCTTGCCTACACAGTTAATCTATAACAAGTTGCTTAGGAATGGATGTACATGGGTTCTTGAGATAATTTGTTTTAACCTGGAATATGTAAAATGTTTAATCATGTAAGGGATATAAAAACATGTTGTTTTTTAACTTGTATTCATTGCAATCATTAACTTATAAAACAGAATGTAACCATATTGTAATTGTTATATTGCCTGAAGGATTTTTCTAGGGTATATAAGCTGTAAGAGAAATCATAGAGAGTAAAAATTGGCTAGAAGGAAAACATCAGGAATGAGAGAGTTAGAAGGAATTATAAAGGAAACATGAAGAATGAGAGAGTTAGAAGGAAAACATCAAGAATGAGTGAAGAAAATCACCAGGAAAATAGAGAAGAGAGAATTCAAAAGAAGAATAAAGAAAAGGTATGAAGGAAACCATCAAGAGAATGCATGAGTGTCTTTTTTCCTTAATCCCCTCAGATAAAAAAGTCATAGTATGAGCTGACTCTGTGGATTCTCTTTGATCCCTGCTTTGCTGGAGGCTGGCCCTCCAGACGACAATAAATTTTGTCTTCTAAAATAGTCATGTATGACTCCACACAACATGTCAATATGTCACATTACATGGCAATGGGACTCTATACATGCCAAGGCAAGGTGCTTAAGTTGAAGAGGTAATTCTGGATCATGCATAGGGCCATTATTTCATCGTGTGTTCTATTAAACAGAAAGACATACCGAGGCCAAGAAAGAGATACAACGAAGAAAATGGGAAATGAGACCAAAAGTTCTGTAGCTGTGTTTAAAGATGGAGCCAGGAGTCATGAAATATGAGCAGCCTTCTGAAGCAGAGCCTCTTCTCCAGCATCTGCAGGAGAAACTGGCCCTGTGTTGCCTTGGTTTTAGCCCCAAGAGACGGATTTCACACTATTGGCTTATAGAACTGTAAACTAACCGTTTTGTTTAATCATCCGCTAAGCTGGTTATAACTTGTTTCATTTTTACATACTTCTATTAGTTCTTTGAGGATTTTATACAGTGCGTTTTGCTCATTGCCACTCCTCCCCGCAACTCCTTCCAGATCCACTCTCTTCTCTTCCACCCAACTCTGTGTCCCTTTTTTCTATCAAGGCCACTTCGTGCTGCCTAAATGTTCTTGGATATGTGCTCTTCTGCTGCAGAGTGGGCAGCTGACCAGGGCTACACATTCCTAGAGAAAGGGAGCTTTCCCTCTCCCAGCAGCTAACCATTGCCAGCTCCTTGCCTAGGAGTAGGAGTTCCTGGCCCCCTCTCCTCTCCTTGCTGCTTTGGTCTGGCTTGCACAAGACTTGTGCATATTATCACAGCCACTGTGCACTTGTGTGTAAAGCTCCCTTGCTGTGTCCAGAAGACACTTCCCCCCTGTTGTCGTCTACACTCTGGCTCCCACACTCTTTCCCACTCTGTCTTCTGCAATGACTCCTGAGTCTTTGGAAGAGGGAGTATGATGTCAATGTTCTATGTAGGGCTGAACATTCTGAAGTCTCTCTCTCTTTTTTTTCCCTCTGTACCTTGGTCAGTTGCTGGTCTCTAACAATCATCAACTACTGTCAATAGAAATAACTTCTGGTGAGGGTTGAGGAATGCATTAATCTACGGGTATGATAAATCATTAGGAGTTGTGTAGTTGGACTTTCCTTTAGGGTTCTACCTCACAAATAATGACACAGACACTTACTAATCATGAAAACTTGACCTTTAGCTAAGACTTATTTCCAATTAGCTCTTGTAACTTAAATTAACCTGTTTCTATTAATCTATGTTCTGCCATGTGCTTTGGTAACCTCTCCTCTGTACTATATGTCAGACTTCCTCAGTATCTCTCTGTCATCTCTCATGTATCTGGCTCATTCTGAGTTCCTCTCTCTCCCCAGAAGTCCCACCCATTCTCTCCTGTCTAGCTATTGGTCATTCAGCTCTTTTTAAAACCAATCACAGTAGCACATCTTCACACAGTGTAAACAAATATTCTGAAACAGGGTTGATTTATACGATGCCTATTTAGCAGAATAAAAACAGTATTTTCTCTCTAGTTATTATTTCCCTGCTAGGGTCTTTGACCTGTCTACAACATGTTTTTGCCACCATAATGGTGCCAGCTATGGGTTTAATTTTGTGGAGTGGGCCTGAAGTCTAATCAGAAAGTGGTTGGTTACTCCCTTGATAGTTGTGCCATTGTTGCACTAGTGAGCATGTCTTAGCAGACCAGTCCTTGTAGCTCTTAGGGTTCATAGCTGGGTACGATTGGTGATTACTTTTCTTCTATGGTAGCAAGCTTGGCACTTTCCTGCACCATGAAGCTTGTTACAGCCACAATAGGAGACAGGAGACTTCCTCTCCCTAGCTCCCACATCCATTACTGCTTGCAGACAGCAAGATTTGGGCTTGGTTACTTTCCTTGGTTTTTTCTCTCCACTCAACTGTATCTTTTTGGGATCAGTTTCTACACAAGTTTGCCTTTTGGGTGGCTGTGAAAAACATGACCGATGGAAAAAAACTCCAGGAAAAAAGGATTTAGTTTGTCGTTTTGTTTGTTTGATGTGCCAGTATCATGGCAGGGAAGGCACAGCAACCATAGCACAAGGGGTGGCAGTCATAGTGCGTCTACAGTCAGGAAGCAGGGATGGGTGAATGCCGATGCTCAGCTGATTCCTCACACCCCCCCCCTTTACTGCCACACCCCTGCAGTGTGATTCTTCTCTTCTTTATTAAGCATCATTGGGAAAACCCTAAAAACATTTCTTCCAGGCGATTCCAGATCCAGTCAAGCTGACAACACAGATTAGCCATCAGTTTCTGTCTCGTTCATTTTCGTCGTTACAACTCTCAGCTGTGCTTAGCGTCTGCTCCACCTCCATCCCCTCTCTAAAGAATGAACGAAGGCAGGGGAAAGTGATGCTTCCCTGTCTTAAGTGGGAGAAGAGCTGGTGCTACCATGTCAATCAATGCAAGCCACACGTGCACATCAGTATCCCGAAGAAAGAACAGAGCAGCTTGTGCTGCCAGCAGCAGGTGAGCAGGGGAGACACGAAGAAAGGATCAAGGCGGTGGAGTGGAGTGGTGCTGAGGGCCAGCGTAGTTGCACAGGTCAGGCCCGGGGGATCAGCTTCAGACTTTGAAACCAGAAGCATGGAACTTGCGGGCTGTTTTGGATTTGTGAAAGCTTGGAAAATAAACAGAGTTCTAAGAAAAATATTTTCAGTGATCCCGAGGTCACTCCAGGACAGCGGAGAGATAAGGTGGTTGCTGAACTAAGCCTCGAAAACAAAGGCAGAAAGGCAAGGAGAGAACTCAGGGGGGCGATCAGACCAAGATTGGGGAGTCCTGAGGGAGACAGGGTCCAGAAGATGGACAAGAAGCAAAGAAGGCAGATAAATGGGAGCAGAGATAAAAGGCAGGTTTGCAAGGAAAAGCCTTAAGCAGCTGGAATCAGCGAGGTGATAAGGGTACAGAGGCAGATGAGCGGGCAATTAACGTATTTCCCACACTCAACCCCACTTCCATCATGAACCAGCTTCCTCAGTGTGTGTGTGTGTGTGTGTGTGTGTGTGTGTGTGTGTGTGTGTGTGTGTGTTTAAGGGGCAGCTCTGAGCATGGCTGGAGACTGTGAGCCACCTATTTCTACCTATAAGAAGCCTGAGGTAAAGGCATCTTCCCCAGACCTATAGGACAGCAACAAATGCCTCCAGAGATCACTAAACATCCACCGCTAATAAGAGTCTCCCCTAGTCGATAACCGGTGATTCGGAGAAAGGAATTCATAGTGGCACCCACACGCACGGGGGCAGGGGTGGGGTTAGATGGGTACTTAAAAAAAAAATAGCACACACACACAAAAAAAAAGATTAGGAAAAAAAACCCAACCCAGTAAAACTTGGACCTAGAAGATACAAGAATACCTGACTACATGAGGAATAACAGCCAAGATGATCAATGATGGAGAATGGGCAGAGAAAGAAGCAATCCGGAGAGAAAAAACCCCACTGAATACGAGGAACCATTGTCCAAAAGATGACGTCAGTGTGAGACGGGATTTATTTGAGAATGCGTCACTTGGAGGGTTCAGTGATGGTTTACTGACATACAGGGTTAGGGCCCATTAGTCTTCTTTCAGTACGTGAAGATGCTAGAGTCAAATCCACATCAAATTGCCTACACACAACTTTCAGGCTCGTTATAATTATACCACAGATAAATGTTGGAACTGAAAGAAGCTTCCAAAGGGCTCCCTTTCTGATTAACGATCATGACGTTCACCAGAGGTTTGAAACGGAGTAAACATCTCGTAGAGATGCACTCAGGTTTAAACATCTCTGAAACAGAAAGAAGGTAAACACTTCCCTGATTGTGCAAGCAAAGACGGATGCGCACCGATGAGTGGAATAAACGAAGTCAGATTATTTTATCTGGCATTCTTTTGGAATTCTGCACTGTTGGTAAGGATGAGGACTAGAGGGACCAGTTATGTGGATCTCAAACCATCCACTGCAGAGAGAGTTGGGGATGTGCGTTCTTGAGGCTGGGCTTGGGGAATAGAGAGAGGAGAAAAGAAAGAAGAGAAAGATGTGTGTGCACACGTGCATCTGTGTGTGTGCGTGTATGTGTGAGAGAGAAGGAGATTGATTCAAAGGAACCACCTATAGCCAGTTTTGACTTTGATTACTCACCCTTTGTGAATCTCCAAGTATCAATTTCTCAGCTGAAGAGATTTCACAGGAGTACGCCAGACTCTGAAATGTTCAAGACATTTTTGTTTCCGTGTTTCTTTCTGCAAAAAGTCTGTCCTGGCTGCTATTATAATCTCTGTGCTTCAGAGCAGAGAGAATTCCAGGCCTGACAAAGTCCTCCCCCCCCCACCAGGTCAAGGATGGGCCAGAAAGTATCCTTTTGCCAAAGCACCTGTAGTTCAAGTGCATTGAAACCTGATCTCCATTCTTCAGCAGCCAGTGTCCCTGGTATCCCCCAGTGGATCAGGCTCCCTCTCCGCTGGATGTAACTCAGCTTTTCATTAAAGAGAGACTAGCTAGGACATAAAGGCAAGAAACTAACTAGGCCAGGTAGATGACACAAAACCACAGAAGCAGGATCAGACTCAGTGTCATAGCTACATTATTGGACATTTCCCCCAGGCAAACAGGGGGTATGAGCAAACTACCCCTAGGCTCACTTTTCCAGGAAGTAGTTTAGAGTACGGTTGAGATCATGGTGTGTACAGCCCACATCATCTTTCCAATTCTATGCCTCAGGCATTTAATTAAAACCACTGCTTCTCTTTCTCCAGTTCTAAGTTGCAGGGAATAATCTAGCCACAGACGTAAGATTGCAGCAAGGATTAAATGAGGCAATGCTTACAAAGCACAGACTACCAAGTCCCCCAGAACTATTTGTTGTTACTGTTCTTTGTGCCAAATTCTTCTAAAAATATCATCCCCTATTAGCAGCTTGCAGGAATGCAGCATTCTTGGCATCATCGTGAGTAGGCCTCCATTTTGTTAAGAAATGAGCTCGATCCTTCGCTAGACAGCCTTCGATAGGAATGCTAAGATTTTTCTACAAAGTATGAACGATGTTTTAACAAATTGTTTTGATTTGTTTGGAGGTTTGGAGATAGAACCTAGAGTCTTATGTATGTTAGGCAAGTGCTAGACCTGTGGGCTTTATCCACAGTCCTCTTTTTTTGTTTTTGTTTTTTTGTGGTTTTTTAACGTTTCATAGTGAGACATTTAAGTTCCTAGTAGCCCAAGCCGCTCTTGAATTTGCAACCCTCCTGGCTCAGCCTGCGCAGTAGCTGGGATTCCAAACTTGAGCCAGCAGTCCTAGCTTCTGTATTTCCTTTAAGCACAAGCGCTCTTCTGGAAGAGACTAAATTCCTTAGGCAAGGCCCTTTATCCTGTTGCAAACTCACTAGGTGTCTTCCAATCAGAAGAGCTCAACAGCTGGATGAATCTCAGAGGTGGATCAGGTAGACAGCATGCATGAGGCCAGTGGCTTTAATCCTCCTTCTCCCGCCCCTCAAAAGCTCAACAGAAAAACAATGCAAAAATCGTTAGTGGGTAGATTTGAAAAGAGTATCCTCAGCCTGGAGCTATAGCTCAGGGCTTGAACTCTTGCCCAGTTTTGTATGATGTTCTAGGTTCAATGCCTGATACTGGAGACATTGGGAACGGAAGTGGTCATACATGGGTTAAGCCAGTCATTCTCAGTATCATGATTTGATTAGAAATATACAGAACTCAGGCAGAGGTCAGAAACACAGCTATTCTCAAAGGGGAAGCATTACATTCTATTTTCTAGCAATCATTGCTGTGCTCGACTTATTCAGGGCCATAGCCTTTCTGTATGATCTGATAAAGCACAGTATTAATGACATCAATGTCAATTCCGCTACTTAGATTAGGCGGTCCTATGACAGGGTGTCTCAATTCATAGCCATATATCTGACAAGGCCAATTTCTTATGGGAAGCAAATTAGGTGAGGCGGGTGGGCTGAAAACCTTCATTAAGATAAAAGTGGGCTCCATTTATGATCTCTGGCACACAGGCTTAATATGTACCCTAATTTAGTCTTCTCAACAGTGTTGTGAGTTAGACAGTGCTATTTGTATTTATGGATAAACTGAGTCTCAGGAGGCTTAAGAGAGGTGATCAGGGTCACACAGAGAATAGAAGGTCAAGGATCCTTCCATCCTTCCATCCATCCACGATGCCATTTATCTAAGTCATTTTTTTTAAGTGAAGGAAAATAAGGTCAACTCTGTATCCAGGAGGAAACAATATTTTTATTTTGTAGTAAATATGCATAATGTGCCGGTATGACTTTTATATTTATGTAACACATAGATTAGTTTTAACCTTGTGTGTGTGTTTCTGTGTGTGTTTAGGGTCACCTATGTGTGTGCATGCCTGTGGAGGTCAGAGGAGGGTATCCGATCATTCGGAACTGAAGTTACAGGTGCTTGTGAGCCATCTGATGTAGGTGCTTAAATTTCAAACTCTGGTCCTCACAATTGAGCCACAAGCACTCTTACCTGCTGAACCATCTCTCCAGCCCCTATGTTGTATTTATTCTACTATAAAAGATGTTTGGTAGGCTAGCTAGTAATGTAGTTCAGTGATAGTGAACTCACCTGGCATGAACACGGTCCTGGGTTCAGTCCTCAGAAGCATGGGGCTGGATATATTAGCTTGCATCAGAAACGTTTTGCGTTGTTTGGTTTGAAAGGGGTTCTCATGTAGCCCAGGTTGACCTTGACCTTGTCTTAGAGCCAAGGGTGACCTTGAGTGCCTGATCCTTCGGCTTCTACCTTCTGTGATGGGATTTCAGGTGTGTACAATGGTGATTAGTTTTTACACTGTGAGGGATCAAACCTGGAAGTTCATGCATTCTAGGCAAGCACTCTACTTAATGGGGGTATTTCCACAGCCCCTCAGATAAGAAACCTTGAGGTCAGCGTACTTATTAGCTGTCAAATTGACTTGATACTTTGAGAATCTCATAGGGCTCAGGACGTGATAAATATTTCTCTCATGAGTGGAAGAATGCAAAAGGGGTCAGATCTGTAAAAACGAAGCAGAGATGTTGGGATTGGCATGTCAGAGCCTGGCGTGATGTTAATGCTGTTTTCTAAAATACAGCGACTTTACAGCCTGTCTCTGCTGCTGGCTCCTTCCACCTCCTTGTTTATGCTCAGGGGAGGGGGGCAGGAAGGTAAAGGGTCACCTTCACCCTAGCTATGCATCCTGCAGCCACCATTAGTGGAGAAAAGAGTTGCAGACTGGAGTAGTCAGAACACATTTCTCCAATCCAAACTCCTAGGTCTGATCTGGGAGATCTTATAGCTAAAGAGACTGCTGACTCCTCTCTCTGCAAGGAGGTGGTCCTGTGGGAGAAGCTTTGGGCTCCTAGACATGTATGGAGCATATGTGCAAGCATGTGAACATATGTGTGTGCACAGATACATTCAAGAACAAGCATGACACCTGGATCACAAGAATTCTGTTCTGTATATTCTGAAGACTAAAGTATAATTGGTTTCTCTCTCTTTTAAGTGTTTACAAATTAATTTTTTAAAAATTGTTTTTATTGAGCTATGCATTTTCAATTTTTCCCAGTGGCTTAATTCATCTATTTAACATTACTTTAAAATTGACCAGCAATAGGTTCCATCATGGACAGCGGACGCTGGCATTTCTTCCTAGTTGTGGAGAAAGTTCCAGTGCTAGAGTTTCAGGAAAACCTTCAGAGCCTGTGCAAGTTAAAACCAAGGCCGACTTAGACAGAGACGATGAACACGCCCTGGACCAGAGCTTCAGTGTTAAATGTGTGCGAGCTGTTCTTGCCTCAAGCCATTCCTCACAATGGCGTGTAGACAAGAACACTTTTACACTTTTAGGGCGTAACCCCAGTTCTCTAAACAGACCTGGCTGCACGTCAATCAAAGCCCAAACTGAGAGATACCTCTTACGGCAGTGTGCTTTATTGCGGGGAGGGACACTCATCCTATGCCAACTGATTACAGTACACAGTGAACTTTACTTACCTCATTTTTATGCTGGCTTGTTTCTGTGGAAGAGCTTTCACCTTTGAGTTAGGCCATTCTGGTTACCTTTTAGGAAGACTAGTGTGTGTGTGTGTGTGTGTGTGTGTGTGTGTGTGTGTGTGTGTGTCTTCCATTATTTTTTAATTGAAATTATTATTCTGTCTCTACGTGGGTGGAGTTCAGTAGATAACTCTGTTGCTCTCTCCTTCCACCTAATCATGGGTTCTGGGGAACAGACCCAGGTCTCTAGGATTGACTAGCAAGTGCCTTTGTCCCATGGGTCATCTCTCCAGCCTTGACCTTTTCTTGAAAAAGCAAATGTATATAAGCTTTTCCTTTCCTTTACTCTTATAACCGATCACGTAAACATCCTGACTTGACTTCTGAGGGTCAAGAGCTGACCTGTGCTCTAACGTGGTGTAGGGCCTCAGCCGACAACCATCCAGCTTCATTTTCAGTCCCGGGTTTTTCCTTGCCCGATCTGCTCTAGAGTGTAGAATATGCACACGCGTCTATCCAGTAGTGGTGATCTATCTTTTGTAGAAAAGTAGCTTTATCAGCAACTTCCTGTTTCTAATTCTATGCTGGTTTTGTCCCCATAAGATGTTGGGATTCTTGAAATTTGACTAGTGAGGCTTCCTTAGAAAGTGTGTGCTCTGCCTGGCTCGTCTTCCCTTGCTAATTCAGAGTGCTGGCCTCTCTTTTGCAGCCAGTGACCTCATTGGCTCCCAGGAAGCTCTCAGCCTTGCTGCTAAAATACCTGTTCCTCCCGGGCCCTGACCTACAGCACACAGTGTACTCTAGAGCTCCCTCACTGCCCAGGCCCCCAGGATATGGTGAATTGTCTCACTCTCCCCTCTCTGGTTTGTTTCAGGGAAGCTGACAGGTCTGTATGGAAAACCCTGCCAAGAGGTGCACTGAAAGAAACAACCACACGGCCTCCTCCGAGGTCTGTGAGGTCCTGATCATTAATCTCTGCGACACTCCCAGGGAAGAGACAGTGGGCAGGTTCTCTCAAGCCAGCTGTTTGCAGATGAGGGGATGGGGCAGATCAATGGGGCAGGCCCGAGTTGTAGAGTGTGGCGGAGAGCCTATGAGTCTGAGGGGAGAAAAACCTAAAACGCCCGAGGCTCCTGCCACTTGCAAACTCCGTTCTGGAAACTTCCACGCAGGCTGTAGCCTGCACAAAGGCAGGCTTGGCTTTGGCGGGACTGTTCAGCTTTTCACAGACTGGTATTCATACATAGTCATCTTTGCGCTCCTTCTGCTTAGCACAGCACAAGAAGCTGGATGAACTTCAGTTCCCCCCGCCTCCCCTCCCTAAAAAAAAGAGGGTTTGAGAGGTCTCGGCTACAGCTCTTCTCTTGCAGAAAAGTTCTAACCACATACCATGACATTCTTCTCTAGGCTAATACGGACTGTTTGCTTGGCTTCACGGGACCCTCATCCTCACAGAAGCTTAGTGTCGGGACCAAAGAGATGCTGACTGACTCCAGCTTAGTGCACACAACTCCAGCTTAGTGCACACAACTCCAGCTTAGTGCACACAACTCCAGCTTAGTGCACACAACTCCAGCTTAGTGCACACAACTGACATGGTTCTGCTTTCACCTTTGAATTCTCTGTTTTCAGTGTTGTTTAAGTTTCTGGATTTGAGACAGAATTTCACTCTGCAGCCCAGGCTACCCTGGAACTGACTGTAGAGCCCAGGCTGTCCTCAAATTCTCCGTCCTTTTGCCTCAGTCGCCCTACTGCAGGGATCACAGGTGTGCACTGCCGTATCTGGCTGGGTTTTGTCTTTTCACCATTCATTACCTTCCCTGAAAAGTGCCTTGCCTGCACACAGGGCTTAGTAAGTGCTATTGAATAGAGCAGATGAGTCATCTCCTACAACATGGGTCTACTGCGTGAGGAGCAACATCCACAATGCAATGGTGAATGTAATGAACAAAGATGAGAGAAAGAAAATGAACCAAGTTATCAAAATAGAGGCATTGGCAAGAAAATAAAAATGAAGAGCTGGAGAGATGGCTCAGAGGTTACGAGCACTGACTGTTCTTCCAGAGGTCCTGAGTTCAAGTCCCAGCAACCACACGGTGGCTCACAACCATCTGCTATGAGATCTAGTGCCCGCTATTGGCCTATAGGATATATATATATATGTAGGCAGAATACTGTATACATAATAAACAAATACATTTAAAAAAATAAAAATGAAAATCGCTTTCTGCCGCTTGGTCCTCTTCCTTCCAAGATGGCATCCAACATCTCTATGGCACAGTTTAAGTTCATCCTGCCGGTTATACACTTCAGGATGGGTTCATTTTTCATGTGCTTATCAAGGTCTCACCTTAAGAGCCCAAAAAACTGCTGCAAATAAGATCCTATATATCCAGAAAGCAAAACCAAAAACTGAAACTGTCTGTGCAATGAATAACTTGTGCTAAACATGATGCCCAGAGAACTCTCAAGACATGTTCTACAGGGCTCCCTTCATCTTAATACCTAAGGAGATGGACACCCGCAACTCCTCAGGGTACTGACGAGAAAACTCGGTTTTAGAATGTTAGCTGGGACCACCCACATATAAACCCTATCCTGAGTTCAAATCCAGGTAATGATCCCATGAAAGTCACTCTCAAGTTCCGAAGGACGTGAGAGCGTCCACTGAATGAATGACCAGCTGAAAGTGCACTGTATCTGTGAATGAGTGGCCCTGCTGGATTTTACTGTTCAGGGTGCTTGGTGCTTTTCATCCCCCCGCCCTTTTTTGGCTTTGGAGCCTGTCCTGAAACTCACTCTGTAGACACAGAGATCCACCCGCCTCTGCCTTCCCGAGTGCTGGAGTTAAAGGCATGTGCCACCACCGCATGGCTCATGCTCTTCCTGTCTATGAATGGCTTATAGGAGGGAAGAACACATGGCTAAGGCATGGAGCGTGATATGTAGGGTTGGTATTGTGAAGATCAAATGAAAACATGACCACAGAAGACTTCTGAGGAATACAAAGTATTCAACAGAGGAATAAGTATGTCCTTCCTGTAAAAATGGCAGTGTGTAGGTGCTATGTGTAACATTTCTCAGCAGCCCAGACTACTGTGTAACTCAAAACACCTATTCACCTAGCCAATGGGCACACCTGTAGCTTGTGAATGAACTACCTTCTCAGGCCTGAACTACAGAACTGATCAATATCAGTGATTCCACATTTAACGTCTTGCTTTTCTGACTTATTTTGGGGCCACAACTTCCTTGGTTTTGTGATTCACAGTTTGGTTACGACTTTGTCTGTGATCAGAACTGATGGTATTGTGGTAGATAGGGCAGCATGAACTAGCAGATGGTGGCCCGGTGAGTTGCGTGGCTTCCGTGCACTGCCAGGTGACTTCCCTGATCACCGAGACACACAGATCCAGCTGTCTTCAATAATTTTCCCCAAGGTGTTTTCTGCGCTGACGCTGAGTAAGGAAAAGGTTAGGAAAGCAGATTGACGTCTCGGCAGGCAGACAGGAGGAGAGGCCACAGGTAAACAAGCAGATGCAAATTCCCTGCTCCTTCATCACCTAGAATCAGGACGCCCCCGTCCCCAACCAGGCGCACCCCCTTATTGGCTGACCTGGGTATCTCTCAGTTTGCATGAAGCCATAAGCCTGTCAACCACTTCTCCGTTTAGGGGAGGAAGACCAAGACCACTCCCCCACCAGCCCCACCCTAACCCCCACCGCTTGGAGCCGGTCTGAGAATCTGCACTTGTGGGGGGTCGCCCCTCTGTGGGTGTGTGAGTACGTCTTCAGTTTTAACACTTGCTGCCTGCGCCAGAGATTCTTCCTGCCTTTTCATTCCTTGATTAACAGAGAAAACAAATCTAGTCAAGACCCCTACAGGGTACTAGTTAGAGACTAGCTGCTGAGTTCAAAGCTCTTGGAAGCCTCAGCGGAGAACTCACTTCTCCAGGAAAATCACAGCAAGGGCTATGGACGAGCGAAATGACCGAATTTCCTCTAAAAGAAGTTGGATGAAAATTGGCCATACTTTCTTGATTGGACTATTTCACGTTTGAAAGGGCCATATAGGAGACACCCTGTAGCAGTTGCCCACTCTCTCATAGTCTAAGAGAAAAACGGGATAGAAGAAAAGCACGCAAGAAGGCCATCATGGACGAAACGCAAACATTGGCTTGACCCTTCGCTATGGAAGTTAACTGACAACAGGAAGGAAGCTATTAACCCTGCTCCTCTCCTCCTCTCGCCCTGGTGACAGCCAACAACTCCTCCTCCCAGGCTGAGACCTTGGAGCAAAAAAATGCAAAGGAGCTCCTGGCTGCCTCGGCTCTGCGCGCTTCTCCCCGGGGGAGGAAGAGGCGAAGAGAGGAAAGCGCAGCCTGAAGTCAAGTTCAGTTAGTTTGTGACTAGAGCCTGAACGTCCAGAAGAGACTCCCAGGGCTCCAACATCCTTCCGCTGGCCGCGCAAGGCAGGCACCCCTTTTGACAAGCTTGAGTCTCCCCTTTTCTCGCCCCAAGTTTGAGTGCGGCCCCGCAGGTGGTGCAAACGCCCCAGCTCTCCGGCGCCCCCTGCTGGCGAGAGGGAAGGCGGCCGCGGCCGCGGAGCCTCTGGGCACAGCGCAGGGAGAGAGCTCCGGTGCCGGGAAGAAGCCGCGAGCTTCCCCGATGGTGCCGCCGCCTCCTCCGTGCCGGGGAGGAGCAGCCAAGGGGCAGCTGGGCAAGAGCCTGGGGCCGCTGCTGCTACTCCTGGCGCTGGGACACACGTGGACCTACCGAGAGGAGCCAGAGGACCGCGACAGGTAAGGGCCACCTGCCCCAGCGGAGGTCGCGCTGGGTGCGCTCTGGACTGGCTGGTGGGGTGCAGAATGTCCCAGGTGGTCGACCCTTAGGTCCCTGCTCTCTGGGCCCAGCAGGGTGTTTAGATGACTCAGGTGGCTTCCATCTCTTGCGGGCACCGCCTCGATTCTCCCAGCTGTGGATCGGGACACCGGATACCGTCCCCACGACTTTCCCGCCGCGCTGCGGTGCTGACTTCTTTGGTGTTTCTAGTCACTTAGGACTGGGGTCGCCCGGTTTGGGGAATCTCTCGTGGCTCGTTCCTGCTGCTGAGTCCGCCCGGGGACCAGTAGCAGCCGGTGCGTCTGGTCGCAGAGCCCAGCGCGTACTGCTCTCCACTTTCCCTCTGACCTTCAACGGAGTTTCCTTCCCAACTTTCTCCCCCACACAGAGAAGTGTGCTCGGAAAACAAGATCGCAACAACCAAATACCCCTGTCTGAAGTCTTCGGGCGAGCTCACCACGTGCTTCAGGTAAAGCTGGGGCCCTGCGGAGTCTGAAGGGACAGGCGTCGCTGTCAAGCAGGGCTTTGGAGTCGCGCTGGTGGAGCCCGGGCTGTGTTTGTGCCCGGGAGGGGGTGGTGTAGGGTGCTGAGCTTCTCGGTGCCAACAGCTGTGTTCATGGGCTCGGAGCAACTGAGTTTGCAACCAGTGTGTGCTGAAAGATCTGAGAACATATACGGTTTCCGCGAAAAACGTGCTCGGTAGAGGTTGAAACGGAAAAGTTTGCGAGTGGATGGAAATGGATTGGGCTGTGGGTGTAAACTGAACGGAGAGGAATGGCTTCCTTCTCATTTGTGTTTTGTTTTGAAAATACAGCCGGCAACAAGGAAATATTTGGCACTTGGCTTGCTTTTGACCTTGTGTTGGGACAGAGTGTACCACTGTCATGGCCTCTGTGGGCAAAGTCGTGGCGGGGAGGATTGTGGGTAGATGGGATGGTTGCCTTGCGTGAAAACAAATGTCAAGATTGTTGAGGCTCAAGAAAAGCAACGGTCTTTAAGGAAACATGCTCTACGGCCCTATTCGGGGTGGAGGGTGGACTGGGGACTGACAGTCTTGTTAAAATGAAGCGCGCATAGGGCTAGGGAATGTCATTTGAAAGTGCTTCTCAGGTGATTCCCTGTGCAACCAGGGAAGGAAAACAGGTGGTTCCTGTCCCCAAAGGAGAGGACCCAGGTTCCCTGCCCGAAGCCTTTCGGAATTAACAAGTGACTTGGGTTTTGAATCATTGAATTCTTGCCTTCCGGTCCTGTCTCCTTTGGGATGGAGGTGGTGCATATCTCTAAATGTTATTGTTTGATTTTTTTTTAAAGACGCTACGCAAGGCACTGGGTTAACACACTTATATCAGCCGAGAAATGACTTGGGTGGCACAAAATAAAGCAAATCCCAGAAATGAACGCGAGGAAGAGTTTGTCTTCACTATCTTGTGGCCAATCAGCTAATTCCAGAGCTTTCTAAGTGGGGAAACTTTGTCCCATACAGCCAAGGCTCAGGGTGTTAAGTGCTTCCTTCCAGGGGCAGGTCAGTTGGGTTACATAGAAATGGCCCCCAGCTGTATTGTGCTTTCAGATCAGCTATTGGCAATGAGGATGGATTGATGTCAGCTGCCTCACCTAGGTGAGCTCCAGAAGGGGCTGCCTGCTCCCAGACAAAGTGGTTAGGAGAGCTGAACAGTAGCCTAGAGGGGAGGAACATGTTCAATGGACAGGCAGAGACCACGAGGGGCGCACTAGGTGAGCAAGGTCATCCAGCTGGTGAAATGGCGCTGTAGTCCTGGCTGCAGGCTTGCTTGCCTGGTTCCAGTCCTGTGTTTCATCCACGTGATCACAGTATTTCCTACAACATGTTGTTTTCCTATCACGGCCGTATAAAGCTTCTCATTTAACGTGGACCGTGTTCCTGACATGGTTTGCTCGTTTGCTCAGTCCCTAAAGGTCAGACGTCACATAAATCAGTGACAGTTTCAGAGCTCACGTCAAGCTTTCGGAAACCATCAGTGCCTGATTATTCTATTTGTTACGCTCTTTTTTTTTTTGCCAACTTCTCCAGATTTCTTGAAGCAGTGTGGTTTTTCGCTTACCCTATCTCATTCAGAGGCATTAGCAGTATGTCTTGGCATGTGAGTTCTCACTAACCAATTACCCAGTGAAACAGCCTGTTGGGCCTATGGCTCTATCAAGGAAAAGTGTAAAGAATTTATATCTGTGTGATGGGATGGGCTGTTTTAGATTGAAGAAGTGACAGCAGCCTGCAAGGACGCTAATAGCATTGTTGTACTTTTTTCAGACAGGGCATCATTTATAGTCCAGTTTAGTCTCGAACTCAAGATCTTATTGCCCATCCAAAGTGCTGGATTGAGATATAACCCCCAATACTATGCCTAGCTGGTACGGTTTACAAATGTATTCATTTCTTTATGGAAGTCAAGAGTTCTATGCATGTTCTGTGAGCCTCATAACTGTTTTTATTTTGTTTTGCTGTTGGAGACAGGGTCTCTTACTCTGTAACCCAGGCTGACCTCTGACTACAAACTCACACTTTTCTCCTCTTCCAGCCTCCCTGGGGTGTGCACCACTACAGCCAGACAGTTTGATAGTTAAAGTCAGTGGATAATTGTTTCATTGGTTCTTGAGATTAAAGAATGACAAAATGCTGGGAGACCTTGGTGCGGCCCTGGGGCTCCTTACTGTTTCAAGTGCTGTTCACAGCTCTCATGACATTGCCGGGCATTGGGTACCCTCCTGGGAGCCCCTCAACTGGATCTATGTCTTAATGAGACATGCGTTAAAGTCTGAGGAACACCACATAAAAACCATTGTCTTCAAACCCCAGGCATGCTGTAAACCCTTTTGCTAGATCCCCAGAAGCGTGGAGGCCTCTGCAGTGGAGGAAGCCGCTTTCAGCACATCTTCCAAGAAGAAGAAGAGTCCCCACCACCCCACGGGGAAAGCACACTTCTCAGGGGGTTCTCTCAAGCTATCAGCACTGTGGCACCTGTCGGGGAAATGGCCTCAGAGTTGGGAAAATACCACAGTCTCCCAGATGGCTAGTGAATGACTTTTAGCACATGAAAGGATTCAGAACTTGCTGAAGGGATTTTTTTTTCTCAAAAGGTCGTTGTTGGCGTAGATCCCAATATATGTAAACCAAGCAGAGGCGTGAGATAAATCAGATTCGTCACTGAAAAATTTAGAGAAAAGAAGGGTTCAGAGTAGCGTTTGTTCTCGACACCCTTGTGTTTTAGAAGGTCACCTAGGCAGCTCTTCTTTGGTTTTCTGCACGTGATGTCAGATATTAAATAACAACAGTTTGAAGACTTACTTTAGATTTGGCATGGCTCTGGGAACTTTGTTTACATTGTCTCTGATGCACAGAGCCACCTGGAACATTTCTACCATCTCAGTTTTGCTAAGTGGGAACAAAATAATCGGAGGGGTTGAAAAATGCCCTGCCTGCGCTCTCACAGCTGACACACACGCACCAGGATTTGCACTAAGCTTGATCTGACTTCTAAGCCCTGGACTCGTCTGTTATCTCAGAAAAATCTGCCTGTTGGTGAGCTCTAGATTCAGGGGTGGGAAAAGGAAGACAAAACTCAGATGTCTGGACATTTTAGACAGTTCCGGAGAACACAGAGACCCACAGTGGCCTTGGTCATCCTTTGCCTTTGAAGTCTGTTTCAAACAGTTGAATTTAAATGATCACATTATATACAAAACGGGATTGTGTACGTATAGCTCTCCTTCCTTATCACAATCCTGGGTCCATGTCTCTAGAATTTGTGCTGCCAGTGTGCATGCTGCCAAGTACCCAAAGCTGAAACACCGTTTGCAGGAGTACCAGAGGCAGCTTAATGAGTGTAAAGCTAACATTCGTCCAGCCTTACAATTAGCTCAGGACATTCTCTTACCGGTAGTTAAGATATCAGAGACTGTGTATAATTTATCTGAAGAAGGGATTCATGACAGCTGAGGCAAGCATATAAAACAGGCACGGAAAGTCATTATGGCGTTAGTCTTCTGGAACTATCTTTATCACCCTCTACTCCCCACCGCTGCCATCACAAGTTGATTCTTCTTTTTCCATGTAGTTAGAATAGAAGATTTGTTTATCTTTCTTTTGCTGTGTTTTACGTCAATAAAATGAAGTGTTAAAATGTGTGTGTATACATATATATATGTGTGTATACACACATACATATCCATATACATACATATATATATTCCATATATATTACACACACACACACACACACACACACACACACACATATATATTCCAGCTTTTTCAGCTTTTATTGGATAAGGCTATGCCTAACCAACATGAACTGCTTTGATTATTTGGTTAAAAGATTTACATATCTATTAAGAACTTAGACCCCTTTTAGGAGATATTTGCACATAAAAGAATCAAATACAGGTAATCTAAGGGCTTGATTTTGAACCAAAGCCTTAGTAGTGGGAGCCAATACTAGTGGCTATGATGAAATCCGAAGCTGTGTGGTTGACACAGTCCTAATGACGGGGACGAGACAGCAGCTAGGAATGACTTCTCAGGCAAGTGTAGGCTTGGCCTTGTTATTCGAGGTGGCTCTTTATGGTAGACTGTATTCGTGAAAACAGTTGAGAAAACCACCTGTGATTTTGGTCTTAGTTCCCAAGTCTCCAAAAAGAAGAAGTGATACAGCTGCGCCCCCCCCCCCCCCCCCACGCTCCTGCCCTGTCATTGCTTTCTCCCTGGGAAGTCCTCTGGCTGAAGGTGGCTCATGTTCCCATGGGAAAAATGACACGGATGCAGGAACTCCCAATTTCGTTCAAGATAGTGCAACTGTGTCTCCAAGCCCTGTGGGAATGTGGAGGTTCATGTGATATTTCTGCAGATGTGTTTATTTAGAACTTGTAGAGCAAGAGGGCCACTTAATTAGGCTAACACTGAGGGACCGACAATACCGGGCCTTTTGGCTGAGGATGCTTCTGAGGGAGGCTGCAGAGAGCACTGTCCTGGCGGGTTGCCGATATCCCATAGAGGGCTTTGGTACTGTCAGAACACACATGGTCACAAACTCTTTGCTCCTCTCTGAGTCTCAGCTCTATTCCTTCAGTTTTTGACCTTGAACCCGCTTCTTATTCTCGCTGGAATCTGAGGATCGCATTAACGATGTTTAGAGTTGGCTGTGAGCACTGTAAATGAGTGAGCATGTGTGATGTGCTTTGAGATGGTCAAGATGCTGCTGCTGCTGACGTGCTGAGTCAGCACCACGTCCCGTTACCCCTGCCCCTCAAGAGGGGCCGTGGGGGTGGCTTACAGAAGTGGTGCGTTGCACACTCACTGACTTCTGTGAATTTTATAATTGAGATTTTAAAAATGTATAGTATTTTTGTTATTTCTTGATTTCTCCACGTCCTTTGACCAACATGTGTGGTGTCTTCGTTAACTGGGGCTTATTATCAAGTTCCGGAGGACAACCAAGAGCAATGATAAGAGCCTGTGTTGTTCTGGGGTGTCCCGGGATACCCTTGGCCAACAACTTTAGGGGAAGTCTCCTATACTGGCAGTGGGATTTTATTTGTTAACAATGACTTCTGGGAGAACCCAGTAGCGATTTTTAAATATAAACCTAGACTAGACAAATCCACAGCGTTGTCTCTCCTGGCCAGCATGCCATGTTTCTAGATGCTTCTCTAAGTCTAGAGTAACTCAGAAATCTAGTGGTATGGGAGACCACTGAGCATCTTTCCATGTTGAAGCCTCTCCACTGACCCCTGAAGTTTCTCTACTTATCACTGCGGGGTGGTGGACATCAAAGTCAGGTTGAACTGGATGCTGATTCCATCTTGGAGGAACAAAGAAGCTGATTTTTTTGCCCAGGGCCCTGAATGATGGTCACTGCAGAAATAAGACTTGAGATCCTCTGTCTGTCCCTGCTCTCTTCTGTTTCTCCCCTCTCCTGCCTCCATCCTCCGGCTTGCATAGCTTGAGGAGCGGGAAGCAGGGCATGACTGTGCCTCATGCAGGGCCCAGGGCCCCCTTTGGGAAAGCATGCTTTCACAACCATCTGAGCCATCCTAAGGGAGGGAGTGGGGAGAGCAGGTCAGGGCCTGAGTCACATCCAGGGAGTCACTCTCCCTTTCTGTGAGGCTGTGTCTAGCTCTAGATTGTCAACCCTCTGAGGCCGTGGATCATCGGTCCCCTTGCTCATGGCCATGACCCTACAGGTTAGTTCCAGACTTGGAAGAGAGTGCTCAACCTATATACACGTTTATATGACTGGATGATTGTTAATATGAAGAGGAAAGGACAAAATTTGATTTAAGTGCATTAAGCATTTTAGGATTTCTGTTGTTACTCATGTACATGTCCTGTGTCCTTTGAAAGCTGAGTGAGGGGCTGGGGAGATGGCTCAGTAGGCAAACATGTCTGCTGCCCATCCTAATGACCTGAGTTCAATTGTTGGGGCCCACATAGGACAGGAGAACCAACGCCTACAAGTTGTTCTTGCAGCTTGTCCTGGCAACCACACACGTGTTGTAACATGCGCACGCCCTACACGTGTATACAACATAAAAAAATTTAAATTTCTAATAGCTGAGAAATGGGAATTTTTGTTTTATTTAATCTTTTCAAGGAGGTCTCACTATATTATTTAGCTCAGGCTGATCTTGAACTCCCTGCCTCCAAAATTCTGGACTCACAGGTGTGCTGCTCCAGACCCAACAGAAAGGCTGCTGTAGGAGGGAGATTGGTTGCTCCCTCTAAGGGATGCCATTGTCTTCACTGCTTGCCAGCCAGACCCGCTTCTCTGTCCTTATCCGTGCCTTAGATATGCTGGGTTCTGCTGATTACAGTCTGCTTCTCCAACTTGCTCTGCGAAATTACACCCGAAAATGACACAAGGGCTTCTGCCCGTATTTGATGCAGAGAAGAGCTTGTAGGGAAGGGAGACCGTTTCAAGAGTCCCTTTCCTTCTCACAGGAAGAGGTGACAGGAGGGTGGGTGGAGAATGGTAGCCAAAGTGAGCTTCTGTATCACTTTTCACGCCTTCTCAGCTCACAATTGAACTAGCCAGCCTCATGGCTGGGCTTTCATCGCTGTGTCCTTGGAGATCCAATCTGCTTACTACTGACTGTCCCTGAAATGGTTGCTCCCTGGCTTCCTGTCCTTCACATCACTTCATCGCTGCCAAACGAGGTTGGGGCGGCGACCCTCTTTATTCTGGCGGCTGTGTGTTCTCAGGAGAAGGTTTTGATTTCACCGCGTCCACATCCATGTTCAGCTTCCCTAGATCTTCTGCTTCCTGCTCAGCTGGACCGGGATGCCCTTATGAATGAGAGAGGCTGCGGCATTGTTAGGGCCGTGTTGTGGGGCTGAGAACAAAGCACTCATTCTGGTCCACTTTCTCGCTTTTGTTTTGGGAATGAAAAAGCAAACGGCTATAACATCTGCAGCTTCTCTTCCGCCAAGTTAGCCCCCTTTCCCATGCATCTATTTGCTAATTTTAAAGCCTTAGCACTTTTCATTTAGTCAGCACGTCTGCTGGGCGCTTGCAACGTGCCAAGCTTCATTCTTCACATGTAAAATGCATTGGAAGGGAGCAGACAAATTTCTGTTCTGCTGGGATTTACGGATTTTCATTTATCTTCAGGAAAGGGCATTTTAATATATTTTGGTGCACATCTGAGCAGTGTTACTTTTCCAGGACTAATATCCTAAAGTTTCTTGTAGCCAAGATGTATCTTTTCTGAAAAACAGCAACAAATAAAGCAACTCGTGCAGCTCCAAGCAGAGACATGAAAATCCATGACTGGCGATGATCAAACTTGGTTTTGTTTTCCCTCCTCGGCCCTGCCAGAAGTTAGCATGTACTACAAGGTTTTTCTTTTGGAAAATTACAAAATTAGGAGAGTTATTTCTGAGCCATGTGACTGACAGGTGGATGGCAGCATCTGAATTATCCAGCTAGGGGGAAGTCAGTGTCCTGTTCCCTTGTCCGTTATGGTGAAACCCAAGCTAAACTCGGGTATGTCCAACCTGCAGCCTGCAGGCCACATTCAAACAGGGACAGCCTAAATTTCGTTCAGTGCAGTCATAAATTTGCTTAAAACAAAAGCTTTTGTTTGTTTTTTTTTTTTTTGCTCTCTCTTGCTCGTTTTTTTTTGTTTTGTTTTGTTTTGTTTTTTTTTTTGTTTTCCTAAACTACATTGTACATGTGTCAAGCAAACACTTTGTAGGTGATGACATTTAAAAGTGTCAGAAGTCTGGGCCTAATAGGTCACCTCACTGTACCCATTTGATTTCAGGAACTAGGAACACACACATTCTTAACCTGCACATGTATTCGCATCTGTTCTTTTCTCCACAACTGTGGGATGATCCGTTTGTCCCATCTGGAAGGAAGAGTCCATCAGTTCTCCGGGAACAGTAGGGAAGTCCACCTGTATGCCTTTGTGGCTGATCCAGGGGATGCTGGCCGGGTGACTGGCAGAGTGGCAGGCGGAGCTTTCAGTGCATGTACCTTAGGGGTTTGGTATACACCCAAGACTGGCAACTAGATCATGACTTGTTTTTGTACTACTGGTAATCTAAGAAATACCAGCATTTTTTGGTGTGTTTAATTTATTTTTATTTTTGAGATTATAATATAATTGAATTTCTCTCTTCCCTTTCCTCTTTCAAACCTCCCATACACCTCTCCCTACATTTTTTTTTATTTTTGAGATTATATATAATTAAATTTCTCTCTTCCTTTTCCTCCTTCAAACCCTCCCATATACCTCTCCCTACTCTTCTTTGCATTGATGCCCCCTAATTATAATTACACACACTAATTATAATTACACAAACACACTCACACACACCCCACTCCTTAACATAACTTGCTTAGTCCATACAGTGTTACTTGTATGCATGTTTTCAGAGCTGACCATTCATCACTGACAACTAATTGATGTGCTCTTCTCTGACCACCTCTCCCACGCCTACTTTTCTTCGGTTGCCTTAATTCTTTGTGTAGGGTTGAGGCCTCATGGGCTTTTTCCAGTCCCTTTGTCATGGTCATTGGTGTCACCCCTGTTCAGGTCATGTTTGGGCAGTCATAGAGCCGAGACTTTATGGATGTAGTTTTTGAGATTACTTGGAGACACAATCTCACAGCAAACTCTCTGATCCTCTGGTTCTTAACAATCATTTCCCTCCATGACCCCTGAGCCTTAGCTGTGGGAGTGTTTTTTAGATGTGTCCATTGGTACTGGGCTCCACAACTCTACATTTTGATTGGGTGGTTTTCTTTGGTGGGCTCTGTTTGTTGCAATGAGAAGCTTCCTTGATTGAAAAGTACATTTTGTCTGTGGGCATAAAGAAAAATGTTTATAGACTGTTATTAAGAATTATGCTGGTTTAGTAAATTAGAGGTTGTAGGTTCTCCTTCAGTAACTATAATTTTACGAGCTTTGAGTACTTACTTAGGTTCCCAGTACCAGGGATGATTTTCCTTTTGCTGATTGGGTCTTAACTCCAATTAGAGAACTTTTGGTTACTGCCAAGTCACGCTCACCACTACTGTACTTTTAGAGTTATCTCGCCATGCTGGTCATCTATGTGGTTCATAGGCATCCTAGCTAGGCAGGACTATTGGTTGCCTTGCTCCTTTGGAAGCTTGCATAGCGCTTTCTGGTACCATGAAAGCTAGTCTTTAGGGATGGGGTATGGAAGTTAGTTCCGGCTCAGGTAACTCTGGGCTCTTGTTTCTGAAGTGTGGGGTGTCTTCTGCAACAGAGACTTGCCTTCCACCTCTTGGGAGTAACTAAAGGCAACAGAAATGGCTTCATATTTTAGGAATCCCTTTGACATCCCTGGCCAATAACTCAAAAGAGGCTTCTGGAGAAGAACTCTGGAGAAGAAAAATCTGAAGGAACAAGGGAAGTTGTTTGAACCCTTCGTTTGTGCTAAGAATGTAAAAAAAAAAAATGAAGACACAAAATTTTGTTGGGAAAACAAAAGGTCCCATTGAAGTTTTTTTGTGTGTGTGTGTATGTATGTAAATACATACACACACATATACATATACATATTACTCATATGTGTGTATAATGTTTATGTTAGTCATGTGGAAGCTTCCATGTGGACCATGTGCCCATTTTAACTAATTGGGCCTCAGTAGAAGGCAGACTAAGTTCAGAAAGGTTGGCAAATTTTTACAAACATGAAGCCATGTAATTCTTCATGTCTGCCTGTTACTATATCTTGTATTTAATTTTTTACTTTTTTAGAATTTGATGCATGGGGACTACATTTGTACCATTTCTGCCCCTCTCCTACCCCCTGCCTCACCCATCCAACCCCTCCTGTGTCCTCCCGCCCTCTGGAATTCAGGACCACTTCTTTATTCTTTGTGCGTGCGTGTGTGTAACCTAAGGGATCCATCTAGTATTGCTCATGCATGTGTGTTTCGTGTTGACCATTTGGGATTGGATAACCCATCAGGGGCTTTTCCGTGGGGAAAACTGATTCTCCTTAAGCAGTTAATTGATTGTTTGTAGATCTTCATCTACGAGTGTGGCTTTGTGAAGTGTCCCTCATCCATGCCAGCATGGAAACTGGTGTTACTGTGTGAATCTTATTTAGACAGCCATATGGCTGAGGTTTCATGGGTGCAGTTGTTAGAGCTAAAAGATCCTCGTTCACAGCAGGCATCCTGGTCCTTTGGCTCCCATAATCTTCTCTTTTAGATGCGTCCGAATCCTGAGGTGTAGAGATTGAACTGGAGATGGATCAGTTGGGGCTGGGCACTCCACAGTCACCGAGTCTCTGCATTTTGGCTCCTTGTGGATCTCTCTTATAGTCTCCATCTGCTGCACGTGGAGCCATTCTTTGAGAGGGGTGGGAGTTACACATGTCCATGGGCATAACGATGTGAATTTAGGATGCAGTTAATTTTGCTGGTCGAGGAAAGCAGTGGTAGTGGCTGTCTTCTAAGACCGGGACCGGTAGCCACATGTAATTGGCCAGGTCTCTAGCACCAGGAATTGTTTCCACCCTGCTGAGCCTTACATCCAACTAGACAGCTGTAGACAGCTGTTGGTTATCTCCAAGGCAGTGAGTGCTACGATGGCAACGTTAGGGATATCTTACCAATGCTGCTTGTGGTGGTGGTTCATAGACTTCAGAGCTGGGGAGAACTATTGGTTGCTTCCCTTTGGTAGCTTATGTAGTTCCTTCTGGGACTAGGAACTTAGACCTCACAGAGGAGGCATTGAGGTCAGATCCAGCCCGGATCTTCTGAGTCCTGTGAATAAAGTCCATAGTGTCTTCAGCAATAAGGACTTACTTCCTCTGAGAGGCAACCAATGGCAACAGCAATAGTCCATATAGTTCTTGGGAGTCTCTTAGACTCCCCTGACAAACAACTTGAAGTGGGGCATTTCTCATGCCTGGAACTGGGGTTTTATTAGAGAATCTATGGTGCTTGAAGGTAGCATTGTCAGCCCAATTGGTATAACTTCATTTCAGCTATATATGTATATGCATACATTTGTATGTAGCATATGTGATTTTAGGTAAATAAAAAATAGGATTCTTTAAAGTGTTTTCATACATCCTTAGTGTTATTTCTCTTTCCTCCCTTTCCTTCCCTCAATTGAAGAACCCCCATGTCCCTCATTTTCCCTTTCCTGTCACTTGTGTCTTGTTAGGTCTCTTTCTAGTGTTCTTTGGACAAAAGTCTTGCTGTGTAGGTCATGATGGCCCTCTTCTGGCCTCCTAGGGCACCTGCACACATGCACACAGAACACACACACACACACACACACACACACACACACACACACACACAAATAAAGATTAATCTTTATTGCATGGGGGTCTTGGAAGAGGGTTAAAAGCGAGGGGAGAGGCAAGGAGGGAAGCAGAGAAAAAATGTAGAGATCAATAAAAATCAATAAAAAATAAAAAGATTAATCTTTATTTTAAAAAATAGAATTTAGATCACATCACTCCTCAACTCCCCCTGAACCCTCAGCCATCTACTTCCCAATTTCATGTCCTCTTTTATTTCTATCATTAATTCCATGTCAGTTAGCATGACCCTTTTGTGCATGGATGCGGGGCTCTCCACTGGATATGGGCAGCCTACCAGATGCCACATCCACAAAGAGAAGTGACATTGTATACATGTATGAAAGTGACATGCAGGTATAAAATTTTATTCATGGTGTCTGTAAATAAAATTTTATGACCTATTAAAGAGAGTTTAGGAGAAGAAGGGCCTCTGGAAGCAGGGTGTCAGTTTCATTGGCAGAAACTAAGCTGGATAAAATGTCCAGGACCTATGTCAGAACTCTGCCAGCAAAACTAAACAACAAAAACCCATACCTCATCAGTGCCCTTTAATAAAGGGGCATATCATATACTCTTTGATTTTCATTTTCATGGCTGTTACTGTCCAGTGTGTTGACTTCAGGTTATCCATACAATGAATTTACTTTCAGCAATATCAATGAAGAAAAAAAGATTGGATTGTTCCCCAAAATGGTGTAAACTATGGTGTTTATAGCTTTTGTTCCTCTAGACCCTCTCTAGAATGGTGCCAGAGGTCAGAGAGTATAATCTCTAGCAAGTTCCAAGATATCATGTCTAGAGATGCAGACACTGGAGTCCTGGCTCTATCCTCTGAATCAGAATTCGTCTTTGGACAAAGTCCCTTGGTGTCTCCAGTGTGGCTTTAAGATGCTAAGTCTCACTTCATCCTTGCAGCCTCATCTCTCACTTGACTGCCAACTTCTAGTACAAGGCAGGAATGGTTCTGACTGCATGTTGGAAAGACTTGAGGTGAGCGAGGATCTCAGCATTCAGGCTATGGCCCAGGAAGATACTTTCTTGCATAAACTCTGGAATTGGAGGTGGGTACCAGGTCCAATTCTAGTCCTGACTGCCATGAAACTTTAAGCATAAAGGAATGGCAACCCTACCTCAGCAGAAGCTGGGGAAAGGGTCTATTTCTCATTTTTGTGGGCATGATGTCCAGGTCCCTTTCATAATTTTAGCAATGGCTGCAAGGTCTAGAGCCCCTGGTGGAAACTTGGGCTCGAACGTGTGTTAGCATCATTCTGCTGGAGTCTCCCTCACCATTAGGTCTGCTCCGTCACTCCTTGCATCCACTTTCTACCACTGGCTGGAAGGTTTGAGGATGGTCAGGTCATACATTGGGTTGAGATGGAGCAACTGGAGAGCATTCCTTCTGAGATCTTAGTTTAAGCTGCTTGGATCCAAATCCCATGCTTCAAATTCCATCCCTTTCCATTTTGTGTTGTGGCTTTTGGCTTGGGTCAGCAGCTACTTGGTGACCTGCGGTGCATTAAAAAAGGTTTTTGCTTTGTTGCTGAGCTGCATGAAGTTTCTTGAGATATAAACACAGCTCAGAGTGTTATAAATGAAAGCTGTGGTGTGAAGCTGTGTTATTCTTTCCTTGTGAGAATAAAACACACTTTCAGCCACTCTACTCTAAAGTCCTCCCTTCAGACAGCAGAGCCCAAGGCCCTCAGCCCCAGCAAGCACAGGACTGGCTCTGGGTTTCAACATCGTGCAACACGAAGCAATGCATTTTCCCTTTGACTGGGTATTTCAAATGCAAGCTGGATTTACCCATGGTCTTGAAGACAGCTTCCAAGTCCACAGCTACACAGCAAGTAATTAGGTATGTACAATTGCATGGTCTTTTTTGAGTGTTCTAACAGTGATTATTGCTGACAAAACCATAAAAGTAAAAAGGATTATAAGTCAAGAAATAAATGAACCATGGTTGTACCTTGTGATAGAGATGTCTGAGGATCTTCATAAGGGATTTCTTTGAATTTAAGGCTGGAGAAACATGGATTGGGTCCTACAGGACCTCTGAGTTTTGATAGTTTCAGCGTTCGGTATTATACACAGTACATTATTGGAGCAGATGCATAAAGCAAAGACAAGAATGTCTATATTAGTCAGGGTAGTCTAGAGGAACAGAACTGATTAAATGAATGAATCTATCTGTCATCCTATCTATCTATCTATCTATCATCTATCTATCTATCTATCTATCTATCTACAGGAGATTTATTAGCTTTTCTTACAGGCTGTGGACCAGCTAGTTTAACAATGACTGTCTCCTGACAGAAAATCCAAGAATCCAGTAGCTGTCTGCAGGGCTGGTCTTCAATTTACTCTGAAACCCTGAAGAAGTAGGCTCTAATTCCAGTGAGGGAATGAACTTATTGGCCAGAGTGAGAACAAACAGACCGAGAGCAAGAACATCTTTCTTACGTGTCCCTTGTATGTGGCCTAGATTTAAGGTGAATCTTTCCACATTGAAAGACCCAGATTTAAGGTGAATCTTTTCACTTCAAATAACGCAAAACAACAACAAAAACCTCACAGGTGTGCCTAGCCACTTGGCTTTTAGTTCATTCTAGATGTAGTCAAGTTGATCACTAAGAATAGCCACCACAACGCCAGTCTACTGGGCATCCTTGTTAAAACCTTCCAATTTCCTGAGTCCTTCCCCAGAGGACCTCAACTTTGAGGAAGCACGTTTGCAAAACCTTGAAACAAATGTAGGTTATAGATGGTGGAGCTTACAAGCGAGTTCCATGGAAAAGGTCACCTGGCCTGGGGGTGGGGCCCTGGAGGTCCTATTGCCATCCTGTTATCCTGGGGCAGGGGACCAGGAGCTGTCTCTGTATTATGGCTATTGTGGGGGGCTGCAATAGACGTTTGTGAGCCTCAGCTGGTGTGTTTCTAGTGTGAACTCTCCAGTATTTTCCCATCTACCTACTTCTTCAAGCTACCTCTCTTGTCCCTGATTCTCAATGACTTCTTCCCTAACCCCCTCACCCTCAAGACACCATCTCACTATGTTGCCCAGGATGGTGTTAAACTCTAGGGACCAAACAATGTTCACACCTCGGTTTCCCAAGTGGCTGGAACTACAGATGTGTACCAACATACTGAGTTATTGACTATTAAAAAACAAAACAAAACCAAAAACCAGTTTTCTTGTTGTCCAGCCTTTAAAGGATGACTGACTCAATCATTAAGAAAATAAACACCAACAAGTGCTGGTGAAGACCAAGGGGACCTATGTGCCCTGCTGGTGGCCATCAGTGTGAAGGTTTCTCAGATAACAAAAACTCGATGCTATGCCTGGCTGCATCATTCCCTGGGTATTGAACCAAAGGACTCAGCATTGACATAGCAGAGAGATGATTGCACACCACTGTTCTTGGTGCACTGTCTGGCATCGTGGTGGCTGTTACCCTGCGTTCCCTCCGCTCTGCCTCTCTTCCCTGATGCTGGCGCCTCCTTCTGCTTTCATGTCTCACAAGTTCTCTTCCCCATCCCTCAGATCTCTTCTCCTGTCTATGCTCCTCTTCACTTTCCTTTATTAGAACTATATCTACTCCTTTAATAACGACGTGTGTGTTCATTGCACATTTGGCACGCCATGGCGTGCAGCTTAGGACTGAACCGCCTCTGCAGTCCCAAGCTACCAGGTGAAGAACCGTCAAGGGACTGGGTGTATTTCTCCTGACCTTTTCTATGCAGATGTGGGCAGGTGTACTTAGTTACTATTCATGAGTAGATTTTTTAAAATTTAACAATAAAGAGAGGTTACTTATTGTATGCAGTGGGCAGTGGCTCCACGTTTTTGTAGCATGGTACTCCTTTGGTAACACAGTAGGGCTGCAAGGTAACTCGTCTGTACAATTGGGAATTCACTGTAAGGAAATCAGGAACTATTAAGGGCACCATCCTTGATGCCTTAGTATGTTTGGTTTCATATATGTTTAGGTTTTAAAGTTAAATGTCAATTCCATGTATAGTTAGAATATCACAGGTAAAGGTTTGGCATTACCATGGACCAAAATTAATTCAGAAAAGAAGTTATACCTGTACTGAAAATGTAGTTTTGTTCCTTGATCTGAAAAGAGTAACAACCATTTACCTAGTATTTTCATGGTCCTAGGTAATACAAGTTATCTAGATCACTGACAATATACTTTGTGTATACAAGAAGATGGCATTCTCCTCAAATGCAAATACTATGCCATTTCTTGGCAAGGAACTTGAGCATCTATGGATTCTAACTTTTGGGGCAGAAATGCTAATCTTATCAAGATGAATCATGAGATGACCTCATATACCTGGATCACAGCTTGCTGAGCATTTGTGAGACACACCCCTGTGTCCCACCCAGTTACTATTGTGGGGTTTGGGGCTTTGTGGGTTCTCTGATACCCTTAGGCTCTTTCTTTATGAACCTTGTGGGGCAGGAGGTGGAACTTTAGAGTCCTTTCTAGGGCTGGCAGTATGACTGATCGCTCACTCCTTCTCAGAGAGCAGGGTGAACAGAAGCAGGCCGAGTTTACAGCACCAGGGATTAGCCAGTCATCAGGATGAGCCTCTTGGCTGTGAAGATATTGAAGGAGGCTGGACACAGTTATCTCTCATCAGCTTTAAAACAAGGTGCCATCTGGGACTCTCTAGGACGCTTTTGAGAGTTTCTTGCCCTAATCGGCCATGTAGAGGAAAAACAAAAGGAAGAACAAAAACAAAACAAAGCAGCTGCTTAACTCCCCAAGTGTCTGCTTTGGCCAGCAGGCTCCATTTGTTGTCAGCTCCATGCCTCCTGCAGGCTGGAGCTTCCTGAATGTAGCTCAGCTCTCTTTCTCTGTGTGGATGCCCAGCCCCCATCTACCTACCTTTCTTTTCTCCTTTCTCTCTCTCTCTCTCTCTGATTCTTTCCTTCCCCCTCCCCTTCTTCTTCTTCTTCTTCTCCTCCTCCTCCTCCTTCTTCTCCTTCTTCTCCTTCTTTTCCTTCTTTTCCTTCTCCTTCTCCTTCCTCGTCTTCCTCCTCCTCTTCCTCCTCCTCCTCTTCTTATTTTATTTTTTTTTGTGGGTTCCACATCTTGCATCCCGATCCCACTCATCTCTTCAACCCTCACTTCCACTCTCTGTCCCTGAAACCTCCCCTTCCTAAAAAAATTAAAAGTGAAACCAAAAACCAAAACAAACAAAATCTCAGTGTGGAAGCAGTAGTGTGGCCCAGTGAGTCACACAGTGTACCTTTTAGTCCATAAATCTTTACTCGTAAGAGTTCATTGTAATGAGTCATCTGTCTGGTTGGAGGCCTCTGGTTTCTGCTACACTCTCAATACTAGGCCCTCACTGGGGCTCCTCTTGGATATCTTATTGTTGCCTTGTGTTTTGGAGGTCCTATTGCTTTGGATCTGCAAGTCCGGCCCCTTCATATGCTCCAGCAGTTCATAAATGAGGTGGATGTTGAAACGGACTAACTCATAGCCCTGTTTCTGGGCCTGGGTAGCTGGGTTAGTCAGTCCGCCAGCTTTCCTTAATCTTTACCTCCTGGGTGAGGTCTGCAGCACTGCCCCAGGTAGTTCACCCAGTGTAGCAGGCAGCAAAGAGTGGGGCCAATTCTACCGCTTTCACTCCTTCTGGTCCAGCTCACCTGCACTCACAGTGCCAGGGCCAGGTCTGTTTCACCCAGGCGAGGTACGGGGCCTGTTCTCCATATTGCTGCACTTGGTGAAGGCCAGGGCCAGCTCTGTCACGCTTATGCCCCAGAGGCTGGCTTTCCAGCCTGCTGCAGGCGGCAAGAGGTGGTGGTGGGGAGGACATATTTCCCTTATCATTGCCACCATATGGTGTACAAGGGAGGGGCTGGAGGCAGCTCTCCTGCTCCCATGTCCACAGGACTGGCTCCCCTGTGCCCCTGCCAACAGGGTCAGGTCTAGCGCACTGTCCATGCGAGGTGCAGGACCACTCTCCTGTGTGCTGCAGTTGGTTGGGGGGGGGGGGCAGGACTAGCTCTCCTACTCTCGTGACCCCGGGACCAGCTTTTCTGACCTGCAGTAGGTAGCAAGAGGCAGGTATCTCCCTCACCCCACGCCACCCTGTCACAGGCAGTTGGGCTAACTCTCTCACACTCGCATCTTCAGGGCCAGCTCATCTACACACCTCTGTCCTCTGCCAACATAGACAGCTCTATTGTGCTGCCCAGGAGAGATGCAGGGCCTCCACCTGCCTTCCTATATCCAGGTTGTTCCATCCTCCCATGGGAGAGAGGAGAATGGAGCATGGTCAGAGATGAGCTGTTGTCTCAGCACCAACTTGTCTTTTCCTTTTAGAACCTCCCAGTCTCTTCCCCCATCCCCTCCTCACTCATGTCACGCCCACCTCCAAAATCAATTAAAAACAAAACAACACACACACACACACACACACACACACACACACACACACGAAGCATGATTAATAAAAACTCAGGGTCAGAAATTGGGGTTCAACCTGAAAATCCAAACATCCAAACAGACAGCCACAGCTCTTACCTTGACCTCAGCAGTCCAGAAATGGCGATCCTGCCTCCTGGAGTCTCAGAAGGAAACTACATTACTAAGAGCTGTTTCCTCCCATTTTATAATCCTCTCTAGGGCTGGGATTAAAGGCATGCACCACTGTCATTAAAGGCATGTACCACCCAGTTTCTATGGCAACTAGTGTGGCTACTGGGATTAAAGGTGTGTGTTACCATAAACTGGTCTGTAAGGCTGACCAGTGGGACTGTTTTACTCTCAGATCTTCAGGCAGTCTTTGTATATTAAACTACAGTTAAAATCCACTATACACGCGTGCATGCACACACACACACACACACACACACTTCGCTTCTCCATCTAAGTGTTATTGTGTGCTGTGGTGTGTCACACAGTATACCCCTTTGTCCAATCAGGCCCACCCACAAAATGTTCATTGCAATGAGACGCTGGTGTGGTTCAAGGCCTCTGGCACACCATCCTCACTGGACCCTCACCCAAACTCCTCTCAGATAGCCTGCTGTCAGCATCCACTTCTTAAAGGAGAAAGTCAGATTTATCTGGCAAAGTGAAGTTAGCGAAGTGAGAGGCTGTGAATGCTGCGCTTCCTCGTAAAATTCCCTTCCCATCCTTTCTCCAAACATACTAGACTTAGTATATATGTTTTATATATTTTCTGACTTTTTAAAATTGCAAACTTACATTTCAATATGCGTAAGATCTTTCCAATTTATTTACCTTATAGGCAAATTAACTTCCCTGCAGGCTCTAAGGGTCCTTGGAGAAGCCTGGGCCCAGTGTGGAGCCTGTAGGGTCCCTACCTCCGTCACTGCTCTGCAGGCAGCGCGTGTGTTTGGAGCCCTTCAGGGAACAGTGAAACAAGACAGTTAGCCACACCATTTTGTTGTGTGGGTTTTAAAAAGGAGAACGTCCTTTCTCCCAGCTAGACTGCCAACATGGAGCAGGGCTACCCTTGACTTACCCCGAGAGCTATCAAGTTTTCTCTTCTCTTTTGAAAACACCTTCCCCCAAGTACTCTGCTTTCTCAGTGAGTTTCTCATTTAGTCAGCAGGCTGCTCTTCCGGAAGCATTTTCACCGCTTGGAGTTGCCTAATGGGTGGCAGGGAATTCCCAGCAGCCTTTGCTTTCTGTGTGTCTTTCATAGGCATCATGGGCCTAAGAACGACTCTGACAGCAGAGAAAAGGTAGTCAGATGTTCTCTTTCAAAAGGCAACTTTTTACTTAATTGTGTTTGATTTTAATGAATGTATTTGTGTGTCAGTGTGTGTGTGTGTGTGTGCATATATGTGTAGGCATGCATACACACACATGCAAATATGTATGAAGGCCTGAGGTTAAAGTTGGGGAACTTACTGCCCACAACGTAGCTTTGAAGAGATATATTTTTTAAATTGTATGTTTACGTGTGTCAGTGTACGTAAGTTCAGGTGTCTGCAGAGGCCAGAAGAGGGACTCAGGTCCCCTGAAGCTGGAGTTACAGATGGTTATGAGCTGACTGGTGTGGGTGCTAGGAATCGAACTCGGGTCCTTTGGAGGGCAGTATGTACTTGTAACTGCTGAGTCACTTCTCCAGCCCAAATGTGACTTCTTCTCATCAGAATTCCAAATGTGCCTATGTAGCAGTGCACAATGCGTCCTCCATGTCTCCCAGGCTCTTTTTGTCTTTGCGGTATCCATTTGCTGTGCACTTTGCTGAGGCATCCTGAAGCAGGCCATAGGTGTGCCACCTCACCATAGCAACCTTACAGTTTGTTTTTAGAAGGAAGTGGAATTTTTATATCTTACTACAATGTCATTTTCAACACCCCAGTCAACATGAACTCTATTTCTTAATACTTTCCATAGATAAAATATATCTGGTGAGATATTCTTTTTCTGAAGAACTAGATGCATAGAATGTCTCTCCTCTTTAACAACTCTATATTTTAACAGAATGTGCTTAACTCCGAGCAGGTTTTTAGAATGGAGATACTAATCCATGGCCCAGAGTGCCACACCATAGTGTTTCTAGCCAAGCAGGTCTCTGTGTCCCCAGCTACTCCAGGTCAAGACAGCTACTCTAGGACAGTTGTTTGTTTTGGTTTCAAGAGAATTCAAGTGTAAGATTCCTGTACCACATAGAAGGCCCACACTGTTGATCTCAAAGCCAAAACCATCACATGGAAGGATGCATTCTTATCTAAACTATTGCTTTTAAATATAAATATTTCAAATATGCTTAAGTTACAATGTGACGAATCTTCATGTTCACCCCTAAGATTTGTTTGTTTGTTTTCTCGAGACAGGGTTTCTCTGCGTAGTCCTCATTGTTCTGGAACTCAAAAATCTGTAGAATCTATAGTACAGGTTGGCCTTGAACTCAGATCTGCCTGCCTCTGCTTCCCCAGTGCTTGGATTAAAGGTGTTGACATCTCTGCCCCACCACCCATAAGATTTTAAAGAGACGTTAACTTTAACACTATAAATCTTTGTATTTATATATGCTTCAAGTACACATACATGTATGTGTGTATTTACACGCACGCACACACACACACACATGTTTTGTCAACTGACATAACTCCTTAGCTAAGGGTGGGGCTTTATGAACTTTTCTCTCATCAGTAATAGAATTTTGCCTGGCTTGATCTTGTGCAGGCAACAATAATAGCAAAATAATAATAACCCCCCCCGACCTATGACCTCCCTGTCACCATCTTTTAACAGATTTACACCAACTGTTCTTTTTGTTTGCTGATGTTCCCTCAATCTCATGTGGCAGAAGGTGTAGTCCTGACCCAGACGGAAAATTGTCTCCTTGCCCTTTAAACAAAATCCACACCCTATACCTTCTCTGTGAGACCCTGCATGGCCTGACTTCTACTGCCTCCCCACTGAAGCGAGTGCTTATTTCCCTTCTCCAGTGCTCATTTCGCAACAGACGCTCTCCTGTCTCAAGCTGTTGCCCGTTCTGTTCCCTCTGTGTGATGACTGTCCTCTGAAATAAAGACATACAGCCACACGTCTCATCTATTTAAATCAACGCTGGGATTCATTCCAGACACGTGACACATCAAATGTAAAGTCGCATAAATTAAAGAGGAGAAAAAAGTAAGGAAAGATTAAATATGGCAGGAGACACGGGTACAGCCAGGATCAAGGCTAAGACTGCATACTGTGCCCCGAGCCATAGGCTCGCTCTGGGTGGGCCATTTGGTGCTGAGTTTTCTAGTATCCAGTGAGGAAGGATCAGTTACACACAACCATATGGTAAAAAACAGAACAAGCCCCCTGAGAGCAACAACTGCTCTTTGAGAATAAAGAGAAACTTTTTACCTGAGTGTGGCTGTAAAAAGAATGGCAGACAGCGGGGCCATGACTCCGTAAGAGTCAATCTCGCAAAAGCTAGCTTCCCAGTGACCTCCTGGAGTCTGACTGCACCCTGCCCAGAGCGGCTGGTTAATTCTCATGTGCAGGGTGGGGGTGGGAGGGTGTAAGGTGCTGTCCAGCACGTGGTTATGGCTGCTGCTGTCTGTGCTACTACTGCCTGCTTTCAGAGTTTGTCCACCTGGGCATGCTCAGAGCAGGCGTGCTTCTTGGCTTTTGATGTAACTTCCGTCTCTGTCTTAAGCCAAATACTGCTGACTTGTACTATCATGTGGTTTCTCCTATCCCACCCCGAGGTCTGAGCAACCACTGGGAAAAGTGGGTTAGATCCCCAAGAAGTAGTTTTTTGTTTGTTTGTTTGTTTTGCCTACTACTCTACGCGGATCTACGGTGGACGATGGGAGACTGTGTTGTGTGCAGCCGTTCTGCAGGCCGCCCGCTGGACGGCGCTGACTGACGGTCTACGGAACTACATGCGGTGCCAGGCCGGGGATCGAACTCGGGTCCTCGGGCGGAGCGGTCGGGCGCTCTGCCCCCTGAGCCGTCTCTGTCCAGCAGGTCCCAGGAAGTATTTTGAGAATTCTAACCCTCCCTCATATTGGTCGTTGGTTTCAATCTCTGGGTCTCTGTTGTCTCCCTGCGGCTATATTTCTCTCCTTCTCCATCTTCCTGGAGACAGGGCTCTGACATGTAACTTAGCCTGGCCTGGAATTCATGATCCTCCTGCTTCATCCCATTGAGCGTTGGGGTTTCTGGTGTGCACCACCAGGCCCAGTCTCTTAATGCTAGATTAAGAGATGTTCTAACCTCTCCGATGCTTCCTGTTGACCCCCAGAAGTCACTCGCCTGTCCTTTAGCTCAATAATGTGTACATGTTCACAGCCACTGAGAGTCAAAGACAATGGAGCCAGGAGACAGAATGTGTTTTCCTGAGCTGTATAGAAGTCTCCTCTTGTGGGAGCTGTCCACTAAAGGAGCTGTTTGGAGACTTGCTGACTCCACTGCCCACATGGGGTCCTCTCTGCCTGTGCCTGTGCGAGACAGGCTGAAGTCGCTGTGAGCTTCAGTTATGACTCTGTTGTTTTTCCTACAGGTAGTGCCAAGTGAAAGCAGAACTGAATGCGCCAGTCACAGTTAAAGATGTCCAAGCTTACGGAATTCTTTTAGTACCACACTTAGGCAATGGTTTGGGATGTGTCTCCTGCAGGGCCCGTTCTCTTTGCCCCTCCCACTTGGATCTGGTAGAGATTAGCGAGCGCCATTGGCTCCCTCAAGCTCCACTGATAACAAAGCTTTCATCACCGGGCACTGGAACTGTTCACGGGAACAGAGGTCACCGGCGTGACGCTCGGCTGACAGATCGCCTTTTGTTCTTTCCTTTCAGGTTCTCTCTTCTGATCCCAGCTACAATTTATTTGAACGCTGAGGTTTTTATTAACCATCCTGTTTCTATTTTGTGCTTTATGACAAGCCGTGGGTGATGAAGATAAGGCCGTGTGCAGCTGACTGAAGGTTAGCCTTAGAGGGGGCCAGAAAGCGAGAAGGCTTTTGTGCAAAGCCTGGATATGATTAACTGCTGGATTTGCCCAGGGATGTTTAGCTTTTATGGCTATTGTTGTTTATTAAATTCCTGCAGAAAATAACTTTTGCGATAAATCCAAAAACTTTATAGGTCTTAAATGCCCTTTCCCTAGGAAAGCAGTTATTTCTGTAATGTAGTTGCCGATTACACAAGGTTCTTTAGAAGGGCAAATGTTCTGTAGCAGCAGGAGAGACCATACTTGTTAATTTTCTTCTGGACAGTGCCAAAGAAGCATGTAATCAATCATCGACTTTGGTTGTGCTAAAAATACTCTTGCTGACTTCGTTTTTAATAATAGTTGCTGTAAGTAATAGGTGCACCTTGGACACTCACTATGACCCCGGCTATGTGTTAGCAACATATACTACAATACTGTCTCATATCTGGAACCGTTTTGAATCCTCTCTTTGTTTCACGGATTTGTCAATTAGCTTTCTGAAAACCTTATAGCTTACACATTGGTGGACGCATGTCCCCAGCTGGGCTTGACAATCGCCTTTGCTCATTTCTCAGCCGTTGTCATTAGAATTTTGTCCTGGTATCTGCAGCTCTATTCTCTTATACTTCCGGTGTCCCCACTGTGGGAAGACTCCAGGGGGAGGGTTTTCCTGGCAGGGGGACCACACTGGTCTCATTGTATTACTTTCGGCTTTGGTGTTGGCTGCTAACAGGGTGTCTCATTCTCCTCTGACTGATCTGTTTCACCTCTCTCTAGGCATCAGCAGCTTGGGTGGGACATCCTTTCATGGTACAAACCATCCCAGAATCCAAGATGGATGTCGTGATAGGTAGAAGTTCTCAAGGCCCCAAACTCCCAAGGTCAGGCCTTGCATAGGTCTTCAGATGTGGCAGCACAGGCCTGCATTCTTAACTCTTGGCAGATAGGAGCAGCAGTTTTAGGGGTTTAAGGTCACTGTTGGCTACAAAGAGGGTTGAAGGCCAGCCTGATTGGTATACATGGGATCCTGCCTCAAAGTCTACAAAGCAAAACAAGAAACTAGCATAGGTCACTCTCTTTCTCTACAGCTGCTGCTCAAACACACGAGGCAGACGGCCTGGGGAAATGGCTCTGTGCTTACGAGTGCTTGCTGCTCTTCCAGGGGACTGAAGTTCCAGGGCTCATACTATGAAATGGCACGGTGCGATTGGTAATAAAAGATTCGCCAGACTAGCTTAATACAAAATATACAGTTTTAATAAACAGAAGAAAGGAAACTTACAAAAACCAGGGTTCCAGCAATCCAGGAACGCAGAAGGCAAAGAGGAGGGGGCAAGCGCACCTGGATCTTTTATTTGTTTTGTGTGGCCCCAGGGGGACACACCCTAAGCAGAATGTGATTGGCTGAAGTTCCCCATCAATACTATCTGACTTACAAGTGCCTGTAACTCCAGTTTCAGGGGATCTGACAACCTGTGGTCTCCATGCATGTCTACACCATCTACACACCCTCATACACCCTCATACACACACACACACACACACACACACACACACACACACACACACACACACACACACACAGAGTGATGGCTATTCTTGGTTTTCAATTTGACTACATCCGGCATGAACTACAATCCAGAAATGGAGGGTACACCTGTGAGAGATTTTTCTGCTTGGTTCAAAGCAGGTGAATCCACTTCTCGTTTGGACCTTTGAGATAGGAAGACACACGCCTTTGATCTGTATCTGAGGCAGGAAAACAGACATTTAATGCAGACCTTGAGATGGGAAGGCACACCTTTAATTTGGGCCACCCTTTCCTTCTGGAAGGTGTATTGTGTCCTATGTCGGGATTCCAGAATATGCTGGAGACCAGCTGAGATATTCAGCCTTGTGGGACTGAGCAACTACTGGGTTCTTGGGGCTTTCATTGTTGGATGAGCTGGACTGCTGGACTGCAGCCTGTAAATCATTCCAAGAGACCCCATAACACACGCGCATGCACACGCACGCGCGCGCGCGCGCGCGCACACACACACACACACCATTCATTCTGTAAGTTCTGTTACTCTAGAGCACCCTGAGTATAGCACACACACAAAGATCAGCTCACATTGGGTTGACAAACCTGCACCACCACTCCCCACTCTCATGAGTTCCAGGGATTTGAACTCCAGTCCTCATGCTTTGACAGCAAGCACTTACTCACTAAGCCATCTCCCGAGCTCCATTTTTTCTTAAAGACAGGATCATACTATATAGCCCAGGCCAGCTTTGAGTTCATGAAGCTCCTGCATCAGCCTTCTGAGTGTTGGGATTATAAATGATATCAGCATTGCGATCTCTCTTTGTGTCTCTTTTAAAAAATATTAACTAATTTTTCTTTTATATGCATTGGTGTTTTCCCTGCATTTATGTCTGTGTGAGGGTATCAGATCCTCTGGAACTGGAATTACAGACATTTGTGACCTTCCAGGTGGATGCTGGGAATTCAGCCTGGGTCCTTTGGAAGAGCAGCCAGTGCTCTTAGTTACTGAGCCATCTCTCCAGCCCCATGATCTCTTCTCTTCTTGTTTCATGGGGCTGATCTTCTTTTTCAAATAGCCAACTCTGACCACTTTTAAAAAAGAACTTCTGCTTCTTTCTCCTTTCCTTTCTGTTGGTGCTGGTCTAGAGCCCTTATCTCCCTGTTCTAGTCTAGTGCTACCTGTTAATTCACTTCATGTGAGTAAAGACAGTCTGTGGGGCCAGCGAGAGTGCTCAATAAAGGCACTTGCTGCCAAGACTAATAATCTGGGCTGGATCCCTTGGACCCACATGATAGGAGAGTTTCAAGTTGCCGTCTGACCTTCCACAAGTATGTCTTTGCATGCACATGTACATGTGCACACACACACGATAAATAAATATAAAATAAATAAAGTAACATTTTATTTGGCATGTGGAGAGGGATAAATATACCACGGCACGTAGAGTGGGTGGAGGTCAGAAGGCAACCTGTAGGAGTCGCTTCTCTCTCTCTTCCACTGTGTGGGTCCTGGGGATTGAACTGAGATCATCAGCCTTGCAGCAAGCCTTTCCTTGCCGAGCCATCTCACTGACTCCCAGTGTCTTTCAAAGAGTAAAAAAATGCCCCTACCTATCCAACTAATGTCTTTGCCCTGCCTCTGTTTTTTTCTCAAGTTAGTGAACATTTTGTCCTTACTGTGGGGTGCTCATGGCCTATTGCCTTGAAGCCAGCATTTTGCCAGTCTGCTCGTAATTGCCAATGGGACCAGCTGCTGCTGTGCTTCCTCCTCCTCCTCTTTTGGCTCAATTGCCAGGCTCTCCTGGCATGAAGCTGACCCTTTTCCTACTACCCCCCCCCCCATTACCTTTGCCTCTGACTGATTCCACAAAGCAGCTTTGCACACACTTTTTCTCTTTCCTCAACCCCTCTGTTCAGGTGTGCCTAACCTCATCCCTTACAAGACTCAACTATTCAAAGTGCACCCCCCCCCCTTTTTCTCTTCCTGCTCTTCCCACAGCAGCTGGGCTCAGGAAATTCCACTAAGAAGAAACCTACACCCTGTCACTTCTCTGGGAGATCCTCCTCTCCCACCCTCTCTGCTGGGAACGTGAAGTTTTGAAGCTGCAGGCTCTGCTGGCTTCCCCCAGACTCAGCGGTATGTTAATGAGTCTCCCCCAATCTAATCAAGAGCCTCCTCCAATCTAATGATGAAAGTGGGTTGTTTGGTGGAGCTCTGCTTGAGGCCAAATTGTGGTGCAGCTTTTAAAATCAGTCTCCTGTTTAGACCTTAGTCTGATAAATTAAAGAAAAGTACCTTATCCAGTGTAGCTTTAGGATCACAAATCATGTAGGCTTGTGGGGCTGGAATCATTTGCTAGGAAGAGGCCAGCACCATCTCGAAAGTTCTGCTCTAGTGCATGGCTTATTCAGTATGTGTTGAGTAAGATTATTAACACTCGGCAGATGTTGAATGAACTTATATTATTGAATAAGATTAAATCTCATTATTCGGTAATGTCTGACCGTGAGACTAGTCATGATGAAGACGCTGGTGGCTCTTGCCTTTAGCGTTGTTCTGTCTCTCCTGACCCCAGGCTGGCTCTTCTCAGGCAATGTCCTGCTGGGGCAAACCCCTAGGTGCTTCATGCCTGGCTCGGTTTACCTAGCCCCTTTTACATAGCTGTCACCAAACATTCCTCCTGTGTCCCTAGGGAATACATCTGTGACTTCTAGTTTCTCCGCCTTGACCACGTATTGCTTACAAAGCCGAGAAACGTGCTTGGTTGCACTGTGGGAAACCCAACTCCAGTAGCAAACCCTCCTCATACAGATGATGATACATCTTCCATGTGCTCGGTGTGACACTTTGGCTGAGTAATCACAGTGACTGGTCACGCTGCCCCGTGATTTTTCTCATGCAGAATGTCATTAGCTCTGAACTTGTGCCTTGTGTCAGCCATGAAAATATCAGTGCAGGATCTCCCTGAGGGTAATCTGGGCTATTTACTGCTTGATCCTTTGGACCTTCCCCTCTTTTCCCCTCCCTTCCACCCCAGCTTATTCATGACTATTTAGCACAGGATAAATCCCACCCATCCTGGCTCACTGAGAGTTGAGCTGGGCTCCCACGGTGCTCCCTGCTTGGCGAAAGCCAAGTTCCTCAGCTGATAGCAGTGGCCACAGGACAGACAGACAGATGTGTACTCCACACATATGCTTTGCTGCCTGGGGAGCAAACTGCTCTTTGGTGGGAAACACTTAATCAGCAAGAAGTTGGCCTCCGGTTCATGCCTCAGCTCAGCTCTGTAAACACGGCTGCTCTGGACTTTAGTACTTCCTGACACTAGACGCTGCTAGCTTTTCTTTTGCCTTCTGAGGAAAAGCACCCCTTCCTGTTCATACACAGGGACGCTGTTCTCATGAACGCGGAGGCAGCTCAACCGGGGCTAGAAAATGTGAATGGCTGACTCAAGTTGCGTTCTTTACTCTTATTTTGCAGTTTCACGTTCCATTGCTCCCTTGAGTAAGCACAGGAATGCTTAACTCTAATACCTAACACTTAAAATGGGATAAAAATAATTCCCGCAGAGTCTTTGTCCTGCCATCTAGACTTTCATGTGCCATTCACTACCGGGGCCTATTAATCGTATATACACAGAAAATCCATGGCCAGTGATGCTGTAGTCCGATGCTGTGGAGGCGAACCCTGAAGACACAGCAGCTGCTAGCTTTCAGCAGCGTTTTTTGCCCATGCCCCGAGGAGTAAGCTTCTATCTCAGGAGCATACCCTGGATGATCACGGTCAGCAGCAGAAGGCAGGCCTCTGAGAGCAGAGCTGGATTTGCAGATGCTCATATGTGCTGCAGAGAGATCGCAGCTGGAGCCTGCAAGGGCTTTGGCCCCGGCGAACACGCCATGCAGACAAGGGGAGGCAGCGTAAGCAGAGAGCTGCAGAGCTGCAGACTGAGTCAAAGCTGCCTTTTGCTCCTGGGCTTACAGAAGGGAACACAGCTGCTATGAGAAAGCCAGTATTAGGGGAGAATATGCAAGAGGGCCGACTGTGTGGGTTTGAGTGAGAATGGCCAATGTAGGCTCGTGTATGTGACTGCTTGGTCCCCAGTTGGTAGAATCATTTGGGAAGGGTTAGGAGGGATGGAGGTGGTATGTCGTTGGGAGTGGGGTTTGAGGTTTCGAAAGCCCACGCCAGTCCCAGTTAGCTCTCTCTGCCTCATGCTTATAAATCAGGGTGTTTGTTGTCAGTTACTGCTCCAGCACCAGGCCAGCTGCGCCATACTCCCCACCACGATGGTCTGAAGCCCCCAATAAACACTTTCTTCTGTAAGTTGCCTTGGGCATAGTGTCTCATCCCAGCCATGGAAAGTAGCTGAAACACCAGCATCACTTGCTAGTTTGTCATTTGCTTCTTCCTCAGCTCGCACCTTAACTGTTTGGCTCAGTCAAGGGAGCAGCAGCTCCCCAGCAGGATCAGGGACGGAAGGTGTGGCAACCTGATTTAAAGGACTGGGGCGGAGGTGGCTAGTGGGTTCAGGTTGAGGCACTGTCTGTGGTTGTATGTCTATTCTTTTTAGGGTGGCATGCTGGAGGGGTCTTGTGGGGGGACCGCTAATGCTCAGGGTATTAAAGTGGAGCTCTTCCTGTCTCTGCTGTGATCGCCTTTGTTTCAATATTTTATCTCAGCTAGCAAATGCGGAGGGTGTTGTGGAATTATTATTTTAACTGGGCAAAGGTGTGTCGCATTTGTTTATGCTGTGGAATATTACTTTAGCTGTGTAAAGGGGTGTTACTTTTGTTTATGCTGCATTTGTTTAATTAGGAAAAGCTGGTTTACCTTGCCTGCCTAAGGCACTGATAAACAGCTGAACAGCCAAATGCTAGGCAGGAGAAAGGACAGGTGGGACTAGCAAGCAGAGAAAAAATAGGAGAACTCTAGGCTCGAAGAGGAGGAGGAACAAGAGAGATTAAGGAGAAAAGAGATGCCTAGGGCCAGAAGCCAGGCCACACCAGCCAGCAGACAGGAGAAATAGTGAAGGTAAGAAGCACAGAAAGTAAAACGCCCTGAGGCAAAAGGTAGGTAAAGAGAAACAGGTTAATTGAAGGTAAAACAGCTAGTCAGAAGTGTGCCTAACTAGGCCAAGTATTCAAAACTAGTAATAAGTCACTGTGTTATGATTTGAGAGCGGGTTGGTGGTCCAAAAGAAAAAGTCTGATACAAGAGGGGCTGACCTATCCTCTCTGATGCCCCCCTCACTTGCTGCCTGTCTCTTCTTAGGAGCCCTGTTTGTGTTCCCAGTCCAGGTGGTGGAACTGTCTGTGAGGCCATGGATAGGATGAGTAGACGGGACTTTTTGAGAGATGAATGAGGCTAATGAATGTCCTCACAAGTGGACCCCGGAGAGCTGTCATTCTCCTTTGCCCCTAAGAGTAGTGTGGACTCTCCAAGCAGTGTTTCTAAGCCCAGAGAAGGGTGTGATGTGCCTTCTAGAAAAGGCTACATGCCCATAGGTCTTGTTGCCTGTGACTTTGACACTAAGGGATCTGTGATGCTTGCCAGATAAGGTCTTTGAAGAGGAACATACAAAAGAGGGGTAGTGAATTGAAGATGTTATGACTAGAAGCTGACAACAGCCCTTCCTAATGCCCCTAGTGAATATGGCTTAGCATTTGCAACGACATTATAATGCTTGAATAATGAGTACCTTTTTATTGTGGAGATTGAAACTCCAGGAATTTTATGTTTACTGCGTGTGTGTGTGTGTGTGTGTGTGTGTGTGTGTGTGCGTGTGTACGTACCTGTGCACGTGGAAGTCAAGAACGAAGAACTGCAGTGTTGTTGACTGCCTGCCTCAGCTTCTCCAGTGCTAGGATTATAAGCCCTTGCCTCCATGCCCAATTACTGTATGTAGATTTGAAGATTCTCATGCTTCATGCTTGCACACAAGCTCTTTCCCCACTGCACTGTCTTCCTGGCCTTTTTTTTTTTTTTTTTTTAAGGCAAAGCCTTACTTCTCTGTTGGCCTGGGAGTTGGGACTCCTCCTACCTCAGCCCCCAAACAGAAGCTCCAAGGACTTAAAGGTCGTGCAACAGAGTAGTGGGCTAATGAGTGTTAACCGAAACCTTCATTTGCTCAACAAATATTTATTGAGCCTCTACTCTTGAAGCAGGCGCTGTGTACATTTGCGTCTCTGGCTCCTTAACCTCCAAACCAAATGCATGTGAACAGAGTCTGGCCCTCTTCAGTGAGTCATTACAAATATACTCAGTTGTTCAAATTGTCAACTCTTTTTGAGTTTCACCAAAAATATTTACTGTATGCTTTTGGTCTCCAGTCTGCAGGCCCACAGAGACGTCTGTGAGATGTCGGAGATGTTTTTCTAAGTTGCAAAATTTTCCAGATGAATTCCATAATGGGGATATGTTAACAGTATATTGTTGGAACATCTCCAGGGAAAATAGCTTTGGTTAAGGAGAAAAAAAATAGTAAGAAACAAAACAAAACAAAAACCAAACCAATCTATGATCATTGAGTAGTCACAGGAGGAAATATTTCGCAAAGATGTATTTATTTATATTTTCCTCTTCATCCCAAAGTCGGCTAGGTAGTGGGATGTCTGGGCAAAAAGATTTGTAAATCTGCGGTTGACTTTTTGGCCATGGAATTATGTTACTCCACTATAAGTGGATTGCTTTAGCTAATTACTTCTATGAATAAATTTCCGAGTATTTCAGGAAGTATTCTTGGGTTGCTTCACATCATTTTCGAAAATGTGCTGTATTTTCATGTACTGTTAGACGCGGAAAATGGAGACAGAACTTTTTGACTTGGGTGGGCATTTCTGTGCACGTTTCCCTCTGAAGGAAGCAGTGAGAAAAGGACAGATAGAAACGTCGGGGCTGAGAACGCAGCAGTGTTTGTGTAGCGTGGCTCAAACAGTTTGTGTAGACCAGATGTTTAATTTAGGCTCAGCAAGCCTTTGCCCCCTGCACAGACATACCCAGAATATCACAAGGAGAAGATTCTGAGAAGAGCAATTAAAGTTGGTGTCTAGGAACTGGAATAGCGTCCACTGAAAACAGAGCATCAGGAGCTGCCTGTTTCCCTTGGGAAACGAGACTGGCTCCAGTGTGAAACGGACTGCCTTGCATTCTGTAAGAAGTCAAGCCGGGGTTGATGATTGGCCCTATAATTCTCGTAACTCAGAGACAGAAGCAGGAGGATAGCAAGTAGTAAGTCTGCCTGGGCTGCAGAGTGAGTCTAAGGTTAGTCTGGGCAGCTGAGTGTTACTTATCTCGAAACTCAAAAGAAGCCAAGGGTCTCCAGTAATAGCCCTTGAGTGCTTCTGCCCCAGGTATTGCTGGACAGTCCTTGTGCATCGCTCTCATCTGCCCTTCACGGTAACTGTAAGCGAACGGCAGCACAGCAACGCCATCTGCCTCCTCCAGCTTTTAAACTGACAGGTTTTTTTCTTTGCAGATTTTCTTAAAATAAAACTTGAAGATTGTCTTTAGTAGTCTTATTATTTGAGTATTTCATACATTGTGATTTGATTCTATCCACCCCCCATCTCCTCCCAGATCTACTTCCCGTATTCCATACCCACCCAGTTTTTGTGCTCCCAACTTCAAAAACAAAACAAAACAAAAGCTCATCAAGTCCTATTAGTGCTGACTATGCACTCTTGGGTGTGTGGCATCGACGGCGTCCTGTTAGACCTAGCAGGGGCCCATGTCCTAAAGAAAGCTAACAGTCCCTTCCTGGGAAACCATCAGTTACCAATGACTCCTCATCCGGGAGTGAGAACTGTGTGCCTAACTCCTCCATCCAGGCTGGCAGTGAGAACCGTGTGCCTAACTCCTTAAGTCAGGTTTGGCCTGTCTTAAGCTTACACAGGTGCTCGAAGCCTTCGCTGCAGCAGTGAGACAAATGGAAAAGGTCAAGGGGATACGAACAGGAGAGGATATGTTGTAATTCTATTTGCGGAGGGATAGGATTCTGCACACAGAAGGCCCTAAAGACTTTGCTAGGAAACTCTTTACAGCTTCTCCTTCAGCTAAGCTGCAGGATACTAAGTTAACACGCTGGAACAACATTGGTTTGGGTGTTTTTGTTTTTTGTTTTTTTTTTTTTCAAGACAGGGTTTCTCTGTATTTTAGAGCCTGTTCTGCAACTAGCTCTTGTAGACCAGGCTGACCTCAAGCTCACAGAGATCCACCTGCCTCTGCCTCCTGAGTGCTAGGATTAAAGGCGTGCCCAGCTTGGTTTCGTTTTTTTAAACGAAGGATTTAGAGTGGCAATAGTAGGGGCGAGGACAGGAATGTTCACAGTAGAACGTTAGGCTGTGAAAGGCTAGGGGTGGAGACATTTGGGCCTATGACCTGCGCATTCTGTCAACTCTGGGGGACAGCGTGTGAAGCTGCTTAACCCCCTATCCATTTTTCTCAGTTGTGATAACTTTTTCTCTTCTGGGAGTTCTCAACCAATGAGATGACGATCCATGGTCCTTTGGATGCTGAAGCATCTTGAGAGAGATTCTGACCGTCTCTCGGCAACACAAGTTTCTCTGTGTTTTAATAAGCTGACACCCTACAGTTCCCAGAGAGGGACCCTGCAAGAAGGGCATCTGGCATATAAGAAACTTTATTCTTTAGCCAATATAATAAGTCTTATGTTTATAGTTCATCATCAAAATGCTGCTCACTTAAAATAGATCGATTAGCCAAATAATTGCCCACTAGATACACACGGGAGTAATTAGGCCCAGCTGCTGTTCCTGCCTGTCAAAAAACTAAAGCCAATGACCTGGAACTCATATGCTTAGACCTGTCGTGTTCTTAAATCCCTTAGACCAATTTAAAGGACTGGCTGCCTGGAGGCAAATTAACCTCCTTTCATTTAAAACGTATTATATACCAGTAATTACCAGATAAGTAAGAAAATAATTTAATGTTCAGGTACTCGTTTGTGCTTCTAAAATTTGATATAACTCAAAATACTGCAGCCGTTCTTGGGTGAAATGAGACTGACCATGAATACTTTCCAGAGCTTTAAAGAAGCAGCCCCCGTGTTCATAAATAGTAGGAAGTATGTGTTCCTGTTTCATTAGGTGTAGGGAATTGCAGCTAACTCTTGAGCCCCAGAAATCCTACCCCATCCTTTAAAAACGAACACTCTTTTCTCTGATTGACCAGAAATAGCTCTGCCCATTCACGGCCTAATTGTAAAATTATAGCGTGGAAGTATTTGCCTTAGGGGACAGTCATTAGTCTTTTGAGGGACTGAGAGGTAGAAGCCCTAACTGAAATCCTTCTCTTTTCTGCCTGACCCCTTCTCTCAAGCATGACCTTGTGTGACCTTGGTTATCACATTCACAATATAAGCAACACTGGGAATAAATTGTCCGAGCAGGTACAGGTATGCACAAACACCCCAGACTCCTCCCAGGCGGGGTGGGAAGTGAGCATGGTGTTCTCTCCGCCTTGTGAAGTGGTGTGTGCTTATGTGCACAGCTATAGTCCTGGGTGCCCGGCAGATGGAGCACACTGGTGGACTCTGAGAAGCCAGTGAACCCCAGTGGACGCGGACTTGGCCAGCAGCTGCTGTCAGTGGGCTCTGTAGCTCGGTCAGTTTCCTGTGAGCTGAACTGAGTGTGAGAACTCCCACCCGAGGAGCTCACAAAGCCAGCTCCTAGGCTGGGCCCAGTCATAACTGTTTTTGAATGGAGTTTTATTGGAACACAGTCACATCCCTTCCTTCCTGTGCTGCCTATGAGGGTGTTCTCCCATCATGATGGCTAAGTCATCGTACCAGATACTTCATGGCCATAAAACCAAAAGGATTTGTTGTCTGGCTTTCCCTGGAAATTCTCTGAGAGAACCCCATTCAAACAGTTTTTCAAAATCTGCCTCCTAACTAGCCATGGTGCCTGCTTGCTTGTTTCTCAGTTTTTACTCAGTTTTCACCCGTCACTAGTGAGCTATGTGGCAGAGCCTGGGGGAGAGAGAGCTGTGCTCTCTCCCATGCCTTAGACTTTGTCTTTGGATTTCCCTTTGAATGGGGCACAGGCATGGTGCAGTCACAAACACAGTGTAAAATTGTGAACAGAATTTCAGAGCCAGCTCCTGGGCCTAGGGCAAGCTCTTTCAAGGTTCAGGTGAAGATGCAGGGGCCATCAGAGGGAGAGAGGCTGGCCAAGGTCCTATGTCTAGGTGATTGCTGGCAGGTGTCCTTTGGGTCCTCTTCCCACCATCAAACATTGCTACCACCCTTCTGCACATGCCCAGATAAAACACCCTCAGGAAGCCTTTTCTTTCACAGTGAGAATTTTTCTTTTTCTTTTTTTTTTTTTTTGCTTTGTTCTACCAAACACAACTTTATATTAGATTTGCCAGAAGAGATGATTAGTGGTCAGAAGAAAAAAATTGAAAATGACAGTTTCCTTCTCCATTGTTTATGCAGTCAGAAAAATGAAATACCGAATATTCAAGACTATTCCTTCATTATTGTTTATCCAGTTGTCCCATGGCTTGTGTGCTGGTTAGTTTTTTGTCAAATTGACACAAACCAGTCACCTGGGAAGGAATTGCCTCTATCAGACTGGCCTGTGGGTGTCTGCTGTACATTTTCTTGATTAATGGTTAATGTGGGAGGGTATAGACTGTGGTGGGCAGTGCTAGCCCTGGACAAGTGGCCCTGGGTTGCAGAAGAAAGCAGGCTGAGCAAGTCATGAGGAGCAAGCCAGTAAGCTGCATGCTTCCATGATTTCTGATTTAGTCCCTGTTCTGATTTTCCTTGATGGTGGAGTGAAAAGTAGAAGAAGAAATAAACCATATTCTCCGTGAGTTGCTTTAGGTCATGGTGCTTATCATAGCAGCATGGAAGCAAGTTAGGAACCTACCATGGAGGAAAATGTGTAACGCTTCTTGTCAGCAGTTCCAATGCCTACTTTGTAGCCTAGTGTTAAGACACTGTGATAAAGCATTGTGCTTTTAGTGGTTATTTTAGCAATATTTTCAGAGTCATGCTTTGCGTTTGTTGAATCAGTTTTATAAATCATTGTTCCTCATTGAGCTCGAAGTTATGCTATATCCATTCATATGCATTTTATGCTTTGTAAATAACTTGCAGTCACCATGTAAGCCTTATTTGATATTTCCCATTTTCCTCTCTCCAGAGTCATCGCTATTTGTAACTAATATTGGACCTTTTATTACTATTAAAAAATCAAGTCTTAGACTAGAAAAAAAGCAGTATTTGATCTTGTGACCCTTGTCTTTAGTCCTGTCATTAGCATGGGATCTTTAATCCCATTGGAGCCCTAATACTGCATGGTGTGAAGTGGAGCTGTGTGGCTTACTGGTCGACCTCAGTAATCGCCATCCCACTCCTGAGTTTATCCATGACTTGGCAACAGCAGCACTAACCTCTCGCAGGATTGCTGAGAGAGGAAAATTGGTAGAGCACAGGTCCCTCTCTTTGACATGGGAAACCCTGGAACACTGTAATTTGGGGCTTTTGTATAGGCAGTCCAGGGTGCTTGAATGTATTGGTATTATAAATTGAGATTAAAGCAATAGTACCAGATTAAGTGACCTGAGTTTTAGGCCAAGAGTGTTTGATGTCCCTCTGCTTCCTGAAAGGAAAGACCGTCAGCTGTGGTTTAGACTCATAGAAAGGACTTAGGAGATTCTCCTGACCCCCAGGGACAGGAGGGACATGTGGCAGTTCTGTAGTGAATGAAGGAAGAATAGTGTCCTCCTTGAGAGGAGTAGAGGAAACAGTAAAACGCCATCAACAGTGTTTGTCAAGGCTCCTTCCACAAACTTACTTGAATGTTTTGGACCATAGCTGAGGCGCTGCAGAATGAGGTCACTAGAAGAAGACGATGCTGCTGTGTCAGGGTGTTCCTTCTAAGAGCGCTTTCAGTACAGGCTGGTATCCAACTGTATGGGACAGATTGCTCTGTGTAATAAAGGGGGGAGCTGTCTTCCTTACTCAGTTCTGAGTCAGAGATGGAGTCTACACGATTTTAACACAGTGACTGTTTCGCCTCTCTGTAATCCCACTACAAAGTGTCTTATAGACCCAAGCTTTTTAAGGGTTTCCTAGCATTTTATTCTAGGTTACAGGCTTCACATTTTAAAAGAAGCCTAGGGTCAGGGCCGCAGGGATGGCTCAGTGGTTAAGAGTGCATACTGCTCTTTCTTGCAAAGGGCCTGAGTTTTGTTCCCAACACTAAGGTCAAGCATCTTCCAGCAGGGAACTGATGCTCGATTCTGGACCCCCAGTGCGCCTGGACTCATGCACACATACCCTCCTGCTCATACATGTACACACAATCCAAGTCTTTAAATGCTAAGAAGAATAACATAAACTCAGTCCCAGTCAATTGTTTCCATCTCAGGAAAGAGCTTTGCTAAGATGGGCCGAGCCGTGTCCAGGGTTCTTGGCTCGCAGAAGGAAATTAACAGAGCAGAGAAATCTGGATTTCATTCTGTGGATGATTGCCAGCTTAAAAAAGTGAACCAGCCCTGGGTATGTCTTCTTGGTCACACTCTGACCTGAAGAGGTCGTGGTCGTTTGTATTTAGAAATGAAGAGTTTTTGCTTCTGCAGCATGCTTTTATTTTTCGACACTTGCAAGAAAACCCTCCCTGTCTGTCAGCTCCCAATGCTGTCTCTGTGCTCTGTGTATTATGCAGCTCAGAGGACTGCTTCCAAAAGGATGGGAAGTTTGGGCAACTCAAGGTCCTCCCTTTCTGTAGTCTTTGGTCTACTGCTTTGTTTTTTGCCTTTGGAGAAAGAGAATAGAGCCAACCCAGCACATCTGGACTGATGTTAAGTCTGTCCTATGTTCAGATCCAACGACTGGCCATAGCCTGGAACCAATGTGACCATAATAAACCCCTCAGTGGATTCATCTTGTCCTTCATGTGCTAGGGTTTCTTGAACCTTTTTATTTTTTATGTGTATGGGTGTTTTGTTTGCATGTACATCTGTGCACCACAAATGTGTCTACTACCCATGGAGGCCAGACAAGTCCTGGGACTGGATTTACAGATGGTTGTAGCTACCACATGGATGCTGAGAACAAACCAAGGATCCCTAGAATAACAGCTAGTGCTTTTAACCACGAAGTCATCTCTCTGGCCCCTCTTTAATCTTTTAGAGTTACATTTATTTATCTGCATATACACACATGCATGCTTTGGGGAGTCTAGCCTTCACACCAGGTATGTCCTGGGGATAGAACTCAGGTAGCCAGGTTTGGTAGCAAGCACCTTTGCCTTCTGAGCTATCTCGACAGCCCACGTGATACAGCTGCTGAACCCATTTCCTGGGTGCTTCTCTCTGCTGTCTCTGCTACAGTCTCAGTTTCTTTACAAGTCACCTGTTCTTCTTGTTGTTGAGCCACCCAGGATGAACCCCTCTCCTGCCCCAGAGCAGTCTGCCCAGACACCTCAGAGTGGGGGCAGAGAGACATGTGTTTTCAGGTGAGATTTGCAAGGCAGTGCAAATACAGAAAACTGTGTCATCCAAGAAATATGTCAGAGAGAGAAGAGAGGCATAGCTCTGGAATGTTGGGTGAGTTTCCCAGAGCATCAAAAAAGAAAATGCTTTGCCATTCAAATTCCAGCCAGGATAATAACTTCAGAGGAAATGTCACAGAGCGCAAGCCGGTGCTAGGCGCAAGTGTTCTCCAAAATGATTATCCTTTGCACTAAAAGGATTAGGCATCTTTTCACATGTTGGGGACACACTGAAACCTAGTCACGTCAGGAGTTTCCCATGGAATGAGAAACGGTCAGAAGAATGGGAGGATAATGTGACTCCTACAGGGGGAACCAGGTCACTCTGGAGGGGCAGAGCCCTTGTTTTGCTTTGCATGCACTGGACATGGTCTATCCATCCACTCAACTTAATGTCTTGGCAGAGGTAGACACTAGAGGCCTCTTTGTCTTCTGCTAGGCATTTGTTTTGTTTTTGCTTTTTAAAGAAGGTCCTCCAGTATACAGAGAGTGAGAGACCTTGGAACACTCAGTCCTAAATGGCTCATCTTCACCAGACCTGTCATCTCAGGACACAGGGAACTCTGCAGGAGAGAAGGTGGAAAGATTGTAAGAGCCAGAGGGGATGGAAGACCCCAAGGAAACAAGGCCTTCTAGACAACAGGACTAATGCACAAAGGAACTCACAGAGACTGGAGCAACATCAACAGGGCCTGCACAGGTCCAACCAGATTGAGTCCCAGTGTCCTGTTTAGGGCTGAGAGTTCCAAGGTCTCTCACTCTGCATATTGTATGGCTCCAGGTCTACCACATACTTCTTTCTCTTGGGCTGTTTCCACTCCCTGTTAGCAGCTCTCCACAGCAGAGTATCCTATAACGCTAGCATTTCTAGCATCTTGGGTTCATCAAGGCAATCCAGGCTTCAACTTCACAGCTTCATGCAATGGCCCCTCTACTATGGTGCGGAAGAATTGTCTGTATTCTGTCAATCATATATTTTAATAAAATGCTGATTGGCCAGGCAGGAAGTATAGGTGGGTCAACCAGACAGGAAATAGAGGCGGGGCAATGAGAACAGGAATATTCTGGGAAGCAGGAAGCTCCCTCTGCCATTCTCAAAATTTACTTTTTGTAATTTACCCTGCTCAGATTGTTCCTTTTCATCATAAATCTTAGAGTTATCAATAAAAGCCATATGACAGAGTCTATGCTAAATTGTTTTGGGATTTCCTCTGACAATGGAATTAATCCAAAATTCTTCACTTTAGCCTCAGGCAGACTCTTTGGACAAGGGCAAAAGACAATAACTGTCATCACCAAAATATCACAATAATGATCTCTAGGCCACATATTAAAATTCTTCTCCTCTGAAACCTCTTGAGTGAAGCTCCCCACAGTTCAAATAACTCCCAGCACCACTGTCTTCCATGCTCCTACTAGTATTGCAATTCTCATAAAGAAAACATTTAATTGGGGTGACTCACAGTTCAGTCCATTATCATCATGGCAGGGAGCATGGTGGTGTGCAGGCAGATGTGGTACCGGAGTAGCTGAGAGTCTTACATCTTGTAGGCAACAGGAAGTCAACTGACAGTCACACTGAGGACCGGTTGAGCAAAAGAGACCTCAATGCCTACCTCCACAGTGACACCCTTCTACACCAAGGCCACATATATGATAAAAGCTGGAGAGACTAGGAATACAAGGGACACACCTAAATGTAATAAAGGTGATTTACAGCAAGCCCATAGCCAACATCAACCTAAATGGAGAGAAACTCAAAGTACTTCCTCTAAGAGCAAGAGAAGAATGCCCTCTCAATAGTTATTGAATATGATACTTGAAGTCTTTGCTAGAGCAATAGGACACCTGAAGGTCATCAAGGGACTACAGATAGGAAGGGAAGAAGTTAAGGTATCTTTATTTGCAGAGGATATGATTATATAAATAAATAACCAGAAAAATACCACCAGGAAACTCCTACAGTTGATAAACACTCTTAGCTATGTAGCAAGAAGAAAATCAGGTCAGATATACCAAGAAAGAAACCGGAAAGCAATACCTCAAAAAAAAAATATCTTTAGGTAACTCTAACCAAGAAAGTGAAAGACGTGCATACTTTCTTCTGCAGAGTCTTCAACACCTGAGATTCTCTCTTCCATCTCTTGTATTCTGTTGGCAAGATTTGTCTCTGAGGTTCTGGTTTGAGTTCCTAAACTTTTCATTTCCAGATTTCCCTCCATTTGTATTTTCCTTATTGATTTCAACTCTCATATCTTGAACATTTTTCTTCATTTAATTCTACTGTTTGTGTATTCATAGACTTCTTAATGGATTTATTAATCTTCCTTTAAGGTCTTTGAGCATATTTATTAGCTATTTTGAAGTCTGTGTCTTGTACTTCAACTATATTTCATTTCTCAGCATTTATTGTAGGTTATAGTGGGTTTTAGTGGAGACATATTGTCCTGACTATTATTGATTGTGTTTTTGCACTGATGTCTAAACATCTGGGTTCGGGATGACTCTTAATTCTAGGTACTGATATCTGGCCTTGTTTCTGGGTGGGTGTTTTGTTTCTTGGTTTCTGTTGCCCTGAAGTTCTTTGAAAGAAGGTGGTGGCTGTGGGTTGCTTGGTAGGGAATGATTCAGAGAACCTGCCTGTGGTGGGTACCGGAGGTCCCAGGGTACATGTTTGTAGGTATTGGGATCTGACCCTAAGAAATGGGGAGATGCTAGAAGTGGTGTGGCATTGAGAGGTTCAGAGGATGGAGGAAAGATGCATCTGCCGTGAAGCTATGTGTTGGCTCCCCCTGGACTGGCGGAAGACAAGAAGCAGAGGCCCCCAACAGATAGTCTGGTAAAGGACTGGGGATGGGTCTAGGCTGTTTGAATTGGAGGACAGGAGAAAGAGTGAAGGTCGCCTACTTGATTCCTTGACCCGAACAGCCAGCAGGTTTCCAGGAACTGTCTCAGGGTGTCGGCAGCTGAAACAAACAAAACAAACAACAAATAAATAATAAAATAATAACAAAAACAGTCACGCAATGGTGTTGCAAACCTTTAATCCCAGCACTTGGAATGTAGAGGCAGGTGGATCTCATATGAGTTTGAGGCCAGCCTGGTCTACAGAGCAAGTTCTAGGATAGTCAAGGCTATACAAAGAAACCTTGTCTCAAAAAAAAAAAAGTTCATCAAAAAGCTCACACAGTGAAGTCTGCTCAGTTTTCTCTCCCTCACCTCGCAGATCCTCCCCACCATTTCAGCTCGACACCTTTTTTCTCGTGCTCTTTAGAAAACAGGCAGATAAAAAAAAACCAAACAAACAAGAACAGAACAAAAAAGAGAGAAAAAAAGAAACACAAAGCATGAGAATTACATACACATGTGGATACACACCACATACTACCACACCACACACACACACACGCCACACACACATACACTACACCACACACAGACACACACACATACACATATTCCACACCACACCACACATACACCACACCACACACACACCACACCACACCACACCACGCATCTCACAGAAGGAGGGAAAAGGAGAGAGAGGGAGAGAAAGAGAAATTTCATAAAACCATAAAACCAGAAATCATACTATACAAGCAAAAGACCAGGAAGGTTACAAAAACAAAACCAACTGCAGAAATACCATGGAGTTTGTTTCGTGCTGACTGTCCACTGCCGGGCATGGGGCCTGCCTTTCAGTGACGTTTGTGTATCAGTGAGATTCCGCTGGAGAAAATGAAGTTTTCCTTTGTGAGCAGTTGTCAATCGGTGTTAACTCTTGAGTTAGGGATGGGAGCTCATGTCCGCGTACTCCCCTCAGAGCTGGGACCTCATCTGGGCTGGACCTGTGCTGGCCCTGTACAAGCTGCGACAGACTGTCCGTGCTTCTGTGAGTCAGCCCTGCTGTGTCCGGAAGGCACCGTTTCCATGGTGTTGTCCCTCCCCTCGGGGTTTTATAATCTTCCTACCACCTCTTCCACAGAGTTGAGCCTTGAGGGGGGAAGTTTAATGGTGACATCCCATTTAGGACCAGATGTTCGAAGGTCTCTCTCCCTGTGCATCTGTCAGACAGATTTTAAACAGCTAACAAGAACAGTCAGTGCTCACCTACCCATTTCTGGGTGGTGCCGAACTTGGCTGAATAAGTACAAGGAGATGAAAGAGGAGAGGGCAGGAAAGAGAACTTGACCTCCTATCCCGAGTGTGGAGATGGCCCCATCACTGGGGAGTTGCTTTAGCTGTTGTTCCCTAAACTCGTTACTTATTTTAATTGCTGTGATCAAGTACGTGGTAACAAGCCAAGTGAGGGAGGTTTGGTTCCGTTTGGCCCAGGGTTTGAGGCATATATGCCATCATGGTTGGGGAGGCATGGTAGTGGAGCATGGGACTGGGGCTGCCCACTTTCTTACATCTTGGCAGGAGGAGAAACAGACAAAGGAGAACGTCACTGCTCAGATTAAAGCCTTTCCCATTTTTATTCTGTTCTAGACCCTGGTGCTGTGGACATTCAAGGCGGGTTTTAGCCCCTTATTCAGTCCTTCTGGAAACACTTTCATAAGCACATCCAAAGATGTGCTTCAGCGATGCTATAGGGATTTCCATTTATTATTCATCTGCATGTGTGTGTGTGTGTGTGTGTGTGTGTGTGTGTGTGTGTGTGTGTGTGACAGCACATGTGTGGAGGGCAGAGGTCAACTTTGTGCAGTGGTTTTCTTCGACCACAGCACAGGCTCCAAGCACCCGTACTGGCTGCACCATCTTGCCGGTTCTGCTCTAGGTGTTTCTTATCCTATCAAGAGAATATTCAGAGGGTACCATCCCTCCTGGACTTACAGAGCCATCAGTCAAGCTGGATCTGAGCTTGGACTGTCTTCTACAAGGTTCTGTGAGGCCTAGACTTACAGAGCCATCAGTCAAGCTGGATCTGAGCTTAGACTGTTTTCTACAAAGTTCTGTGAGGCCCAGACAGCTGGTTCTCCCAGCACATGCAGATCTAAGTCTTTAAGACAACCTGGGGGGGGGGGGCTCTCTCTCTCTCTCTCTTGCTCTCTCTCTCTCTTTTGTTTTGCCATTGAAGTCTCAGTCTCTCTCTCTCTCTCTCTTTCTCTGTGCAGGCATGCATGCGTGTGTGTGAGTGTGTGTGTGACTGAGCAGGCAGATATGACTGGAGTGATTCTGGGTGTATCACAGGGTACATGTGCATGTACCACAAACCCCATAAAAAGAAAGTATATGTGTGGTATATATCATGTGGTATTTTAATACCAATAAACATATCATCAAATATTTACAGTGAAAACATTGAAACCCTTTCTTGTAAGCAGAGACTGCGCTTATGTTTCTGATCACCCAGACCCGAATAATCACGCAGAAGCTATATTAATTACAACACTGTTTGGTCAATGACTCAGGCGTGTTTCTAGCTAGCGTTTATATTTTTAGTTAACCCACTGCTATTAATCTTTGTATTGCCACAAAGCTGTGGCTTACTGGAAAGTTCCTGGCATTCTTTTTCTCTGGCAGCTACACGGTATCTCTCTGACTCTGCCTACTCTCTCTATATATCTATTTGGATTTCCCGCCTGACTTTACTCTGCTAAGTCATTGGCCAAAACAACTTTATTCATTAACCAATAAAAGCATCACATATACAGAAGGATATCCCACATCACTTTCTCCTAAGTCTTGAATTCTGGGTTGTCTTTACCTGCTGATTTCACCAGAACTTCCTATGTATCTAATTGCAGTTAAGTGCCCATTCATTGATCTTTGGTCTCCATGACAGTTATATGGTGGGTATTTCCCATGCCACTAATTACACAGTCGTTAAGATGGACAAATCTGTCAATTTAGGGGTTACTTTTGATAAACTTCACTTTACTGAACACTTAAAATTTTTCATACAGGGTCTCACTCATTATGTAGGCCTAGCAATCCTGGAACTCACTTTGTAAACCCAGACTGGGCTTCAACTCAGAGATTTGCCTGTTTCTGTCTCTTGGATGCTGGGATAAATTAAAGGCAAGCACCACAAGGCCTCACCACCAGGCCTATCTAGTGCCCGTTTCAAGGCTCCACTTAGTGGTTGTTGAGTTCACAGTGGATATTTTTAGGCAGAAATGAAGCCAAACATCAGTAAAGATTAAAGAGGAGAAGCCTGGGAAACAGTTACCGGCCCTGTGAAGGCTCTAACATCAGCCCTTTGCTGTAATCACTTCTTTTATTATTAGATCCGAGCAACTCAGCACATTCCTTCCGCGTGGATGCCCCCGTCCCGAGGCCTGCGGAATGACCAGAGCCGTTGCAGGCCTGGCAGCAGCTGGAGGTTCCCCCCGTGTCTGAGCAGGGGCTGGGGTGGACTTGAAACCAGCCACCTGGAAGGAAATGCTTCAGAACCCCTGTCATTGTCTTGGGGTCCTGTGTTCATTGGACGCGAGTGGTCCCCATTCACAGCTGGACTGAGGGAGAAAAGAGATAGATCAGCGCTTCATCAGTGAAAGACAGGCTGTACGTCAGGACTCCGACAGGACACCTCATTAGAAAACGGCTCCTGCCTAAGGCCTGCCAGATCTCTGAGGAGAGATTACATTGGGGTCCTTTAGCCCTTGAGGAAAGTGGTTTGTTTTTCTGTTTGCCTATTTTTGAGACAGGACCTTTCTGTGTTGTCCATCCTGGGCTCAAAACCACGACCCTTCTTCTTTGGCACCTGAGTGCTGGGGTTATAAGCCTGGCCACCTTAGCTGCCTATGGCAGTTATTCTTAACCATATCATAACAAAGGATGTCTTTTTTATAAAAATTAAGATTAGGCACTGGAGGAATGTCACAGTAGTTAGAAGTTCTTGCTGCTCTATCAGAGGACCCAGAATTCAGACTCCAGCATCCATGTTATGCATCTCATAAGTGCTTGTACTCTCTTGGCATGTGCACGTGTACACACACAAATCAAATCTTTAAAAATATTACCAAATGCCGGGCAGTGGTGGCACATGCCTTTAATCCCAGCACTTGGGAGGCAGAGGCAGGTGGATCTCTGTGACCTCAAGGTCAGCCTGGTCTACAGAGAGAATTCCAGGACAGCCAGAGCTGTTGTGCAGAGAAACCCTGTCTTGAAAAACCAAGAAAAAAATTACTAAATGATATATATATATATACATATATATATTTTTTCTCACTCATACTCATATCCAGTATTGGTTATCAGGGGCCTCTGTTTTGTAATTGCTCAGAGGCCCAGACTGTAAGAGCCGCCAGCAGCACCAATGCTGTTGGTTACCATACCAGAAAGTAAGCAAGCACATGGTGAATTAGGCACCGGCCCTTTAAATTCCCACACAGAGAGGCAATCGTCACTGCATCTCACGCTGGTAAGGTGCAATTTGATGTGTGCCTGTCATGTGTAATAATTAGATCTGGGTAATTAACACTTCTGTTTCCCCCATTGTCATTTCTTAGGTTGGAACTCGTTGGGCTCTTTGAGATTCTTTAAAATATGTTGGAAGTCATTGTAGTCCATAGTGATCCTGCTGCGCTCTGGACCGCTACAGCAGTTCCTTCACCCACCTCTCCTCCTCCCCTTCCCAGTCTCCAGTGATGTGATCCAGTCTGTTTTTCTTCTTTCCTTTTTTTTTTTTTACTTCCACAAATGTTGGCATTTATCTTTCTGATTCACTGATGAACACCTTGACCAATCCCTGTGAATAGTTCCACAACATGCATGGGAGTGCAGGTATCTCTTTGATATGAGTTTTTTTTCTTTTGTATTTATACCTAGTAGTGACTGATGGATCATACAATAATTCTATTTTTATAGTTTCTTTTTCAGGTACTGGAGATTGAGTCCAATGTCTTATGTGTGCTAGGCCCATGCTCTACCATTGAGCTATACCCCAGCCTTAAATTTAGCCTTCTCGAGGCATATCTATGGTGTTTTGAGGCATCTCTATGCTGTTGAAACATCTCTATGGTGTTTTGAGACAGCTCTATGCTGTTTTGCATAATGGCTATGATGACTTGCACTCCTATTAGTAGCATCCAACTATTCTCTGTTGACCATATCATTGCTGCTATCTGAGATCAAATTCAGAGCCTAGGAATTGCAGGCAAAGCTCTCAGCTACAAAGATACAGCTCCAGTCCTGTGTGTGTGTGTGTGTGTGTGTGTGTGTGTGTGTGTATTTATTAGTCATTAATTGACTTAATTTATTGATTGATTATAACCATTCTGAGGTGAGCTATCTCACCATTTGGGTTGCATTTTCTTGATCTTTTCCATGTACATATTGGTCACTTGCACATCATCATTTAAGAAGCCTTCTCTTGAGATCAATCGCCCATTTCTTAATACGATCACCTGTTCTTCTAGTTCCTTGTGTACTCTAGTCTCAATCCCTTGTTAGATGAGCAGCTTGCTAAGAGTGCCCATTTGTCCAAGTTTCTTTCTTACTGTACTGGGATGTTTCTAAGTTTGATGTGCTCATTTTCACTTTTACCGGAACTTTTAGGATCCCCTAATTGTTGCCTATGTCAGTGTCTTATAGTTTCTCTCCTCTGCTTTTTTTTTTTAAGTCCTTACATAAATTGTGGTCTTATATTTAAATCCTTGATCCACAGTTGCTATTGTGCATAGCAAGAACTTAGAATCTTGTTGCATTATTTACTTTATATGCACCCAATTTCCTCAATACTATTTGTTGGATAGACTGTCCTTTCCTGACATTTGTTTGGCACTTTTGTTGGGAATAAATTGCAACAGAGACTGGGATTAAGGGGGAATAGGGAAGTCCAGCGAGGGAGGAGGATAAATTAGAATAAAGTATACTGGCATGTTCATGAAGATGCTTGTTAACTTACAAAGTTAATTTAGATAAAAAAAAATCACTGGTTGTGTGTAAAAGGATTACTTTCTGAGTTTTCCTTTCTGTTCCATTAGGCTGTGCATCATATTCATCTTTCTGCTAGTATCAGTATTTTGCTTTTACAGCTTTCTTACAGACATTCTTAAAGGCGCCTTCCAGTGAACGTGTGTTACAGGTTTTCTAGAGGGAGGATGTTGGGGTTCTGAATTCTAGTCTTCATGCTTGTATGGAAACTGCTTCAATCCACTGAACCGTCTCTCCAACCTTGATTTTTTTTCCCCTCATGGATCTCCACACTAATACATTATCACTGTATATGTTACAGAGACCTATTTTCTTAAAAAATATTTTTAGTTTTAAATTATATGTGTGTGTGTGTGTGTGTTTCCACATATGCATGTGTGCACGTGAACTTGAACATTTGAATGCAGGTACCCATGGAGGCTTAGATGTACCCAGTCCTGCAGAAGCTGAAATGATGGGTCACCTGACATGAGTACTGGGAACCAAACTAGGGCTTCCTGGAAGAACTCTTAGGTGTTGAGTCATCGCTCCAACCCCTATGCAAACTTCTTTGTTATATTCGAGTTAGGAGTTTGCAGTTTTAATTTGGTTATGAATGCTTTGATTTATATCTTTCAACCTAGCACCCATCTGAGATAGCTCTTAAAGCTTTACAGTTTTGACTTTTAGACCCATCTGGGATCTATTTCATACATAACATGAGGCATGAATCCAACCATATTTTTTCCTTTATGGAAAACCAGTTGTCCAGACCTTTAACATTTCATCTGTATGTCATTTCTCATAATAAGGTTTTATATGTATATGAAGTGTATATGTATGTACATGTGTACTCCTGACTTTTATTCCATTCAACTATTTGTTGAGTGTTATACAGTTATTAAACCACTTTGATTACAATATTATGTGTATGTAAGCCCAAATGCAGTAGAAAATTATCCTACTTGGTTTGAAAAACTTCAGATTCTTGCATCAGGTTTTCAAGTCTATAAAAACTGAACCTAAAAATAAAAATGAAATCAATTTCCCCAAAAGTAAGGAGTCTTCATGAACACAGCATGTTTACCAACTCATAGAACTTATGCAACCTTTCAAAAATTATTCCCATTTATACAAAAAGATGATGATAGTTCTTTTGTTTGGTTTAATGAAAAGAGATTAATATTTTTGTACTAGTGTTAAGACTCTTCCTTCATTTTTGAGATGGCACAATGTTTTAATTTTAAGTCCTGTATTTATAGTATGGAACACCTATATCATGACTTATCTTTCCAGTAAATTACAAGATTCATCTTCTTATTTATTTTTTTAAATCTATGCTCCTCGGTAAGGTATTGCCTAATTTTCTTTTTTCATAGGATCATCGTTTGATTTTATTTTCTGGGTCATGTTAATTAACTTCCTGAACTTAGATGGTGTCACTACTTTTTCTGTTTCCGGAAGAATTTGTATACATTGAAATGACCTGTCTCCTGCAGGCTGGCTAGAACCTGCTGGAAAGTATCTAGGTCAGCTTTTCATTTTGTGAAATGATTCCTTTTTGGTTTCAGTTAATTGAGTGGTTATAAAAAGACTTAGATATCTGTTTTCTTTAGTACAACTTGAGTTATGTTTTACTAGGATTGATTCATGTTATACTCGAGGTATAGATGTAAGCCAGGCATGGTGGCTCCTGCCCATCATCCCAACATTCAAAAGATCTGGGAAAAAGGGTAGAGTTCAGGGTCATCCTTGACTCTGACTAGCTAGCCTGAACTACAATGAGACTCATCTCAGGAAACCAAATATATATGTATTTATTTTTCATGCAATCATATTTATTTTTAAAATCTGTGTTTGAAGCTATACCAGACTTTTCTGTCCTGGTCATGTTTGTCTTTTGTCTCGTTTCCTCATTAGTCTGACAGAGGTGTGTCCCCTTTGTTTTTACAAACGATAAAATTTGTTTGCCCTAAAAATGTCTCATTTATTTTTCCTTTGTTTATGTGAGTATGTGTGTGCTTTAGTTTATATCCACGTTCTAATCTTGTGTGACCACCCTCTGTTTCCTCTTTTCTTTTTACACTTTTTGTATTGACAAATTTAAAGAGAGAAGAATCTATTAACAAACTTTAGTTTTTCTACTTGTTCTCTGTGTTTTGGTAAGACTTGTTAATTTGGTTAGGCAAAAATAACAAAATCATTACATATTAGAATACAAGAGCCCAGTTATCCAAGAAGGCAGCTAAATAGCATTAAGGATGCATATATGATCATGAAAAGTTAAGGTTTATGTTGTTTGCTGTGGGACAAAGTAAATTTGGTTCATAATTGAATGGCTAATTCCAACTATGTTTTCAGGATTTACCCTGTGGGTTATATAGGCAGGCTGCCTATATACAACACATACTCTTCATTTTTACCTAAAAACGTGTGTTAAGGGTAACAAAGATACAAGTACCCAGATCCAATACCCACTAACAAGGAATAAACTGCTTTTTGTAGTTAAAAAAAAAACAACCTATGTTTGTGGGTGTTTTGCCTGCGAATGTGTCTATTCTATATACTACTGTGTGCCTGGTGCCTGCAGAGGCTACCGGAGGGAGTCCCATACTCTGAAACTGGAGTTACAGATGGTTGCAAGCTACCATGTAGGGACTGGGAATAAAGGCCAAGTCCTCTGCAAGAGCAGTGAGTGACCTTAACCACTGAGCTGCATCTCAAGTCTCAAACAGTTCTTTATCTTTCTGAGTAATGTGGGGATTTGTTAGACTATAGTAACTTGATGATCCCTTACGCTTTTTTTATTTAAATTATTTTTTACACAGTTTTATTCTTTTTTTCCCAATACCTTCCCATTCCCCCCACTCCCTCCCCTCCTCCCTCTCCAGTCCCCAGAGGAGTCAGGGCCTCCTGCCCCGCTGGAAGTCCAAGTTCCTCCCCCCCTCCCGCCAGGTCCAGGAAGGTGAGCATCCAAACAGACCAGGATCCCAGAGAGCCAGCACATGCAGATGAAACAAGACCCAGCACCATTGTCAATGGCCTCCCAGTCAGCCCCCATGTTAGCCACATTCAGAGAATCCAGCCCCATCACGCGCTCGTTCAGTTCCAGTTCAGCTGGCCCTGGTGAGCTCCCACCAGACCAGTCCCCTTGTACCAGTGGGTGAACGCGCCCCTCACTTGGACCTTGGGGGCTCAGTACAGTGCTCCAATGTGGGTCTCCGTCTCCATCTCCATCCATCGCTAGATGAAGGTTCTATGGTGATATGCAAAATATTCATCAGTATGGTTATGGGCTAAGGCCATTTCAGGCACCCTCTCCTCCACTGCCCAGGGAACAATCTAGGAACCTCTCCTTGGGCCTGGGAACCCCTCCAGAATCAAGTCTCTTGCAAACCCCAAAATGACTCCCTTAGTTGAGATACACACCTCCCCGCTCCCACATCCATCCTTCCTCCCTCCCCCATCCCATTCCCCCAAGCCATCCCCAATCCTCCCCCTCTCCCTTCTCTCCAACCCTCTCCCCTTACTTCCACTCCCCCACGCCCCGTGCACCCAAGTCTGCCTGGCAATCTTGTCTAATTCCAAAATCCAGGAGGATAACTTTATGATTTTCTTCAGGTTCACCTTCTTATTTAGCTTCTCTAGGATCACGAATTATAGGCTCAAAGACCTTTAATTAAGGCTAAAATCCACTTATGAGTGAGTACATACCATATTCCTCTTTTTGGGTCTGGGTTACCTCACTCAGTAAAGCGTTTTCTATTTCCATCCATTTGCATGCAAAATTCAAGATGTCATTGTTTTTTACGGCTGATCCCTTACTCTTATATCTGTAACTGTCAGTATTTAGAATCTCTGTTTCATTTTTCCATGCTAGGCATGTTTTTGTTGAACTGATGTTGCTAGTATTTTGTATTACCTCTTCCGGTTTCCCTTCTCTTCTCTCTTGTTTTTTTGAGACGAGATCTCTCTGGGCAGCCTAGGTTAAGCCTCAGCTCCTTCAAGAGCTGGGATCTCACAGGTGTGTGCCACCATGCCTAACTTCTGTTCCTTACCCCACCTTGGATGTCTTCTTTGATATTGTCTTTTCTAATGAGCCTCATTCTTGAGAAATCCCCTTGGTGAAGCTGTTCACATTTAACAACTCCCCCGCCCTCCCCCCCATTTTTAGTTGCTAAATTATTAATTTGCCTTATTTCTTGAATACCGGATTAGCTATATGCATTATTCTAAACTGATAGTTTTTTTCCTAATAGCACTTTGAAGTTTTTATCCGGTGACATCTGGCCTCCATTTGGAGCTGGTAAAGTGCAGTATGTCATTGTTGTTGCTTTGAAGCCTTTCCCCTCTGCCCTAGACTCTATGTTCCCTCTGTATCGGGCTCCCAAGGCTCGTCTCTTCTTTCTCAATTAATTAGAATGTGTTGTGTTTTCAGGATCTGCAGATTCTTATTTTTATCAATTCTGGAAATCCTCAGGAGATTCTCAGCTCTTCCTTCTCAAATACTGTCACTTTCTTCTCTATCCGTTTTCCTTTCTCTTCCTCCCTGCCTCTCTCCCTTCCTCCTTCCCTCCCTTCTTTCTTTCTTATTTGATTTCTAGGCTGACATAGCATTGTTAGTCCTTAATTTATTTCCCTCTTAATCCTGCTTCCATTTTTTTTTTTTTGCCCCATGGACTTGGATGTTTTCTCAGAAGTTTGTTGCAGGATATTCAATCACTCTGTGAACCCCAAGTTTGCGTTTGTGTTAGTTAAATAAAATCAACCCTGGGTCAGGAGGCAGAGCCATCAACTAGTATCACAGAGAGTCAGAGGGTGTCCAGAAGATGGATAGAGAGACACACAGGAAGTAGTAGGGAGGGACTTTGAGTGTGATGGTCCTTTTGTTAGGTGGAGTAGAAGAAAGCTCTCTTTCTATAACTCCAGTGAGAGAGAGAAGGTCAGCTAGTTTCCCCTCAACCTCTCTGAGCTAGCAGGTTTTCTCTCCAGCCTCTGACTTCTGAGTCTTATTGAAAAATAGAATGATAGAGATTTAGTTAAAAACACATTTCGTGGTAGCAGCAGGAGGTGGATCCATTAGGACCTTTACCTCCTGCCTGTTGTCTGAGAAGTAGACCAGTAACTGTGGAGTTGCAATTACTTGGCTGAAACAGTAGTAGATTCAGGTGCAGCCACTGTGCCTGCAAAAAAAAAAAAAAAAAAAAAAACAGAAGGGCATTAGTTAGCTGTATCTGATCTATTTGGCACACTTGTGCAATTTTAAAGTACTTGTATTAATGTATTCATAGGTTTAGAAATCCTATTGTTTCATTTTTGAACAGCCGTATCATTTGTCTCTTTTTTTTTCTTGCTCATTTCTTGGCTTAACTATTATTTCTTCAAGTATATGACATTTTTATTTGGTTATTTTGATATTGCATATTTTAAGAGTATTTATTTTTATACATGTGCATACATATCAGCATATGTGAGCAGGGTATATGTGGGCATGTATATGGAGGTCAGAGGTCAATGTAAGGTGTTTTCCTCAATAACTCTCCACTTTACTGTTTTTATATAGTGTCTCTCACTTAACTAGGAGTTCACAGATTTGACTGGACTTGTTGATTACAGGAACATGCCATGTGCCTGTAGACAAAGACTGCTCTTTTTTTCCCAGCTTCCCAGACCTGAATAATCACACAGAAACTATATTAATCACAACACTGCTTGGCCAATAGCTTAGGCATATTTCTAGCTAGCTCTTACCTCTTAAATTTACCCATTTCTATTAATCTGTGTATCACCATGAGGCTGTGGCCTATGCATAAATTCTGGCATCTGTCTCCTTTGACAGTTACATGGCATCTCTCTGACTCTTTATATATCTCTGTCCAGATTTCCTGCCTGGCTTCACTATGCTAAGCACTTGGCCAAAACAGCTTTATTCATAAAGCAACACATATACAAAAGAACATCCCACATCATCTCCCCTTTCCTGTCTAATTAAAAAGAAAAGCTTTAACTTTAACATAATAAAATTACATATTCAAAATAGTTATCAAGCAAGAATTATAGTTACAATTATTTCTTTGTGAGTTTTATATTTAATTTGTCTTTTATTATAACTAAGGAAATGTATAATTAACTATCTTTCTTCAACTCATCAAGGACCCCAGAAGGATGTAATATTACCTAAGTAAACAGGAAGTGCAATTGTAAGCAACTTCCAAAGTTCTAGAATTGACAGAGACATCTTGCTGCCTAGACAGTCACCAAAAGTTTTTCTATAATGCTGGGGCACCCATCTTCAGCCTACAGGCCTACAGTATCCAGCAGACTGGATAAAGACTTCCATAAAGCAGGAAATCTGAAGATCTATTCTGCCTATATTGGCAGTTAGTCACTTTCTTCTATGTCCTGCAGAATGTCTGGCAGTTTCTCTGGTGGAGCAGGAACCCTGAAGGACTGTCTCACCTTCTTTAGGCAAGTTCAACAGTCATTTTTGTGGGTCCTGCATGTCTAGTTTATATAGCATACCATAAAGAAGTTTAGGAAAGAACAGTTTCTTGCCCAAATGGCTAGCCTTGTCACATTGAAAGCAAATACCGTAATGAGTTTTTTCATTGTCCATCAACCTCTGTGAAGTAATTGGTGCTGCCAGAAGCAGACATGTCTCACTGTCCAGAAAAGTCTAAGTTCTTAAAACATTTTAAATACCATATTCTGTAGGTCTCTGAAGTTCTGAAGGTTATCTACCTAACTAAAATATATCTCTGTTATTTAGAAATCCTAACTAACATGACTACAGTTTGACTTTTATAGATTTCTATATATTAATATATAGTTTTAATTATGCATTACATTTTGAAAAGAGCTGCATAAACACAAAACCTTAAACAAGAGCAGAAATTCATATACACAGTGTCACAAAATTGACCTTAAATTTGTACCAATAAACCAAGATCCATACCAATGCAAAATAGTCATCTGTATATCATATCCCCCTTATTTGTGTTTTTTAAATAAATTCACTGTGACCATTAATCAGTTATAATCAACCCTCTTTAAATGAAAATAAACATTTATAAACAATCATTTTGAGAATTTTAGCATTGTTTTCTCCAAACTGCTTCCTGCTGTCTGTTGAATGAAGTATTTTTGGGGTTCATGGAGCCTTTCGGGGGTCTTGTATTAGGGGCTATAGACCCCCAGACACTGAATTTCTTGTAAACATCTTGTTAATACTTGCAGCTGCTCTGAGCAAAACCACTTGTTTTCCTGTTTGCAGCTGTTCCGAGCACAAGGCCCTCAGGAGTTCCTGATGGCAGGGGTGTGGTTTCTGGTGGGTTTGGCTGAGGCATGGCTATCAGTTAAGGATCCCTATATAAGCTGATCCTGGAACACAATAAAGGGAGCATTCTTGGGTAATTCAAGGATGACCTGTGTCCCCGTGTCTCTGTCTGTGTACATATGTTTTTAAATCTCCAGCCTAGTTCTCGGTTCACATACCGTCGTGTAGTGTGGATGCTACAGTCTTCTTCCATCAAACCACATTAGCCTGGAAGGAAGCCACAGGTTCTCATCTTCTCTGGAAACAAAAACAGAACATCTTTTCCAAAGCAACATATCCTTAGACCCAACTTTTGAGGTCAAAGATACTTTTATGTTGGCTTAATTTAGCAGCCCCCACAATCAAATGTCTCTCTGTAGTTAGCTCATTAACAGTCAAGAAAAATGAAAGAAAACACAATAATATACATAATCTAGACTCTCTGTGTATATTCCATCTTTATGTGGATTATTTGTTTTTACTCCTTTAATCTACGACTTTCTGTACTCTGTCTCTTTAATGATTTTTATTTTTTGAAACCATTTCTTTTTATAACTGTCCATACTCTTTTTCTCTCTCTCCCAAGCTTACATACAGTTTTTAAACACACTGTGTCTCATGTAGAGGTCTTGTATGTCTGAATCTGCCCTCTTTTGTATCTGAAATCTTTTTTCTGACCAGGAGTGCTCTTATTTTAAATGCTAAGTGGTCATGCATGTTTGCTTCACCCAGTCCAACATGGCAGAGGCATGCTCACCACCTCTGCAAGCCGTGCACACTGCCCCAGCCCCAGGGATGCAGTAGGTCCGTGTTGCTATTAAGCAATTTGTAACATGCTGCTCACGGATCCCATTTAAATGTCCCATAACCACACCAGCATGAACCAGAAAGCTGGCTCTTAAAGTGCCTGGCAGTTTTTGTTGCTAATGCTGAGTCAGGAAGCTTCTTAAAGGAACCATGCATCTGCTTGATGTCGGCAAACAGAGCCTATCTGAAAAAAAAAAAAACGTGGCTACCAAGGAGCTGTGCTTAACTCTGTTCTTTTGTGTTTAGAATTCTTCCCAAACTCTCTCAGTTTTTACGTGGATGTAGTTGTCCCATGTTGGCGAGCCATTTTTAGGTGGAAACTACATATTCATTTTCTGGCTGCTTAGATCCAAATAATCACACAAAACTATATTAATTACAATACTGGCCAATAGCTTAGGTGTCTTTCTAGCTAGTTCTTACATCTTAAATTAACCCATTTCTATTAAACTGTGTATCTCTACTAGACTGTGGCTTACTGGTGCTAGCATGTTATTCTTTTGGCAGCTACATGGCATCTCTTTGACTCCGCCTACTCTCTCTATATATCTTTTCCAGAATATATCTGAATATATTCTGCCCTGCTATAGGCTGAAGCAGCTCATTTATTAACCAATGGTAATAAAACATATTCATAGCATACAGAGGGGAATCCCACATTATGTGCCCAGTTTTTTCCCCCATTAAATGTGTTTGCTAGGGATCAAACTCAGGTCTTGAATCTACTTGCCCATATCCTAAGCTCCTTGTCAGCTGAGTTGTCCCCCACCCACATTCTCATGTTTAAGGGTTCTTATCTGCAGTGTCCTTCCTTATTCTCATTGTCTAGTTTTCAGTCTGTTTATTTCCAGCTGCTGATTCTTTTTCTTTCCACAATACTTTGCACGTTTTTCCTGGAAACTCCCATTTAGTCATAATCTACATCAGAATCCTGGAAGACTGATTTAAAGGTCTCCTCCCATGACTGTTTATCCCCCAAAGCGCCTCTACTTTGAGGCCACTATCAGTTAGCTTTGTAGTTAAAGTGATCTCAGATTGTTCATCTAGAAAATGTGTAAACTATGACGTGGTGTGAAAACAGGCCTCAGATTCCAGATCTATAGTGGGGCAGCCTTTCCTCTACCTGGAGTGATCTAAGGCATGGATTGACAAGTTTCCCCGGGGGCTCCTCTTGTTGATGGTGGCCTTTCCTAACCTATCCTTCCATTAACCATGTAACTCTGTAGGGATTTTGCCTGGCTTGATCCTATGTGGATCTTGCGTATGAATTCGTAGCTGCCATGAGTTCATGTGTGCAATTTGTCTGGCAAATACTGTTTCATTGTAGATGCCCACTTTCTTTCTTTCTGCCCTCTCTTCCATGATAATCCTTGAGCCTTAAGGGGACAGGAGGGGTGATAGAGATGTCTTATTTAGAGCTGAGCCCTCTGCCATTTCTTCTCTGCACATTGTTTGTTTGTGACTCTGTGTTAATCACCACGAGGAGCAAAGAGAAACCTCTCTGAGTTGTGTTGAGAGGTTCACTAATCTATTGGTAGAGGAGGAAGGAGAGGCTCTTCATCTGAAGAACTGTTGGCAATTGATGGCTGCCAGGGGAGGAAGTCAGTTTTCTTCAGGGATTTAGGACCTGAGAGACTACCCATGTTCTAGTATGCTCCTGAATCCATGAACATACAGGTAACACTAAATAAAACCAATGGATCTTTGGCTATTATTATTTTTTAATGGCATGAAACTGGGGTAATAAGTGCTGATAGGTGATAGGAAAAAAATGGAGGAGAGGGAATCCGGTACATTTGAGCAAAACCCAGTATGTACATGTATAAGTATTAAATACTTCATAAATTGTCTGAAGGTCCTGCTTCCATTCTGCACAATGACTGTATTCAACTTTACTTTGAAGTCTTGTCTATCACATGGTTCCAGAATTTGCTTCCCAGTTGTCGTCTTTCTGGTCAGGTGATTAAGACCCAAACTGTGTAGAAACCTTACGTTTCCTTCTCAATTTTGCAGGCACATATGCCAGGCCTGTTTCATTTTACACAGAGTCCTTGTCTTTCCTGAATATAGAGATTCATCTGCAACTCTCCTAATGCTTTCCTCAGTTTAGCCACTATAGAACTTCTGTTTGGGTGTTTGCAATGATAAACATCTGCCATTTTTGTTTAGGTCCCAGATCAAGTACATTGTTGATATTATATGGATTTAATATTATTAAATTTAGTGCATACTTTTTTGGATGTAAGCAGCATGAAAGAGAGAGACCGAAAGACACACATACACACACACACACACACACACACACACACAGAGAGAGAGAGAGAGAGAGAGAGAGAGAGAGAGAGAGAGAGAGAGAGAATATGTTTAAATATGTTTAATACAGGAAGATGCAGCCTGTCTTTGGATAACTTGGCAGTTCTTCCTTCTGGATACTCAACCTCTGGACTATTTAGACAGCACTTTCAATGCTCTGCCTCCAGGGCTGTGGCTGGCTGGACATCCTTCACGAAATCTTCATGGGCCCAAAGGAGCTTGGAAGCACAATTTAATGAACTGTACGGATGAGTCTGCAGGAGGGCTGTGTTCTATTCTCAACGGGGGCGAGAGCTCAAGAGTGTGTTTGTGGTGGTGGGGAAACTAATGCTGTCTGCAGTAACTAACAAAACAAGAGAATATGCCTGGGTTCAGACTCGAGAAAATTATTAATGCAGCTTTGGAAAAATGATCCACTGTGGTTCTCCAGGCAGTGAACCTGGAGGGAAAACTAGACCTAGGGAGAAAAGGTATTAGTGAATGGGGGGCTGAGCCATGGCTATTGCTGTGAGCTGATTGGCCATAAGCTTTGCAGCGAGATTGTTTCAGTTGCTCTTAATAAAGTAACAAGGCCTTGCATAGTGCTTCCCTGTATCTAAACTGCTGCTTAGCCCATCATTGTCAGTTATTTCTGCCCGACTGAATTTTAGAAGGCCTTCTACCTATCATGTCTTAATGTCTGGACCACGGGGAGATGCCTAGAGAAACACCCTCCCTTATCAATGACATTATTTAAGGGCGGTATAGGTCAGGTCAGTTTCAGAAGCTTATTATTTCCTTGGAGTTTCTTGGAGTTGCTGTGATAAAACTACATGACCAAAGCAAGTTGGGGAGGAGAGGGTTTATTTGGCTTGTACTTCCACATCACTGTTCATCACTGAAGGAAGTCGGGACAGGATCCTGGAAGCAGGAGCTGATGCAGAGGCTGTGGAAGGGTGCTGCTTACTGGCTTGCTCCACATGGCTTGCTCAACCTGTTACTTGTAGAATCTAGGACCAGCAGTCTAGGGAATGGCCCCACCCACAGTGGGTTGAGCCTTCCCCCAACAATCACTAATTAAGAAAATGCCCTACATGCTTGTCTATAGCTCACATTTGTATATTTTCTCAATTTAGGCTTCCTCCTCTCTGATGACTCTTGCTTGTGTCAAGTTGACATAAAACTAGCCAGAACAATCATGGTCTCAAGAGTAAATGCCCGACTTGGTCTTGTGATCAACCCCTTGGCTTTCTCCATGCCCTTTTGCCTTGTAAATTTGCCCAGTCACACTCCCCAACTATATCTACAGAGAACTCTCAGTGCTCTCTGATCTATTGTGTGATATCTGAGACTTCATTTCCCTTAGTGAATGGCTGGGAGTGTCTCTTATAGTTTTTGAGTTTACAAGGCATTCCTACTGTTCTTTTAGTCTGTGGTACAAAAATCCGGCATTGATTTATTAATTCTATTGTGTTAGACCTTAAAGTTTGTATTCTTGCTTCTCATTAAGATTGAAAGATTCTGGGCCAGTGATATGGCTCAGTAGGTAAAACTTGCCACTAAGCCCGATGGCCTGAGTTTGATCCCTTGGGAGTATTGTGGCATATATGCTCACACCACATACAGATAGTCAATAAATAACAAATGCAATAAAGACAATGTGAAGACTTGTACGAACATGCATGTTATATTTCAACTGGCTCTTAATGACAAAGCATAGTGTTGAATATACATAGTGTCAAATATACATAATGTTGAATATATAGTGTTGAATATACATAGTGTCGAATATACATAGTGTTGAATATACATAGTGTCGAATATACATAATGTCGAATATACATAATGTTGAATGAGGGATGCTCTCCCAAGTTTTTGTTTCCTTGCACTTCTTTTCTCCTAACAGTTCATCCATCAAGGGTCCTAATTCTTGTCAGCCTCTTTGTTGACACCAGATTTCTGCCTCCCTGATGCAGTGGTGCCACCTAGTGGGAGAAGCTGGAAAGCGGTAGGCCATTAGGAACCCATGAGCTTTAACTCCTTACAGTTCTTTGGTTTAAAGAGGCTGCGAGTTGGCTGAACAGTTGGAGGGAATCCACACGAACCTATAAGGCCGTGGCAGATATCCTAGGATGCAAAGTACCTGGTGTGATTGGAAGGAGGTTGATCTGGGCACTGCTCATCAGAAGTCCTTATCTGGGAGGTCTTTCATGTCTAGTCTCAGAGGTCCATCCATGGTGCTTATTACATTAATAATCAGTATATCATATTTTCTTGTCTCCTGGGTGTAAGTTGTGATTTGTAGAAGCAAGTGACAGAGACCCAACTAAGATTGCTTTTCAACCAAGAGAGGAAGTTTATTTCTTGATATACTGGGAATCTCAGAGGTAGGTTGGTCAAGGCACATGGCAAATTGGGGTCCAGATCATTCATTCCTCTCTCTGGATCTCTCTTACTCTTGCATTCTCGCTCTTTCCCTGCCCTGTTCTGCTCTGCCCTTTGATCGACATTCTGGTTCTGTTACTTCTCTTGCTGGAGCCTCCTCTCCATCTTGCATCCCTTTGATTGACATTTTGATTCTGTTCCTACTCTTGTTGGAGGCTCCTCTCCATCTTGCATCCCTTTGATTGGCATTCTGGTTCTGTTCCTGCTCTTGTTGGATCCTCCTCTCCATCTTGCGTTCTTACTGTAGGAAATCACAGGAAAGTCCTGGAATGTGGGCCTGTTGAGGCACATGTCAGTCCTTAACTCACTTGTGATGATGGGGTAGAGAAGTCATTATATTTTAGTTGGCCATGGACCCGCCCAAGTCACATCAACTCAAAGTGGGAGGGTATACCTCAAGCAAGTGCCATTCCCCAAAGGAGTGTCTAATGCAAGGCAAGCAAAAGAATACTTGCCGGTTACCTTCATCATTCTGTTTGTCAATCCACTGCAGACAGGATGCTGCTGGTTTTGATTTCTGCCACATTTGCATATAGTTATGAATGACTGAGGAACTGAAATAGGATATGAAAGCCAGTAAGCACCACAGAATCCCTGGATACTCAAGAGAAGGGTAGACAAATCAAGGATTTTATGGATGTATCTAGCAGTGATGGCATGGTGGTTTTAAAACACAGCTGCAGTACTTTGAAATTTTTAGCACTGAGATGTAGAGTTCTATGTCCCCTTCTCTTTCATCAAGGTGGGCTTGTAACAGTGTCAACTGGTGGAATCTTGCAAAGAGCTCAGGAAAGACCATGCAGCCTCCTTCACTGGGATGCTTGACCTCACTCAGATCCTGGATCCAACATGTGGGTTAAGCATGATTTTACCACACTGAAGGGAGGGCACTGATGAATGCTCAGATGGACAGTACCAGCTGTTCTTTGTCTCCTGGCCATCCTTGTAAAGAATCAGCAGTGCAAAACCCATCACAAGCCAAGTGGCACCCTGAAATCTCTACTGATGCCACTCCAAACAGAAGAGCTGCCTGGCCCTGCATGAAATTCGGAACCACCAAAGCCTCAGGATAAAGAAGTTGTGGTCGTGAGCCATTGAATTTGGGGGATTTCTATGGCAAATAACTATCTCCAATACTGTAATAAGAAAGCAATGATCACACATGTTAAAAATTACTTCGACTATGATCTCAATACAAATGTGTTTATGTAAAAGATCTGTTTATGAAGAAAAATTAACTGATTTTCCCCCAAAGTCCTTTAAATAATAAATCTTTCTTCTGCCAGCAGCTGTTCGCAAGTTCCCCCTTTTATCTTAAGGAATGAACGCAGCATAAGTAAGCGGCAGAGGCCAGAGTCCCTTGTCACAGCTTTGCTGCACATGGTGGCTGACAGGTCCTTGGGGACCTGGAAACTTCTGTTTCCTCACTGAGAGCGGTCTCGGCGGGCCAGCACAAGTGCGTTCTGTCAATGGTATGACAGGATTAGAAGTAGGCTTCCTTTCTGGAAATTTTATTCTTTTTTGTTCTGCAGATGTCTTAACAGCTGGACAGCGAGAGAACCACATAGGATCCTGGTCTTTTCTCTACGTCCTTTTAGACCCTTCTCTCATTCTCCAAAGATGCTCAATACAGGGACATCACATGCATATACACATATCACAAATATGCACATGTATGTTTGAGAACCAGCCTCAGGATCTGTGCCCCAGCCAGGGTTCACTGGGACCACTTCTAGAATGTTGCTTGACCTAAGTTAACAGGAATAGTGGCTTCTTTCTGGAAAGAATATTTGGAGCTGATATGATCCTTTAACTGCACCCTCTTCATCTAATCAAATGCTCATGGGGTTTATTCTGTGCTGGATACTGTTCTAGATTCCGGGACTGTGTACAAGAGCAAAACGGACAAAAATGCCATGAGTTGTGGAATTTACCCTCTAGCAGTGACAGAGAGGATGAACTAAGAGCAGAACCAATATGCAGAAAGTGCTTTGTGTAAGAAGGCTGTGAATGAAATAAACAGAACAGGATTAGAAGGGAGTGAGGTGGGTGGAGTCGCTGCTGTGTCTGAGGAGGGCTTCCTTGGGACAACGGTGTCGGAAGAAAGCCTAGAGAGAGGGAGTCAGCTACCCGATGTGATGGTTAATGTTGTCAATTTGGCAGGATCTAGAATGGCCTAGGCAAACTTCTGGGCACGTCTGTGAGGGAATTTCTAGACTGGTTTAATTGATGCATAAAGACCCATGTGAAATGCAGGTGGCACCATTTTATGAACGGAAGTTCTGGCCTGAATAGAAAGGAGGAGGCAAGTTTAGCCACAGTGACAGGCATCTATCCCCGTCTGCTGCTGACTACAGGCGCAATGCGACCATTGGTGTGATTAGGCAACGGGAATTCTTCTTTGATATTGTGTCAATGTCTAAAGGATGTGAAGAGCTCTTGCTGTCATCTCTTGATTTGGGGTGGGGATGATGGAATGACAAACAGAAACCAGGAAAGCCGCATTTTACATTTTGCTCTTAAAGGCCAATAAAAGAAGAAACATCTTCTGTCTTATTTTTCTTCCAAATGGAAATAGTAGCTTACACTTAGGTGATCCTTTTATAATGTTTATTAGTAGGAAATATTTTCCAAGACAGAAGTTGGGACGAGAGAGGGTAATAGGGAGTGAATATATCAAAAATACATGGTGTGTATGCAATCATGAAATCCATTATAATGTAGAATGAATATTTGATAATAGACTTTTAAAAATTGCCACCAACTGGATGACTTAAGCAGCCAGATGTGGGGCTGACTCCTCTGCAGGGCCAGACTCCCTCTGAAGGCTCAAGGGGGAGGTTCACTCTTAGCTTCTCCCAGTTTCTAGGGCTTGCCAGAAAGCCTTGGCGGTCCTTGACTTGCAGATGAGGCCTCCTGCCAGTCTACTGTTGCGTTCACATGGTGGCCTTCCTGGGTGTCCTGATTCCTTCTTGCACAGACACCAGTCATTGGACTGGGGCCCGGTGTAATCCAATATGATCTCATCTTAATGTGAGTCCGTCTGGGAACTCCCTGTTCCTAAATCACATCTCGTTTCCAGATATTGGGAGTTAGGATGTGAACTGGCCCCCTCTGAAGGACACATCATGGCTGAATTGGAGGAAGACAGACAGATGGGGCAGTAAAGCATACTGTCAACTAGGAACCATTGCCTTTAATGAGATAACTCAGTTAAACTAAACAGCTGCAGTGGGATGGATGTCGGGTTTCTTCCTTACCTTTATACACATTTAGATGCTTTCAAACGAGCTTTAACTTTTATCGGGCTTTTGGCATTGAGAATCAAGATTTTGATTGAATGTACTAATGCACAGATAAGCACTATTTTGGTGCATGTGTTTCTCTAAGGAAGGTTGGGAATCTTCAGAACACATACTGAAGGAGGAGGTGGCTCTATTGTAAGATTCCTCAAACTTATACTTTTTTTTTAATGCCCTTTACTGTCAAAGCTAAGCTTAATAGACCATCTGCCATAGGTCTGAAGGTGAAATGTACCTCACTTGGTACCCAGCTGATGACACTGTTTGGAAAGGGAACCAATAGGAGGTGGAACCTCACGGCAGGAAGTAGGTCACAGTAGGTGGGCCCTGAGACTTGATAGCCCACCTCTGCTTCCTGTTCACTTTCTGCTTTCCACGTGCAGATTCTGTGGGACCAGGCAGCCTACCGTGGCTGCAGTCATGTCTTCCCTGCGTGAGACTGTAGCCCATGTAAGCCTCCTAAAGCATTTTCTTCCTAATGTGCTGTTGCCAGGGAATTTTATCCAAGCAGCAGAAAAAGAATCCATGTGCCATCTTTTGGGAGATTTGTTGCATAAACTGGACCAGGAGTTAGAACTGGCATCCTGAGTGTCCTTTCCTATTTGTTTGTTGTGTAGCTTGGACTTCCCACTTCCTTTTCTTCCTCCTCCAGGTGGTAACGGGGGTTCCTGGGATCTTCTGGCTATGTATTGAATGTATGAATGTACGTTGTAGCTGAATCTACACTGTAGCGGAATCAGTGACTTCCAGCCTCAGTGAGAGACCCTGTCTCAAAAACTGAGGTGGAGATTGAGGAACACACCAGACATTTACTTCTGCGCCCCTCCTCTGAAGGTGCTTCTCAACCAGTAGCAGCTGTGTGTGCATGCGCTTGTGTTAAGAGGAAACTGAGGCTTCTTTGGACCTGGGCCATCCTATTATACTTAAAAAGCTCAAAGCCAGGAAGATTGACCTCGGTATTCTGTCATCCCAGCCCCTGGGACGGAAAGCTTGGAAAGTTGCACTCGCTCGATGCTTGCAGTTCCAACAATCACAAATATATTTTAAAGCTTCAAAAATAGCTTAAATCTACTGCATGCCTGATGTCTATCTTTTTCAACCCTGGCTCCCATGGTTTCCTCCGCTCACCTCTGAGATGCCCCTGCCCTTGCTGTCTGTTGTGTTCCACTGCCCTCAAACGGGCTTAGCCTTGGAATGCGTTCAACCACAAACCAGCGTAGTTTAAGCTGACCTGTCCTTGCCTGGCCAAAGAGGAGGAGATGCCGATGATATTCCTGTCCAGCCTGTGGCCTTGCAGGGATGGCAGAAGGCAGCCTAGGTGGAAAAATGCTCCCTTAGCAGAAGTTCCGCAAAGCAGGTGACAGTCACTCACAGGTCATCTAAAATCCCGTTTGAGTGACCTCACCAGGGACCTGAACAGGCCTGCCTCCTCGTCCCCTCTCTCTCTTTGGCCCAGAAAAGTAATTCTGTGGCTAAGTTTAGTCTTCTCTTCCCCTTATCGTTTGGAACAGTGTATCCCTAGTGACCCTGTGGTTTGGGTCTCTGCACAGCCATGGATCACACTGAATGAAAACCACACAGCCCTAACAGCCTCAAGCCCCTTTTCTTGAACTGAGAAACGGCTTGTGACTTTGTTTTTCCTATTTTCAGTCTTTCTTTCTTACTTTTCTTTTCTTTTTTTTTTTTCTTGCAAGATCAGGCATTCCTTTGAATTTGTGTGTGTCCTTAAATACAGAACAGCTGGGCATCAAGAATGCTAATGCTCCCACTTGGCAGCTGGTGAACTCAAAAGTGTGCCCCCTGGTCTTGCTGCTTCAACACAAAGGTATAGCCCTCCCCACCCCCGGGAGTTACTTTGTTGCAAGGGTCTCTCAATTTGAACTGAACCTGACGTGAGAGTTTGGAAGCAAAGTGTTGCTAGTTTATCTATGGTCCCACCTGAGTTTTGTGTCTTCTGGTGTGGTCTGGAGGACGGTCAACCAGGAAGACACCCCACATTGGCTCCTCTCCTTAATAAGTCACAGGCTGAGCCAAGGAAATGGCACATTTGTAGATTTGCTCTGCCGCCTTATAGTTCTGTGTCTGGGACAAGGGTCTTGAGTGCCCACTGGCTTCTGTCTGTAAGATGAAAGGAAGCAACAGTGTTGCATGCTTGATTTGAGTGGGAGGCAGTTTTCAGAGGACCTGGGTAGACACTGGCCTGGAGCAACTGTCGGTCAGTCCGGTTTTACAGTTTGAACAACTTTTTAAAAATAGACTTTCTTTCAACAGTTTTATATTCATAAAAAAATTGAGAAGGGATGAGGGAATTTATGTCTAACCCTGACCCCGAATACACTTGCGTAGCTGTCCCACAAGAATTAAGTCTTTGCTATAACTGTGAACCCTGACAGAAATATGGAGTCGGCCACAGCAACGTGACACCAGTTTTGCCCTTTGCAAACTGCTGTCATATAGTTGACATCATATACTGTGTGGCCAGTTCATGCCGCTTTATACATCCCAATCAGCCCTGTCTGTGCAGCCATTTCCCCTCTCCCGGGACTTGGCTTCTTGACTTTTACCAAATATCTGAATACATCTCAGTTTTAGGCGCTGAGGTCATTTAAACAAAAGTCAGAGACTATAAAAACCCCAGGAGAGAAATTTTTCCTAAGTTCCAAGGATGACAGAGTAGTTGATGCACACATACAGCTGATTAACAAGGCTGCTTGGAAGGGCAGGATGCTCATATGGACAGCTAGAGTAGTGGTTCTCGACCTGTGGGTCACAGCCCCTTTGGGAGTTGATCATCCGTTTCACAGGGTTCGCATATCAGATATCCTGCATATCAGATATTTACATTGCAATACATAACAGTAGCAAAACTACATTTATGAAGTAGCAGCAGAAATAATTTTAAGTTTGGGAGTCACCACAACATGAGGAACTGTGTTAGAGGGTCCCGGCATTAGGATGGTTGAGAACCACTGACCTAAAGTCTCTAGCTATTGTTTGACCTGAGCAGGACTTACAAAGGGCAGCCTGGCACCAGCCCTGCAAATGACGGCTTTCCTAACAGGCACGAGGCATCTCTGGAGGTCAACACGGGAGGAAAAATAGCAGATGGAATTTGTCCTGGGAGGAAGGCAGACAGGTACAGAGATGACAGAAAGATTCGGAGTGAAAGCCCCTCTGAGCCAGGACTGGGACAGTCAGCTCAGAGTCAGGACACATCTGGGTAGATTTCTTTGCATCCTTTTGTTTTGAGGACGTCCGGTGGTGCTAGACACTCATTAATGTGGGTTGTGAATGAGAACAGTTTCACAGCTGACCTCCAGCTGACAGTGACACCATCTGTAGCCCACGGTTTTACCTCTGGTGTAGTAGACTGCTCACAAGCCAGTGCTTTTTTGGTGGCTGGGATCTAGCATGAGAGAAAACAATGAAGATGGTGGTGCTACGCCAAGGAAACAGGCCTTCCCTTTCCTCCTTCAGGGTCACAGATGGATGTGTCAGTTACTTGTGTTGCTGCGAACACAGTGTCTGACAAATAAGGCGGGAGGGATTTGTCTTGGCTCCTGGTTTCGGAGGGTTTTAGTCCATCAGTCAGGGAAAGCATGGCAGAGCAGCTCAGTTCAGGTGACAGGAATCTGTGCTGGGGAATGTTCACATCGTGGTAGTCAAGGGAGACAGAGTGGGTCGGGAACTAGGGGCTAGGTATAAATTTCAGAGCTCCACTACCAGTGACTCACTTCCTCTGCTTAGGTGTCATTTCTTAAAGCTCCCAAAACTACCACAGTGCACCCCCAAAGGGGACTTTTCAAAACATGAGCCTGTGGGGGACATTTGCAATTCAAACCTTAACAGCATGCTTGTGGCACAAGGACATCCGTGACTCTGGGAAGGTGAGTGACCATCCAGATTCCTCTGTACCCTTCAGTAAGCTAGAGAGAACCCCTACTTTCTTTCAGGGTCATTTTGGGGATGGTTATAACTCACTAACTTGAGATCTGAGTTGATACTCAGTCTTTATTCCTCTCTCTGTGTCTAGGGTGACTCAAAAAAAAAAAATCTTCTGTCCCTAAACGCTGTCCCTGAGTGATTTTCATGACTAAACCTGTGATCCTGGCAACCCCAGTGCAGGTCACAGACAGTGGAGACATCTCGAACTGATGGAGGAGGGTTAACTGTCTATGTGTTACTTTCATTGGTTAATAAAGAAACTGCCTTGGTCCTTTTGATAGGCCAGCCCTTAGGTGGGTGGAGTAGATAGAACAGAATTGTGGGAGAAAGAAAGCAGAGGCAGTCAGTCACCATGACTCTCCTCTCCAAGACAGCCGCAGATTAGAATCCTCCTGGTAAGCCACCACCTCGTGGTGCTACACAGATTACTAGAAATGGGTTAGATCAATATGTAAGAGTTAGCCAATAAGAGGCTACAGATAATGCCTAGGACTGGTTCAGACCTAAGGGAGGCAGGTCTATTCAGGAGGACTAGTCTGTCTGCATACCCTCAGCCAGGATGCGGCTATAAGAACTGTGTTTGTTCCCGCCTGGTCCGCCTGTGCTGAGGATGGTAGTTTTAGCTGTTTTCTTTCAGGGGCTGGGACCACCTGTGCACGCTGTACCACTTCCCAGCAGTCCCTGGGCCCAGCCGTGTACTCTAGCTCTGTCACCTGGGAAGGTCTTTAGAGAGAAGTGGCCCAGGCCCGCTCACAATTGTCATGCTTCCACATGTGATGAACAGGACTTCTCTGGATTCTGTCAGTTCCTAATCCTATGGTCCCCCCACTTTGTTCTTGTGGCTTCTTCAAGAAGAAACGAAGTCTAGATGCCCCCACAGTCTTAGCCCTACATTTCCATTAGACACCTACATTGGAATCTTGCTACATACAGTATCAGGCTCTGGGCAATCGCGTGTAGGTGGAAGAACCCATTTTATTTTTTTTATTTAAAAGGTTTTTTTTTTGTTTGTTTGTTTTACCAACCACAGTTCCCCTCCCTTCATTCCTCCTGCTCCCCCTCAACCTTCCCCCCACCCAGCTCCCTCTCAACCTTCCCCCCACCCAGCTCCCTATCTGCTCCTCAGGCAGGGTAGGGCCTTCCATGGGGAATCAACAAAGTCTGGCATATCAAGTTGAGGCAGGACTAAGGCTCTCCCCACTGTAGCGAGGCTGAGCAAGGTATCCTTCCATAGGGAATGGGCTCCAAAAAGCCAGTTCATGCACTGGGGTTAAATCCTGGTCCCACTGCCAATGGCCACAATGGCCCAAGCCATTCAACTATCACCCACATTCAGAGGACCTAGTTTGGTCCTTTGTAGAAGAACCATCTTAAAGTAATAAGAAGCCACAGTCTTTTTTCTTCTCATGTACAATTGTAAGGCATGGCTAAACAGCTACAGGGAGGAATGTGTTTTGGCTACACGAGTTCCTATCCTCCAAGTGAAATCCTGGGTTATCTCCCCAACACTGCAGACCAGTAGATGAGGAAGCATTAAGGTCTGAAGTCACTCTCCTCCTTTCACCGTGTAGGACTTAGGGATGAAACTTGGTCATCAGGCTTCGTGGCGGACACCTGAGCTATCTCATTCCACAGTCTCCCCAGGAAGGGAAAACTTGTAGGTAACGTAAGAGGGCACACTAAGAGATGAACAGAGGCTCTGACAGCATAGAAATAACGCTCCTGGCTACCTCTCCTCCCCCTAACTTTCTCTTTCCTCTCCCTGCCTCCTCTCCCTGCCTTCTACCTCATCACTTTCCCTGGCCCCTCTCCCCTCCAGTATTGCTTTTCCTATTGCTGCTTCAACAACATCCCTGACAAAAGCTATTTGAGGAAGGCTTCATTTTGGCTCACAACTGAAGGAAGGATAATGGCCTTCATGGCAGGGAGGCATGGTGGCAGGAGGGGGCTCTCAGCAAGCAGAGAGCAGACAGCCAGTGGGCTGGGTTCTAAGAGCTCAAGGCCTGCCTCAGTGACTCTCTTCCTCCAGTATAGCGCTCTACCTCTTGAAGGTACGAAATCCTCCAAACAGTGCCCCTGGCTGGGAACGAGCAGAGCATTAAAACTGAAGAACCTTAGGGGAGACATTCACATTCGGACACAATGCACCCCTTCCCTCTCCCTGGGTTTACAGTGATGAGGGATGAGATGTAGATCTGCTGACTAGGTGGGACTGTCTGGCTTGCTGCTGCAATCTCCACACCTGCACACTCTTTGCTTCAGTGATGTGGACCATGAAGAGGCTGTGAAAACAACTTCCCCAAAGCTGACGCTAGATAAATTCAGCTGGAATGACTTAAGGCCTCCTTTCCTCGTGAAAAGAGAGGGAGTTAAAAATCGATGGCTTTAAAAACAAATCTAAGATTCATTTGACACCCTAAACCGGTGAGAATATTGAAAATAAATTCCAAATGAGAATTATGATATGTAGACAGTCTGACCAGACAATAAATATGGCACGAAAACCACTTTTCCATTGTGTTGGCCAAAACCACTTAAGTGGAGCAGGATAAATCAAAGGAGGGCCTTCAGATCTGAGACCTCATTGTATGAGTAAGCAGGTGTCATGGGTTCTTTAGGGAGCTTAGAGCAACCGCCTTTCAGTTTGGAAAGAGAACCAGCATTCCTCCTCTCAGGGTGGTTCACACATCTAAGGTTGGGACACAATAACATTTTAGGGTCCAAGCACATATATAATGTAAGAGACTGCCACCATTTTGGAGTTATTTCCTATTTTTCTTTAATATTATTAAGATTATAAGAGAAAAATTTAATTTCTAAATGCTTAAAAATCAGAATTAAACCATTAATGGATGATCTGTAATCACTGGCAGTTTGAGAGTCCTAAGAGAATATTGAAATCCAGTTAGTTCTGTATCATGTAATTCAGGGTAGCAAATATCCTTCTGTATTTTCTATATCATTATTTTAAAAGTATATATAAAAATGTAATAGTATGATGTTTCTTAATCTGGACATCTGTAATCTCAGCACTTAGGAGACTGAGGCAGAAGGACCATGAGTTCAAGGATAGCCTGGGCTATATAGAGAGATCTTGTCTCAAAAAAAAAAATCTGGAATGTGCATGTGTGACAGACACACATTAAAGAATCCTGTGGGTTTGTTGTCCCAAACAGTAGAGACTCATTGGCCTTTCAATGGCCTCCAGGTTTAGTTTCAGAGACAGATCTGCTATAAGGCCAAGTGTCTAGATGATGAGTCTGAAGGTCACCCTGTTAGTTTACTTGGAAGTTCATTGGCTAAAAGACGTCAAGGTTTTACATCCTTAAGCTGCACACAAACCATCATAAATATTTTCTGTTATTGAAAATTAGATTTTTTTTCATACACTATATTCTGATTATGGTTTCCCTTCTCTCTACTCCTCTCAATTCCTCTCCACCTCCCCTCTCATTCAGATCCACTCCCTTTCTGCCTCTGGTTAGAAAACAAATAGGCTTCTTAGGGAAAATAGGAAAATATAAATAAGAAAACAAAAACAAATCAGAGTAGGACAAAGCAAACAGCAGGAAAGGAGTCCAAGTAAGAGACACAGGTGCAGAGATCCCCTTGTTCTCATGCTCAGGAATTCTATAAAAACATTCAACGGGAGACCATAACATGTATTTGCAAAAGTGTGTAGGATAAAAAATAAAAATAAAGCAAAATAAAAAAGAAAGCCCCCAAAAGGCATTATGAGACCTGGAGTCTTCAAAGATGTGCGCTTGTGGTCATTTTCATTGGAGTTATTCTATTTTGTTTTTGTTCCAACACCATGCTGTATGCATCCGCATAGCTCTGTAGTACAATTTGAGGTCTGGGATAGCGAACCCTACCGGTTATTTGATTATTTAGGATTGTTGTAGCTATCCTGTTTTGGGGGTTTTTGTTTCCATGTGAAGCTGAAAATTGTCCCTTCAAGATCCATGAAGAATTGTGTTGGAATTTTGATGGGAATTATGTTGAATCTGCAGATTGCTTTTGGCAGGACAGGCATGTTTACTATGTTAATCCTACTGATCCATGAGCATGAGAGATCTTTCCGTCTTCTGATTATCTTCTTCAACTTCCTTCTTCAATGTCATAAAGTTTTTTTTTTATCACACTTTCTCTTGCTTGGTTAGAGTTACCTGAAGATATTTTCTATTAGTTGAGGCTATTGGAAAGGATATTGTTTCTCTGATTGCCTTATCACTCTGTCATTTGTATATGGAAAAGCAACTGATTTTCATGGGTTAATTGTGTATCTTGAGACTTTGCTGAAAATGTTTATTAGCTGTAGGAGTTTCTTGGGGGGGGGTTTGGGGGTCACTGATGTAATACTATCATAACACCTGAAAATAAAGATATTTTGACTTTATCCTTTCCAATTTATATCCCCATGGTCTCCTTCAGTAGTTTTATTGCACTAGCTCAGACTTCAAGTACTATATTGAGTAGGTATGGAGAGAATGAACAGCCTTGTCTTGTTCCCGATTTTAGTAGAATTGCTTTGAGCTTCTCTCTATTTAAATTGGTGCTGGCTATGGGCTTGCTGCAAACTGCCTTTATTATTTTGAGTTATGTCCCTTGTATCCCTGATCTCTCCAGTTTTATCATGAAGGCAAGCCACCATAAAATTAACATATATGCTTAATGTATAGTATATGACATTTGATTTTAGTATAGAACTGGATACAATTAGATTACCCTTTAGAGCTTCTGGATTTTTTTTTTACTACTTTTAAAAGATAGAATGGGTGCTAGATCCAGACTTTCAAATCTTTGTTTCTAAGAAGAATAATTCACCAGTTAGTTTAAGCATGTCTGATAATGCTACGGCATGGGATCTACAAAGTGGGCTGTGTGGTCCAGACAATGAATTCTGCTCTCCTTAGCCCACAGGGGTCAGAGGAGGGTGCAGGTGATGAGTGTGGCTCACATCTGACCTCAGGAATCTCCAAGTCAGGTTAATTGGCTTGAAAAGGGTTTCTGCTGATCCAGATGCCTTACAAACCTGAAAATTACAGCTGGTATGGTAAGAGCTCCAGGCAAAGGTGTCAATTGGAGTCAAAGGCCAGAAACGGCAGCTCAGTCTTTGCTTTCAACCCAAGACAAGGCTGAAAATGTTGCCCCAAGCAGCCTCTGCCTTCTTCTTTCATCCCACCCTCTGCCCCGTGACCTGCTCCTGGCCAGACAAAGGCCAGCACTCTCCTCAATTTCAGTGCAATTGCGGGGCTCACATTTCCTGCCCTGGTTCTCTGAAGCTGACCTTCGGGTTAAGAAGTGAGTTTGAAGATAATGGCTTCGCCATGGGCTAGGTCTGTGAACATGCAGGTACCATTTTCAAAGGCAGTCTGCTGAACAAAGAATCCCAGACTTAAAATTTGTGCAAGCATTTTCAATTTACATTTATCATCAAAGAAGTTAATAAATGCCCTACGTTCTGCTGCTAATAGATGAAAATGCAAGAGACGTATGCTCCGTTCACCTCGGGAATAATTCTAAGCCCCCAAATCATGTGAGTCATGTCCCTGCCATGATTTATGTTGGCTATTGTCAACACTGTCATGTTGAGAATTGGTGTGGCTCAGCAGTCCCCTACTTAGGCAGCTTATTCTTAGTCTTCATGAACCATTTTTTATGACAGCTGATCCTTGGGCCCCCGTCCTGAAGAATGAGACGAATTGGTCTGGGGTGAAACTCGACTTGTAACACCAAGGTTAGGAACCATGGACTTCACAGCACCCTGGGAGACGCACATGGTAGATAGCAGCACCCTTCTCACTTCACGGCTGGGAAAACCAAAGGCTGGCATGACCAGCAGTCTTGCCTAGCATGGATTCTGTCAGCCAGCGGCAGAGCTCACTTGCGCAGATTATGAGAAATGTTTTGGTTATTATATTAGGGTCTGTTTCTGGGAAATGTAACCCGTGTTCAATCCTAGAAGCTCTCGCCCTCCTTATAGACTCTCCTCTGTGAACCCAGACTTCTGGGGCTGTATGGAGAAAGATGAAGGTGACTGGTCTTTGGAGCCAGGACTGAAGGAGTGGCCTTGGCCTTGAGCCCTGGACTTTGATGAGACGTGTTCCAGCCGGGATGGCACTACCCTCCTCCAGCCTGGAGACCTGTTTCCTTGGTGGGGAGGCACATTCTCTGAGGAGGCAGGCAAGGGGCAGGTTCTGAGCGTAATGTTCTCCATTTCTGTTCTTGAAGTTGATCCAACTTCTCGCATAGTTTAGATAGTACCGCTTAACCTGGCCTGTCTTCAGAGTTAGTATCAGCCCATTTGGGGAGGGGGCGTCTCATAAATCGTGCACCCTTCATTTTGCAGACCCTCCTCTGGCTCCCCCTTTTTGTTTTCTTTTTCCATTTGCCAACTCTTCATTTAAAAGAAGCATTTCACCTGGCTGTCATCTCTTGATCTCTTTCTCCCTTCACCCAGGACCCAGTGTTCTCACTGAGAGCACCACAGCAACCTGGCTTGTTGAATAAGGCTGTCCACCCTCGGCACCTCTCCAGGGAATCTCTGCTCGCTCCCACTCACCTTTTTGATGGGGCAGTGGGGGCTGCAGGGCACTCTGAAGCATGAGCTGACTGCATGGTAGAGGCCCATGTGTGTCTCATAGACGCTGTGATTTCTTAGCAGGCTGCCTTGCTCTGGCTCGTGTGATGCTTGGAGATGTTTTTCTGGGTCCCTACACGGTGATGCAGCGCATACAACTTTTCTTTTGTTACCTGCTTTTAATAGAAGTCTGCGTATTAACCATTTTATCCCTTAAAGTTTGCTTGCTTTCATTTTACCGTTACCTTCCTCTTCGGCAAATAGCATCCCCCTATGTTGTGCATGGTTCCTGCTGCCAGTGAGCCCAACAAAGCCCCCTCAAGGAGCTAGAGTCCTGAAGTTGTTGGCATCTTTGGGGGAGAGTGAGCCATTTGTTTGGCACCTGATTTCTACCAGGAAAACTTCATATGCTTAATGGGTTAAGGGAGTCATTGAGTAAATATCTTCCAAGTGTGTATAGAGAAAGAAGAAAATAGTTTCTGGCCCTCTGCTCAGTACTAACTTAGGAGACACAGGCTTGCAGTGTGGTATAATAAGGGTGCATATGAGAACACGAAAGGATGACTGTTGTTTTCAGAGACCCAGTCAGGAGGGGCTTGGCAGAGCTGATGACACTGGAAATGATCTTGGTACCACGAAAGGACTCTGATGAGTGGACAGAGAAAGGAATTGTAGGCAAGTGTCCCAAGCATGAATAAGCATGGTGCTGGGAAACAGCAGATCAAGGAGTTCTGGCTTGCAATGACCTGTCAGTCGAGTCTTGATAAGGGACCACGAAAACACTTTGCAGACCATAGGGGACTGTCATTTAAATCTTAGTGAGTAGATACCATCTGGATTGTGTGTTCCCAAAGTCACTTGGAAGAAAGGAGGACACATTGGAGAGACTGGTTAGGATGCCACGCCACTGAATCTTCCAATCAAGGCCTAAGATTGGACTTGAAGGATGTGGTGGAGAAAAGAGAGAAAGGCGTGAAAACTGGACAGAGATGTGACATGCTCATAAACAGATATATTAAGAGACAGAAAGAAAAAAGGAGTTGACAACTCTGGGGTGTCTGTCTTTGGTGTCTAGATACATCTTTCCCTGAAAAGTAGAATGCACTATGGTTTGTTAAGCAGGCTCCAATGAATGCAGCACACGGAGACTCGGATATGTTCTTCCTCGTGTCCTAACATTTGTCTTTAAGCTTTATTCATTTTTATTTTATATGTATAGGTGTTTTGCTTGCATGTATGTCTGTGTGCCATGTGTGTGTAGTACCTGTGGAGGCCAGAAGTGGGTCAGGGCCTCTGGAACAGGAGTTATACATGGTTATGAGCCATCCTGTGGGTGCTGGGAATCAAACCGGGGTCCTCTGGAAGAGCAGCCAGTGGGTTTTAATCACTGAGCCACCTCCCCCAGCATCATTCTAAAATAACCTGAGACAAATGTAGGTGGCTAATTGTTAAAGCCCGTGTCTGTACTACGTGCTACACTGTACTACGTGCTACACGGTACCGCTCCTGCGCTGCTACACGCCAGTATGAGCTGAGCCAGGAACTATATATATACATATATGTATATATATATACGTGTATATATATATATATATATACGTACGTATATATATATATATAGAGAGAGAGAGAGAGAGATTACTCTTGATACAAGAGTTCCAATCTTTACTGTGCACAGGGGAAGCTTATATAGGGCTCTGGCTATGCCCGCGCTCTCGGGATCTTTCAGCTGCAGACCCACCAGCCTGCCATCAAGGTCTTGTGCTCAGAGCAGAGAAAAACAAGTTGTTTTGCTCAGTTCACTCTAGCAGGCAAAGGATCTGAGTCAGGCAAAGAAAATCAACAGGTCAGGGATCTATAACTCCCAACAGCTAGTGTCGCCGTGCCATGCAGCAAGTTAATAAAAGTCAAGAGGTCGGTGTCTTCAGCTCAGATTTAGAGCCGTGGCCAAAGGGGCAAAACCTGGAGCAGAAATGGGCCGAAGGTCACAGGGATGAAAGCCACACCCTAGGGTGAAGGGCAGTCCCAGAGCTCAGACTTCTCCGACCCCAAGGTGGACAGCAAGCTGAAGGTAAGTGTGGGGGTATGCTTACGGGCATTCTGGCTGCATTAACCTAAGGACCATGACAGGAATCTGAGAAAAACTGCCCCAGATGCTGGCAAACGTGCAACTGCAGCCAGTCTTTGAAAGGGATTCTCCCAAATGGGCTTGGATTGGCAATGCAAATCATTCAGGAAGACTTCTGAATGGTGTTTTGAGGTCTAACTCAGAAAGGTAAATTGAACACCATTCTTGGTTGTTAAAGTTTCATCTATGTGCATTTATATTTAAATGTTATTGCTACTTAAAGTTATACAAACTATTTCCTACTTGAGAAGTGTTCTTATGTTTTAAATTTAAAAAAAAATTGAAAATTTGGGGTATAGGAACATGAGAGACAGTAAAAATAAATCATATCAACATTTTTAATTAGAATACCATTAAATTTGTTAGGCAACCGAGTCCTCTGAAAAGAATGGAATATTTCGAGTATCTTTTAAAATTGTTCTTTGAGTTTGACATTTTATTTGGTGGGGGGCAGGGATAAGCATGTTCCAGTGTAGCATGTAGAGGTCAGAGGACAACTTTCAGGAACCAGTTCCTCCCTTCCTTCATGTGGGCTCCAGGAATAGAGCTCAAGTCACCAGGCTTGGTATTAAGCATCTTAATTCAGCGAGCCATCCCTTCAGCCTGGCCTATTTCAAGATTCTGAATGCAGGTAAAGATGTTAAAATTTGCTTGGCACAGAGTGTAAGTTAAATTGAATTTTAAGGAGAGATTTACATTTTAACTTGAATACACTGAGTAACTTTTAAAATAAGATTAAACTTTTGAAGAATTTCTCTCTGTAAGGAGTCCCCTCAAAGGAACTACAAAGCCACCCCATAGAAACAGGATCTCTGTTTTGGTTAATACTGTGTAGAGGGCAGCAAGGTGACCGGTCCAGTGCCCTGCTGCCACTCTGGCTCTCTGCTCATCTTCACCTGGCCCATTCCACTCAGCTCAGATGCACATGAGCACACACCTGCATTTTCTGCAGCCATTTCCCCCTAATAGAAAGGCCTTTGCCCTCACCTACCCTACTGCCTATCTCCAGTCCCTGGTTAGGGAGCTTCCTCAAACTCTGCCTTCTGTCTGAATTCCTCAGACTCTGAAGTCCCTGCCTTGCAATTTAGCACATAATTATATGCTCCCTTGTCACAGCCTCTAATTCTTCCAGAGTCTTGTTTCCCAGCCAGACCAGGAATTATCTCTCCCGTTCCTCCCCACATCTTGCTTCCAGACCTCTAATGGGTGTGTTCAAAAGAAAAGGAAGAGATTACCTCTCAGACCGACTGGCTGTGTTTTGCATGCTTTTCCTTAACCACCTTCAGGGACAGGAAGTCCCAAGGGTGCACCTTAAGGATTCCCTGTGTCCAGTGACTCCCACAGCACAACATTGAGCAGGGGGGTGGGCAGTAACTTTGGAGTAGTGTGGCATTCACATCTTGGCTTCAGAACATCTTAGCTATGATCCTGGCTAATTGATTTCAGCTGCCCCAAGTTTATATATTTTTTTTCAGGCTCTGCCCCAGAGCCTGGCAGTAATAAAGTTCCACAATACTTATGGTCACTGGTAAAGCCTGCTGTCCAGAAAGTTTCTACTATCTAGGGAAGAAAGGAATGGCTCAGTCTATAACTAGGGGTGTTTTTCTATGGCCAGGCCAGAATTCTGGATGATAGCAGGTAGCATGGTATCCCTCCACCATAGTCCTGGGCTAGATCTTGCTTCTGGACTCCCTGGGTGTTGGAGTCCTATGCAGAGCACACAGTCCTTTCTCTTTCTTGGTCTCCCTAGCCCCAAACAACTAGTACACTTGTTTTCAAATGTCTTTTTCTTATTCACTTATGTGTTTGTATGTGTGTCTATGTCTGTCCTCAGCAGGTCAGAGGGTATCAGCTCCCTGAGGCTGGAGTTCTAGCAGCTGTGAGCTGCCTGGTGTGGGTGCTAGGAAGTGACTCTGGGGTCCTTTGCAAGAACAGTATGTGCTCTTAACAATGGGACCGTTTCTCTAGTCCCCCAACTAGTACTTCAGCCCCCCCCAACTAGTACTCTCGCCAGTCTGAACAGAAGCAGGGAGACATGTTGAATGTCAGCAGAATGACACCAGAATGTCACAGGATGTCACAAGAGATGTGTGTTCAGATGCTGCCATGTTTACACACTTAATGAGCCAGAGCCAGGCATGAGATGGGAGAGGCAATGGCTCCGTACCGAGCAGGAGCATGGAGCTTCTAACTCTGCAAACACACAGCTACACACAGCTTCCTCTCCTGGTTGTTTCTGTGCTGATGTGTGAGCTGGGTCCTATGCAGTGAAAGCAACTCAAGGAGGCCAGAGAACTGAGTCAAACGGTAGAGATATCTCGGGTGTTGGTGGCTATGCACTGTGGAGTTGTGTCCATAGGAAGCATGTGCCTCTTGTCTGTTTAGAGAGAACTTTGGAGAGCTGAATGTTAGTGTCAGTGTCTCCCTCTCGATTTAAAGACAGGTCAAACAAATGCAATTACGCAAGGTGCAAAAACCAAGACCCCTTCTGAAAAGGAGTGTTCAAACAGTCTCACCAGATTACTTCATGCCCAGGTGGACCCCAAATGTCTTGTACTGTTTTGAAGCATCCTTCGTCTGTAAATTCCAGTAGCGAGAGTGTGTGACTTACACCGATGCTGGATTTGGTCACAGTTAAATGAATCAGGTTGGCTAAATGAGCTAACGGCATCGAGTGCATTGGTGCCCGTTCTTGGCCATCAAAGTTTCTCCGAAATCTTTATGTATGATGAACAGTTGACTGACAGCTTTGGATGAAGAACCTCTCCAGAAGACTCTGACATCTTGAATTAGATCAGATTCATGTGTTTCCCTATAACATATCTCTGAAGCAGGGGGAGACGGATTAAATAAAAGATTAGCTAATTTTCTCAGGTGCCGTTAAGTAAGAATAATACCGCATTACTTTGTCTCAAGTACATTAAATAGCCTCTTTTATGTCAGTGAGATGGCTCAGTGGGTAAAGGTGCCACCCACTTAGATGTACACATAAAAATCAAATAAAAACGTAATAAAATGTTTAGAAACTAGTCTCTCTCTGTCGTATGTCTGAAGTAGGGCCTAGGAATCTGGCATTCAGTGCTATTTGCTTATAAGACACTTGAAAAGTCTTGAGGAAACAATAGCATCTTATTCCACACCGTGTATCAATCAAACGCTATACCGAGGAGCACATTTCCCTTTAGCTGGATGGAGCCTCCCCCAGGAGCATACAGCCATCACACCCATTTTGTTTATGGGACTCAGAACCTGGGGCTGAGTTGGTTAGTAACATCTCACACGGCAAGGGGATGGACCTAAAACTTGAGTCAACTCCAGGGTCTGTCTAACCACTTGGCCACATTAGCTCTCCAGTCTCAGTGTGGTGCTCTGGGCGAAATGTGAGGTCCCTGAGGGCCAGAAGGGAATGTGAGGAAGAATGTGGATGTCTAACTATGGGCAGCCATGGGTCATTTCCAGAGCCATGGAATCGTGCCTTCGTTTATCTGTGCAGTCTTTCCCTAACTAATCGCCACAGGTCACTGGGCCAGTTGTTTGAAATTTGGAATGGTCACACGATAGGAAAAACCCAACAGTGTTCAGGTTGCCAGCCATGTACTGGAGTTTATAACCTAGCCTCTAGAGTCTCAGAAAGCTTTGCTGTTACACCTGGACTCTGTGCCTTTCTTCTGTGTGCCAGTAAGTACGTGCAGAACTACGCATGAGCCCAAAGCATACAGATTTAGAGAAAGAATGCAGCAGTTGCAAAAATGTATGTATTTCCTGGACAGAATTCCTCCCCCCGCCCCCCGGCTTGGCCAGTCCTCTCCGCCCAAGAACAAGTACCATGCCTTTCCTTTGTCAGTCTGATTAATACAGTGTTCGTGCTTATGAGGCCGCATTTGGAATGTGGGCATTTATCAGAACTTCCCTCAAGCAAGCCAGTAAGATGTAAAGGGAGATAAATGCACTCGCTTTGCCACGGTAAATCTAACTATTCTGGTTAGTTAAGCAGTTGCGCTTGAAGACAGAGTTCTCAGATAGAGCAGACTGATAATTTTTCCCCCATTCTGAAATAGCTGGGGTCACAAAAGATCCGGGATTAAAGTGCAGCCACCAAAAACCATTCTCGGTGCATCCTCTGACACCCCGCAAAGTTTGTCGACGTGACCACTGTACGGTGGCGAGGCTCAGTTCATCAATGTGACGATGGCAGGGGCTCCCACTTGGATGCTATCTCTGAGGAGGTCATGTTTACTATTTCACCCGAAGACAGTTTGTAACGAGATGTCATAATTGCCTTCTTAAGTATGTAGATAATGAAAACAGAGTCTGACTCATAAACAAACACGGGAGCGGGATGGGGGGGCGTGTACCAGGAAGTCAGCATTTCATGCGTGCCCTTTGTGGTTTGCTGTGTGGACATTTCCTTTGTCACAGGCAGGCGCCCTTCTGATTTCCACGACCGGGTCACAGTGTCCCTGTTACAGCTGAGGAATTCCATCCCAAGGAAGTAAAAAGAAACAAAACAAAACAAAAAACATTGTGGCTGTTCCCATCCAAGGACTGTCATGGAGTTTGCAAAAGATCCCAGGGTGATCTGTACCCTGTGGGGTCTGGAAGTTGGCTAAAGCAGGCAGTTGAATAAGATTATGCTGCTAAAAAACAGAGCGCTTCTGACAGCCATGTAAGTTCAGGGTAAGCGGAGTTTAATCTGCAGTTCTGTAAGGGTTTTCAGCATCACTGTGCATTGTCCCTAGCAATGTGCTTTGGGTGGGGAGCTGGAAGGTCATCGCTAGACAGGGTGAGTGTCCTGATCTGTACAGACAGCTCATTTCCACCTCATTTTCCTCCCAAAAATACTGCCCGGGAAAGGAATCCCAAGCCTGCCTCTGAGCAATTGTCCTTGTGCCGCTGGAAGCTTTCCTTGGCTCTGAATCCAAGAGTATCTTAGGATTCAGTTTGAGGGTGCTGTTGGTTTAAATGTGAATGCCCCCATAGGTTTATGTGTTTGAACATTTGATACCCAGCAAATAACCATAGGATAAGCTGGTGGAAACAGGTCACTACCGACAGGTTATACTGTTAGAGAGCATACCCACTGTTATTGAGGAAGATAATGATGCGTGATTTTGTGGTCCTCTTTGTGGTTCGTTGTGGCAGGACAGTCATGGCGGTAGGAGCTACTTACAGGACACAGACCAATAGGCACAGTGGGGGGTAGGGTGGGGTGTGGGTGGGGACTCAACCAGACACCATAAGTGACCCAAGATACACTAGTATCCACCCTTGTGCACTTTGTTCTGGATAAGGGTTTTTCCCACCCCAGCTTCTGTGCGGGGGAGGGGGTAGGGGGAGTATGTCCCTTGCTGGCTGTTGCAGGTGCCCCACCTGTAATTCACTTGACCGCTAACTGTGAATCTCTTATGGAATGGAGGTGTCTTGTTCACTTTTCCAGTTTCTTCTGCCCGCTTTCTCCATTGGCGCCTCCTCACCTCTGTGCCTGTGCCATGACGTCCCAGGGAGGGCTGGAAGACACCTCTTCTCACTTTCCCCTTACATGAAAAGAACATCACACCCACTGAGTGCCAAGCTCTCTCCTTCATTCTCGTGACAGCCCTCAAGGAGCGTGTCTTTGTGAAGGTGGGAACCAGGCATAAAGAGGTGGAACAGAGTGTGGGATGGTCCACTCTGGCTTTGGGTCAAACATCGGAGACTGTCTATGTCTGAATTGCTCTTCTTTCTCTTCTGGTAACCTACGGGCTCAGTCACTAGTAATTTTGCAAGGTGGGGGGTGGGGATGTCACCTTCCTCCAAAGACAGGAGCAGTGTGTTTCTTCACAAAAGATAAGCATCCTCTAGGGTGGGAGGAAGGCCCAGTAACAACTTAGAAGAAGGAGAGAACGCTCATTTCATTCTGTGTTGCTGCTGGACCTGAGAATGGTACATGCACGATCATTATTTAGCGGATAATTCCCTGATTACTTAAAGATGAGCAAAACCTTGCAAATGACCCAGAAAAGGGAGGTTCTTGAAGGAGGAGGAGAGTCTCCCTAGAGATGGCTGGACACTGTTTTAGATGTTTTTACTGAGAGATGAGCTGTCTTTATCTTTAAAGGCCAAATTCTGTCTCCTCATAGGGGCAGAGTCAAGAAGGATTGTGTTATAAATAAAAATAAAACTTTACTTGCTGAAACCTCTTAGCCAAGGGCCTGAAGGGCCACAGCACATCAGTTGACCACCGTTGCAACACTAGGTCTCTCTCATTTCTGCAACTGCTTCCTCAGGGATCAAACTTTGTGCCCTGACATCGGAAGCTGACAGATTCACAGCTTCTCTTCTTCTAGTGGTCATTCTGGAATTTTCTGAATGACTGGTTTGTGTTGGTGAGACTAGACTGTATCTCTTTTTCTTATTGCTGTGGCAACTGTCTAACCAAAAGCAGCTCAGGTGCAGCGTTCTCTTTTGGCTTGCAGCAGAGGGGATGTAGCCTGCCATGGTCTTGAGAAGCTGTACCTGCAGCAGGCCAGCGGCGGTCACATTTTATCTGCACTAGGAAGCCCAGAGAGGTGAATGTCAAAGCTCATATTGTGTTCTCATTGTTATGCAGTCCAGGACCTCAATCCATGGAATGGTGGGGCTTGACCCACCGCAATTAGCCTAACCCAGAGACTCCCTCACAGACTTGCTCAGAGATTTTCCTCGTAGGCATTTCCAGATCCTGTCAAGTTGATATTACTAACTATCACAGAGACAGACCCTGTTTGTTCAATGATAGCTTCAAAGTAAATGTTTTGCCTTAATAGTCTTCCATGTCTTGTAATGGCTAATAAGCATGAGTATTTTCCCCCTGGGGGCATGTGAAGGAGATTTCAGTGTTGTTTACTTTAGGCCTACACTGACCCCATGAGATGGGTATGATTATTTTCTTTCATGGTTCAAGCCCAGAAGGCCCAGAGAAGTTTGCAAACCACCCAAGGGCACCCAGCCTGTGTGAAGCTGGGCTGAGATTCTGAGAAGGCCAGTATACCCTTCTGAGATCCCTGCCCCATAGTGACCTGAAGTTGTCCCACGACTCTCGATCTCTTAAAAGTTTTTGCCATCTCTCAAGGCATCATCTCACCCAGGGACCAAGCTTTTCAACACATGAACCTTTGGGCTGGAAGGGAACCAACAGTATTCAAGCTATAACAGCAACCTCCTGTGTTCGTTGAATTTGTACTGTGCACACAGGCCATAAGAGTACAACAGAACATCAGAAGAGAACATAAAGCCAGGGCTTTGAATGCTCAGTGCGAGACGTAATAGAGAGGAGAGAACTACCTGTGCGTGCCGGAAGCTCGCCATGTGCTCTCTCCTGACACGGTGGTTGCTAGATGCAGCATGAGGAAAGACGGATGCTAGAAAACCCATCAGCAGTGTTGCTCCTCTCGCTGCCCTGTTCCCTTCTTTTTTTTTCCTCCCAAACTAAGGAGATCTGGATCCTTAAGAGTTTTTATTTGGTCCCCTGAAACTACTGAAAAGCTGTCTACTGGTGTTAGTGAAGAAAACCAGCTGAAATCCACATCTGTAATAACAAATACACTTGCAAATGACAGGCACTCAGGTGGACAAAGGTGGGGCCCCTCCTGAGACAACTTATCCAGTCTGGCTATGTTATTATTTTTAAAAAGGTTCTTTGGAAACCCATTCTCTTTGGATGGATACCTTGCTCAGCCTAGATATAGTAGGGAGGGTCTTGGACCTTCCCCAAAGCAATGTGCCTTACCCTTTCTGAGGAGTGAGTGTGGGGGATGGGGGGTTAGGTGGAGGGAATGGGAGGAGTGGACAAAGTGGGAACTGGGATTGGTATGTAAAATGGAAAAAGATAGTTTGTTTTCTTTTTTTAAACAATAAGATAAATAAAAAAGATTCCTCTTATTTGTGGAAATATTCACTTTTCTATAAAAGCGACCTGATCAGTTGTTGGATTTGCTAATTATTTGAAGATTGACAAACAAAAGAACATTTGCACCAAGAGACTAAGAGATGTAACAGGTATATATGATGGGGAGGAAATTTCTTACAAAATATCAAGGACTGAATTAAAATGCTTGGCTTAAGAAAAGTTGAAGCACCCCTACCTCTGGTCTATAATGGTCTGGACTAGATATAAGCTTCCTTCATATAAACTTTACTCTTGGATGAGAGATAATTACGAGAAAAAAATCAAAGCACAGCCAATAAGATGGGCTCTTATTTAAAAGAACATTTTTCTCCTTCAAGAGGGGAAATGGCTTTAGCAACATGAGGGAAACTGATATTTGCACGTTCTTCCCTGATAGCCTTCACCACGCTTGATTCTCTCTGCAGAAATCAGAACAAGTAAATGTTGCCTACGGGAAGGAAGGGGGTTATTCCTGGGGATGAACCTTTTACTGGCTATTTTATTTTTTATTCTTTTAATATTTCATACTTGTATACAGTGTATCTTTGTCATACCCGCTGGACCCCCTACCTTCCCCAATCCCTAATACATCTCTCTGTAGTAGGCTTTCTTGGATCACCAGTCCCCAAATCATGACATTTGGAGACTTTTATGAATGCTCAAACTTAGCTTAGGTTCCTTTCTTGCTAACTCTTATAACTTACTTTAACCTATTTCTCTTCATCTATATTTTGCCTTGGTCCTTTTTACCTTTCTTTCATTCTGTATATCCCACTCCCTGTCTGTCTGTCTGTCTGTCTGTCTTCTGACAACTGCCTGGTTGACTCCCCCTCATCCTCCCTCATCTCTCCTCTCCCCTCGCTGCTCCCTTCTCAAGCCCAGATGACTCCTCCTCATTCTCTCTGCCCTCCAGCCCCACCTATCCCTCTACTGTCTAGGGCCGCTCAGCTCTTTGTTAGACCAATCAGGAGCCTTCTGCAGGCAGAACTACATAGCTTTACATCTACAAATGCAGCATAAACAAATGTAACAAATCTCTGCCTAGTTAAAACAATGTTCCACAAAATAAGCACATGTAGCACTTTTTTATCTCATTAAACGAATGCAGCATAAACAAATGTAGCACACCTTTGCTAGCTAAATATTTCACATCTCTCTTCCAACTTCATGTTCTCATAGTTTTTTAAAGTAAACACTGAGTCCCTTAAATGTTGCCTATATGTGCATGGAAGCAGGGTTAAATCTGCCAATGGCAATCCCTTCAAAAGAAAAGTTTATATATATATATATATATATATATATATATATACACACACATATGGTTGAATATACATATACACATATATTCAACCATTTTCTTGCTGTTGGATACATTGTCAGGTGTCTTCCACCTGGGATTCTGGCTGAACTTTATATCCTGCCTGTCATCAGCACTAGGTGACTTCAGGTGAACAACTGAATTTAGAGCAGCCAATGCAGACTGTGCCCATTCCGGTGTGAACCCTATAATGAATAGTTTCTTAAAGCAGGAGGTTCCTTCCCCTTTCCTTTCCTTCCTCCAGTTCCTCTCATTCCCCTCCTTCCAATCCCTCCCATGTCTCCCCCACTCGCATTTTTTCTTTTTCTTTGATAGTTCTGGACGTGTTTGTGCATCCATTTCTATGAGAGACTTTCACAGAAGACATCCTGGTACTCTGACTCCTCCCATCTTTCCACTCTGTCTTCTGCAGTGTACTCTGAGCCATAGATTCAAGGGCTTTGATGTACCCATCAGGGCTTGGCTCCCTACCCATCTGTTGCTTTCTGCATTGTTCCTAGTTGAGGTTTCCTGTGGTCTCCACGTGCTGTAGAGAGAAGCTTCTTTGATGACAAGTATGTACATGTGTATGTATGTATTTTATGTGTATGCATATGTTTATATGTGTTGTGTGTAATTTTAGATAAATATAATGAGCTTCCTTGAGGCGCATTACCAAATCATCTTGACGTGAGCTGTTTCAACCAAATGAACCACACCATCTTCTTACTTTTAAACATGCCCGTGGCTGGCTGGCTGGCTGGCTGGAGCATTCACTACGGGACTGAAATGGACAAAAGGCTTGCCAGACCCTCACTGACTCAATTCTGTTAAACAACAGATGACCCAAAGATGTGTGCACAATTCAACATCAACTGGGAGAAGCTGGAAAGTAGGAGGTGGCCTGAGGGGGGAGATCCCTGACTCTAGCAGCTGGGGTGAAGCCGAAGTCGTTGCTTAGGAGATATCTTTCTTGTCATATGTGGTGACCAAGAGTGACTTCCTGCCAGCATGGCCTTAGCATACTTCTGAAATATCCAGAGTCATTCATAAGGACTGTGCATGTGTGCACGCGCCTACACGCGCGCGCGCGCGCGCACGCACGCGCACACACACACACACACACACACACACACTCAAAATTAAATATTTGGCAGAACTGTGCAAGAGAGGAACCCTGCAGCTTCATTTCCTTAGCTTCTGGACAGAGCAACTTTGAGAAGCAATCCCTTCTGTGGAACCACAGTCACTGGCATCCGACACGGAGGGCAGCCTCCCACGCCCACGTACACGTACAGTTTCTATTTCTGCTGCCATCCACAAAGTGAGCAGCAGAGAGGAGATGGAAATCCTACAGCATTCTAGTTGAAAGCCCAGTCCCCTTTTAATTCATTCCCACTCCTCTGTTGGTATTGCCTTTGGGGGCTTGGGCCGGGGCCTCAGGGATGTGAAGCGTGGCTTGTGCATTCGAACCCCGCACTGTCACCAGCGCCACACAGCCGTTAAAAGATGACAACTTTTTTGCCGGACAGCCTTGTTTGATTCAAAGATACCCTCCATGTTTCTCTTTTACGTCAGAGAGGAAACAAACATAACATCAGTTTGGGATTTGGTCTTCTGAAGTGAGTGGTTCGGCAGCATTCAGAGTGTTTGCGGTGTGGTATAAGTATCACCATGGGCTATCTTTAGAAGTTTCTAATTCTTGCATTAGAAAATCTATACCAGAAAGCGTTTCCTGAGGAGATCAGAGTCCTGGACCCCACCAACACCATTCTATTTCCTGAATTTTATGTTTGACTACTCTTGCCTTTTACAATCTGAAATTAGATCTTAATTTTTTTTTTTTTTACATTTAACAGATAAGATTTCAGGCTCCTGTTTGCATGTTGTACATTTGTAGACATTAGAAGAAAGGGGGGGAGGCCTGGGGAGGCAGCTCTCATGCTTTAGAACTACAGGGTTCCCAGCGCCATGCACAGAGAGAAAGGTGGTGTTCTTCCAAGGTTACTGTGACTCAATGCGCATATAAATGGTTCTGGGATTTCCATCTAGAGTTCTGGACACTTTGAAGAGATAATGGAGCAATTCTTACAGCTTTTAGGGACTTGGGTAATAAGGAAAGAGAGGTGGTATGGCCTCTGAATACATAAAGTGATGATGAGTTAGGATGCTGCCTTTGGAATGGCAAGGCCCTCCTGGAACATAGACCCATTCAGGTACACAATCATGTTGCTCCTGTTTCTTGTTCTGAATCAGGGCCTCACACTATATATAGCCCAGGTTATCTTATAGTTTATTATGTAGCCCAGGATGGCCTTGACCATGCAGACTTACTCCCAAGTGCTGGTATAATAAGCATGAGCCAGCAGGCCCGACTTATAACATATCTTAGGACCTGAGTGTGGTCTGCTCGTATAACCAGACTTAATCAGTTACAGTTCACACGATTAGCTGCTGGAAGCTGGATGGTGTGAACAGTTTTGATTTTGCCCCCCCCCCCATGTTAAAATGCCTACACAAATCAGTCCTGAGACTATTCAAGCCAAAATTGCCCTTGGCAAGTGTTATAAAGATTACAAATGTGTTCAGGGAATTCACTGAACTTTCAGGGCTTTTTATATGTAAGGGCAGAGAGCTACTTTCACCATATCTTAGATTTTTCCTCTGTAAAATGGGGCTCTCCTTTCATTGTCTGTGCTACCGAATGAGGATGGCAGGGCAAGCTAACGCGAACCAGCCGATGGAGCACACAGCTTAGGATTTACGCGTGGTATGGAATGCATTACCAAAGTTATTGTTGGCAGGACTAAAGCCTTCTATTCATGTTTTCCTTAAGTTAATCTGAAAATTAGAATACACTCTTTGATCCTGTACATCTAATGGAACATGTTATGGAATTGGACTGAGTGGCAGAAAAATGCTAGCTCAACATTTAAAGGCTGCGTCTGCCTCTAAACTCAGCAGGGTAACTGCGACATGGCCCGAGAGCCAGGCTTGTTTTCCATCTTGTTCTTGAAAGTTCTGTGCCAAAGCGAATGCTCTTCATGAACAACCCTCAGAACAGCTGTGCTGTTTGTGAAAGTCGACACATTTGTAATTAGCACCCAGGTCAGCTTTGCCAACAACTTACAGGTTTTTCCATATCTATGTAGTCAAAAATGTGTGTGGGGGGTATGATTTATTTATTTAAAACTTTGTGTGGCGCGCACACACACACACACACACACACACACACACACATATATAGAGAGAAAGGGACAGACAGACAGTCATGTACCATGGTGTCCATGTGGAGTTCTGAGGACAACTCGCAGCAATGGGTTCCCTCTTTCTGCCACGTGGGCTTCAGGGATCAAACTCAGATCTTCAGATGTTAGAGCGAATGGTTTTACCTACTGAACCAGCTCAATAGGCCTGGAAGTTTTATGCTTTAGAATGCCTACTACATCCTAAAACACAAATGTCCCATCCTTCTCAAAATGACTGTCCTTTTGACCAGCATCTCCTTGTATTTTCCAATCCCATCACTATATGTGCTCTCTCTGGCCCCTAGAGTCCACCCATCTTCTCACATCACAGCGTCTTCTAAGGTCTCTTTCAGGCCTTCCTTTTCTCTATCTCAGTGTGACTGCTGAGACCCTTGCTCCTTCTGTCTGCAGTGATGGAGGGGATTTATTTATCTATCTTTCTATCTATCTGTCTATCTATCTATCTATCATCTATCTATCTATCATCTATCTATCTATCATCTATCTATCTATCATCTATCTATCATCTATCTATCTATCATCTATCTATCTATCTATCAATCATTTATCTATCTATCATTGTTCTTTTTTGTGTGGTGTTGCTGGTGGGTTTGAGACAGGTTTCTTTGTGTAGTTTTGGCTGTCCTTGAACTCACCCTGTAGACCAGCCTGGCCTCAAACTCACAGAGATCCAGGTGTTGGGATTAAAAGGATTTAAAGGTGTGTGCCACCCTCTTCCCAACTCGAGGGAATTTTTGATTATGTGAACCATTAGCATGGTTCCAGCAGGCAAAACTACACAAAAGGCAAAAGTCACAGGAGTGATAACCTACTCATGTTTCCTTTTCCCATTTCTAGTTTGCTGATTATGAGCCTTTTTTTTTTCTGGAAAAAAATGCATGGATTTGTAGCTCTATCCTTGAGTTAGAATCTGGCATTCTCTTGTATTATGTTTTCTGCACTTGGTGCTATATTATTGGTGTGTAAAGCCTTTCAGATATATTTTTAGTTTTTAAACTGTGTGTGTGGTTTGGGCACACGTGCGATCGTTGGTCATCACTTCTCTCCTCCTGCCATGCGGGACTCAGGGCTTAAACTCAGATGGCCAGACTTGACAGCAAGCAGTTCACCTGCTCAGCCATCTCACCAGCTCAGATCTCTGGGGTTTGGTTTCTAAACTGCCACAGAATTCTCTATTCTGTGACTCTACTGTGGTTCATTCAACTTCTTCTGTATCAGGTTTTATGACAGTGTTTTCTAATTATTCATAATCTTGTGATGGGTAACCTTGGTCAGTCATACGCTTGGTTTGAAGTATGAGTTTCTAAGTGTGAGATTGCTTCAGTCAGGGTGTAGAGGCTGTTAAAGCTTTTGTCTGTTTATTTTCTGGTGTCTCCTAATAACTTGTATGAAGGCTGTGTTGGTTTGCATGCTCGCTTACAGGCATGCCTGCTCTTTACTCTCCTAGCAAGGATGTACTTTTTAACCCTTTAATTTTTCTAAGTCTGAAATAGTTGGTCATATTTCCATATACGTTAAGTTTGCTTTTAAATAAACTTAGTTTTTCTTTTTTAACATACTTAAGGACTGCTTTGTGTTATATTTTGTCTCTTTATGAATGTTACTTAATATCTTTTGTGATTTTTCTTTCTCTAGTTTAAATTTTTATATATGCAGATACACACACACATGCCTAGTAAGCATTTTCTCTCATCTTTTTGTTTATCATTTGACTTACAATAATTTCCCCATGCAAAGGTCCATAGGTAGCAAAAATTCTTAATCTTTTAAAAATGTATATCTAGGAGCCAGATATGCATTTGACTCAAGCCTATAATCCTTGCTCTTAGAAGGCTGTGGCAGGAGGATTATGAGTTTGGGAGAAGCCTAACTGTATAGCTAACCAGAGAAGAAACGACATCACAACAAAAAATTGTACACAGAAGTTGATCATTTTTACATGCATTCTTTTTATGCCTGGGGCACAGAGATATCAAATCACTTCATGTTTTCTTCTAGCACTTTTGGGGTTTAAAGATTTCCTTTTCACCTGAAATCCACTTGAAGTGGGTTCTTGCATGTCAAGTAAAGGCTGCATCTACCATTATCTTTTTGCAAATGTCTAGTGCAGCTTGTTGAAAATGCATCTTTGCCCTGTAATTTCAGATAACACATGTCATAAATTAAGTTTCCAAGGTAACCAGCTCTCCTCCCAAGCTTCTGAATCTGGTGCTCTCTGTCGGTATATGCTAGCACCACCCTGTTTCAATTTATGGAGGCGTTGTGGTCTGCTTTCATTTCTGGCAGGGCTGTTCCCCCTTGCTTTTCCTTTCTAGTGTTTTCTTAACTATTCTTGTATGTTTGCTTTTCCATATGAAGTTTAGTGTCATGCCTAGCTTCATAAAACCTCCAAAGTCTGATGTTTTTATTGGAGTTGGTAATTTTATTGGAATTTATAAATTAACCTAACTAGAAGTGACTCCTTTATGATCCTGCCATCCTATCCAGGCAAGAACAGGACATAACTTTGACTTTGTCCTTGTCTGTCTGTCTTCCTGTTAGTAGCATTTTGAGATAGTTTTTCTTCAAGTTTTCCAAAGGTCCTAGGCTGCTGCTGTTTCAACTGTCATTTCAGGAAATTCTTCTACTGTGGACATATTTTGCTCATTGGTTCTTTGGTTCTCCAGGCCTTCTAGCATCTTCAATACATAATTTTATTTTTCCGGTTCTTGTGCCTATAATTGATCTATGTTGCCTCAGTGAGTTTGCTAAGTAGAATAAGGTTAGCAATGAATTACATAATACTGGAAGCAGCATTGTATTTCATCCCTGATTGTATTGTTTAACCTCTTGGTTGCTGTGACTGAACCCCGACACAGCAAGCTAGGAAGGAGAGCCTCTATAATCTCCCCAAAACAGTACCACTAGCTGGAAGCCGTGTTTTCAGATACATAAGCCTACGGGGGACATTTCTCATTCAGACCACAGCACTTAAGTGGGTCAAGTACCTTTCTTCTACCATTAAGAATGGAAAATGAAGTAAAGGTGATGACTTTGGGAGGAAATTATAGCCATTCATTCCTCTGGTCTTGGGTGTTATGTTTTAATGGCTGCTGAACTGATCAAAGGCTTTATCCCTATAGAAATGATGTTATGATCTTTCTCTCACATCTGCCTATGTTGACATGACACCTGCTGCTAAACCAGATGTATTCTTAAAACACACATCTCCGTGTTGTTTGTGAGTTGTAGTGATTTCTATGAGCGTTTAGGTTCTGTCTCTTCCTGTCTTTGGAGATTTCCAGATGATTGTGATAGCAGTTGTGACCCTATTTTCTGCTGTGATAAATGACATCATTTATGAAATGCGGGACCTCCCTGGTCTTTGACAGTTCAGCAGAATACTCAGTAGAAATGTATGGGCCTTGTGGTTTTCTGAGAAGATTTTATCTGTATTTTTATGAGATTGGTTTATGCAATATTTTGTCTCTATGTGGATCATGTTGATGAATTATATTTTCCAAGACGATACACTTCAGATAGATTCGTGAGCTGACACTATAGAATGCAACTACTATGTGTAAAGCTGAGATAGAGATCAGGAGAGAGAGGCCTTTCCCATCCTTGGTCTCTAGGGCTCCCAAGGATGTCTTCTAAATCTTGGAAAGGATGTAACCGTGGCTCAGTAGGGAATGGATAAAGGTCTTAAGATGTTCTTCCAATGAAGCCTTATAGAATTCCTCTCTCTGTGGTGCTATGAAAAGTTATCTATTTGGAAGTACCCTGCTTTGAAAACCACTGAAAGCTACCGCCACATTACTGTGGAAGCGACTCATAGGATTACTGGTTTTCTGCCAGCAGCATTCAGCTTCAAAGCCCGCTGAGGCATACCAGGGATACCTTCGGGAGACGCATCACAGGCGGCCTTCTATCGTAAAGCTGCTCCAGAGGACACTCGGGGAAACCGATAGACACTGGGCCTTGCAGATCACACATTGCTGTGGAAGTTTGGATTATAGCAGGAGCCAGATGCCACTGTTCATTGTTTCTGGGATGTGGAAGCTAAAGAAAAAGGAAATCTAAAATAGGGAAGGAAAATGCTTCTTGAAATCTAGTAGAAAAGCTGCCTTAGCTTTTGAGGGTTTAATCCAGTTAAAATGAGAACAATAGCCCGTGGTTGCAATTTGGAAGGATAAAAACTGCTTACACTAGGAAGTGTTAAGCTAAGGTCTGTGTGAGTGAATGTACAATTTGACTTGAACAGGCACCTTGGGTCTTACTAGTTGTGACTTTTTTGGGGGTGAAAGGAGTCGTTTGAAATTCCGTATTTCAGGCGTGTGAGATGGGTCAGTGGGTAAAGACCAACTGCCGCAGCCTGATCTGTATTTATTGAGTTTGATCAGTGGGGCTCACATGGTGGGAGGAGAGGACCCACTCCCACAAGTTGTTGTCTTCTGACCGCCTCGTGTTGTGACTTGCATGCACCCACACACATTGTGGTGGTTTGAGTAGCAATGTCCCCTGTTGGCTCCTAGGGAATGGCACTATGAGGAGGTGTGGCCTTGTTGGTGTAGATGTGCATCTGGGGAGAGGGCTTTGAGGTCTCAGGAGCTCAAGCCTGACCGGTGCATCACTCTCACTTCCTGCTGCCTGGGTTTCCAGATGCAGGACACTCAGTTACCTCTCTACCTCCATGTCTGCCTGCACGCTGTCATGTTTCCTGCCATGAAGACAATGGACTAAACCTCTAAACTATAAGTGAGTCCCAATTAAATGCTTTATTTTTTAAGAGTTGCCGTGGTCATGGTGTCTCTTCACAGCAATAAAACCCTAACTAAGGCGCACATCTACACATAACTGCAAAAGGATTTTGTGTGGAATTTTAAAATGTTTACATTTTACATACAAATGAAACTAATTTGGGGAAGGTCATTAAATTATTTTGGTTTTCTCTGTGATGGAATGCACGGTTACTCTTTGAATCTACAGGATCGTTGTGATGAGAAAGAATCTTGGATTAAAACCCCATATAAACTATTTTTAAAAATGATCAAAGAGAACCATTGTGGTTGAAGATAGATTGCCCTGTGTCACAAAGTCCTCACCCCTCTCTCTCTGTCTCTCTCTCTGTCTCTGCCTCTCTCAGTGTGTGTGTACGTGTGTGTGTGCATGTGCGTGTGTTATATACACCTGACTACGTGTGAAATGTACGTGCAGCATCTTCATTACTCTTTTCCCTTTTTGTCTTGAGACAGAGTTGCTCACTGAACTTGAAGCCCAAGATTTCAATGAGCCACAAGATCTAGAATCAACCTGCTTACTGTTTATGTAGGCTCTGTGACTCACCAAGTGCCTTTAGTCAAGTCCCACTTCATGTGGACATCAACACAGAAAAAAACACAGCTTCTAGGATGGAACTGCTTACACGTTAGATGGCAGGGTATAGTTCCAGTGTGTCTTTGTGCAATGATGATTAGATTGTACACTGAACTCATCATGACATAAAGTTAGCTGTATAGACGTCATACTGAGAGTGAGGAAAGATTCAATTCTTGCATTAGACCTTGGGTTTGGTTTCTAGTGCTGGAGGGAAGTTAATCTTAGTTACTCGTGACCTCTTATTCATTTCCTGGCTACCCAGACTCCTGAAATAACCACATAGAAACTGTATTAATTAAATCACTGCTTGGCCAATTACTTAAGCTTATTGTTAGCTAACTCTTAGATCTAGAATTAACCCATCTCCATTATTTTATATTTTACCATAAGGCTCGTGGCCTACCGGCAAAGTTACAGCATGTCCGTCTCTGGCAGCAGCTCCATGGCTTCCCTCCTCACATCCACCTTCCTTCTCCCAGCATTAGTTTAGTTTTCTCCACCTAGCTAAGTTCTGCCCTACTATAGGTCCAAAGCAGTCCTTTATTAACCAATGGTATTCACAGCATATAGAGGGGAATCCCATATCACTTGGCCCCTTGATATTTTATGTAAAATTTAAAAATCAGTGTGTCCAATTCTAACAAAAATCTTATTATGGATTAACAAAGTTTATAATAAACTCTGCTGAAAGATTCAAGAGCTGCCTGCCACTTGGACAACACAAGGCACCTGATTCATTTCCAGGGTCTCTGCTTTTGTCAGCTTCAGTGTATCTCAGAATTTTCTATTTCCTTTGTAGAATTCTTTTCTCCTGTTTATCACTCCACTCTATCTACTTGACATTTCAGTGATTTTAATGTGGCATCTTTCCTTCCTTCTTCTAGTTTGTCTGCCTCTTACAAAACACAAATTCACACCTTACAATGCAGTAAGTTTGCTTTTAATGCTAGTCACTTTGGATTCATTTTGATTTTGTTCTCTAATCTTTTTTGATTAATAACATTTTGTTTTTGGCAATCCCCACATCTTTTGTTACTTTTTTCTTGTTGAAGTCAGTAGCCAAGAAGTGCTGAGGAGACACGTCAAAAGAAGTCAGAAGCCAGATCCATCCTAGATCTGAGTCACATCTTGGAAGAGAGTTGCACTGAAGGGCCTGCTGAGCGGAGCAGACTTCTTCCGTGTAGACATGTGTGTGTGTTAGGCTGCTGAGTCACTTTGAGGTGTTCCTTCCTGTAGCCCATCTATCATCCCAATCAGACAAGAGCAATGCTGTGGCCCACGCTCTAAAACATTTTATCACTCAGCAGTGTTGACTCCGACCAAATACATTCTGGCACCAGAGATGACTGTGCGATTTTTCTTCCTTAATCTGTGTCTTTGACAAGTTGCATTCACTGTTTACAACGTTGGAACAAATCTCTGATCAAAAACACCCCTAACATGGTCTTAATAGTCTTCTTTTCCTTTGTTTCTGGGCTTGGCATTCCTTGTACTGTCTAGAGTTTTTACACTGCTGTTCCTGCTTCTGATTATTTTCCCTCTCTTGATTTCCTCTTTACCCGTCTTTATCACTGCTCTCCACAGCAGAGTTCTCAAAGTTTCAGTGCTGCAGGAACTGGTGAGCTCTGTCTGTGTTTCGTAGAATTTGTCAGCTAGCTCTTCCAGTTCTTCCTGCAAGTTCACATTTAGAATGCAATACTCCTTTTCTCCTTACAGATTTCTGTCCGTGTTCATGATTTCTGTTGCTTCTGCTCCATATCTCCTATCAGAAGTCTGCTACCCCTTCTCGTTTTTTAAGGATGAAAATTTCTAGGACTAGATGTATGGCCTAGTTGTAGTTGGGCAGACAGCATGAGTGAGGCTCTGAGTTCAATTCCATCATTGCCCTGGGCCACCCTAAGAAATATACTTTATTTCAAAATTTGGGAATTCTTCATTATTCCTTCTTTACCCAGTAGTACCAGGGAGTGCGTTCATTTTCTGTCAGGTGTTTCCTGTGAGTTTTTTTTTTCTCAGCTTCTCAGGTCTCATACAAGTTGACCTTACATGCTTCTGTTCTGCCTCAGTTTAGAGCATAGTGCTGTACAGAAAATGGATGGTTCTAAACTCCTGACAAAGTATGGGCTTCCTCATTCAAAAAGAGATCTGTGAGGCTGGAGATGTGGCTCAGCTGGCAGAGCACTTGCCTAGCACATGGAGCACATTGATTTTGATCCTCCAATTACTGCCTGAATGAGAAATGCACTCAGGAAGTAGAGGCAGGAGGATTAGAAAAGGTAAAGGTCACCTTTAGATATATAGTAAATTCAAGGTGATCCCAGACTACAGGAGTTGGGGGAGGAGGAGAGATCCATCCTGAATGCTATGATTCCTTCTGTGATGAGAATTCTTCATTCTCAGTGAGAATGTTAACTCTGTGAACATATCTAACTATTTGTGATAGTTTGAATAAAAATGGCTCCCCTAGTCCCATAGGGAGTGATACTCTTAGGAGGTGTGGTCTTGTTGGAATAGGCATGGCTTTATTGGAGGGAGTATTTCACTAGAAAGTGGGTTTTGAGGTCTCAAAAGCTCAAGCCAGGCCCAGGGGCTCACTTGCTCTTCCTGCTGATGCAGATGTAGAAGTCTTAGCTACCTCTCCAGTCCCATGTGTGCCTGTGCACTGCTGTGCTTCCTGCCACGATGACAAGGAAAACCTCTGAACGATAAGCCACAAAAGAAATGTCTTCCTTCATAAGAGTTACCATGGTCATGGTGTCTCATCACAGCAACAAAACCCTAACTAAGACAGTATTTTAGACCTAATGTCAGCCTGCCCCTAGCCTAGCTCAGTACTTGTTCTGAGGAGCTTCGTTCTAGTTGCAATCTGAGGTATGCTTGGCTGTGTTTCCTGAGTACAGGGTCCACTGTCCTTTGACAAGTTGTTTATAACCACTGAACTTTTCCCGGTAATCCAGATGTGGGAGGTCCATCTCCTTGGTTTCAAGTGTGCTCCCAGTAATGTGTTCCCTCCCCCGGACACAACATTCACATGTGCCTGCCTTCCCTGTGGCTTGGAAAGGGAAGGGCAGATATCATTGAGGAGCGTTGTTTTTATTGACATTGTGTGATTGCTCTTCAAACTTGCTCTTGCTTCATTGGACTCTAAACTGAAATGAAGAGTCTTTTTCATCTAAAATGAAACATCAAAGCTGGACCCAGTACTGCACTTTTCATGGAATTTAGATTTCTTGTGTCATTTGAGATACAAGCTATTATTTTAAAATTTAAGTGAAATTACTGGAAAGACAACAGTGAGGAACTGAATCTCCTTTATTTTTAGATCAACCATTCAACAAATATAATCCAGTAAATAAGGCTTACTTCTTTCATCTCAGATTTTTATTGCCATATATTTTTTATTATTTAATTGAAATTTTACATTCCAATCCCAGTTCCCACCCGCGTCCTCCTGCTTCCTCCACCCTCCCCCCTCAGCCCCCCATCCACTCCTCAGAGAGGGTAGGTTTCCCATGGGGAGTCAACAAAGTCTAGCACATTACTTTGAGGCAGAACCAAGCCCCTTCCAGCTATATCTAGGCTGAACAGGGATCCCTCCAAAGAGAATGGGCTCCAAAAAGCCAGTTCAAGCAATAGAGCTAAATCCTGGCCCCACTGCCAGTGATTCCACAGACTACCCCAGTCATACAACTGTCACCCACATTCTGGCTCAGCTATTAAATGCTAGGCTCACAACCAAAAATATTTCCATATTTTTTTAAGTTCATATGAATTAAGTTAGAAGTATTAATTGAAACACAAGCAAACAATTAAAAAATTTTAAATGAGAGATAGATGTGGTGGTACACACCTATAATCCCAGCATGTGGGAGGCAGAGGAAGGAGAATCAAGAGTTCAAGGTCAGCCTCAGCTACATAGCAAGTACAAAACTCCATGATATAGTCTTACAAATACAGAGCAAAAATCAGAATACGACAGTCTCTTTCTTTTTATGCCCTAATTCTTTGAAACAGAGTCTCACTATATAATCCTGGCTGGTCTGGAACTCAGAGTCCCTCTGCTTCCTGAGTATGGCCATCCAAGGTGTGTGTCACCATGCCTGCTAGGACAGTCTACTCCTACCAAAGTCTACTCCTACAATTTTTAAAGACCATGAAGTCCGCTGTACATGTTAGCAGTTGTGTGACCCGAGGGAGGAGGAAGGGTTCTGGGTGAGGACAGACTGCAGCTGCCAGCCATCTTCAACACTTCTTGGTAATTTTCCCTACACGTGGATTTAAAAGACCCAAGAAGCTGTTCCATTGGTGTTTCAGAAAACAGGGTATTCTAACCACCACCGGAGAAGCTAGATTTTGAGGTGTCTGAGAGTCTCAGCAAATACTTTATTCTTCTTCTGGCTGTTTCCTGAACTTCCGTGACATGCCAAACTCCACCCATGGTGCTGGTGGCTGCCCAGTGTTAACCCACCACAGCTGGTAAATAACCCACAAACAAATGAAGAATCATCACGAGTTCTCATAGCACTGAAGTGCTTTAAGGACATCATGTGGGGTAGAGTCGGCGTTAGACTGGGGTTTCCTGGAGGGCTGAGGACGGTTAGCTATGCTGCAAGAGCAGTTTGGAGAAAGGCTCGCAATGGCATGCTGGGACACAATGGCATGCTGGGACACAATGGCATGCTGGGACACAATGGCATGCTGGGATGCACCACGCTGGAGATGTCACAGGAGGACCTGGTTAGTGGTCAAGAGTGCTGTTGACCACAGGACATCTGTCAAGAAGGGCGAAGGACAGAATCTTTCTCTTGAATTTTGATCCTTTACTTTGCAGCAGTAGTCATTTATTTGCAAAGAGGTGATGTGGTCAAACATGTCTTTTGAATGGATTTCTCTGGCCAAATACAAAGGTCTTGATTTTATTTCATGGCTCCCATGGAGAATGTGACCAAGCACATAGTTGCGATCAAAGACTTGTTCTTGTCTGTGTGGGAAGATCTCTGCTTTCACCAAGTAGCCAGGACCCATAAAGAACACAGTGAGAGGAGTCAGGCCTCTGACTGTTATTTTTAGGGGAGAAATATTTCCTTTACCAATAAATCACAGGGATTTTTTTATTTTTTTATTTTATTTATTTATTTATTTTAGAAAAAAAGAATATTGGCTGTTTAGACAAGGGAAAAAAGCCTAAAACCAAAGGACAGAGTACATTTTTGTCTTCCTATGTGTCTCAACTTGGGATAGTTTTGCCCTCTGCCCCCACAGGAGATGAGTTATGGCTAGATATGTAGAAAAAAAATCTCAGAAATAGCCAACTTTAAAATAGACAGCTGGAGTTGCCTTGAAGTTTAGTACCAGCCCCAAGGAATCATACTTTTTTACATCCCAGTAGAGCTTAGAAAACAATCTTTATGTATTTTTAGGCCTCCCCACCCCCACCCCAGCTTGTAATCAAAGCTGGAAGAATACATTTCAGTTCAGGTAAAACTGCTTGACCAAGTAAAAGTATCCACATACTGACCTCACGTGACAAATCCAGGCTTAGAATTTAGCCCAGAACGTGATTAGATGCTAGTAAAAGCTAGTCTCTTCCCCTTACAAAAATGCAATAACTCTTTCTTCATACGTGTACTGACTTTTACTTCTGGTAAAAACTTGACCTCAAGAGCAGACAAGATAAACCTGAGGCAGCCTGAATCCAGGGAGGAACACTAAGGAACAGGATCTGGTCAGGGAGTTGTAGTCCACCCCAGGACTGTGATCTTGTTGCTGTCTCCCTGTGAAAGCCTGTCCCTGCCTCAAGTGAAGAGCTCTCAGGAGCCAGCAGTCCCTCTTGCCCCAATATGTGATGACAATCTATGAGTAATCTCTCAGGGAATGTTTATACAGTATGTAATTAAAATTCAGGTTTTTAAAAAACAATTTGTTTTGTTTTTAAACCAAGTATTCACTGGCAGTGCGATCTGGCAGCTGTCAGGAGAATGGTGCCCATTCTGCTCAGGGATGCCCAAGGCCTGGAGAGTAGACCCTCAAAGGTCTAAGATGTTAGGGTCCTATCATGAAAAGCCAGTGTGAATGGTTTGAGTTCTGGACCTGGCTTTAGTTTTGTTCTTTATAGGAGTTTAACTCCCTCAGTAATGACAGGAGAGGCAGTGCTAGAGTTTGGATCTGAAAGTCACATCCCCCATTTTGTTAAAGGCTTAGTTCTCCCCTGGGAACTATTGAGAAGTAACAAAAACTTTTAGAGGTGGGGTCTAGTGGGACACCATTGGGCCTCTGAGGGTATGTCTTTGCAGGTTGGGGAACCCTAGTCCGCTCTTCATTTTCTTGCTAGTCCGCTCTTCATTTTCTTGCTTGCTGTTCATGAAGGCCATGACTTAACGTTGCCTTCTCCATGTTCCCTACTGAAGCAATGGGCCCAACTGAGTATTGGACAAAAACCTCTTAAAATTGTGAACCCAAACCTTTGTTTTTAATGAGCTGGTGATCTCAGATATTTGTTCTAATAAAAGAAAGCTGACTAAGGCAGAGAGACAGTGGACCAAACTTCATGGGAAGCTACTTTTTCTTTATATTGTGAAGAGATGGGAACATTCAGTGTGGCAGAGAGAACTGTTTAAGTGTGTAAGAGAGTCCGACCATGAAGGACAGTAGCTGGCCAGTCATATGACTCAGAGGTTCTGTTTTCACTTTATACTTGATCCATGTAGTCCATTGGTAGAGTGCATACCTAGCGTGCACGAATCACTGGTTTCACTTCTCGATTCTGTAATTCTAGTACTTTGCAGATAGAAACGAGGGGGTCGAAGGTTCATGATTGTTTGTAGCTACATACAGAGTTTGAGGCTGACTTGGGATACAGAAACCCCTGTCTAAACTACCCTTCCCCAAGAAACAAAATCCCAGCTATTGAAATGAATTGCAGATGAAGATGGATAAGACAGTACACAGTATCTGTCTTTCAAACCAGGAGATAGGGGCCATTGGTATATTGGGGGGACATAGTTAGCCACCACAGTGGAAAGTTTCTATACCCCAGTATTAGGACTCTCCGCCAATGCAACCAATCAACCTGAGCCAAATTAAGAATTTGTACGTACAGGTTTAACCTGCACAAAGCATTCCTGGGTGGCCCCAGGGAAAGAAGAGAAACGAGAGGAAACCACATGGCCGGTTGGGGGAGGCGCTCCTTTTCAAATAAATTGTAGGCAGGTTCCTGGGCATCTCCAGGGGAGGAGCCACCATTGGTGGGCTTTCTCAGGGGTGGAATCTGGAAGAAAAGCTCTTAGGAGCTGTGGCTTGGCAAACTGAGTGCAGGGTCTAGAATGGGCCCCTTCCCGACCCCCCGAGTTGGAGTTTTTGGCATCTTGTAGTCAGAAGGTAGCATTTCTGCTCAGCAATTCAGAGCACAAAGGTCTCTATCTGCAAAACAAGTGTTTGGCCCCAAACATTAGTAGTCCTGAAATGATAATGCATTGTCAATTCACGTTTTTAGAGAGAGCAGGACACCCTTCAGTCTTTGTTGTTTGGGTGACTCAAAATGAGCAACCATGAAAATTTCTAAGCCTAGGAAGATGAGGAGAACGTGTTGCTCACACAGTGAGTCATCTAGCTGCTGTTAAGCAAGTTCCTGCTCTCCAATATCTGCCTCTTTGGGGCTTTTCTTCTCATGAGAGTGGAGGAGAGCTTAGAACGCCTTGAAATTTTTCCATCAGAAATAAAACGCCTGCTCAGTGTGTTTGCATTTCCCCCGTTAATGTATATACTTTTTGGCATCTCTTGTTGCTGAGTCAGATGAGAACCCGCCATTTCCTCCTCAAACGTGCAGGCAGGTTTTGCCCCAGTTAAAGGAAATAAATAAATGAACTAAAGAAACTGGTGGAGCTCTGGTCTTTGGCTCCACTGAGGGGGTATCCTCTAATGGAAAGATGGAGTAAATCCACAGGCCAGGTTTGCTCAGTTCGTGGCGGTTACACTTATGAGATCTCCACTCTGTAGCTGAAGCAAGGTATCCTAGCAAAGACATCTTTTCTTCCTACAGAGGTTTGGTCCCTTCCTTCAAAATCAGATGGGATTTTCGCCCTTTGAATTACAGACAATGGTGGAGCTTTGGAGAGATTCTTGTTCTGCCCTTCTTCCTCCTGATCCCAAAAGCACCACTCCTTCCCAGGTGCTCAGCATCCCCAGGGGCGAAGGCAGTAGTGATTCAGTCTCAGTGGGGGAGAGTGGGGTCAGTGGGTTTTACTGGAACCATTAGACTTCCTGGAACAGGGAATACAGTGCTGCTGTTGGGGGCAGCTGGGAGCATTCCCACTGACAGGAAGGTGAATGCCCACACACTTCCCCTCTGTTGGCAGTTTCTGGGGGAGTGGTCACCACAAGCATTATGAGGAATAACAGAAGTCCTCTAGAAGTATGTGCCTTTTGAAATGCACATGTTTTTGCTGTGACTGTTGACAAGTACATTATGAAAGGGGTTCAGTTAAGACTGTCCTCAGTCGGAACCAGAAGAATGGCAGTCATATTCAGCCTTTCCAGCCAACAAACGAGGAGGTGTCGAAGCAACCAGTGCCCGAGTGACGCAAGAGAACCTCTCATGTGAGAACCTTTGGCGCTGGTGCTCTAGCTGTATGAGATGCCCATGATTCCAGGGTTCAGCGAATAATGGAAATCTCTGCTCTTGGCAGGTACCGGTTCAGATGTGTGCCCACCTCTTGTGTGTGCATTTGTGGATCTGTAAGCCATTGCTCATTTCATCTCCATACTATATTTCCTTTCCTTTATTTTTAGTTAGTTTTAATCAATATAGAGCTCAATTAAGGACATTTGTCCAACAGGCATCATAGTGATGGCCAAAAAAAGATTCAAAAGTTGTCAAAAGACAGCCCACTCGAAGCCTTATCAAAGGAACCCACCCCACTTCAAATTAGCTCGAGTCTGACTATGTAGCCCTGGCTGACCTTGATTTACTGTGTAATGGAGACTGACATTAAACTCATGATCCTCCTGCCTCACCCTATGGGTGCTTCCATCACAGATGTGCACGGCCATGTGTGGCTTTGCCGTAGGGTCCGTCCTTGTGTTCGGAAGGAAGGTGGACGCGAATCAGCACAGTATTTGCCTCTGACGTCAGTCAGGGAAGCTGAAGCACTGGCAGCCCTGTCCATACTGTGATTTTAATATCTTCATGTTCTTGGTAATAAAAGCAAGTTTCTCTTCAAGTTGTTCCAGCTGCATGGGCTGACTCTCCCTTCGGATCAGGTCACTTTGGCCAAATAAATCACATATTAAAAAAAAAAAAGGTTACTTTTTCTCATAGCTCAGTGTAGTAACACAACCATCACATTTATGTGTTGCTGCTCCACTATGCATGGGTGTGCATCAGCGCCTGCACACAGGCTTGCATTAGGACTCCGCTTATTGAGTCAAGGTCCATATGGAACTGATTCTTCAAAGTCCACACGTTCTTATTAACACTTCTTTCCACTGGCAAATGCATTTCATCAAATCTGATATACAGGGTTTGAGGCAGACTTTGTTATGACTCAGCTTGAGGAATTGGGACTCACAGAGGTGCCGTCAATCAAGTCAGTCAGTCCCCCGTGTCCTTCTATCAGGCTTTCTTTTTACAAAATTAATCTTAACCCCAACACCACCACTACCGCACTGACAGACTTGGCTCTCATTGGAGAGAAAACCGACTCCATCTGGAGCTGCCGCACAGAGGGGAGGTGGGGCTGCCTCCCACATAGAACGGCCACGTCTGGTGACCCTGGAACCACGGCTCAGCCAGAGTGTGCCTGGCCCCAGTATGTACTGACTGCTCACACTCTCTTAGACTTCATCCCTTCCCTGTTCTCTGCCAGATCCCTAGGGCTAAGTTGATTGACAAGTCCTCCCCAGATCCCGCTGCTTCCCCACCGTGACAAGTTCACATGGGGACCCTCCTGAGAAGGACTCAGAGTCTTGTATTCTTTCTATGTGCAAGTGAGCAGCTCTGTCGCTGGCTACCAGTCACTCTGTTGGTCTTGAGTCTAAAAGCCTACCCAGGATAGATGTTAAGTTTAGAAAGAATAGGGATCAGGAAAGAGCCAAAGAAAATATTTCCTTTAGGGACTGGGGAGATTTCTCTGTGAAGTCCTTCCTATGTGGGCAAGAGGACCCGAGTTCAGTCCCCAGCACCCATGTGAAAAGTAGGGTGTGGTAGTATGTACTAGTGATCTCAATATTGGGGAAGTAGAGGCGGGGTGGGGGGAGGGGCGCTGTCTCAGAAGTTTGAAGGACAGCCACCCTAGCTAAGGAAAGATACCATCTTTAAAAATAAGGTGAATGGCTCCTGAGGAACATCCAAGTTTGTCCTTTGGTCTCCACACGTGCCCACACACACTTGTGAACACATACACGTAAAAGATCTCTTTTAAGTAGGCAGACCATCAGGCAGACTCGCTGGCGTCCCTGCTTCAACCCTGAGCAAACAGATCGCAGGGGAAGGTGCAGTCTGGGTGAAGCCCACGGATGCGTTTCATCTCCTCCGGGCTTTTGGAAGCCGTCACTCATTTGGTACAAAACCAGAAGCACGGGGGAGGTGCCGTGTGGGAGAACACGGAGGGAGGGCGAGGAAACTGGCAAGGGTTTTCGGAGGAACCGTGTCTTGGCCCCACTCACAGCTCCCCTCTGCACGGCCCAGCAAAAGGGATTTCAATCTCCCATCTAATCAGAAGCAAAACAAACACAGAAAGAGGCAGGCTTGGATTTTAACTTCACTGTCTTCTATAAAGTGTGTGCTCTTTTGCCTTAGTCATAGATAGGGCCAGAACAAGTCAGACATCATCGTATGTGATACCATATGATGCCATGACTTTTTTGATAAGTCGCTCACAAAGATACATTTGCGGACTTCCTATACTCTTTCCTTGAAATCGTTAACAGCACCGTGAGGGAAGTGCCCGGCTTCTTAAGCTACAATCAGCACTTTTTTCTTTTTTAAAAATAGATTTTTTCCATACAATATATTCTGTTTACTGTTTCTCTTCCCTCTACCTCTCGTGGTTCTCCCCATCTCTCCTCCCATCTGAATCCACCCCTTTTCTGTCTCTCCTTAGAAAACAGACATCCAAAGGGTAATAACTCCTGATAGTGTCACACCTGGCCAGGATCAGGCTCCCTGAAAGAACCATCCAAACCATCCATCATTACTGAAATCTGATGGCCTTGGTGACACTGGCATGGTTGCGGGGTACTACACTCTAAAGTTAGTAACTGCCCCCGTAGGGTCTCCCTCATCTCAACTGATGTCTCATTTCTGCCCAGAGCACAGATAAAAGCACATTGAACTTGGAGAAGGGGATGGATGAATGATCAAAAGAACTCTCTAGTGGCCTTTATTTTGGAGATTTTTGGTTATTCACTTAGCAAATAATAAGAAAAATAATACTACTAAATGAATACTGTAAAAATTTTTATTAAACCTGCTCTTTGCCAATTTCACACACACACACAAACACATACATACACACACACACAATACTTTCCAGTGATTTGTTTCTTTTCACTTTTATGCCTTTTTGTTTTGTTTTGTGGCCCACTGCATTTAATGAGGTTGTCCTTGTGACCACGTATTTGATTCTAGCCAGTGGAGCTTGGTTGGCTCATTGATGTGTACGCACCTGAAGACAATGACTTGCCCTTCCCCAGAATCAACCAGGAACCAATAATTCAGTAGGGAAGAGTTGGATCCTTTGAGCCCCTCCACAACCCCTGATTAATATCGACAGGCACAGTCTTATGCAGAGTCAGTGTGGCAGCCATGGTTCCTATGAGATCAGGACTGTAATGGACCTGCCATGCCTGGAAGAAAATAGTCAATAACCCTTCCCCAGCTTCTGACTCTTATGTTCTTTCCTCACAGTTTTCTACTGTGTTCGCTGAGCCCTAGAGTGGATGGTATAAATATCCTGCTTAGGGCTGAGCACTCAGTAGGCGCTGATTCTTAGCACCTTGATCTTGGTCTCTGCATTCTCGGCTATTCATGACTAAGAGAAGCTTCTCTGAATAAGCATGGGTGTGACATTTGTCTATGGGTATAAACATGAATATTTAGAAAGCTAAACAGAAAGTTCCCCCAATAGTATAAGCCCTCCTCAGTCATGGATTTTTTTTAATTATTAAGTTTGCAGTATTAGACATGAAATCTGTTCTATGGAACAGACCTCAAATCCAATGAGAACGTTGGTGACATCCGTAATAGTAGTACCACTATTGCCCCAATAGGCACATCTTGCCTGGCAGTTTGGTATTATGGTTCATAGGGTTCATTTTGGGTTAAGACCATTGCTGCCTTTTCTCCCCTGGTAGCCTGCACAGCGCCTCTGGCACTATGAAAACTAGCCAGCTGAAGGGAAGCTTCCAGGGCAGTTCCAGCTCGAGTTTTCTCAATCTTTCAGAGATTGTATGTGCTGTCTTCAACAATTGAATCTTTTAAAAATATTTATTTGTTTCGTATTGTGTGCATTCATCAGAACAACAGTATACAAGGTTCATCATGGAATGAACTCCCCAACCATGGGTTCCTAGGTAGATTTATACCAGGTATGTGTTTTCCTCAATGGAGCAGGCCTCAAATCATAACATTCATGCCACTATGCCGCTCATGGGTGTATCTTGTCACACCATTGACCAATAACTCTTCAGGAAGTATCCTACATCTAATACTAGGAATTTTGTTTCCTAAGTCATGGCTTTTTTTTTTTTGAAACAACTAATATCCTTATTTGTAAGACAACTAAAAAATAAGTTAAAGAATTAGAAGGTAGATAACCTGCATGCATCTAGTTTATTCCACTTAGATATCCCGTGACCTTTAGAATAGCCCGATGGATGTAAAATGAGGGGGCAAGCAGGTGGATTACGTTTACAGTGATTGCAATAATGGAGTATGGGTAAAGTCGTGTAAGATGTTAGGTGCAAGTGGTAGCAATTCTGATGTGTTGTGGTGGTGGCAACATGTTCTATGTTTGAGATTTAAAATAATCCTTAGAAGTTCATTGATTTGTTTTTAATCTCCATCATTTGAACCATTTTATTTTGACTAGAATGGTGATAATTGAAGAATAGTGTAAATGTTACAGAGATTTTGACTCAGAAGTTTAGGGCTACATTGGTCCAGGTCCCTTGGTGAATTAGGACCAATCCAGTATAGTCATCCCTTTGCATACTTTGGGGATAATTGGTTTCCAGATCCCTGTTGATACACAAATCTGAGAAAAGTACAAGTTCCTTACATGATATGGTACATTATGTACATATATCCCATGCATGTATACTTTAAGTCATCTTTAGGCTCCATGCACCACCCACTACAATGTAAACGCTATGTAAACACTTGCTGACTACATTGTTTAATATTTTGAAATGTCACATAAATTATGTGTAAACAACTGTCATATTGTATTCCTTAGTATTTTGGCATGTCTCATAAATGCTATATAAACAGTTGTCTAGCTGTATTATTTAGGGAACAATGAAAATAATATCTTCTGTAATGTTCAGTAGAGAGGCAACTTTTGATCTACAGCTTCTTGGACCCTCCAATTTGTAACCTGTAAATGTGGGGAGCTGTAGTTCTCAACCTGTGGGCCATGACCCCTCAGAGGTCAAACAACCCTTTCACAGGGTTGGCCAAGACTATTAGAAAACACAAATCTTTACATTATGATTCACAACAGTAGCAAAATTACAGTTATTAAGTAGCAATGAAAATAATTTTATGGTTGGGGTCACCACAACATAAGGAACTGTACTAAAGTGTCGCTCATTAGGAAGGTTGAGAACCACTGCTCTAAATGGAGAGAAGGCAGAGAAGGAAGCTTCGCTATTAACTCACAATATTTCAAAGCGGCTAAACCTGAAATCCATACCCCAAACTGAATATGTAGGTGAGGATCGCCACTGCAATCTTGCATATGAAGGCAAGATTGATGTACACTTTGCAGGCTTCAATCTGGAGGCTGAATGCTCTCTGTAGTGGGATAACAGGTCTTCACTGATAATTTGAGACCTGGCTCCATCATTAAACATAATGCGCTTTGCTCATGGTCTGTGGGTTTAGATGTTAACCTGAAAAATTGTCTTCCTAGCATCGTCTAGCCAGACATCCATCCACACCACGGGAATGCCATGATCTAGCCAGGCTGACACATGGAATTAACCACCCAGAAGCACATACACTTTTCACCATCCCGAAGACATTGCATCCTAGATGAAGAACAGGCCTTGAGATCTGGGTCACGGTCCGTGTTCCTGAAGGTGGAACTTGGGTTTTAGCTACCCATGTTGATGGATGTCCTCCAAGCTCTGTAGACCACCCTACTCTCTCTGCTGAAATCGGAAAGTGAATACGGTCATATCAGACAAGCAATATAAATGATGGTGACCAGCTGACGTACTTTGACATCTCATAGAGCGGACATTTTTGAATAACACATTGTAAATATCATGATGGATGTTAAGTAGGGGAACTGACAGATTTTCTTCTTTGATGTGTGTCGTTTAGAAGCATTGTCAAATCCGCGAGGCAAACTGTACCGCAGTGCTGCACATGCATTTAATTATATTACTAGAAAAAATTCACATATTTTAGCATCTCAAAAAAATCAATCTGTAATAACAGAAAATCCAGGGCCCTTTCATTTAGTCTCTTGAAACAATTATTGGTTCCAGCTTCACAGGGCAAGGCAAAGAAAAACCCCAAAACCTATGACAGCTACAATAATACTCCCCAGCTGCCCTGAGCCCAAATTCAAGGTGATCGGAGGATCGATTTGGTTTAAAAGTGCAGGCACGCTGTTGTGGGTGCCATGGTTTCTTTCTCTTCACATCCAGCGACCAGGAAGATGCCAGCAAATGCCAAGTGGGTGCCAAGCCATAAAGTTCTTTCTGCCTTTGCTTTCTTCCCCAGATACTGTCTGTGCCAGAACAATTGCCAGCTACAAAGGCCCACATTAGTGACAGTCCTAGAACTCTGGAAAGGAGGTAGGGCGTTAATGGGTTTCTCTCAAGACTAAAGGCTAGACTCGTCTAGACTCCGCAGCAGCGTAAGAGTGAGCTGTGTTCAGTGTCTAGACGTTTACAACCAGCTTGTTGACATCCACATTGCTGAGTCCCACCCTGAGTCAGACGCAGTAGGTCTGGAGGGGACCAGTGGATCCCTATTTCCGACACATTCTCAGGGTGGGACCAGACTTTGAGGTCCACATGCCTATGCGTAGTCCGTGATGGAATATACTAGGAAGTCATTGCAAACCTTACATAGTTCTGATTGCTTTTCCATCTGTTAATTCACTTGTTTTATTATCTAGCGAGAGAAATATGGCTGTACGTATAAAAATCGCTGCCATCAAAGTCTTCCAATTTGATTTCTTTAAGTGAAAAAAAAGGGGAAGTTACACAATGGCACAAAGTAGTGATATAAAATTATAAGCTAAAGGCTTCAGGCTTTCCTAATGCAATCAATAAGCCAGTCTGTAAACAGGAAGGAAGTTAACGGAGGTTCCCCTGCAGATCAGAAAGAAAGGAACCCATTTCTCCCAGGGGCTGCCTGCCACTGCCTGTACACGTGCAAGGATGAACTCCTGGCTCAGGCTCAGCTATCGTAACTCAGCAGTCCTCTTTTTCTTCTGATGGAGCATGAAATTAAAGCAATATGGCCCCCAGCTGAAGGACCAGTTTTGTGGGAACTGGGCCCAGGACACTGCTAGGGGACTATGTGAATAAGAGCAGCCTGGATTTTCATCCTGGTTGGTGGGTGGCCTCAGCCTGCCATTTCTCCTGGAGCCAGTGGGCTGAGGGGACATTCCAACTCCAGGCCCAGTGGCGGTTGTCCTTTCTCACGCGAAGAGCAGCCTTCACCCGACATGAGGGTCCACCCCAGGGTCCTGGGAGGTCCTGGTCTCTCGGCACCTCCCCAAGGATGACTTTCCTTTCCTTTTATGGAGGTCACTGACCTGGCCGTGTTACACAGGACTTTCCTGCCTTAGCTATGATCTCAGGGATTGCAGTAACTAGCCATGTTCGCAGATGTTTGAGTTAACTCTAAGAGATTGTATGCAGAGCCTTGAAGAAACCAGAAACACTTCCACCACCAGTGTGAGGCCAGGCACGTCTTTGACTTCCCCAATCAAAAACCTTTAGCTCACACACGCTGGTACAGAATGCCCTCCTGACCCCCGGAATGGTTGAAGTACTGGATTTATGGCCTGGCTTTTGAAGTTATATATCCCTCTTCCCCTTGGAGTTCATGGTCTGTTGCTGAGGGTAGCCTGCTTGGCCTGGATAAATACTCTCTCCTTTGTGTGGGCTCGGGCCCCAGCAAACCTTGGTGCTGACTCCTAGTGTAATTGTGCTCAGGAGAAATGTGTTTAGGGCATGCAGGTCCCTCTCAATCCTGAGTCTCAGTGAAGGGGGGATGATGGCCGATCAGTCCAGCCAGGATTCTGTTCTCACTGGAAATGACCACACTTTACCCTCTGCCATCTCCCTCCACACTTGCCTTAGGGCAGGGCTCAGATTAGGAGCACAATGACAGGACCAGAGAGCAATGACAGATGTTCAGCTGAATCTGAAGTCACTCTACCCATCTTTCTGGAGAATGAGAGGCTTTAGGATCCACCATCATCCTGAGTAGGGAGCAGAACTCCTAAAAACAAACAAAAGCCCCCCCCAACCTTGTATATAACTTTATAATATCATATAAACAAGAATTTGGACTTTGTCTTCACTTCCAGTGTGATTTTTAATTTGCGTTATCTTGTTACTGTTCTGTTTGCCAGATGAGACATTTTCACCCATGTTGTAGTGGCACTGGGGAAAGTAAATGAGCAGGTGGTTCCCCATTTTCTAGCCACCCGTTAGTAAGTCGAGGCTCTGAAGAGCCCATGGGAGCCTTGTCTTTGGCATGCTAGGTGCAGCAAAGGGCCTAAGACATTTGCATTGGGGCACAACTAACTCAGCAGGTTCTCTAGTGTTCTAGACAGGGTTGCTGGCAGAAGAGCAGGCTAGGTAGGGAACTACTTAGGTAAGGCGTGCCCCTTCCAGAATAAAAGGGAAAGAGAGAATCAAATCTCATGAGAGGTGACCCAAATTGAATTGTCCTGTGGAGAGGGTGAGAGTCAGGGAAGGAGGTTTGTCATATAATGCGTAAGAACACACACAGACAGTCCAAGATAGTGGCTGTGAAGGAGGGGGCTTAGCTTTTAAGGTTGTCTCTCCTTGGAGAGAATCCATACCCTGAGAATCAGCCTCCACGAGTGGGGGGTTGAGGAAGCCCCAACAGCGGGCATCTAGTTCACCTTCTTCTATATGAGCAGAGGTGTGAGGTGTGCCCACCTGCAGGATCTGCCTAGGCTCCATAAAACCCCTCCCAAGAGACTGCAGCCTGCAGCCAGGGATGGAGAAACATGCCCAGCAAGTGTTTCAGGGTAGGGGTGGGCTTCCCACAGTGGATCCTGTTTTCATCTGTTTGGTGGAGCTGGTAGGTTCTGCCCATCCTCTAGACAGACCTTGGCTCTTGTATTTAGCCATTTCTTAGTTCTCATGCTCAAAAGAGGGAGAAATTGAAGGCTGTGTCACTAGAGATTTCCTTGAGACCTTACAAAGTGTAAACATGAACTGGGCTTGATTTTCCTGCCGGCCACATGGGTGGAAGAGGAGGTCAGACGATGGTCCAGCGGGCTCTGTGCTGGCTCCTTTCATGAAGGCTTTGCTTTCAGTCACATCTGGATTGACCCTCCTGTCCACCTCTCTCACCCACCGTCCCTGGCCACTTTCACTGCCTGTGCAGTAATCTGTCATTTGGCAGAGTGAATCTGGGGACTGTGGAGCATCATCCTTATGAGTGGCTCTAAGAAGACAACGCTGTCACAGAAAATCCAAGCTGGACATTGTACAGAAAATACGGATCTTTTGCTTCTATCAAACAACTTGGGATGTCAGCATTAGGAGTTTAGCATGCACCAGATACGCTGGGAGGATGGACTTTTGTCTTGGAAGGAAACGATTTCTAGTTGCATTTTGTTTGTTTGTTTGTTTTGTATGTGAATTCAGATTTTGAAAGTTAGAACAGCTGATAGAGTAATTCTTTACAAATCTGTAAGTAGAGCGTTGAAAAAGAAAGTGACTTAGAAATAACAGTAAGAAAGTTTTCCAAGCCTTTGCATGAAATGTGTGAGAACTAACAAGATCTGGGGTACACTGGGCTGCTGTATGTCTGCGCTGCGTTGATAATGACTTTTATGCATTAAAAGCTTCATCCCAGTCTATCTGAATGATGAAGTAGAGCTCAGGAGATGGAAATATAAACACTTTCAGACGACTCCAGGCAAAGCCTAGGATAGCATCCATCCTAGAAAGCGACAGGTAGGAGAGGCATCTTTGACCAGCAGAGTGGTGTTTGCTGAAATTGGTGCATCATGAGTGATCTGCTTGGGTGCCAGCATAGGGTGGGTCTTGACTGGAGTCACAAGAACAACTGGAGTGAGGTCACCCAGACTCAGAAAGACAAATATAATATGTACTCACTCATAAGTGACTTCTAAATATAAAGCAAAGAAAAAACCAAACCTATAGTTCACAGCCCCAGACAACCTAGATGACAAAAAGGACCCTAAGAGAGACATGCATGGATCTACAAAGGAAGAAGAAAAAGACAAGATATCCTGAGTGAACTGGGAGTGTGGGGCCATAGGAGAGGGTAGAAGGGAAGAGGTAGGAAAGGAGGGGAGCGGAGAAAAATGCATAACTTAATAAAAGCAATTAAAAGATTGTGAAAATAAAGTGAGGCCTTTGGACCCGTACTTGCCACCAACAGGCCGGGGTGATACCATACCTGATGATGCCATGCTTTAAAAATGCTTCAGAGTTAGGAATTTTGGGGGAAAGAGTCAGAAAATCTTATATTCTTTAAATTGGATCATGTCAATCTCAACAAGCCCTCCTGGTAATTTAATTTTATAAAATGCACATAAAGCAGAGAGAGAGAGAGAGAGAGAGAGAGAGAGAGAGAGAGACAGAGAGAGAGACGGAGACAGAGACAGAGAGACAGACAGACAGACAGAGAGAGAGAGAGAGAGACAGAGAGAGAGAGACAGAGAGAGAGAAAAGAAAATGGAGCTCAGTCTTCTGCTTTTCTACCATCCTCCTGTATTTGCCCACTCACTGGCACATTAGTTCATGATTGTGAAGATGCACACAAGCCAGAAATGTTCTAGGAAATAAAGCCAGTGAATGAATGAATGTATCTAACATCTCCAAGGTGACTCAGAACGAGGAGCCACAGCACTGCTGGTCCTCTCGCTCCCCATTTACACATCACAGAACTGTTTACAAAGTGATTGGTGGCAATATTCTAGCAGTTTAAAACTTTGTTCTTTTAAGTCTCAGTTTGTTTTAACTTCTCATTTCATTAATAAAAAACTTTTGTGGTTGTGTGTGTTCACCCGCATAAGTGGATGCACAAGACCATGTGTGTGCAAGAACCCAAGGAACCTACCTGTCTCTGCCGCTCCAGCACTGGGATTACAAGCACACACCACCAAGGTCTTCTTTTTACCTGTGTTCTTAGGGTTGAATGTGGGTCTGGCCCAAGCTTTATTGACTGAGCCGTCTCCCCAGATTCTCCCATGATTCTTTATTCTTCATATATGATGTGGCTTTAGAGATGTTGGGTTCTCCAAGAAGAATTTGTTTTTTTTTAAAGTGGGGAGGTAGAAGAAAGGGGTTATCTTAGGATTTTTGTTGCTGCAATAAATCACCATGACCTAAAAGCAAGCTGGGGAGGAAAGGGTTTATTTGGCTTACACTTCCACGTTGTGTAATCCTTCACTGAAGGAAGTCAGGACAGGAATTCAAGCAGGCAGTAGCTTGAGGCAGGAGCTGATACAGAGGCTATGGAGAGAAGCTGCTAACTGGCTTGCTCCCTATGACTTTTTTTTATAGAACCTAGGACCATGGCGGCACCCACCATGGGGTGGATCCTCCCCTGTTGATCACTAATTAAGGAAATGACCTACAGCTGGATTGCATGGAGGCATTTTCTCAAGTGAACTTCCCTTCAGATAACTCTGGAGTGTGACAAGTTGACATAAAAATGAGCCAGCAACAGAGTAATGACATTTCTTGGGAAGTAAATGTCAGCCAATATCAGTGGTAGAATTTTTTCATAGGTAGAATTTAAGGTCTTTGCTAATATTTTTGGGTAGAATTAGCAGCACCCACAAATAAGACCACTGCCAATCAGCAGCAGGATAGAACAGCTCTATTCCTGTCCACGGAATTCTTATGAAATCCTTTTTATAAACAAATATAGGGAAAGACTGGAGGCTGTAACTCGTGGGAGGCGGCCAGATATTTGATCACACACTATTCCAGTGTTGCAGAACCTCCAAGAACTATTTTAATTCAGGATGGGTAAATTATTTAGTCAGTCAGTAGTCTATCCTACCCTGCTTTATAATTTTTTAATAACGTATTTTCATTAGTTCTTTAAGAATTTTAAGCTGGGCAGTGGTGGCACACACCTTTAATCTCAACACTTGGGAAGTGGAGCAGGCCCATCTCTGTGAGTTTGTGGCCAGCCTGGTCTGTAGAGTTAATTCCAAGATAGCCAAGGCTACATAAAAGAAAAAACAACAACAACAACAAAAGATTTTGCACATGTCTGATCGTATTCACCCTCCCTACCCTAACTCTCCCAAGATCCACCCAACCCTCCCTCCCCACCAGACTTCTTGTCCCTTTACCCTCATCAAGGCCAATTTGTGCTGCACAGATACTCTTGAATGTGTGGCCTTCCGCTGGAGTGTGGTTCGCTTGTCAAGGGCTACACCCTTGTGCTACACTGCTTTTCTAGCAGTGAACAATTGCTCATCGCTCTTCAGCCATGGGTGGAACTTTGTGCCCAGCTTCCCTCTCCAGGCTGGAATCAGTCCGGGTTCAGCTGGCACAGGTCTTCTGTGTGCCATCACATCCACTGTGAGTTTACACATGCTGCCACCCTGCTGGGTCTAGAAGACATGGTGCTTCCACCTAGAAATCTCTCCTCAAAGATGAACAGAGAGACTGATTCAGGGACCCTTTAAAAAGATAATAAAGCGAATGTACCAGGAATGGGCGCACAGAGTGTCTGCTGCCAGCTGCTGGCCTCTGACTGTGCTTGGAAGCTTTGCTGAAACACATTTGCTGCTTCTGTGGCACCTTTGGGCTCTCATAGCTGTGAGTTTGTGTCCTGGCTATGTCGGCAGCAGATCTGGAATACGGTTGCTGATTAAAGATATTTCCTATTAGTCAGGACAGAAGAATCTGCTACTGTGGTCTGAAAACTGGGCTTTTGGTAGATCTGTTGTCAGAAGTAACGATGCTGAGAAGAGCTGGCATAGGAAGTTCCCTGGGGCATCCGCTTAGAAAGTTTACCTGAGATTGTTGTATGCACTGAGTTGGTATTTGTAATTGATTTTCTTTGAGGAGAACATTGGATCATCCAAAAATCTGTCAGAGAGCTAACAAGTTATGGGGGGCGGGAAGTGTTGTTATTCTGTCTTCTCTGCTGGAAACTGTTGTTAATCCTTTAGTTCAGGCACGGTTGGCCCAGTAGGGTCAGGGCTGCTCCTTTCAAATAGTGGGTGAGTCTGATGGCCTCACACTGTAAATAGAAAAATATGGTAAGTGAACACAGATGAACGGACAGGTACAATATCTTCTTGTGACCTCATGTATATATAATTTCTTCTCTATGCACAGTGTGAACACCTGGGAAAGTCACATGGAATGAATTATGATTTTCTTTTCTAGATGGAATTAAAGGGGTTGCCCCTTATTATAGGTTTATCAACTGTTTGAATTTTGTGTGACCATGAACAGAAACAAATAAGAATCATTTTCTAAAGGAAACGTTAAGCAATTAAGATCCAGCCTAGTGATTGTTAGAAAGATGGCCTTTACTGTGACTGTGTCGTTCTTGGAGTCAGCCCTCTCTTAGAAGAATGTATGACCACCCAAGGTTTGTCTTCCTTTTACTGTTCATGTATCATTTAGCTAATTTTCTGGAACTTTCCATGTAGCCTGCAAATGTTTGCTCTTTCACCTATGTCATAATTCATGCTCTCCTTTGTGAGGAACCACTTTCTCCTCTACTTACTCAAACCCACTCTTCACATTTGCTACCCTAGTGGTCTGCCCAGTGCAATTTCTCACATAAATGTGGAGCTGCTAGTGATTTGGGATTACGAACTTGAAAGCACCTGATCCTGCAAATTGCAAGCTTTACTCACCTCTAAATTTCCAGCTCCTTTGTTGGCAAGAATTAGTTTCCAGTCCTCTTTCATGTCTCAGGAGTATGAGAATTCTGTAGACCTAACAGGCAGTGCTCAGGGACTTGGGTTTTGGAAGTAAAGTCTGCAGGATGAGGTTTTGGGCATCTCTTGAAGTTTGTTCATCTCATCCAGTATGAGTAGCTGCTTTGGAGCCTCTGATACCTTTGCAGCTGGGCTGTTGAGTTTCACAAAACAAATGAAATAGTGATGTCATTTTTATCATTCACAGGATGAAAAAAATTCTACGGCAGGTTATTTTTGTTGCATGTCCTTTGTAGATGGAAGTTTCTGCCAGGTCCTGCAGCCATTCAGTCCCAAAAAAATACACAGAAGCTTATATTAATTATAAACTGGTTGGCCTATTAGCTTAGGCTTATTATTAACTAGCTCTTACAATTTAAATTAACCTACAGTTCTTATCTATTTTTAGCCACGTGCCTTGGTACCTTACTCAGTGCAGCATTCTCATCTTGTTTCCTCTGTATCTGGGTGGTGACTGGAAATTGAGCCTCTCCTCTTCCCAGAATTCTCCTAGTCTGATTGCCTCACCTATACTTCCTGCCTGGCTACTGGTCAATCAACATTTTATTAAACCAATATGAGGGACAAATCTTTACAGGGTATAAGAGCATTATTCCACAGAAGTCCTTCGCTAACTTATTGTCCTGAATGCTTGCTATCAGATGTGAGCTTCTGCGTGTGGGCCACATGGCCAAATAATGTACCAGTAGCAAATAATTATTATTGAAGAAAATCATAAACAGCTGATGGTGTTTATATTAGCATTTTAAGTCTTTGCCCTGCCCCCAACACATCTACACACATTGTACCAGTGTGGTTGGAGTTTTATATTGTGATAAGGAAAAAGTCCTGTGTTGTATCTTCAGTTCACACTGAGCCTGGAGGTTCTGGACACCTCACCCAGCTGGTCTACTCCAATACTTGAACTGCCAAAGATCAACAAAGATATCAAGCTGTTCTGAGCAAGCCAACAGGCCTGTCTGCATTTTAGCTGAAAGCAACCCACAGAGTGAGTTTATCTACACATGATCTCCCTCCTGAATGCTGCCACTCACGCAAGCAAGTGGGAACCTGTCTGCGGGCTCAGCCAGGACACAGAGGTCAGAGGAAGAAAGACAGGTCACCCACCGCCCAGGAGGGAGGCTTTCTAGGTACTGCCTTAGGGTGGAGGCCATTGAAATGGGAAATGTAGAATTTGGAAGGGATTCTCCATGGTTCCAGAGGAGGGCCCTCCCTGTCTGTAGCTGCCCCCAAGGTACTGTGAGGGCCAGAGACCACCATGTGACAAGCTTAGTAGTGTGTGCGGGAGAAGATGTGTAGATTCTGGTCGGAACTCATGTGGTTTTAAAGTTCCCTTTGACACAGGTAGGAAGCAGTTTTTATCACAGAGCAGCTCAAAGGGCTGGGGGGGTGCAGTGCAGGGAATCTACCTCTGCATTTGGTCTTCTTGTCTTGCAGACTGTGGAGCCGCCTTTTCTTTCTGCTCTCTCTCTCTCTCTCTCTCTCTCTCTCTCTCTCTCTCTCTCTCTCTCTCGTTGGCTCACTGCCTGTCTCTGAAAACATGTCTGCTTGTCCCATGCTGGACCCTGTGCCCCCACCTTGGCATCCTCTGAACCCCATCTAGATATCTTAGTCAATATTCTGAAAAGGCAAATTCTGATTGGTTCTCAGCTTACCAATGGGTCAGGCGACATCTGACACATCCCTAAATATCTTAGTTAACATTCTGAAAAGGCAGATTCTGATTGGTTCCCAGCTTACCAATGGGTCAGGTATTTCTTCCAAGTGAGTGTGCACATGTGTATGTGTGCACGCACAAATACCATGCTACAAAAACTAAAGAGAAGCATGGGCTATGAAAGAATTTTATTATTTTAATATAACTTTAATTGCTACATGTTCTTTAAGTCAATAAATATAACACAGGCTTACAAGTTATATTGACTCAAACTTTCACATGTCTTCTCTATATATTTTATTTAACCTAAGAATTCACAAGTGAGTTTATGAAAGTTCTCCTGCTGGTCTTGTCCCCGGAGTCTGGTTTTCAGCCGTGTGTATAGTTGAAAAGCACTGGGCAAGCAATCTAGACTTTTCCACCTCAGAATTGTCAGCGGCCGTCTTGGCTGCACTGTGGAGGCAACTGTTCGTGTCCCATTACAAAGCTGGCTTGAATTTCCACGTAAAATGAAGTTTACTGGCTCAATAAACCAGGTGGTCAGATTTACTTAGACAACCAAATCAGAAACTGAAGGTGGTGCCTTGTACCCTAGAAAGGAGAGAGGAGATGTCTTTGAATCAAACTGTAAAGCAAATTTTAGTTCTTCTATAGCGGAGTCTGGAGGGATTTTCCTGCCAGCACTTTCTGTGACTTTTTAAAAAATTACAGAACATTCCCCTCATACCCCCCCTCTGTGTGTGTGTGTGTGTGTGTGTGTGTGTGTGTGCGCGCGCGCGTTTGTGTGTGTGTACACAAATTCCATGCCATGCTATGGCACATGTGCACATGTGAAAGAGGTTAGAGGCTAGCCAGTGAACCAGTGGAGGTCGGTTCTCTCCCTCCACCTTGAAGAATTGAGGGATCAAACATACATCATCAGGCTTGGCAGTAAGCACTACACCTTGTTGAGACACCTTGTCCCATGTCTTGCTTCTGTCATTAGTGGTTGTAATAATAATATAGTCACGGAAATAGAAAATATAAAAGATTGCCAAGTAAATCCTTCCATCCTACCGTGTGTAACTTAACAAAGATGTGTGGACCAGAGCAGCACAGGACTAGAGGTACCGAGGAGTCCATTGTAACCTTGCAGCATTCTGAAGTTATGGTTTTGGGCCATGGTTATGGTCTCTGGGAAGCTATTGCCTTATTCCTGGTGCTGAGCCTCAGGTAGGAAAGACCCACACTCAGGAAAGACAGACAGATGTAAAGACCAAGGCCAAGCTGGGATCTCACACATCCATTCTCCTCTGTACAGAAGACCTGCCGGGAAGCTGAGTTGCTTAAGTTCAGGGATGCTCACAATAGCCAGGGTACAGAGAAGATGAAAGGGAAACACAGTAGGAGTCAGAGGACTTGGGGTCTAGCTGCTGCCCCGTGACTGTGACTGGTGACTGGGTTGACCTTGGAAATGAACAAAGCAAGTTGCTGCTGCCTGCTTCCCAAGTTGTGTGCAACATTTCCTGGGCCAGGAATTCTGAGAAATTCTTAGCCTCGCTAAGCTGACACAGCATGAAGGCGCAGGATCTGGAAATGTGCACACAGTCCCATAAAGAATGCAAACAGCTCTGTCTCTGTTTCCAGATTAAGCTGACCATAAACTTTGGTATGAAATGACTCTTCGACTTTATTGAAGGCTACTTTACAGTGAGTTGGGACAGCTACCATGATTTTCTAACAGTTCTCCACATAATTATTAATTTCAGAACCGAGTGTAGCCTACAAAAAGTGGCTGACTCCCTAAGCGGGGAGGCACCCTTTTAATTAAGTCCTGCCTTTCCACGTGTGCCCCTGCAGATGCGATTCTGTATCCAACTGCCTTTAATATCGCATAGCCCTTTGTGTCCTGCAGCTGGGTCACATTCGGTAATTACTTACAGCGCATCTGAGGAAGGTCCCCCTGGAGTTCCCATCCATCATCTGCAGGAAAGAATGCTGGGCGGAAATGTTACTGCAGGCCACTTTCCCCGGCTGATTGAAGTCCTCCTCGAACTCAGTACTTGATCTTGGCGCCCCCACTTGAGTTACTTCTGGAAGATGGACTCCAGCTGGGTCCTGTCAACCCTGGGGACTTCGGCCGCGGTTTGGATTTGGCTCTGCGAACATCTCAGAAAGCAAGGACAAAATGCCTCGCCCATCTTTCCCAAAACAGCGTGCAGCAAAGCCAAGGCAGACAAGTCACCTGAGATGTCATTCAGAGCAAACAGCAAACAGGACAGTGTGTACCAGGAAGCAGGGGAAGGTTCTGAGCGTCGCTGCGGCTGACCTGTCATTGGCCCCGCCAAGACCTGGGTAGCCTGCTTCAGATCACAGAGCGGAGGTGAGAAAACAGCTGCCCTTGGGTCTGCGGGAAGACATTTCATTGCCAAGATTGTAGACAGCAAGACTTTTCTTCCAGCCCTTTCCACAATTCCCCTAAGATCTAGAAGCGTGGCTTTACTGCCAAGACAGACTTCATAACAAATGGGGTCGGAGTGCTCCTTGAGAACATTCAAGCTATGAGACACGTTGGCTTTATTTTATACAACAAAAGGAATGACCCCGGGCATTTGTACACGAGAGGGCAGTATGTATTTTAAACTTTGACACGTTTGCACCTTGGAGGTCTTGGGAATGACAGCTTCTGCGTGAGTTCTGTCGCTGCTGCCCAAGAGAACCATGTGGCCTGCTCAGGGTCACTGTCTAAGCCTTTCTGAAAGAGAAGTCCAGGGATCGGGTACAAGAATGGATTCCTCAATTGTGACTTCTTGTCTTGGGTTTCTGGAGCACAAACTGCACATACCACCTATCCCCAGACCCAACAGAAAGGGACAAAGATTCGGGGTCTAGGTCACAAGGTAGCCTCTCAGCTTCTGTGACTGCCATGCATCTCTTTCACTTTTCCCATTCATTTCAGCTTCCTTCCCAAGAGAGAACTAAACATCTAGACTCTAAACCTTTATCCTCTTCTCCTCGAGTCCTGGACAATAAATGCTTCCTCTTCTTAAAATGTTTTCTCAAAAATTGTTACCAGCTCTAGGGTTGGAGGGGCATCTCAATGGTTGTGAAGAGTACTTGCTGCTCTTGAAGAGGACCTGGTTTTTGTTTTTATCCTTCATGTGATGGCTCACAACCATCAGTAACTCCAGTTCGAGGTTATCCAAAGCCTTCTTCCAACTTCCATGGACACTGGGTATACATTTGGTGCAGACCAAACACTCACATAAAATAAAAATAAAATAAATGTTTTAAAAAGTCATTCCAAATTCCAGGATGGTTTGTTTACCACTCTACCTCTTTAGTAGGGTCACATTTTCAACTTATGTTGGGATGCGCAGAGCACACATGCCTATCGATTGAGCTGTCAGGGCAAAGATGAAATGAATGTCTGAATGAGGAATCAAGGAACATTCCCTCTCACTGCCAAATGGCAAAACCACTGCCTATCTTAGTCAGATCCGTGTGGTTGCTGGCGCAGCCAGATGTTGATGTGTTCTGAGTTCCCATCCCAGGAACAAACAAAGGAGAGATTCTTTCCAAACAAAGGAGAGATGGGATACTTGGGGTCCAATCCAATTCCAAGTTAGTGACTGGGTAAGCAGGGCCACACCATGCAATTTGACACCTCCTTACCTTTGCAGTAACCTCCACAAGACTGTCCTGTTTAACATGGAGGAAGACTGGTGATCCCTGCTAGACACAACTACTCTCTCATTACCTTCTTGTCCAATACCTCTTATAGAGGAATGAGAAAAGAATCTAGCACTGTGGCTATCGAACAAATCTTAAGCCTTGACCATTGTGGCTTATTGTTTTTCTGTAGAGCTCTTAGAAGTCCTCCGGTCCACCTACATCTTAGGACCAGTGAGCCAAAGAGGAGCAGTCAATACAATAACCCAAATGACCACTCGCTCACAGGGTGAATTAAGAAATAGCTGTGGGTATTGGGAAACGGAAGTCTGAAGGCAGACTGTGGTGTGACAGCTAGCACTGAGTTACGTATGTGGTTTCGAAATCAGAAACAAGAGGTGGTAAATCATGGAAGTGTTGAGCCAACTCCCCACCCTAATGCTTTCGTGTGGGCTCAAGATTTTGACCCTGACAGTATGTATGAATGTATGTATGTATGTGTGAGTGAGTGTGTGTGTGTGTGTGTATTAGTGTATGCATGTGCAAGTGTATGTGGAGGCTACATGACAATCTCCAACATTATTCCTAAGAAATGTTCTCTACTTGAATAGTGACCAGGAAATCCTGTTGACCTGGAGCTTACCCGTTAAGCTAGGCTGGGTGGCCAGGAAGTCTGCGCAGTGCAGTGGTTATAGGTGCGCACTACCAAACCTAGTTCCTTTGCATGAGTTTCTAGGGATCCATCTCTGTCTCTCTTGCTTGTAAGAAAAGCACTTTACCAATTCTCCCCAGCCCCTTGACGGAAGTATTCTATTTCACTGAGCACTGATTGGCAACTGGAACCCTATTGCAGATGCTAGGTGACCATAGCAATGCTTCGCCTACGGTCTGGCGAAATGGAATGGAAAGTTCCAGCACTATTGACCGGGCTTACAGCACCACATGTTCACACTTCGGAGGTCAGAGCCCTCTAAGTCCCCACAGTGGTGTCACTGCCCCGGAGTTGGAGGAGCATCTGAACTCTAGCTCAGTTCTTGAGTACAGGAACCCAGCGTTGTAGTTCTCTCCCTCCCAAGGGTTTTTGGGCTTAATAGCAGAATTAAGTTGCCTATAAGGCAATGTCTGCCCTCCTAAAAAAAGCATGTTTCTTCTCTTGAGCAAAAGTGGGTTTGTGCCTGGCATGCACTTTGTCTTAGACTTTGTCCTTCTTCCTCCTCCACAGAAACAGAAAGGATTAACGGCTTGAGTTTATGATGCTGTTGAAAAGGCATTATCAGCATCTCTTGGCAGCTGAAAGCCCACAGCCACACAGGACTCAGTAGCCTGTTGATTTCCATAGTTGGGTCTACCACTCCATCTGGGTTTCATAGCGTTGGCTTGCGTATTGGTGTGTCTCTGGTTGAATGTGACTTCAGTGACCTCTCTGGGCCTCGGTTTCTTCATCATTGAGACAATAGAGTCTCTTTTGTTTCTGGGACCTGTGACATTCTATGTGTTTCTGCTTATTTGAGATTCTGAGTTGATGGGTCTGGAATGCACAGTTTCCCCTTCTAATTAATGGCTTTGAGTAAGAGCAGATACAGGCTCTGAGTATAGACTGACTGTGCTGGCTAGCTTTATCTCAACTTGACACACGTTAGAGAGCCGCTTTGCAATAGCGAGCCTCAGCTGATAAAAGGCCCTCACTGCATTGCCCTATGGGCAGGCCTATGGTGCATTTTCTTGAATGATGATTGATGATGGGGAGCCCAGGTCATAGTGGCAGTATTGCCCCTGGGGAGGTGGTCCTGGGTACTGTAAGAAGCAGGATGAGCAAGCCAATAAGCAATACTTCTCCACAGCTTCTGCTTCTGTTCCTACCCCGAGTTCCTGGGTGATGAACTACAAATGTTAAGTTGAAACAAACCCTTTCCTTTCCAAGTTGCTTTCGGTCATGGTGTTTTATCACAATGACAGAAACCCTAACTAAGACAGAAATTGATAGCAGGTTTAGGGATAGTGTCGTGACAGACCTGATCGTGTGTTTTAGAGAGAATTGGGGCAGCATTTGGGATTGGGACCAGAAAAGTGGTTTTGAGCCCTTAGATCTCAGTGGACTTTTTTCTGGGGGACTGGAAGACAAGAATGTTGGAAGAAATGAAGATGATGGAGGGCCGCCTTGTGCACTTACAGAGAGATGGCCCTTAAGAACTCTATTGGGACCATTCAACATTTTGAATCTGTGGCTGTCTGGTCAGCTGGAGCTGAAGAGTCAGCTGTGATTAGCAAGAGACCAGGACCACTGAAGTGAAATCTTCACTAGGATGGCTGATGCTAGTTAGCTGGGGCTGAGAAGTTAGCAGCAATTCAGAAGATACGAGTGTCATTGAGGATCCTAAGTCTAAAAGTGTTTGCTTAGGTCCAGCATACAGAATCTGTGGTCCAGAGGGGCCAATGTTGTACCTCATGCTGGAAGCCAAACTCAGTAGTGTAAGAGTCACCCAGGTGGTACTGACTTTGAAGGCACAGAAGAGTGACAGAGAGCTGCCAAGGTTAGACACTGTGTTGTTGGACTGAGGTCCTTGAGAGAGGCTGGGGAGAAGCCATTGGTGAAAGTGTGCAGCCTCAGTTGCAATAGAAAGCCCAGGATTGAAGGGATCAGGGAGAGACTTCGAGGCTTGGTACCGTGTGGCAGAGTCAGAGTCCCTAAAGAGAGGTTATTATTGGTGAAGGTGCAGCACAGTTGTATTGAGGAGCCCAGCATTCTGGAGATGCCAGTACCATGGATGACCACCAAGGACAGCGGTAGCCTCAGAGTAGAACCTCCCTGAACCTAGGATACAGACTCTGTGTGTGTTGTGAATGGATGTAGTCAGAGGCTGCTTGTTCATTCTCAGCTGCCCTGAAATAATCACACTGAAACTATATTAATTACAATATTGTTTGCCCAAAAACTTAAGCATATTTCTAGCTAGCTCGTACACCTTAAATTAACACATTTCTATTATTTTATATTTTACCACAAGGCTCATGGTTTACCAGTAAGGTTCCAGCTGGAGGCTCCCATATTTCTCCTCCAGCAGCTACATGGCATCTCTCCTTGACTCTGCCTACTCTCTCTATATACCTTTTCTAGTCTGGCTATGTTCTGTTAAGCCATTGACCAAAAGCAGTGTCTTTATTAACCAATGACAATAAAACATATTCATAGCATACAGAGGGGAATCCCACATCAAATGGCAGAGCCAGAGAAGTCCAAACTCTTTGGAGAAGCCAAAGAATGAATGAATCCCAGATATTGAACACCAAGTTGCTTTGTTGGAGTTTGGTTTTGCTTTGTTCAGATTGTGGCTGTGTCCTGGTTCTTCCCTCTTAGAGAAAGAAAGTGTGTAGCTTATTTTTGATTTTACAGGAACCTACAGTTGAGAAAACTAATTTTATTTTTTGAGACAAGGTTTCTCTTTGTAGCTTTGGAGCCTGTCCTGACACTAGCTGTTGTAGACCAGGCTGGCCTCAAACTCACAGAGATCTGCCTGCCTCTGCTCACAAGTGCTAGGATTAAAGGTATTCACCACCACTGCCCAGATATGAGAAAATTAATTTTTAAGAAGACTTTTGAGTTTTAGAAAGACCATAGACATTTTAGAGAGACTTTCAATATTTCAGAAACTTGAATATTTTGGTGAAGCTTTTAAACCTTTGAATATTTCAATGAGGCTTTAAAAGTTTGGACTATGTTTTATATTGTAATATTGACATTAATAAGATATACTGGGAACAACAAGAAAGGAAAGGTTATGGTTAAGCCATGTGTTTGTATGTCAGATTGTTAAGGGGTCACTTGCACTGGCGAGTTTTGTACTTGACAAAAGTACAAAAGTCAATTTGGAAAAGTGAGCCCCAGTTGAGAAAACGCCCCCACTAGACTGTCCAGTGTACAAGCTTGTGGTGCATTTTCTTGATTGATGATTGATGTGGGAGGGCCCAGCTCACTGTGGGTGGGGCCACCACTGGGACAGGAGTCTTGGGAATGATTAGAAAATCAGGCAGAACAGACTAGGAGAAGCAAGCGAATCAATTCCTCTATGGCTTCTGCTGCAGTTTCAAGACTCCTGTTTTGAGTTCTCATCCTGACTTCCTTGGTTGATGGGTTACAACCCGTAAGCTGAAGTAAACCCCTCCTCCCCCAAGTTACTTTTGGCCATGGTGCTTTATTACACCAACAGAAACCCTAACCAAGACGCTGGTTTCAGGTGAGCAGAGCAGGGACTATTTGATGGTGTGTTTTGTCCAGTTGTGCAGGGCTTGCCTGTCTTCTCCTACTGATCCTAGGACCATGATTGTGAACTTAGATTGTTCAGAAGCCAGCACCAGCATAGCTAACGGGAAGTCTCCTAAAGCCGAGAAGAGGAGGCTCCCTACAGCAAATATGAAGGATACAATTAGAGGGCACCCCCTTCCTGTGTTCATCTTAGCTCCCTAGTGTTATTTAATGCCTTTTAAACGATGGTCATTGGGATAACTACATGGCAGATGAGGGGGAGAGGTGGTCATCTTGGCAGTTTGGGAGTTGGGCTCTAACTCAATCTACTCCAGAGACATTGATGTATGACCTTTTTCTTTCTTCAAAGTAATTGACGATGTGAGCCCTTTCTTGAAAGAGGCAAGTACAAACACTCCCAGCGCACACTCCATAGGCTGCCGCTTCGTACTATTTATCATAATAAATGGATGTGACCAAGCATTTTTCTCTTTTATTTAAACAACTTCCCATAGTAAAGTGCTCTTTCCGCATCAGATTCCCTGATAAAGAGTGAGGTTGAGATCATTGCCAACATCTGATGGAGGGGGTAGGACTCTTTTGAATTATTAAGTGAACAGGCAGATGCTTGGGATAGCTGAATTCTAAGGAGCTGTTGGATTGGCTCCAGTAGGGCACGAATCAGGATGGACGTTAATAGGAGGAATGTTTGTAAGGCACATAATTTTGACAAAAACTGGATGAAGCATAGAGACGTTCTTGCCCCCAGGAAGTTCATGAACTGACCTCGGATGAGACACTCAGCATGGGACATTTCAGTTTGTAATCACAGCAAGCACAAAGGCATGAGTGTCCGGGAGAAGAAGTGACCACGACCTTCCTCAGCCTTTCATCAAGACGTGGAATCTGTTTCCCGACCCCTTGGGGTTTTCCTAGCAAATGGAATGTGGCAGAAGGGATTTTGTGCAAGCACTAGGGCCTGAGTTACTACAGTCCCCCCCCCCCCCACACACCGCTGGAATGTTGTAGAAGGAAGTCAGGCTAGACTTGAATGATGAGAGGCCCATGGAGAGGAAGGTCCCGTTGTCAACCACGTGCACCAGCCGCTCTGGTGAGGCCGTCTTAACACCTGTCAGACCCAGATCAGCCAGCAAATGCCGAAAACCATGAAATGGAGCAACAGTTGGAGCTGAGTCTGGCAGGGAGAATGAGGAAGCAGGAAGCAGCGACTGTTCTAAGCCACCGAGCTTTGTGGTGACATGCGACACAATGACAGACTCTTGGATAGAAGAGCTGAACATCAGCAAATTTAGTCGGCTTGCCCAAGGCTTGAAGACGTCCACAGCAATCATGGTTTGGATTTGAGCTTTTTGACTTCCAATCCTTTGCTTATCTATACCAAAATTACTCGATTTCAATGTACAAGTCCCAAACTGCTGAAACTGTTCAGACTACTTTGTTTGAAGGCCCAGTTGATGATAAAAGGGGGAAAAAATAATACTGCCTTGATTTTACTTTTCTGCATCAACTCGCTAAGAAATGCTTCCCAAGGCACCTTAGACAATGTCCCACCTGCTGGTGTTTGCAGAACACAGCTGCAAACATTCTCACATCTCAAGACCCATGGCTCCCCGCGCATGTGGACAAGGCTTTGCCTTTCTTGAGAAAACTTGCCTGCTTAAAGGAAAAAGATTTCCCAGGGAGCCAGTTCCCTGTAAAGGCAGTGTTTTGAAGCCTGTGAATTTGCAGGTCAGGTTGAAGCCTCTTCTGAAGAGCTACGCTGCCAGCTGGCCATGAGCCTAGGAACCTCCTGTGAAAAGTCGATGTCTCTTAAATCTTTGAAAGCTTTATGGTGTGCCACAGCGACTCAACTCCACATCATAGCGCCTCAGACACGGGCAGTCAGTAAACAAACAAGGGTGGCTGGGGTCCCAGCTGATCTTATTTGTGAAGCTCAGCGGCAGAGCCCATTTGGCTTCACGGATGCCTGCATGAGAGGAAGAGGCCATGTGTTCCAGAGCGTGTGTCTGTGCTGGCCTGACATCTAGAGGAGCAAATGGGCCACACAGCTTGTCGCTTGGGCTGTGTGCTCAAGCCACCATACGATGTCTCAGGAGATGGCTTCAAGCAGTCACCACATATCCATTTGCTGATCGTTCTCCCCTAGAGCTTAGCTTACCCATGCTCACCAGTGTGGGGAGCAACAGCCAGGACTTACAGAAACCATCCTTCCGGTAGCGCCATCATTTGTTGGACTGTAGGCAGAGCAAGTTGGCAGGCGGGGGCAGGACAGATGGCCTTCTGGTAGAGGTAAGAATCCAAGGTTTGTCTGGGTAGACTGCTGAATCTCAGCTGGCTTTTCTGGGCAGCAAAGAGGGTAATAAGTAGCAGACATAGCAAAATGGGTGGACTCTTGATGCCAGCCTTATGTCATCTTTGTATCTTGTTCCCAGGAGAAGCCAAGTCCCGGATATCGCCTCTGTGGGGACCAGCTGTAGATGATACAAGGGAATCTGTGCCAGGAAGCTTGGGAACAAGCTGATTGCCTGGCCAGGCCCTGGCTCTCTACCACACCGTTGATGGCAGGACCTCCCTAAATAGCGTCCTACAGGCTGTTTTGGAATCTCCCTTATGACAGGCAGGCAGATGATAATTGGAGGTGGCAGGAGTTCGCTGGGATATGGTGCCTGCTCTTCCCTCGGGGGTTACTGCCTGATCAACCGAGGTTCCTTCTTGTGCCCAGGCTCGCCAGATGGAGTTTGTTTGTAAAACTCAGCCTCAATCAGTGAGATCAGATATTACATGCTTGTAATTCAGTTTGCTTTTTGGAACTGTCTTGCATCCTTCAATGGGGCGGCCATTAGCGTTTGCTCCTTCAAGTTGGAGCTTGATTTATTTTGCTGGAACACTTCTGAAGATGGCAGAGTAACAAAAAAACAAGAATGCTTTAGCTAAAATCTACATCCAGCGTGATGGATTGCTTTCGGCAGTGTTCACTGCTGGGATGTGCCATGTTTGAATAGCATGCTGCTGTTTGTGAGTGTGGATTAATTTTAGACATCGCATGTCCAGCACAGGGAGGTCTGTAGTTCCATGCAGAATGAAGAGCCTCACGGTATGAAGTGGGTTTCTTTGGGAACAAATTTTAGCTTGGAGGGCTTTCATTTATTGTTGCCGCAATTGAATAGCTCTATGTGGGGTTGATCATATGACTTGATCATGTGTGGAGTTGGTCCACGGAACTTCCTGGGCTTCTTTGTCATATATAATCATTTTGTGTCAATCAGGAAAAGCCTGGGAGCTTAAGTAAGCCATACAATCTCTATTCATCTTCTCTATTTCTTTCTTCTCCTCCTTTTCTTCTTTTTCCTCCAACTCTTTCTCTTCCTCCTCTTCCTTCTCAGATGTGTGACCTGCGGGCCACTGGTGTGCGGGCCACTGGTGTGCGGGCCACTGGTGTGCGGGCCACTGGTGTGCGGGCCACTGGTGTGCGGGCCACTGGTGTTTTTAAGGAGCTATTTGTCATCGTATGTTATGCTATCTTGTATTTTGGATGTCAATTTAAGTTGCTCTCTTTCTAGCTGTTGGTGCTACAATCAGAATCATTGTCCTCCCCTTAGTGTGAGGGGTTTTTTTTTTTTTTTAGACTTTTTTTGTTTGTTTGTTTTACAGTATTCTGTCTGCAGACCAGAAGAGGGCACCAGACTTCATTACAGATGGTTGTGAGTCACCATGTGGTTGCTGGGAATTGAACTCAGGACCTCTGGAAGAGCAGTCAGTGCTCTTAACCACTGAGTCATCTTCTCATTGGTGCTGACGTTTTGAAAATCAAGACCTCTCACCAATGTCAGCTTTCCTTCCTACTTTTAGACTTTACCATGATCTCTGTCCTTCTCTCTAGTTTGAACTCTAACATGAAATCTAGGGCTTTCTCTGTCTGTCTTGAATATTATTACCCCAAACACACACATATACATACATATGCGTGCGCGTGTGCGCGCGTGCACACACACACGCACACGCGCGCGCACACACGCGCACACACACATGCACACACACACACACCCCATTACTCCTACTACTACCACCACCATCACCACAACCGTTTAACATCTCCAGTCCCCTCTGGTTCTCCTCTGATTCTCCTCTGGAGCAAGACGTATATAGTGGTTAGTTTCTACCATGAGCCTGACCCAATGTAGGAAATCATTTAGGAGACAGTGAGGCTCACTTCTTGTGTGCCCAGGACAATGTTTTCAGAGTGGATCAATTGCAGGCCCCACCCTGACTGTAGGTGGCAGCCTGTCATGGACAGGGGCTCAGTGTGAATGAAATAGAGGGGGTGGGGAATGAAGGCAGCAAACAGGCATTGTCTTCTGCTTCCTAGCCTGCCATGACGTGACTGAACAGTTTCACCATGCTTTCCCAACTGAACTGGATCCTCTGAAACATGGATCCAAATAACCCCCTCTTTAAGTCGTTTCTGTCTGGGGTTCGACCACAGCCATGAACAACTTACCATCTTCCTTCCTCCTTCATTCCACTTCACTACCCATACATTGTAGTATGGTGTTCTTCTCTTCAAATTCTCTTTAGCTTCTGGTTCAAATCCTCATGTTCTCATTCTCACTAAGTGTATTTGTTTGGGTTTTGAGGCCTTGGGTTTTTCTCTATTCTCTCCTGGTCTGATAGAAGCATGCAACTGGCTTTAGCCAAGAATATCGTGGAAGTCATATTCCTCCATTGTCACTTCTATGTTGCAATTTTATCTGAATTCCCACTGGGGTTCCATGTCCTTCTGCCCACTTGAATATCACTATTTCCAGTCCAACCTAATTTACTGTTTGAATGGCTTCTCATTTGTCATCTGTGTAAGGCCTATATTGTCTGGTCTTTTTGGCTACCTATGTAACACGGACAAACATTCCCTGTGCTAGGCTGTAATCCAAGAGGTATTGTGACAGTACATAGGCACCGGACAGCAGCAAATACCACCCCAGAAGTCGTCCCCTTTCTGCCACTGGCTCTGGGAACTTTGGGAGCTGTGTTTTGTGTCTGCTGGTTATCACAGAACTTGTGGCCGATCTCTTTCTACCCAGAACACCATTCCTAACTTGATTGTGGCCTGAGGAGCCTTTAAAGTTGAGTTATGCTGATTATAGACACCAGACATCCATAGATTTTCTTGTGGTCACAGGATGCTGAGCTACTACTTCTTGTTATCGGTGTTTAGATGGATACTATGAATCCCTTGCCTTGCCTTGGAGTACACCCTTCAAAAGGAAGGGTGAATACATTTTAATAACCATGTGCCTCTGTGCTGTGAATAAGTACAGAACTGAGGTTTCAGGTCAACCACCCTGGACAGGTAACCTCAGTTTCCCACTTCTGTCTTATTTGTTCTTCATGTGTCTCTGAGCTGAGAGTAGAGACAGTTAGCTGGCAATCATTAGGGCATTGCATACCAACTAAAAAGTTTGTTGGAGATTATAAAGGACTGATCAGTGAGTTAACTGACCATGTTCCTTCAAGACCAGGAGAGCAGGTTTTAGATACACACAGAGAGACATCACACATACACAGACACATGCACAAAAGACACATACACAGAGACACATTGCATACACACACACACACACACACACACACACAAAGACATTACATACACACACAGAGACACACATAGAGACACCTCTCTCTCTCTCTCTCACACTCACACACACACACACACACACACACACACACACACACATCCCACACTACCCCCAATACCCCCAATAAAATGCTTAGCTATTCCTTGGCTAACCCAAGTTTTGAGCAGCAGAACCTTGAGACAATGTTATGTCATGTGTCCCTGTGGGAAATTCTCAAATCTGCATATGCACCCATCACACACACCCTCTTGTGGACTTGGTTAGCCTTTTTGCCCTCAGCATTCCTCCTGGGACTCCTTTGTAGCAGGGCAGGTCTCCAAGAGAGGAAAAGAATCTATGTTCAGCGTCAGGAGCCATGTTAGTAGGCCTTACATAGCCTCCCCAAAGGGGAGATGAGCATGAATGGCATTGAGCCGGTTCTGAGATCCTTCTATGGACAAGGATGTGCACTGGAGTGTGGAGCTTGCAAGGTTGACGCATGCTGAGCCACCTGAAGGTAAGCATGATTGGTTTCCGAATCTGCAGTGGGATTAGAGTGTCTCTGGGCACGGATACAGCTTCCCAGCGGTTCCTCCAGTAGGCGTTGCTCAGCCAGCTTCTCCTCCTCAGGGAACTGGAGTCAGAGTGTGACGGGCACAGTGGTCAAAGTGGGCAGAGGAGCAACAAAACTAAGGATTTTATTGCTATGACTTTCAAAAGAGCACAAAGTGACCCCCATTGCCAAGCTTCAGGGATCAAACTTACTCTGTGTCCTGCAGAGCTGTGTAAACTGTGGAGTGGGCCAGATTGAGGTTCCTTACCACAGGTGAAAATCCTGAGATGTCTATCTGCTGTTTCCTTTGTTTTTTTTGTTTTATTTGTTTGTTTGTTTTTCAGATTACTCAGGGCTCACAAGTCTTTACCAAGCCTTTCTGGTTCTGTGTGGAAACTTCACTTGCTCCCTTCCTCACTCCCTTCCTTTCTCCCTCCCCTTTTCCCCAACATCAACCCTGCTGGTCCCATATCAACAAGCCCCTCCCTTACTTCTCATTTGGAGCCTTACAGTACTTACTCCCTTCTCTTAATTGGTGTTACTCCCAGGTTAATCTTCGGAACAGATCTCACAGACAGCTCCCAGCTAATTAAGTTCACCCTCTTTAATCTGGTGTTAGATGCCCCTTCAGCTGGGTCCCTAGTGACCTTTATGACAGCTTGCTGTCACACGCAAGCACACACACACACACACACACACACACACACACACACACACACATTTCCTCTTGCTCCCTCTCCCTATTGGCTCACAGATGTACCAGCTTTACATCCAAATTCCTTTACCTTGCGGGTTCAACCCACAGGCCAATCCCACCCACGTTCCACCTTCTGTTTCTGACCTTGAGTTGTGACTGTGTTCACATCTTATGAAATGCCAGCTAGCCATGGCTAATGACTGTGTGTTAATGCTCTATGTAACTGACTTTCCCAAGATAAAAGGGAAAGTCAGCGTGGTGGTGGTTGCTGGAAAGAGCACCATGTAGCCCAGACTACTCCTCAAACTTGCTATGTATTGAGGATGGCCTTTAATACAAGCTAGATCTATCACGGTAGAGTCTGTCTCCTGACACATTGCTGAATAAGACCGTTTAAAAACAAACAAACAAAAATCAAAACAAAACCAAAAGAATTTTCTCTCTGAAGGTCAGAGTTAGAGGTGTGTGGGATGCAAGATTAAACCTCAGTGTGAAGAGATCATGTGCAATTAATTAATCTTTATGCTTCAGCAGCTTAAAATGTTGCAATTACACTATCCCATGCCACCATGCCTGAGTTGGAAATTGAAATTTATGCCCTGGCAATGCTGAAGCATGCATGGGCAGCCTGTATGTGGCGATTCTATTGAACTTGTCCATGTTGGGTTTCATGGTCTAAGTGGATTAGGACGACTGACCAGGTCTCGTCCTCTGCCTGAGTAGGAATGAATTTTGTGTTTTAAGTCAGTTAAGTGTTTTCAGCATACATTAAAGAAGCTGAGTCCCTAGAAGCAGAGAAGGAGAGCGGAGGCAGAGATGAGTTGACAGGTGCAGGGATAGATTCCAGAAAGTTCAGTTACACACAAGGGTGACTGCAGTTTACAGTATCTCGTGATATAAACCAAAATAGCCAGAGGAAAGGAGCCTAATGTTCTCAACGCAAAGAAACGAGAATGTTGGAGATGAGAGATCGCTGAAACATCCTGAGCCAGCCTGTGCACAGTCGGTAATGCACTGTACCCTGCAAATCCAAATAAACCTTCCAATGCAATTCAAGGCTGTATCCCAAGTGTGCTCGTGCAAGCCGGTAATGCACTGTACCCTGCAGAGCTGAGTAGACCTGCCAATGCAAGACTTTAGGTAGAAATTAAAACATAATAAGACAGACTCGGAAGGAAAACAAACAGAAACACCCCCCAAACTTCCGCCTGCAGTAGAGGGATGAATGTCTGTTGCTATGCAACAAGTCCTACTTCATACATGATGTGAAATCCAACTTTTCTTTGACTCATAATGACTGCATCCCAGTCTGCCTTAGGTCCATCATGATGAAGGCTCTCTCCTGATACATCGCTGAATAAACTATGTTTTTAAACTGTTTAAAAACAAATAAGAATCAAAACAAAGCAAAAAGAACTTTCTGTCTGAAGGTCAGAGCCAGATGTGTGTGGGGTGCAAGAATGAGCCTCAGTCAGTGTGAAGAGATCATTTGCATGATGTCATTGAATCTCGTCAGTGTTTCTAAGAAAGACAGTGTATATACAGAGAGTTTTCATTCTGTTGTGCAGAGTTAATTTCTTTAAATCTCTTAGTAGCAAAGTGGGGATGGCTGGCTAGATGCTCAGTGGTTAAGAGCATCTTCTTACTGCTCTTGCAGAAGACCAGAGTTCAGTCCCCAACATCCGAGTTCAGTGGCTCACAGTTGCCTGTATTTCCAGCCCCAGTACATCTGACAGCTTGGCCTCTGAGGAATCCCGCCCTCAAGCACATACTCCAACATACACTCTTACATAATAAAGATAAATCTTCATAATATTTTTAAAGTGAGAATTAAATAAATACATCTTGAATTATTGTTAATGTTGCTATGGAGAGAATCAGTGACATTTCATGGAAGATCAAAGATAGCACAAGGACCGGTTTGACTCTGACCTTCCCCAGTTAGGGGACCACCCAGTGCAGAGCTGATGCCTCTTATTAAAAAGTGGCAGTGTCCCCGTGAGACTCAGCAATCAACTGCCTATAACAGTCTTTGTTCTGGATGTATTTTATGCATTTGCATTCAGGTGCAATGTTTTATTTCCTAAAAGTTATTTTTATAAACTGGAAAAGCCTCTAAAATCTGCTTCCATGATACATGTACCTGTAGCTTTTGTATTTTCTTCGAAAGATGGGAATATTAATGGACATACACTGAGACTCCATCTCAGTCTGACCCTGTGTTCTTGCTCTCAGATTATTACAAACTGCTTTTAGATCTATAATTTTTGTCCTTAGTGCTGCCCTTAACCATTTTCACAGTTTTCTGAGAGGAGTCACCTACCTTATACACACAGCCAATGGTTTCCTCATTGCAGCTCTTCTTAGATTTGTTTTTTAGAATTATGTATAATTGTGTGAGTATAGGCACGTGAGTGCAGTCACCTGTAGAGGCCAGAAGAGGGCGTCAGATTCCCTGGAGCTGCACTTACTGTTGATCGTGAATTGCCTTGATGTAGGTGATGAGAGCTGGGCTCAGGTCCTCCACAAGAGCAAAGCATGCTCTTCCCTGCTGATCCTTCTTTCCAACACCCCCTTTTTGCATCATAAATATTAGCCATAGAAAAAATTATTTTAAGTCTTTTTATGGTAGAAAAGAGAACTATGCTTTAATATTGCATCTCACTTCTAGCCCTTCCCCTAAACACTGAATGTTAGTGTAAATCTGGCAGAGTGCTAGATTCTTTAGCCGGATGTTCAGGTAGCCTTCACAGACCATTCATGTCAGACTCCACGGGAAGCAATTTGTGTAGAATTCTAGGCCTCTGCCAATCAAGAAGCTTGGGCCCAGCTCTTGTGTTTTAATTGGCTCCCTCTGTGATTTCAGAGCTATGAAATCACATGGACTATGAAACCATTGGGATCCAGTGTTTTAAGATGGAGACTTTCTAAGAAAGTCCAAAATGCTGAGGTGAATCCTAGATATGTTTGCTGGTTTGCTCCTTTAAAAATTTTAAATAATGTTTAAAGGCAGACAGGGATAGGAGGAAAGGCCACTACCTCATGGCCCACATTTGATGAAATCCTGGAATGATGAGTTTTTCTCCTTAGTGGAGTTTGTGAGTTCACCAGTAACAAGGGGTTCAGCTGCAGCCACAAGAAGAGAGATGTAGCCAAGGAGGGAACTGGAAGGTTCAGTTCCATGAGATTCTTCTATGGGGGTGTTTGGACAACAGGAGAGGAGTGGGCCAGGGTGACTGTTCAAGGGGCAAGAGGGATAATCAGAAAGCAAAGCTTTGCCATTGCAGACACCTGTGCATGCCTCGGGTCCTTGCTTGCACTTTCTGCAGAGCGCACGTGCATGCCTCGGGTGCTTGCTTGCACTTCCTGGTTCTGGTGCATTTTCCAGCACTGTTACATAAGTTCTTTCAAGCAACACTGGCCTGCTTTAGTAGTTGAAGTTTTCAGATGGTCGCAAAGCAATAGACCAGTGGTTCTCAACCTTCCTAAGGCTGGGACATTTAATACAGTTCCTCACATTGTGCTTATCTCCAATCATTCTCATTGTCTCTGTCTCTGTCTCTCTCTCTCTCCATACACATATATACATATATACATATTATATGTATATATAATTTACATATATATTATATATAATATAAATTATGTATATATTTCTATCTTATTCTCTCTCCTCCTCTTCTTCCTCTGTCTTTTTCTTATTCATGTGTGATTGAGTTTGATTGTAGAAAATGGGGGTAGATAAAGAAAAGAGTTGAACATAGAATTAGTGTGGACCTTCTATCCATGGGTTGAGGTGTTGGCTCCTTTGGGTTAGATCTATAGAAAGCATAGAACAAATTCAAAGCAACCTCTGATAGATTACATGGACTTTTTTCTATGTATAAATAACTTCTTGTTCCCCTTGCCTCAGAATCAGAAGTTTATGGGTTCAAGGTTATACACTAATCAAGTTCTTTAATGAGGACTTAGAATTCTAAAGATATGATAGGATTATTCGCTAAGTGGAATCAACTTGGGTGGATCAAAGGCATGCAGAATTTGAAAATAAATCCAAACCTGTTTATTACAGAACTTATTTTTTAAACAAAAAGACCTGTACTGTATTCAGAACATAACTTATAGAAAGTTAAACTTAAATATCATATTCCCTTAGAATATGGTAGTAGAGGTTTAAACATCATGGTTTTTAATGATTATGCAAAGGATATTCAGACAATACAATTTGGGGAGAACAAGAATAATAATAGTTTCCCTTAATAGTTTCCAAATTGATAAGAAGAGCTGATGGATTTTTTGAAAACTAAGGGTGTGATTAGATTTACCAGACCTGGAGAACCAGGTATGTTTATTTGACTTTCTGATTTTCACTATTAGATGATGGAAGCTATTTTCAATTATGTATGTGTATAGGTATATGTCCATGTATGTGTATATGTGTATATGATGTATATGTATAGTGTATGTTTGAATGTGTGCACTTGAGGAGAGAGGGTTGCACAAGAGTTACACATCCATACACACTAAGAAAGTGTAACAAGGAGGCCATCCTATATACCTGTCTTTCAAAGCCTCAAAAGTTCTGTCTGACCACCACTCCTATCTTTAGTAAAGAAGTCACCTGTAAATGGCCCTAGTGCTTCTACAGCATATGGCTGCCTTAGGGCTGTTCCGTTCCAACCCTTTCACACAGGACGTTGATATGTAGAGCCCATGTCCTTTAGTTAGTGCTCCCCACGAGTAGACACAACTATCTCAGGGTCATTAAATTGTCCTATGGGGACATTTAGTATCACAGCCAGGAGACATATTTTGTGTAGCGAGAAGACAGGAGTCATGGGTGTGGGAGGCATTAGCTATAGGATTTGGTTTGTTGGCGCTGTTTCCTTGTTCTTGGACGTACGATGGTGGATAGAAACCTGTTTGTGATTATGCTTAAAATGGAATTCAGTTTCTCTGATGAATGAAAACTTTATCAGAGATGATTTGGGATGGAAATTGAGAGAAAACTAGGTGCATGTATATTTTGGCAACTGAACATGAAAGTTTCCTTGGAGTTCTTTGAAGCTTGGGATACAGCTGAAATTTACCATGGATTTCTGAGGATGAACTCATCCATTTTATAGCTATTCTATATTGGATTTAAATGTGCTCATATTGTTCTTGGCATCCTTATTTTACGAGACCATAAATCTTTAGGTATGTTATCCACTTTGCCATAGTTAATGAAAAGCCAAATGTTTTGCTAAATAGTACCTTATTTTGACAGTCTTGCATATTTATAACCATGCCCTTTTAAAGTATATTTTGTGGTTACTGTATTCTAGGCACTCTTCAAATATTTAAGAAATGACACAGAGTCTGTCATAGTTCTCTATGTAAGCACTGTTAATACTTCCATTTACAGATAAAATAAATAGCAAACAAGAGATTAGGTGACCTATCTGCCCAGGCACACCAGAGTGAAAAGGTGTATCATGAATCAGATTTCATTAAGTTTATCACGTTCAAGTTTAAAAGGGTGAGATAAGAAAACATATTGAGAACGGAAGAAAGGTTAGCCATGTGCTTTTTGTGTGGACCCATTGAATACCGAGTCCTTTATTTACTGGTAAAAATAAACACATGCTGTCACCTTGGTTTAGCTACCAGTATGTCACCAAAGACTATGATATAAAACATTCCCAGAACCCGAGTTTAAAAGTTAGAGATAAGACTGGACAGTGGTATTCTTGGAAATGGGTCAGAAAGTAATATGCAAAGCAAGAATCTAACTGTGGTATTTTGAGTGTGAAGTCCTGCCATGGTCTCAGCCATTTGTGTACTAGTTCCACAATGGTGGTGCTGTTTGAGTAGGTTTAAGGGGTGTGGTCTTGCTAGAGGAAATATGTCACTGGGGGTGGCCCTTGAGCTTTCAAAAGACATACGCCATTCCCACTTCCCTCTCTGCCTCCTGTTTGTGGTTAGAGATGTGTGTCCTTGGCTCTCAGCTTCCAGCTCCAGAGGCCATGTCTGTCACCGGTTGACATATTGTTCCATTCATCATGGATGCTAAGCGAGCCTCTGTAGCTGCAAGCCCCAAATAAGCTCTTCCTTCCAACCATTGCCTTGGTCATGGTGTTTTATCACAGCGATGTAAAGGTGCTGATATGGCAACTGTTCAAAATTCCCAGCCCTGAAAATAGTCTCAAGCCTTTAGCTGGAACATAGGGATCCCCAAAAATCTATACAAAAGCTATATGTTAAGAAACACATTTAAATTTGTTGGGTTTTGTGTGCGTGCGTGTGTGTGTGCTTTATAAGCTAGTTAAAACAGAAAAAAAACCCACAGTTTTACTTTTTTGGGTTTAGTGTAAAACATGCAGAAGACTGAATATAATTTTGTTTCCTGACAGTTTGTGTCAATCATTCCTACCTCTTGTGTTCTGTGGTCATGGCCAAGTTGTGTTTTTCTTGCCTTTGAGTTATTGTCATCTTCTTTTTTTTTTTTCTAGAAAAGTTGGTGTTTTCCTAGCCCAAGACAACCTTTTCATTCTGTCTATGTATAGATGTACCTCTTGCATTGCCTTGGGTAGTCCCAGACTCAGCCCAGTTTCAAACATGGGCTGCAGAATATAGTCTGTAGGTAACCAGAGGGGTGAGTGGGCCATGCAGCAGTGGAGGGAAAGGAGATGGAGACCCAGGAAAGGATGTGCACAAGTTGACCGGGTCTTAGCTGCGCACCCCAGTTGTGAAGCACCTCAAAAGTAATGTGCTATTTGACCTCAAATCCTCCTTCGGGTAAATTTGGGGAAAAAAAAGTTAATCGAAGCTGATTGATCAAAGTCCCACTATTAACAAAGGCTGAAATTGGTCAAAGTCCCACTATTAACAAAGGCTGAAATTGAGATTGTTTGTGTGCTAGAGTCAAACTTAGTCTTCATGTGAATTACTTCAGAACTTTACAAATGTCAGAGAATAATTAAACTTCTTATTTCCTGGGGAAAAAAGCATATTATATACACAATGGAGCCCTCCTTGCTTCCTTGCCCCTCTCAATGAGGTATGGTAAGTTCTTCTGTATCCACGGCATCTCATTCGAATTTCAAGTGCTGTGATAAAGTTCATAACCTGAAGCAACTTGGTGAGGACAGGGTTTAAAGAGTTCCATACAAAGTTCATTCCTGAGGGAAGTCAGGGCAGGGAACTCAAACAGGGTTGGAATCTGGAGACAGAAGTCGATGTCAAGGCCATTGCAGAGTGCCGCTTACTGGCTTGCTTCTATGGCTTGCTCAGCCTGCTTTCGTACAGCACCCAGGACCACCCGCCCAGTGGAGGCACCACCCACAGTGAGCTGGGTCCTTTCACGTCAACCATCAATCTAGAAAATGTACCACGGGGTGTTACCCACAGTCTAATCTGGACAGACATTTCTTAATTGAGCTTCTGGCCTCTAAAACGACTAACAGATCAAGTTGGCATAAATTTAGCCAGCACACATGGTTTTTACCCAATAATTCAACCTTGCTTGGCTGGGAAATTACACCTGTCCAAACTCGGACATTTTCCTTGATATTATGCCAACAATGCAGTTGAATAGCCATTTACAAAGCGTTTGCACTGCATTGGGTGTTACAGGCAGTCTGGAGAAGACTGGAAGAAGCCAGGGGAGTGTAAGGTAAGATCCTGAAGCAGCTGTGACTTACTGTTCACAGGAGGTCCTGGAACCAAGGCCCTTGGCTGTTCAGAATGACTGAGCAAACTCACCCAGATTTGAACAGAATGTTTCTAGTCCTTTGTCTTAGCACTTGAACTCTTTGTAACTTTGTTCTCTTTGATGTAAATGGCATCGTGGCTTGCCCTAGCCTCATGCAGCTCGTTTTTTGTATCTGTATCACATATCACGTAAATGGTTTCTTGATGGATTTTTAGGATACTTCCAACTTTTTAAAATCTTTCTTTTCTTTTTATTGATTTTATTGAGCTCTGCATTTTTCTCTGCTCCCCTCCCTTTCTCTCCCCTCCCCTTCAATCCTCTCCCATGGTCCCCATGCTCCCAGTTTACTCAGAAGATCTTGTCTTTTTCTACTTCCCATGTAGATTAGATCCATGTATGTCTCTCTCAGTGTCCTCATTGTTGTCTAGGTTCTCTGGGATTGGGATTTGTAGGCTGGTTTTCTTGCTTTATGTTTAAAAACCACTTAGGAGCGAGTACATATGATAATTGCCTTTCCAGGTCTGAGTTACCTTACTCATTATGATGTTTTCTAGCGTCATCCATTTTCCTGCAAAATTCAAGATGTCATTATTTTTTTTTTCTGCTGTGTAGTACTCTATTGTGTATATACCCCAAAGTGGTATTCCAGGGTCTTGAGGAAGGTTGTTTCCTAATTTTCTGAGAAATCGCCATACTGATATCTAAAGGGGCTGTACCAGCTTGCACTCCCACCAATGCAGGAGTGCAGCAATGCACTCCAGCAATGCAGGAGTGTTCCCTTTACCCCACATCCTCTCAAGCATAAGTTGTCATCAGTGTTTTTGATCTTGGCCATTCTTACAAATGTAAGATGGAATCTCAGAATTGTTTTGATTTGCATTTCTCCCATGACTAAGGATGTTGAACATTTCCTTAAGTGTCTTTCAGCCATTTTAGATTCCTCTGTTGAGAGTTCTATGTTTAGGTCTGTACTCCATTTTTTATTGGATTATTTGTTCTTTTGATGACCAATTGCCGCGCACCGCACCCCCCCCCCCACCACCCCTGTCTGCATTCTATGCGCTAGAATCCAGTGTGCAAGCTTCAGGCAAGAGCCTGGAGGTTGAGGAAACACACAAAGAGACAGATCAACACACGGACCACCCATCACTGGTACAAAGGCTCTCTTTAATAGCACCATGGAGGCTTAAATACCCTGCAATCAATGGCCAACAGGTGAAAATCCCATCCTCTGATCCTCTAGGCAAGGCACAGCTTTTAGTAACTCCTATTAGAAGGCTCTAGTAGGGAAGAACAGCTGAAGGCCAGGAACCTAATTGGTCCCAACAATCAATTTCTTGAGTTCTTTGTATATTTTAGAGATCAGAACTCTCTCTGATGTGGGTTTAGTGAAGAATTTTTCCCATTCTGTAGACTGTCTTTTTGTCTTGTTGACCATGTCCTTTGCTTTACAGAAGCTTTTCAGTTTCAGGAGGTCCCATTTATTAATTGTTTCTCTCAGTGTCTGTACTACTGGGGTTATATTTAGGAAGTGGTCTCTTGTGCCAAAGCATTAAAGTGTACTTTCCACTTTCTCTTCTATGAGGTTCAGTGTGACTGGCTTTAAGTTGAGGTCTTTAATCTGTTTGGACTTGAGTTTTGTGCATGGTGATAGATATGGATCTATTTTCATTCTTCTACATGTTGATATCCAGTTATGCTAGCACCATTTGTTAAATATATTTTCTTTTTTCCATTTGATATATTTTTGCTTCTTTGTCAAAAATCAAGTGTTTGAAGGTGTGTGGATTAATATCCGGGTCTTCAATTCTGTTCCATTGGCCCTCCTGTCTGTTTTTATGCCAATACGAGGCTGTTTTAAGTACTGTAGCTCTCTAGTTGAGTTTGAAGTCAGGGATTGTGATGCTTCCAGAGGTTCTTTTATTATACAGGGTTGTTTTGACTCTCCTGGGTTTTTTGCTTTTCTGTATGAAGTTGAGTACCGTTCTTTTGAGGTCTGTGAAGAATTTTGCTGGGATTTTGATGGGCATTGCAATGAATCTATAAACTGCTATTGTGAAGGGTGATGTTTCTCTGATTTCTTTCTTGGCCCATTTATCATCTGTGTAAAGGAGGGCTACTCTTTTTTTTTTTTTTGAGTGAATCTTATATCCTGCTATGTTACTGAAAGTGTTTATGAGTTGTAGAATTTCCTTGGTAGAATTTTTGGGGTCACTTATGTAAACTATCATGTCATCAGCAAATAGTGAGAGTTTAACTTCCTCTTTTCCCATTTGTATCCCCTTGATATCTCCTTTTCTTGTTTTATTGCTCTAGCTAGGACCTCAAGAACTATATTGAATAGATATGGAGAGAGTGAACAGCCTTGTCTTGTTCCTGATTTCAGTGGGATTGCTGTGAGTTTCTCTCCATTTAGTTTGATGTTGGCTTGCTGTATATTGCCTTTATTATGTTTAGGTATGTTCTTTGTATCCCTGCTCTCTCCAAGACCTTTATCGTGAAGGGATGTTGTATTTTGTCGGAAGCTTTTTTGGCATCTAATGAGATGATCGTGTGGTTTTTATTTTTCAGTTTGATTATACGGTGGATTACATTGACAGATTTTCGTATGTTGAACAGTTCCTGCATCTCTGGGATGAAGTCAAGTTAGAGCTAATAGCCAAGCAATATTTTAATTAATGAAATTTTTATATGGTTATTTCAGATGTAAGCTAGCCAGGCTCCCTGCTCCTTGTAACAAACTTGATCATAGTGGGTAATGGTTCTGATGTGTTCTTGAATTCGATTTGCCAATATTTTATTTAGTTTTTTACATCAATGTTCATTAGTGATATTGGTATGGAATTCTATTTCTCAGTAATATCTTTATGTGATTTGAGTATCAGGGTAATTGTAGCCTCATAAAAAGAGTTTGGTAATGTTCCTTCTGTTTTTATTGTGTGGGACAATTTGAGGAGTATTGGATTTCAGTTATTCTTTAAACATCTTGTAAAATTCTGAGCTAAAACCATCTGGTCCTGGGCCTTTTCTGGTTGGAAGACTTTTGGTGACTGTTTCTATTTCTTTAGCGGTTATAGGTCTGCTTAATTTTGCTTATATGGTCTTGATTTCATTTTGGTAAATGATATTTACCCATATAGTTGCCCATGTCCTTTCCATTTTCCAAATTTGTGGGGTACAGGTTTTCAAAATATGACCTGATGATTCTCTGGATTCCTCTGTTTCTGCTGTTATGTTTCCTTTCTTATGTCTGATTTTGTTAATTTGGATATTCTCTGCCTGCCTTTTGGTTAGTTTGGATAAAGGTTTGTCTATTTTGTTGATTTTTCTCAAAGAACCAACTCTTTGTCTCATTGATTCTTTATATTGTTTTCTTTGTTTCTATTTTGTTGATTTCAGCTCTCAATTTGATTATTTCCTGTCATCTAGTTCTCTTGGGTGAGTTTGCTTCTTTTGTTCTAAAGTTTCCAAATGTTCTATTAATTCACTACTGTGGAATTTTTCCAGCTTCTTAATGTAGGCATTTGTGCTATGAACTTTCTTCTTAACACTGCTTTCATTGTGTTCCATAAATCTGGGTATGTTGTGTGGTCATTTTCACTAAATTTTAGGAAGTCCTTAATTTCTCCCTTTATTTTTTTCCTTGATCCAGTGATGATTCGGGTGAGTATTGCTTAATTTCCATGTGTTTGTGGGTTTTCTGGATTTAGTGTTGCTGTTGAATTCTAATTTTAAGCCATGGTGATCCGATAAGACACATGGGGTTATTCCATTTTTTTTTTTTTGTATCTGTTGAGGTTTGTTTTGTTACTGAATATGTGGTCAACTTTTGAGAAGGTTCCATGAGTTGCTGAGAAAAAGGTATATGCTTTTATGTTTGGATGGATTGCTCTATGGATGTCTGTTAAATTCATTTGAGTCACAGCATCTGTTAGTTCCCTTATTTCTCTTTTTTTGTTTTTGTTTTTTTTTTTTTTTGTCTGACTGACCTTTCCAGTGGTGAGAGTGGAGTGTTGAGGTCTCCCACTATTAGTGTGTGGGGTTTAATATATGGTTTAAGCTTTAGAAGTTTTTCTTTTACAAATGAGGGTGTCCTTGTATGTTTTGTGTTGAAATTTCCTCTTGATGGATTTTTCCTGTGACTAATATGAAATGTTCTTCTTTGTCTCTTTTGATTGATTTTAGTTTGAAGTCTATTTTGTTAGATATTAGGATAGCTACACCAGTTTGTTTCTTAGGTCAATTTGATTGGAATTTTTTTTTCCAAACCCTTTACTCTGAGGCGATGTCCGTCTTTGAGGTTGAGGTGTATTTCCTGTATGTTTCAGAAGGATGGATTCTGTTTTTGTATTCAGTCTGCTAGCCTGTGTCTTTTTCTAGGTGATTTGAGTCCATTTATATTAAGGGTTATTCAACCAATGATTGTTATCTCCTGTTAATTTAGTTTTCATTGTTGGTGACATTAATTTGTGTGTTTTTCTCTTCTTTGGGATTTGCTGCTGTGAGATCATCAATTGTCTGTGTTTTGTTGATATAGCCAACTTCCTTGGTTTGGAGTTTTCTTTCTAGTGCTTTGTGTAGGGCTGAGTTCGTGGCTAGATATTGGTTAAATCTGGTTTTGTCATGGAATATCTTGTTTTGTCCTTTGACCTCCCATACCACATGGTGACTGAAAGTTTTGCTGGGTATAGTTGTCTGGGATGGCAACCGTGGTCTCTTAATGTCTGCATAACACTTGACCATGATTGTCTGGCTTTCATTGTCTCCATTGAGAAGTCAGGTGTAATTCTGATAGGTTTACATTTATATGTTACTTGGCCTTTTCCTTTGCAGCTCTTGATATTCTTTCTTTATTCTGTATGTTTAGTGTTTTGATTATTATGTGGTGAGAGGACCTTTTTTGGATCCAGTCTGTTTGGTGTTCTGTAAGCTTCTTGTATCTTCATAGGCATATCTTTCTTTAGGTTGGGGAAATTTTCTTCTATGATTTTGTTAAATATATTTTCTGTGTTTTTGAGTTGAACTTCTTATCTTTCTTCTCTATCTATTATTCTTAGGTTGTGACTTTTCATGGTGTCCCATATTTTCTGGATATTTTGGGTTGAGGTTTTGTTAGATTTAATGTTTTCTTTGACCGATGAGTCTATTTTCTCTATTGTATCTTCAGCACTTGAGATTCTCTCTTCCATCTCTTGTATTCTGCTGTTTATGCTTGCATTTATGATTTCTGATTGTTTTCTCATAATCTCTGTTTCTATAGATTTCTGTTTCTATAATTTCCTCGGCTTCTGTTTTGTTTATTGTCTCTATTTCAGTTTTCAAGTCTTGAATAGTTTCTCTCATATGTTTGATTGCTTTATTCTTGGTTTTCTTTAAGGGAGTTATTGATGTCTGCCAAATTTTTTGTCTTTTCCTCCATTTCTTTGAGTGAATTTCTCATTTCCTCATTAAGGTCCTCAAACATTCTCCTGAAGTTATTTTTTAGGTCATTTTCTTCTGCTTCATCTATATTTGGATGTTCAAGTCTTGCTGTTATAGGGCCACTAGATTTTATTGGTATCGTGTTGATCTTTGTGGTGTTGCCTGTGTTCTTACCTTGTCTACCCATCATTTCCTCTAATTGGTGTAGTTGGGGCTGTCTGTGACTATGGTGATCAGTCTTCCAGGTGCCAGTGGATCCAAGGCTCAGAAGGTAGCTCCTCGTGGTGTAGTCAGTGCCGTGGTTCTAGTTACCCCTTTGGTCACTCCATGTTCCTGGAGGTTGCTCAGCACTCCCAGGGTTTGCTCCACTCCCATGGAATTCACTGTCTCAGGCCTGCTCTGGCCTAGGTTGCCAGCTCAGACCTGTTTCTGTAAATGTCTCTGGTCTGGATCTGCTTCTGTGGAGGTCCCTGGCTTGGAGTTGGTCCTGCAAAGGTCTCTGGCTTCAATCTACTCCCTCAGAGGTCCCAGACTCAGATGCGCCTGGACCTGCAGAGGTCCTGGCTCAGGCCTACTGCCTCAGCAGTTGCTCCCCTGTACCTGCTCCTGTGGAGTTCGCTGTTTCAGGTCTGCTCCGGCCTAGGTTGCTGGCTCAGTACTGTTTCCATAAATGTCCCTGGTCTGGATCCACTCCCACTCATGTGGAGTTCATTGTCTCAGGCCTGCTCTGGCCTAGGTCCCTGGCTCTGTCCTGCTCCTGCATAGCTCGCAGCCTCAGGCCTTCTCCAGCCTTGGTCACTGACTCAGTTCAACATTTTAAAATTTTATATGTGCTTAATGTAGTGCCTTATGGGGAAGTGTTTATGTTTGTCCTCAACACATGGAAAAGCAGAGGTGCTGGAACTAATTGAGCACTTTAGCATGGACAGGCATTGCATGTTGCTCTTCTTGGTTGTTCTGATTTTACCTGTAGTTGTCTGTATGTTTACTAATACCTGATAATGCTGGTCCTTCCAGTTTGCCACCCTTGTGGGTGTAGAGTCTTTCTTGACATTTCTAATATGCATTTTTGTAGTTATTAAAAAAGAGAAATAAGTGCACAGGTACTCATGCCCAGTAAACCCTGTCCTGTTAAATTTCCAACATAGGAATGTTGCACAAAGACAGAGCATGCGCTAGCATGTGAGAGGCCTTGGGTTCAGGTTCAGTCCCTTATACAGACGCTCAGACAACACAACCTGTGCCACCAACTTTGACAGTTTCATTTCTTTTCATCATTAAGGTGATATTATACTGCTGATCTCGTTTTTGAGATTAAAACAGTAGAATGAATAATTGTTTACCTGAGGGTTAAGAATTCTTGGTACAGTTCTTGTAACTATTTTAACCATGTAGTCGCAGGTAGTCCTTAGAGGAACTAAGACTTGTCAGTCACTCCATTTAAATGTGGGGGATAGGACAGAGGAAATGAGGGCTTTATTCTTTCTACACCGTGGTGCCATGCCTTACTCCCCACTTGGGCTGTACACTATGTGCTTCTTTTCTATATGCATGGAGTCGTAGAAGATTGTGCAGGCTGTGAACTCATTACACAAATCTAGGTGTGGGATGAGGTTTTGGGAGTTGCGGGTTGGGGTGGCTAGAGAAAGCCAGAGCACTGAATGTGAGACCCACACTAGATCTAGGAGATTGAGGGGGGAGCATGGGGGTGGGGAGGGGGGAGGATCAGGATCAGGCAGATTCACCTGGATAGACCCTGGTACAGGAAGTACAGAACCTGGCTATATGAAGATGTTGCAATATCTAACCCAGATAATCTTTGCATGGGTCTTATCAAACAATTGGTATACTGAATATGAATATCATATTCAACACATAACTGATTCATGTGGGTTCTTTTTCTATAGCAAAACCAACCACTTTACTATTTTCTTTCTATGTTGCTTAGATGTGAGAATTATACATAGTCAAAATCAGTACAGAAACATATGCATGTATGACTATAAAATTTGTACTGAGAGTAAATATGATTAAGTGCTTTGCATATTCTCCAGTTTTGTGCAGGAGAATTCAATTAATCTATTTTAAGACCTCCACTAGGAGCATTTACCTTGGTTTGAATTCCAGTTTTGCTTTTCTATTTCAAAAGGCAAATCCGGTTACATAACTGAAGTGGTGGGAAATTATTTTTCTAGTACTTCCAGAATCATGAGTATTCTGTCTCGGCCTAATAGAATTCCAACACTCAAATTCTTTAGAACTTACTGTGTTCATAATAAAATGTAATTTCTGGTCATCATCTACTTTCTGTTTTATATGTAAGAATTATGTTTGATCATATATTAGATGTAGTGGGATGAAAGCCAAGAATAGCTTAGAGAAGAGGGGAAATAGGCTGGGGATCAAGATTTCAAAATATTATGAAAAGGAAATAATCAAATGCAACACTTCCCCTTTCTTGTGATCTGACTCTGGCTCCTGATGCTCCATGCTCACTACCGTGTTCCGAAGTCAGTGGCCACTGGAGAACTGCCAAGCAGGCACTAGGCAAATGTTGTCTAGCATGTCATTGGTATTATATGCGAAAATGAATAAAGCCCAGATATTCCCCCAAGTAATTTCATTTAATATAATTGTTATTCCAGGAGCAAAGTTTAATTGCAAAATCTGCAGCCCAGATTCTAAAGTGGCCTCCCACCGTTAGAAGGACATGAACTTTGAGATCAGAGGTATATAAACTTCCTCCCTTTCGTAATTGGCACACTGATCCAAGCCATGAAATGGTTCTGGAGTGTGTCAAACAGCTAACATACTACATCACAGGAGTTGAGATGGCGTCTGAGACCATGTCAGAGGATGCTCAGAAATATTCATCCCTATCTGACCCTTACCTATACTGACCCTCCTTGCAGGGTGCCAGCAGCCTTCCAGTTCAGCAGATCACTGGTGCCGTTGATGTAAGGGGTGAATTCAGTGTTACATTACCTTGCTAATATTAACCTTACTAAGTCCCACCTTCCATACATTCTCCACACAGACAAAAATAATAACAAAACTTAAGAGAAGGGCTTTGTGGGCAGCCATTTATGAATTTACTCAGTGTTTGCTTAACATAGGAGTGGCGGGGCTCTTGAAAAAGCATGTGTCTAAAGGTTTTAAAGACATATTTAAGTGGTTGAGACATGTGCTCATTTGGGGACGGAAGTGAGAGCTGACACTTCTAGCTGAGGTGTCCTCTTACGTACCTTCCAAGCGTTGACTTTTCTCAGGGGTTAACACCAGTGGTGAAAAGCAGCCATAGTGGCACAGCCTTTAAGCCCAGTATCGAAAAGCAGAGGCAGGTGGATCTCTGTGAGTTCAAAGCCTGATCTACATAGTGCAGTGGTTCTCAACCCAGGAGTTGAGATCCTAACTCTGAAACCCTTTAATACAGTTCTGCATGTTGTGGTGACCCTCAACCATAAAATCATTTCGTCGTTACCTCACAATTATAATTTTGCTACTGTCATGAATTGTAATATATCTGATTTGCAAGATATCTGATATGTGGCCCCCAAAGGCATTGTGACCCACAGATTGAGAACTGCTGACAGAGAGTGTTCTAGTACAGGACATAGTAAGAATGTGTCCCCAAAAGGGGAGAGGGGGCCGTGAAACCTGGTGTGACTTTTGACTTACTGTCAACTTGAACAACTTAGAAACACCAGGAGGAAAGTCTCAATAAGGAATTTTCTGTATTGGGTTGGCCCATGGCCATGTCTGTGGGGTCTCCACTATGAGCAGCACTATTCCCTAGCCCAGTGGCTCTCAACTCCTGGGTTGAGACTCCTTTGGGGATCAAGTGACCCTTTCATGGTGGCTCTCCTAAGATCATCAGAGAACACAGATATTTACATTATGAGTCATAACAGTAGCAAAATTACAGTTATGCAGTAGCAACAAAAATAATTTTATGCATGGGGGCCACCAAAAGATGAGGAATTGTATTAAAGGGTCACAGCATTAGGAAGGTTGAGAGCCACTGCCCTAGCCAGAGAGGTTCCTAAACTTTGTCTAGCGGAGTAAAAGCTATCACATGAACGTGCATGTGCTCATTTCTCTCTGTTATTGAAGGCAGATGTGATATGATGAGCTGTTTGAAGTCCTTTGCCTTGGTTTCTACCACAGTGAGAGTCATGACTTGGAGTTGTAAGTCAAAATAGACCCCTTTCTTCTGTGAAATTTTTCTCATGATGTATTATCACATCAGCGGAAAAGAAACTGAAACACCCAGAAATGTTTAAAATGGAACCTTCTGTCTTTGCACTTTGGTTTTATAGTGAGAAAAATTTTCTAGGTGACCACTCAACATTTAAGGCTTATAATTCAGGTTCATAAATGAACAGACGTCTGTTGGCTACTTTGTTAACTTTGATCACACAGTTGTGTAAAGCAACTAAATACTAAAATAATCTACATTAAAGGCAAATTTTGAATGCTTATTGCACATCAGGTTTTACTGAGTCTCTTACACACCTTTGTGACTTTTACACAAGTACAATTATGCTATTGTGAACAGAACTGTTCACATATGTGTCAGAACTCCCGGGCAAAGGTGTGACTGTATTTGACTCTGTTGCATTAGTGAAGAAATCAGTCAGCACAGAGCTACAGTGAGATGTCCCAAGAAAGAAAGGTGAATAAGGAAAGAATCAGGGATGAGACTCATATGTCCTGTTGAGCTCCAGAGTCACTTCCGTGACACACATTGTCCTGGAATATTTCTGGGGATCTGATTTGAACAAAGTAGGATTTTTAACAATGAGGATAAATGAGTGTGTTAACTGCCATTACCACAACCATTGCACACTAGTACACACTGTTACAGACTACCACACACGGACCCAGCATCACACTTTCCTAAATTGTGCTTGTGTGATCTCTGACCTGCTCGCACCCTTCCCAACTGCATCTCCTCTCCTTCGCCAGGTGCCTTCTTCTCTCCCCAGGTCTTGGGAAAACTGCCCTGCCCTAAATTTAACCCTCATTCTCCTGCATATTTTCCAGAAACGTCTTCCACATAGCTAATTCTCATTCATTATTCAAGACCTGACTCTGATCTCCCAATGACTCCCTCCCAGCACTTCCCCCCTGTTTTTGTCTCATCCTTAGAAAGTCTCCAACTCTGAGGGTCCCCGATGCTGCTGTGCCCCCACTGCAAGCTGATCTGGTTCTTCTCGCTTTCCTCTTCAGCATCATGGCCTGGCAGATTTCCAGTTGGAGACATTACATTCTAAGCACAGAGTCCAGTAAACACATAGCAGGGATTTTATTATTTTCTTTTTATTCCCAAGAACAAATGTTTTGGGTTTTGTCCCTTTCTCACATCTATTTTTTTTCTTGTTCTCTCTCATGAGCCTGAGTTGATAGTGAGTGAGACTCTTGGACAGAAGACCAACAAAAGCAAAAACAAAACAAAACAAAAAAATACCAAGAAAAAAAAACAGCAGTCATGTGACAGAAAATTAATGTGTTTTTTACTTTATTTTTATCTTGAATGTGTCCCTTCTTGTCTTTCACACTGGCTAGGGCATGGATGAGACAGTACTTCCATTCCTTTTTTAATGTTTGGCATTCCTTTTGTTGAGGAATTACATGGCCTGCATATTGACTGGAAGGGAATAAGACCAATCAGCTTGCCCCGTCGTTCCATGTTGAGCTGGAAGAACATCCAGTACTCGGGTGTATTTAGAAAGGGTCCTCTTCAGGGTGCACCCTCTGGGAATTTGATATTTTAATAATTTTGAAAACCTCAGCTCGGGGCCAGCAGATGCCATCAGAATGAAAGAATTTGTTTCTTGTTACAAAGCCTTCTATTAAAACACTCCACACAAAAAAATAGCCCCACAAATTCATTATCATTTAAAGCAATTGGCAGTAAAGTCATGTGAATGTACTTTGGGAAGTCATCTTCAGTCATGGGGGACAACACTATCTGCTGATGCCTTTTGAGAAGAGCATTAAAGTAGAACCATGGGAAGTAGCAGTGAAGGAAATTCCTTCTCCACGGCTGTCTTTATTTTCATGGTCTTCATTCCTCCAGTTTTTTACAATAAACTATCGTTTAAATCAGATTCTCCAGATGATTGCAGAGGCTTTGTCAGCCGTGGACACATCTCTGCACAGCTGTGTTGGGGTGGTCTGCCTTTCTCATGCTGAGTCAGGTCATAAAAGCATAAGAAAACCTGCAGTTGGCGTAAAGAATGGAAATGCTCCATTTCTAATCTACAGCGTGCTGGCCTGTAGTGTTCCGGATGGGAAGATCTGTGTATGAAACAAGGTCTAGAGTGGTGTTCAAGGGGGAAGAGACATGTGAAACTATCAACGACACAGTGCTGTAGCCCACGCAGAGTTGGTCCAAGGATACCACCGCAGTTTTGCCATGCGTCTTAAATTAGGAGTTTAAATCCTGCCATCCTTGTTGGGTTGTCTAGCCATTCAAGGATTCATGAGCCACACTTTTGAATTCCTCAGCTCAGGACCGAGATGCTGGCACAACCCTGCTCCCTCCCCTCCCCCCCAGTCCAGACTCTCCTTCATTATGGTACTTTCTTCTTTCCCTCCTGCACATCTTCCCTGCCAGTGGTCCTCAGTCAGACCCACTATGTCATCAAAGATCAGAAACACAGACAATCATAGAGACAACTTCTTGTAGAAACAGAGCTTCTTAGAAGCGAACTTTTCTGGTTTGCTCTGTGAGTTAACTAACTCAAAAATGTGGGTTTGGGACAGGAAATAGTGTTCTGATACCTCCAACTGGATCTTAACACTGGGAGCCACGGCCTACATGGGACAGCATAAGCCTGGCCGAGAGCACAAATCTCCATGCAATATAGTGTCTTCCATTAGGTTTTTTAATACAACCATCTTAGACAATATAGATTGTTAAGTCTGTTTGTTTATAATTCTTTGACATTCATTTGATTGTACAAGCTTTAAAAAGTAAGTTTTGTTTCTACCCTCCTCATTAGAGTTGGCAATGTTTGCCATCAGTAATTAGATTTTTGTATTTCAAGTTTCATAAAGCTAAATGCAAACAAAGAGTAATTTGTGTCAGAATGTTTTAAAATAACTTTTGCAGTACTCACACTTCTTAAGTTACCGACTGTCTCGCCCATCCTGTTAAAGCACAGCCCTAAAACATCATTTGGAATATGATACTTGAGCTTAATTTCCCACAATCCCACATGAATAGATTATGTGTTATTCATCTACTAGCTTCAGATAATTTTAGAAGGACTTGCTTCTTAAAAGAGAGGTTATGCATTGACTTAATAAAAAATGTAATTTGTTTTGTTACCAAACAAATACCATATTACCATCACAATAAAGATGTAAAATGCATCCAATACAATTCAACTAATTTCTAATAAAACTCCCACAAGAAGAGAGAGAGAGACAGAGAGAGAGAGAGAGAGAGAGAGAGAGAGAGAGAGAGAGATTGTGTTTGCTTCAGGGATCTAGTTCTATGGTGGGATTTTATACTAACCCCACCATGTCTCAAGCTCATCCAGATATCACTTGGTGGGAGCCAAGGAAAGGAACACAGATACCAATGTATAAATCTGAAAACAAAAAGTATATGTCTGGGAAATGAAAGAGATGTCTGTCTGTTCATCTGTAACTCCCTCTCTCTGTTCAGTGGTTTCATCTGTTGGTAACAGGACTACAGCCACAGTCCTTGGAGTTGGCATCACAAGATTCCAGAAGCTTTGATTATCTTTTTCTTTTGCTTTGTGGTGGTTTGAATAGGAATGGCCCTCATGGGGTCATGTAATTGAATGTGTGACCCTTAGGGAGTGACGCTACTTCACAGGGATTAGGAGGAGTAGACTTGTTGGAATAGGCGTGACCTTGCTGGCGAAAGTGTGTCACAGGGGGTGGTGGGCTTTGGAGTTTTAAATGCTCAAGCCAGGTCCAGTTTCGCTCTCTTCCTGCTGCCTGTAAATCCGAATATAGAATTCTCAGCTACTTCTCCAGCCCATGTCTGCCTGTGTGCTGCTATGTTTCCTGCCATGATGATAATGGATCAGAACTCTGAACTGTAAGCGAATCCCAGCTAAATGCTTTCTTTTATATGAGCTTCCACGGTCCTGGTGTCCCTTCACAGCAATAACACTGACTAAGGCAGGCTCAAAACAGAAGAAACTCTCACTAACTTTCAAAACTAATCCTAGATCCACAGATACAAGCTGTCATTTCCTGCTCCAGGAGAAACTGAGAGGACAGAAACTGAATCATAAGTGTGAGTTGGTTAATTGTGTCCATCAGGTAGAAAGGTCATGTTTCCCTGCATGTTCAGAGGTTGCATGTGTCTGTGTTGTAGGTGACTGAGGGCAGAGTTTCATAGCAAGCTAACCAAATGTGAGTACTGCCATGTGAATACAAAGAAAAGTCAATTTTCATTCCTGAATGTAATAATGAGTCTAGACAGACTGAAGGAAAGGGTCTAGCTGCTTTCTGAGAACCAAGAGGTCACTTTCCAGGCCAGGGACCAGAGCAGATGAGTCTGACCTCCTGCCCTTGCTGTAACTCATAAAATACGATACCAAAGCTTCCCATCCATCATCTCCTACCCAACAGTACATCTGTTTTCCAAAGAGCCTGCCTGACAAAAGTTAGGTCTGGAGAGGGCCCATTAGTCCTGGGAGAATGCCGTTGCTTACAAATATCCCAGGCTATCTCACCATACTCGGTCACCAATTCAGAAAGCTGTTCTGTAGACACGGGACAGTGGACGGTAGAGATGAGCGTCTCAGGACTTTACCCTGACTCTGTTACTTGTTCACCTCAGACCATTCCCCTCCCTCTTAGTTTCATGCAGTCTTTTCTTTTACAAAAATTTAACATTATTACTTTTCATGTGTGTCTTTGGGGAAAAAAATGGGATCAATATATGTGAAATCACTTGACAATCAAGTCTAATTAGTTATAAACTTATTGTTATTATATTTCAGTTCATATTTTATAACTCTACCAATAGATGGATAGATGCTTGGTGAGCATATACTATAAATCAGGCACTGTATTAAGCCCCTCATGTATGCATTACCGAACAAAAAATCCCCATTTGCCTTCGGGCAGGTACAGTTGAAGAACGAGAGATGCCGGCAGGTAAAGTAACTTATTTAAGATCAACCAGCGACAGACTCAGGTTTTGACCACAGGTCTGAGCCTAAAGATCACATTTTTATCACTACACAAATGTCTACCCCTGCGCTCGAGCCAAGCTGGGAGCGTGTTGAGTCCGCGCCACTCTTCTCGGTTCAGCATCCTCACACGCGCCTTGTCAATTGGTGATTCCACTCAACGCTGATGAAAGCTGTGAAGGATGGCTGCTTGCGTCATGTTGGTTGGAGCGCTCATTGCCAAAACTGGGGAGCAATTTGGCGATCATGTTATCAATACCAATGACAGGATTCTATGTATGATCGTCAAAGTTCAGACTCTAGAAATACGTGGTGTGGAGAAAGGAAGTTGAACTATGGTTAACCCCTCTGAGAGACTAGAGTGCAGCCAATAAATGTCATGTGTTCACAAGATATTTAATCACAATGGATATTTATTCTAAATTAAAGCCAGGAATGAAATAATAGGAAGAATACAATCTTAAGCTGGGAACAATGTCTGTATCTGTGAAGTCAGCACTTGTGGGAAGAGGCAAGAGGAACAGGAGTTAAAGACTCACCTGGACATTCATCAGTGCCAGGCCAGCCTGGGCTATCAAGCAAAATTCTGTTGCAACTCTCATCAAAAAGAGAAAGAAAAAAATTTTTTAAGTTCTTTAATAAAACATAAATTAGTATTCATGAGCAATAGGATCATGAAATTGGGTACCATTTATCTATACTTAAAACTTCAAAAACTTGTGTCTCATAGTATATTTTTAAAAAAACTATGACTTTAAAACTTTTTCTCAAAACAAAAGTTGACCGAATCTGATGAATTTACTTTTCAGAAGTGGGGGATTTCTCACAAAAATTTGATTCTTCAAAGTACACAGATTGCCTGTAGCATTGTCTCCACATCCAAACATTAACAACAAAACCCCGAATGAAAACAGATCCGCTGGCATGACGGCTTGGCTTGAGAGAAAAGGCCAATGACTGTATCAGATTCCTTTAGAAGCCATGGGGTTTTCACCTGAGCCTAGAGTGAGGCCACTGCAGATGGCCGGCCGGCAGGAGTAGGAGGGTGAATGGACAGTGGAAACGGGCTCAGCAGAGGAGACGCTGGATTCTTTGCTTTCCCGGATCTTCTCGGAAATTCCCTGCTGAGCTCCTGGTGGTTTGGGCAATGTTTTCTCCAGAAAGAGAGAAGATGAAGAAAATGATGTATTTGGTCCAGTATCTTCTGCAGTTCACATAATTCTTGATTACATTTCTTGATTGTCATCATAACCAAGAACCAAAAAAAATCTGTGCTGAAAATACAGCTGTGTTGAAATCATGATTCAGATCCAAACTCACAGCTCTGATACATCTGATATATCAGAGCTGAGGGGATTTTTATGTGCGTAATGCTTTTCAGAATTTGGCTCTTAGTCTTGAACTTTGTAAAACTTCTTGCATGCTTAAAATAGTCATTTCCACTCTTAGTTGGGCAATACTTGAATGCAAATGTAACACCGAGGATCATTAGTTAATTCTACTTTATGGCTGTAAAATCTGTGCTTCTGGCCCAAAGCGTGAGGACAGATGGATTAAGCAACTGGACAAGGTTAGTCTTCAATGGATATGGTTCTGAAAAAATAGCTTTATTGTCCTTTTGACTAATGAAAGTAAGCAAAGCTCTATTGAAGATCACATTCAGTATGTGTGAGTTACCTGTGCATTTTTCTGACCTAAAGCACCTGGCAAATTTTGAGGGATAAAATTGATTTTGGCTCTCGGTTTTAGGGACATTTCGGTGCACCTTCGCAAGGAAGGCATAGCTGTGAGACAGTGTGCTGACAAACAGACTCGCCTGACATCACAGCAGGCCTGAGAACAGAGGTGAGGCCAGCAGAAGGAGCAGATACAACCTTGAAAGACTGGACCAGGGTCCTGCTTCTACCAGCTAAGTACTGCTTCTAAGAGGTGCTAGAGTCCCCCAAACAATGATACCAGCTTGGGGGAGAAGTAGTCAAGACAGGAGCCCTTAGAAGACATTTCAGATGTGACTGTAAGAGAAGCCCCAGTGGCGTTGACTTAATTGGCATCCAGTGTTTCAGGATCTTCAGGCTTTGGAAGAGCATGTTTCAGAGAAAAAGATGGTCATTTTGTGTTTCTAGTTCCCTTGCCTTCTTCGTTTCACTGTCCTCTCTTCTGATCAGTCTGGGTCTTCATTTCAGAGAAAGTCCTTTTGATAAAGTCTATAAATTTCTGTTTTTAAGCATTTCCTTGTTCATAGTCCAAACAGAAGATAAAGTAGAAATACTGAGGAAAGTCTTCAGCCTAGTAAAAGAGCAATTTTTAGATTTAATTATAAATGTTTAAATTTAGTTATCTTTTTAAGATTGGAATAGAATTTTTTTATTCTGGTTATGGTTTCCCCTTTCCCAGCTCCTCCTAGCTCTTCCCCACGCACCCAGATATATAGCTTTTCTTTTGTTCTCTCTTTAGGATACAAATAAGCACCTAAAAGAAAGAAAGAAATCATACAACAAGATAAAATAAAAACAAGCAAACCAGAATAAGAGAAAACAAACAAGCCAAACAGAAAAACAAGAGCAAGAGAAAGAACATAAGAAACAAATACAGATCCTAGCACGTATGTGCTTGTACACCCAGAAACCCACAGAAACAAAATTGGAAACCATAATATATGAGCAAAAGATCTATAAGAAAAAAATGTCCTGTCGACAAATTGTGAGAAAAAAAAACAAGACTACTATTGAGTTTGTGTTGTAGGGAGTTTGTGTTGTTTGTCCCCAGCTGCTCAGAACTGAAATAATCACTCAGAAACTATATTATTTGCAATACTGTTTGGCCAATAGCTTACACGTATTTCTGGCTAACTCATATCTCAAATTAACCCATCTCTATTAATCTGTGTATTGCCACAAGGCTGTGGCTTATTGGGTAAAGTTCCGGCAGCTGTCTCAGGTGGGGCTACATGGCTTCTCCAAATTCTGCCTTCTTTCTCCCAGTATTCAGTTTAGTTTTTCTTGCCTAGCTCTGTTCTTCTCTGCTATAGGTCCAAAGCAGTTTCTTTATTAATGAATGGTAATCACAGCATACAGAGCGGGGAATCCCACATCAAGTTTGTGTTCACTGCCAGGTACAGGGCCAACTTTAGTATCTTTAATGACAGAGTTATTGTGATTTTTTTTCAAAGTTTAAAAAATAGAACAAAAAGTAACAAAAAATTTCATTGTCAGAGTGACCCTATCCATCAGCCTCATTGTGTGTGATGCCTCTCATCCGTGCTGTGTGGACAATTACAGGAGACTTACAGGAGTCCTATGGACATAAGCATAAAACTCTTTTTAAAAACTGCCTTTGATTTGTCGTGTGTGTGTGTGTGTGTGTGTGTGTGTGTGTGTGTGTGTGTGTGTGTGTGTGTAGGCCAGAGGACAACTTACTCTTCCACTATACAGGTTCTAAAGATTGAGCTCAGATCATCAGATTAGAGGCAAGAGCTTTTCCCCCACCGAACCGTCTCCCTCCCCTAGCATATTATCTTTGTAATGACATAGTAATAAAATGTTAAATCATACATAAATAGTGTTTAAAAATCCTAGACTCCTGTATATAGAGGAGCATATCTGTACAAATACACCTCTCCAGCATGTACGCTGGGAGCTGAAAGAGAAATCTTACTTCTAGAGAGGTGATTATCATTGCCGTGAGTAAATAATTACTAAATGAATTTGAGATTAACCAAAAATTACTTGATTAAATTTACCACTATTACCAGTCACAGCAATTTTAGGGAATAATGCATGTTAAGAAAAACATCTCTCAGTTTTAAAGAACTGTTTTTTCTCTCAAGTAAGAATATTATATGCTATTTTACAGAATTTTTTAAACCATTTTTTCACAACTGAAAAAAGAAAATGATCATATGCTATCCTACAGAGATGACATTAACACTGAAATTGGAAGAGGTTACAAGGTACTTTGTTTAGGCTGTTACTCCCACCTTCCAATTCATTTCATGCTACATCTATTCTTTCACACTGTACCGTTCAAATCACCCAGGTCCTCATTTTATGGCTTATAGTCCCTTTTTAGCAATGCTGAATAGTTGGGTATTGTTTCCTTTTTAAATTTTTGATGGTAGTTCAAAATAGTCTTAATGTATGTATTATCATCGTTTTATTGTAATAAATTCACAAATGTTGGAATTCCCTGGATCCAAGGGATTATCAACCTTTAAGACATTTCTCGTCAATTGCTGTCTAAAAGATTTTGAATAGCATGAGGAGGTTTGTCATATTTTTCGCCTACTCCAGGCGTTAACATTTGGCCACAGTTCCTTTTACACATGGACTTCCAATAGTGGGTAGAAGACTTAGACCCATCCTCCAGTCCTAACTACAAGCTCTAGGGACGGGCTTAGATAGCAGCCAGTACCTCCCACAATGCCTACACCAGCGTCCGCACTCAACAAGTAATTATAGGGATGGATGCTGGGGAAACAGACAAAGTCAACTGTCAGATTCCGTTGAGTTACAGGCAAACTCTAAGTCCTTCAGCCTACTGAAACCCTTGAAAGGAAGAGTCAGGTCCTTGGCTATAAATCCTGCACACAGCTGGGTGGTGACAGGCAACTGTCACCACAGCTCAGCTTTTGAGGGAAAATTGGAGCCGGTTAAAAAGGATCGTGTATGCTATCACTTTCTCTTCTTCCTGGGACATCTAAACAAATCCACACCCAGATGAGAACTTTTGGATTTTGTTTTGTCCTCAAACAATGACTGTTGAAAGTGCTGCGTTGCAGTCGGGCGCGGTTTTTCTCTGGTTCGTGCAGGAAGTCGAGTATCCAGAGGCTTAGTCCACCCACGTACTCCGCTAATAGTGGCTGTACTTAAAGTTTTTCACCCTTACGGCGACACAGAAAGGTGCTGCACCATCATTTCTGGCTTTTTGTTTCAGTCTAGCATTCAATAAGTCATAGCAGGTGCAGAGTGCTATGTTATCATTAAGATTTGAATCCCTGGTTATCGGAAATCAGCCGCTGCTGATGTGATAAGCCAATCAAACTGAATTAATAAATTCAGGTTTAATCTGAGCGAAGCATTCCTGTGTGACACTCAAGAGGGTACGGGAGGTATCACATGACAAATATGGCTACCGGGTTGTAAGTAGCCTATAGGCTTGGTCTTGAGCAGCCCCAAGGAGGGGCTGCCTTTTGACAGGTTTTCGCAGGGACGGAGTTTGAAGAGAGCAGCTACAGGGGAGGGACTGTTGCTGGATGCACTGAGGGTGGGGTTAGAAAAGGGCAGCTCTAGGGGAGGGACTGCCACTTGGTGCACTGAGGGCGGGGCTTGGAGAGGGCAGCTCTAGCGGAGTGCTGCTCTTGGGTGCTGGGGGCGGGGTCTGGAATGGGGTTCCAAGCTGGAGTTTCCAAATATCCTAGACTTTGGGGGTATGGATGGATGCCAGTAGGGCTTCCACCTAAACAATTATAAACCAGGCTAATCCACGCAAGATGGTATGATCAGCCTTAGGCTTCCTGGAAATCCTCTGAGCTCCTGCATCTTCGTGTTCTACAGATGAGATGACATGTATTTTATGTATTTTTGACTTACAATATTTTTCTTTTGTGGTAGCTTTTAAGGAGGTAACCTCATCATGAATTAATGAGCATCTCCTAAAATTAGTCTGTTAGTCTGCAATGTCATGGCCTCTCCCTCTATTTTCTTCTTGCTCTTATTTCATCCACCTTTGCCCTCATTTCTTTCCCTATTGATAGGCAAAATGTGCAAACAAAAGGAGCTTCAGGAAGGCAGAGTTTATGTTTACTTATCACTTCAAGGAACAGTTCATCGCGGCAGGGAGGCTGGGCCAGTGGGAGCAGCAAGCATTGCCGCTGTAGCTGGGAGAAGTCAGCAATGCAGGCTGTTGCTATCCACATGTGCAGTCAATCTAGAATCCCCTAAATAGTTCTGCCCCAAATGAGGACGGATCTTCCCGCGTCCGCTAAGTAATGAGGATAGTCTCCTGAGGGCCGCCCAGAGGCCTTTGTCTCGAGCAGATCTCAAGACTGTCAAGCTTATGATTAACCCTAACCATTGCAGCTTTTGCTCTAGATCTTTGCCAACAGCTTCAGGGACCTCCAAGATCACATTGGTCTGGGGTTAAACTCCATATGGAAGAGATAAGAAGGAAGTGACCAAGACCCAGGAAGAAGAGTCTCTCTAGGTGGTGAGGAGCAGACATCTGGGAATGACCTGAGCCTGTGCATGGAACTGGTTTGGAAGAAGGGTATACAGTGCTAAGGAAGAGGTATGAGAATGCCACATTTTGATAGCGACTCATATGCAGGAGTGTAGGTTGCCATGGCAGACCCTCACCAATGCAGCCTCCAGGTTTGCTGGGATGTCCTGGTCACTGTGCAGTCTATCTCACACTTCTACACAGTTTGCTATAACCTCACTGAGGAGCTGTGGGGACCGGCCCCCGTGGCGTCTTGAGTACAAGAAACCAGGTCAGAATGTGAACACCAATTAAGCAGAAGTTTAACTTGCAAGTCAGGGTGGTCACAGTAGTGAGCCAAATTATTTCTTAGGACGAGAAACAGACCCTGATAGTGAGTCAGAACAGAAGGGTAAACAAGATAAAATGCGCTAACACCCCCTCTTTTCAGCACAGATCACGCTGCCCCTGTCTGTGGAATGTTAACGACTAATATCCAACCCCTGGGCGCCAAGGGAGGCACCTTTGCAACATCAAACACTGGCGGCTTGTACCCGCTGGTCTTTCTCATTTGCACCGACTCTTTTCTTAATCCTCCTCCCTTAATGAAGAGTTGGCGATATTGGCATTCCTAGCAGCAGAGAGACAAGTAGAGGTCTCTTTGGAGAAGAAAATCTTTGTCCTCTTCCCTTTTCCCTATGGCTTTTATGAATAAGAACAATTGTGTTCTGCAAAGTTAATTAGGAAAAGAATGGAAACAAACCAGCTCTTCCCCAGATACACATTACCTTGGCTTTGTTCTCGTCAATCACACCTGAAATGAGGTCTTTGAGAAGGACCTGTGCCAACCATTCGAATGGACGACTGCGCAGAGGTGGTATGAATTGGTGATACCAAGAGGTTCTCTGAGAAAGTATGGGCACTGGAGCATCTTAATAGCCAGTGCTAGCCAAAAGCCATTGTGTGCACACTTGTGGTAGGCTTTATGGGTGAGTTGCAGATCTGGGCGGTTCTTAGGAGCAGCAGGCCCTGCTTCCCATGCCTGCCATGTTTAATGAACTTGCACTTGCCAGTAGGCACTGAGTACGTAAATGATGTTTGAGTATTTAAATTTGCTGTATTTATTCCTGAGTAATTTGATTCAAATAAAACAAAGTCCTTGTTTATGGAATGGCAGTGTCAACACCAGTGTGGGATTCATGATAGACAGCTGTGGACTGCGACTTTCCAATCACAATGTGGGTCTCTCTCTCTCTCTCTCTCTCTCTCTCTCTCTCTCTCTCTCTCTGGATCTGCTGAAGTGGAAAGATATACCTTAATCCAGACCTTTGGAGGTAGAAAGATCCATTATTAATCGGGCCACACCTTCTGGTGACAGCCTATGTAAGGGACAGTCGGCTCTCTCTGCCTGCTTGCCCTCACTGTCACTGGCAAATTCATCCCTTCTGTGGCATTATAACCGACTTCTTCAGGATTCTGCCATATACTAAGGGCCAGTTGAGGCATCCAGCTTTGTGAACTGAATAACTACTAGGTTTTTGGATTTTCCATTGTTGTACTAGCTGGACCATAGCCTGTAAGCTACTCTAATAAATTCTCTTCCTATATATAGACCCATTCTTTCATTTCTGTTCCTCTAGAGAACCCTGAATAATACACTGTTCATCATTGAACAACGTCAGAACAGGAACTCAAACAGGGCAGGAAACGGGAAGCAGGGACTGATGCAGAGGCCATGGAGGGGGTCCTGATTATTGGCTTGCTTCTCATGGCTTGTTCAGTCTGTTTTCTTATAGAACCCAGGGCCACCAGTTTAGGGATGGCACCGTCCACAATGAGCTGGGTCCTCCCCTCATCATTCATTCGTTAAGAAAATGTCCTACAGCAATGGTTCTCAACCTGTAGGTTGTGACCCCTTTGGGGGCCAAATGACCCTTTCATAGGGGTCACATATCAGTTATCCTACATATCAGATATTTACATTATGATTCATAACAGTAGCAAAATTACAGTTATGAAGAAGCAACAAAAATATGGTTGGGGTCAGCACAACTTGAGGAACTATATTAAAGGATTTCAGCCCTAGGAAGGATGAGAAGTACTGCCCTCCAGGCTTGCTTACAGCCTGATCTTATGAAGGGACTTTCTCAATCTAGCCTCCTTCCTCTCTGATGACTCTAGCTTGTGCTAAGCTAACATATAATAAGGCAGTTTAGTTAGCCAGTACAACAACTATATTATCTGCTGAAGCTCATGACTGGCCCCTGGTGTGTCTTAGTAATTGAAACCTAAAAGGCATTCTTTGTTCTGGCAGGATTTTTAAAATCAGTGGTTGCCACTCAGAGTTGTAGCCTTTTAAAAAATATTAGAGATTTAAAGAAAATGCAGAAGAGGAAAATGTGTTTGAATTCCTATCAGGCATCTGTATTCCACAGAAAATGAGGTCCTAGTCAACAGCCACCCTTAGACACAAGGGGCTCCAAGCTCAGAGCTTGAGCTAACTGCCAACGTCAGCTGTGCCGTTCCAAGCCGTATGAGCTGTGAGGTTGCTAACATTGTCTATGCAGAAGACCAAATGGCAAGAAAACAGTGATGGATCAAGGCAGAGCGATGACTGCCCTGAGTCTTCTCACCTGGGAAGGCCCCAGGTTGACTAACAAGCCTAGCAGGGGACCTCTGCCAAGTCTACATGATACAGTCTAGGGGTCTCCAATGGGTTCGTTTTCTCTGCCAGTTAAAGAATTTAAAAGGTAGGAAAATTCTCCAGTGCAAACCAGAGCAGGAAGAATCAGAGATTGCAGAAAGGTGTTTATAGGGGTGAGGAAAGACAGGCATGCCATAGACACACAGAGAAAAAGACCTTCTGCAAAGTAGAGGGGAGCTGAGAGGGTCTCAAGAAGCTGAAAATTCCAGTCTCTTCTCCGGGGCTGAAGTTTTCAAAGTCTCTGTTGGGTTTTCCTCTCCTAATTTAGGATCAGTCAGTTTGAAGAAAGACAGGAGGGTTGATTGACCCAGAACTGTCCTGAGGAGGCCTTGAACTTGTTGGACCAGTCCACCAGCAGGGGCCTGCTGGCTAGAAGCAAAACCAAAAGTCCTTTGTTTTAAGCTGCCAGGCTTCCCCCCCTTTTCTTTTTCTTTCTTTCTTTCTTTCTTTCTTTCTTTCTTTCTTTCTTTCTTTCTTTCTTTCTTTCTTTCTTTCTTTCTTTCTGCAAGTCAGGACAGTGAGGAAGAAACCAGCCATTTTGAAAATTTGACACTCCACAACTCCAGAGAAGATAGGAAACAAAGAGAACCCTAAAAGAGTCCTCCCACCCCACACCCTGAAGGGTAAATGCACAAGATCTCCTTAGTAAATTGGCAGCATGGGGGAATCGGGGAGGATTGCAGGGGAGTGGGGAGGGCAGCAGGGGAGTGGGGAAGAGAACATGAGGGATCCAGAAGATCGAGTTGGGTAAAGGACAGAGAGGGAGAGCAAGGAAAGAGATACCTAGAGAGATAGAGCCGTTGTGAGGTTAGCAAGAAACCAGACACTAGGGAAACTCCCAGGAAACCAAAAGGATGGCCCCAGCTAGGAATCTAAGCAATAGTGGAGAGAGTACCTAAACTGCCCTTCCCCTGTAATCAGATAGGCGGCTACTGTAATTGTCACCATAGAACCTGCATTCAGTAACTGATGGAAGCAGATGCAGAGATCCACAGCTAAGCCCTGGGCCAAACTCCTGGAGTTCAGCCACAGAGAGGAAGGAGCAACATTATGAGCCAAGGAGTCAAGACCATGATGGGGATACCTACAGAACAACCGATGGGAGTTCACTGACCCTGGGCTGACAGCTGAGGAACCAGCATAAGACCTAATCAGGCCCTCTGAATGAAGGTGACAGTTGTGTAGCATGGGCATTTGGTGGGACCACTAGCAGTGGATCCAGGGTTTATCCCTAGTGCATGAACTGGCTCTTTGAAGCCCATTCCCTAAGGAGGGATACCTTGCTCAGCCTTGGTCCTGTCTCAGGTGATATGACAAAACTATGTTGACTCCCCATGGGAGGTCTCACCCTCTCTGAGGAATGGATAGGGGTGGGGTGGGGAGAAAATGGGAACAGTGAGAGGACAGGAGGGAGGGGGAACTGGGATTGGCATATAAAATAAGATTGTTTTTAAAAGGAAAAAGAAAAAAAAAGCAGAAAAGAAAATTTGCCTCCTTTATTACGTAGCCATGGCCCCACTACCTGTCTATCTTCATTACCAGGGAGTCTGTCTATCTCCTAGTGTCTTATAAGTGTGTTTATTAGCACATAGTAAGTTCCACTGGGAAGTGTGGCTGGTATAGCATATAAGCAACTGCGGGCCTTAATCCCCTTCTCTCGGATGCATAGCCAATCAAGATTGAGTTCAATGTTGTTCTTAAAGATGAAGAATCACTCCCTGTTTGAAAGAGCTCTTGTATTAATCTTATAAATATTTTATAGGCAAGCAGTGTGGCATGTGAGTGTTTGTAGGAAACGATCACAGAGCCATGGCTCATGTGGGAGGGCTGCCACCGCTGTGCTTGCTCTGTTCTTGGGTATCGGGTGTCTCTCACAGGGCAAGGCATAGCCCAGCAAGGCTCCCATCGCCCCCACCCCCACCCCAGCAGCCAGTCTTTGATGGACTGAACACAACACTGTCGCTTCCCTCTCCCTGCTTCCTGGGAAGTGGGGTGATGTGACAAGAGGAATCCTGGATTTGCAGAAGCGGTCAAATGTGAGCCTGAATTCCAGCCCTGAAACTCAGTTTTGCATGGGTTCTGGAGAGTCCACTTAGATCCTCATGCATTTGACACAAGCCCTTCATCTAACGGCCCATTTCCCCAGTGCCCAGATCTGCTGTCGCCCATGTGGATCCTCTCAAGCCTCTACCCCTCCCCTTCTCTAAACAGGGCCTTTGTCAATTTAAAGAGCAACCAGGAAGTAGCTTTCCTGTGCCTCCCAAGCTCATGGACTTTCTCTGTCACCAGAAGCTCCCAGTCTACCCAGCAGATCTGTGATGGAAGTGACCACTGCGCACCTCCCTCTGCCATTCCCCAGTTGGCACACCTGGCTGTAATGTCAAGTAACCTGATAACATTAGACCTGGGCAGCCTTAGAATAAAATCACTAAGAAAGGAGATGGCTGGAGTGTGGAATTTTCTAGAGAGTCAGGCAGAAAAGTCCGTGTGCCTACATGTCCCGCTTTTCTCCATTCCAAGGGTCCTATCCCTATACCCGTGCCATTCCTATATCGTGCTGACCCTTCTGCTACTTCATCACAGGTATCCTTCACAGAAGGATGTTCTGCACCGCCCCCCATTTCCTTCTCTTTTTCCGTGTGTGTGTGTGCAGAAATATGCACATGTGTGGAAGGTCAACCTTGAGTGCTGTTCCTTGGGAGGATGCCACCCTTGTTTTGAGAGCATCTCTCGACGAGACCTGGGACTCATGCCTTAGATTAGGCTGGCTAGCCCTCCTGTCTCTATCTTTCCAGTCCTGGTATTGCAAGTACGCCACGACATTGCGCCTGTTATGTGAGTTCTGGGGAGCAAACTTAGAGCCTTCCATCTGTGCAGCAAGCACTTCACCAACTGAGCCGTCCCCTCAGCTCTTGTCTTCCTCCTCTTTAACCTTATTCCCTGAAACCCCTGTCACAAAGGGGAGAGTGGTTTTCCTTTGGGAAAGCCCTAAGCCCTGACAGCTCTGCCTCTTGGCTCTATCTGTGGGATGGGGTGTGGGGAGCAGTGGAGAAGAAATGGCTGCCTGTGTTTTCAGCCTTTGTCTCCCGTGAACTCTAAGGTGGCTTTCCCTCCACCATCCAGGGCTATTATTTCTCAATAATACAGACTTTTCCTTCCTCCACAGACCAACTTGAACTCACCTCAAAAAGTATATTGTTTCCAAAAGCAGAGTTCTGGCAAGTTTCTGGGTGAGGGCAACTCCGCTGTGGGCTGAGGGGCTTAGGACTCTTGCTTATCTGTGCCAGGTCTGCCATGATTATATGAACAAGCCCAGGGTGCCCCTGAGTTCTGTCCTTCTGAGGGATGAACTTGGAAGGGTTCCAGCTCCCACAGCTGTCTCTTGTTGCTACAATACAATCCCAGTATTCTTCCCTTGGGTGAAAATGGGGGTTTACTGGGAGGCTTCAAAGTAATCACTAAACCCAAAGACAGAAAATGTACACGCGGACCTCGTGTGAGCCAGAATCAAGAACTAAGATAAATTTTTGTGTCTCCTTAAATACCTGCCTGTAACTTGACGTTTCTCTCTCAGCCGCCAGATCCCAAATAACCACTCTGAGGCTTTATCTTAATTGCAAACTGTTTGACCTGTGGCTCAGGCTTCTTACTGGCTAGCTCTACATATAAATTAACCCACTTCTAGTAATCTATGTAGCGCTACGTGCCCCCTGGCTTACCGGTAATACTCTGGTATCTTACTCCTCCAGCAGCTGATGGCATCTCCCCAACTCCGCCTTCTCCCTTGTCCTCTGCTCGGATTTCCCGCCTACCTACATTCTTCCCTTCCATAGGTCAAAGCAGCCTCTTTATTAACCAATGGTAACAAAACATATTCACAGCATACAGAGGGCCATCCCAAATCACCGGCCTTGTGGCTTCTGTATGGGTCTATTCCATTCTGCCTTTCTTCTCTTCCGGTGTGTATTTAACTTACAAGTGTTCCCCAAATGGCTACCTGAACCATACAGCCACCCAGTGCTCACCTTTGTTCTCCATGGCTGATGGGTAACACCAGTCTCTTATTTCAAAACTCCTAATCAGTTCCATTGCTCTAGCCCAGTCATGGCTTTCAAGGATGGGGTCCTCTCATAGGGGAGGAAGGGCTTCTGTACTGTGCTGCACTGAGGAAGGCGAGCTGTGCCTCAAGTTCCCTAGAACTAAACCTTGATGTTTATCTTTATTCCTAGCTGTCATCACTTCTCAGACATGAAGTCTTTTGCATTTCAGTATCTGTGCAATTGCTGTCAGCCAGTAGCAGTTGGTACACAGTTTGCATGACCTGCACCTGTACAGTGAATATAGAAACATCAAAACTCTCTTCAGATGTTGTAGAGTATTAGTTAAAGGTGTGTTACATTCGTTTATGCCATGGAACATTTGTTTAATGCTGCAAACATGTGGCGCATTCTTTTATGTTGCATTTGTTTAACTCTGTGAAACTGTGTTGCTTTGCCTGTCTAAAACACCTGATGGGTCTAGTAAAGAGCTGAACAGCCAATAGCAAGGCAGGAGAAAGGATGGGTGGAGCTGACAGGGAGAGTAAATAAAAAGGAGGGGAGATATCTGATCTGGGAAGAGAAAGATGATGAGCAAGAAGAGGAGAGGGGAACTCCAGGGCCCAGTCACACAGCTAGACATGGAATAAGAAGGAAAGAAAAAATATACAGAAATAGGAAAAGGCAAAAACCTAAAGGCAAAAGGTAGACAGGATAATTTAAGAAAAGCTGGCAGGAAACAAGCCAAGCTGAGACTGGGCATTCATAAGCAAGAAAAAGTCTCGGTGTATGATTTATTTGGGAACGGGGTGGTGGGCCTCCAAAGAGCCAAAAGAGCAAAACAAAAGCAACCAACTGCAATCAGGGTCTCAGCTGCCAGGTAGAAAGTCCTGAGGGTGCAGTAAAACACTCTTGTGGTACATGATAATCAAATCTTGTGACCTTAGTCACAGAGAAGGGACAAAATTGACATCTTCAACAGCATTCTCCCAGGAGGAGTCACAGGTCCATTCTGGGTGCTCACAAAGTCATGCTCTACCTGTGAAAGCATTCTGAGACTCTCTTAGCTTAAATCCCAGCCTGATGAAGGAAGAAGCAGATAGATCTCTATAAGTGTGAGGCCAGCCTTATCTACATAGTAAGCACCACCAGGCCAATGAGGGGTAACATAGTACGCACACTGTCTCAAAATAAAGCAGAAGACACTGTCGGTCAATCACTTTTACATCCCTGCATATGTGTGTGTGTGTGTGTGTGTGTGTGTGTGTGTGTGTGTATACACATATTTCTTGTGATGTAATGACCTATGAAAGATCGAAAGAATGACTTTAGAACTTCAGTGAAAATCAACTACTAATTGGCAACTTAAAAAAAACCTCATTAGGCAGACTTGTGGTTCATCTTATCATCAATGGTGGCCTGAGATCTAATGAGACACAATAGTGTCCTCTACAGTATAAGCAGCGAGGTGAAGTGGCCAACCTGCCACCCACTGAGAGCTCATCCACTGGGCAAACAGAGCAGACAGTCCAGCATTCACCAGCTTTTGTAGAGCAGTAGCAGTTGGTCCTGCAGAGCAGCCTCCGGCGTCCTTCAAGGTTAAAGAAAAGGATGTTTGCCATGCTGGGCTTCTCAGTGTCAGCAGCATTTGGATTCTACAGTAATGAGGACTCATATTTCGGAATTGGCTCTCCCTGCATCACCCTGGCCTGGACTATGGATGCCGCTGGCTTCTTGGTTAGCTTCCTGCCTCTGACAGCCTAGCATTCTGGTCCAAGAGCTGCAATCTTTCCCTCTCCCAGCCTTCCCCTTAAACCACCCTCACCCCATCCCTTTAAGAACATGTTGGCTCACTTTAGTTAGTACTTCGTGTCTCACCCAGAAGAAATTGTATTCAGTTAACCAATTAATCCCATCTAAAAGTACTTTTTAGACAGAAGAATCTACCTGGATCCAGGGAAATTAATAGAAAGCACTGTGATATGATTGCTTTTAATTCCTTTCCATATGAATGACGCATTTCCATTGAGTGCCTCGGTCTCGTGCCGTGTGCTGCTGTGAGCTATGTGCTAGCTTCAAAATGGGTCCAAATGCTCATTGTTTCAATGTGTGCTTATGAGAATTTCTGATTAAGGAAAAAAATTCTCTGTTGTTTTGCCTTGTTATCCTGTCTCCTGGTATTAATTACATTCAAAACAGAAATGTTAGCATTTCATTAGTATTGGCCCCACGTCTATGAATGCACTGTAAGAATAAAGATGGCATTGCTGGGATCTTATTTCGCCTGCTAATGGTTAGCAATTGATACATAGGTGGCCCCTATAACATCCTAGAACAGATAAATAATTGTCCATCTCAGTCATGACATATAAGCATTTGATTTTCATCCCTATTTGATTCTTCATAGAGAAATCCTTCTGGTTGGCTTTTGATTTTAATGGTTAGGCCGTCTACAAGAGGCAGTAGACCAAACCAACACATATGGAAATCATGTAACAGTTCATATCTGTTGTGGACCGTCTGTAATAGAGAGCATGGGACAATTTGTGCATTACAGAAACACCAATTCTAGTTTAATTCATAAAAAAAAATAAAACCTGTGCTATGCAAGTGTGTTTCTGCTGGTCCCCAGACCTGAAACAAACAAAGCAAAGCGTGAAGATGATTGTTTGGTGTCTTCCAGCAGGCAACTGTTCCTATCTGGGCCGCCTGTAATTTAAATTTTGACTTTATTATATCTGGAAGAATTGGATCCATAAGAGAGATGTGGTCCTTGGGAGGTTTTGTCTCTTGATTTCTTGTCACTCTCTGTTTCCACAGAGAGTAGAGTAGTCTCTGTGTAAGCAACCTTCCTTGAAGTGTCTTAATCCTATTGTGTCCTCGATGGTGGGATTCTAGCCAGGGCTGCCTGACTTAGTGCCCAAGTTTTTGTCACGGTGCTGGAATGTTTCTCTGTCCCATAGAAACACTCATTACTGCAACCTTTTACCTGAATTAGTCTTATAAAGAAAGGCCTAAGGGTTTGATAACCAGTAGTAGTCACAAGGGGAATTCTGGCTACACATATATAATGGTAAGAATGCATTCAGTGCGGTTGGATTTGTGGTAGACCCTGGTCTCTGAAGTCCAGGGAGCTGCATCACATGACGAATGGATCTGAAACGACTGTAGTGTGCTCAGAGGACAGGAGCAGCCTGCTCACTGGACGTTCATGTTGACATATATGGGGAAATACACTGGAAAAGTAGCATGGTGTTGGAATATAAAGATCCTCAGAAACCAGGGAGAGCGTTAGGGCTCATACAGAGGACATGAGGTAGGGCCACGGAAGAAAGCGAACAAGAGGATAGCCTTGGCCACAGTGAAGTGGGACCAGGACTGGGGCCATCACTAGAGCTCATTGGCCATTATTCAGGTGGACGTGGCTATGACTGGTCAGACAGAAATAGAAGCAGGGAGAAGCATATGGCTGCTGACAGGCCTTGACATTCGGAAACAGTGAGTGAATCGGGATTTGAGCCAAGACGGTTTAGAGAAACAAGACAAGCAACTCTGAAGATGTTGGTTTTGGAAAAACACAGATGGCTGCTTTTCAGATGTTTTGACTTTGAACGGTTTCTGAGATCCCTTGGTGATGATTTCCTGGGGTCACTGGAAAATGGACTTGGACTGAAGTAGGAGGTCAGACTGAGGATGCGGGTTCTGGAATCAGAAATTCCAGTAAATGCCACAGTGAAGGCTGCCTGTGTGTGCGTGCGTATGCATGCATGCGCGCGCGCACACACACACACACACACACACACACACACACACCCCAGAGGCTTGAATTGAACAAACCTCAATTAAAAAGGAGTTGAGGAGGAGTGGACCTGACTTGGGAGACTGGCTTATGCTAACCTTTGCTTGTATCTGGGGCAGTAATAACTGCTTTACTGACAGCAAAGATGTAGGTTGGTGGTTCCCAGCTTCCCCTTCTCAGAGGTGATGACTATAAGTTGGATCGTCAGTCTACTTGTCATGGGAACTGCCTCATCTGTGCATGCCAGTAGAGCTGCCCTGCCTAGCCATCTCGAAGGGTTGATGCTTACTGATGCTGTATGGGTGCATATGACTCTTTCATTGAAGGTCACTGCTCCAGCTAAAGTTGGCAACTCACCATGTGCTCTCACACTGGGATTGCTGTCTGTTCCCCTTTATCCCTTTAGGAAGTAGATGGCGGGGGTTATCTTAGTTTCCTTGAGCTTCCATGAGCAGCGGCCATGGACTGAGTGACTTAGGACATCAGATGTGGACACGGTTGCAGTCTGGAAGACCAGACATCTGAGATCCGGATGTCAGGAAGGTTAAGTCCTTCTGGAGACCTTGAGGGAGGGGACTCTCCTTTACCTCCCTTCACTTGCTGCTGCTGGTGCAACAATCCCTAGTGTTTCTGACATGTCGGTAACTCATTGCCCTCTCTGCATCCATATTTACATGTCTACCTTCTTTCCACCTTCTGGTCTCTCATTCAAACGCGGTTGTTAGATCTAGAATGATCTCACCTCAGCCCTTGTTTACTTCTTCAGAGACCTCACTTCACAGTAAGATCGTAGTCTGAGGTTCCTTGGTGGACAAGAATTTCTGGGAGTGAATGCCATTCAGTCTTCATATTTCTGCTGTGCCTGTCTCCAAGGGTTTGCCTTTGACCTCACCATTGCTCTACACCTCTACCCCCCACTTCCAGTTTCATCTCTATGCAAGCAATCCCTCCTGGAATTATCCTAATCTCACTTTGCCCTCCGTCTTGGATTAGGATTCACACTGGTAAACGTGCTTTTTGGTTTTGTTAATAATGTCTTAACTCACAGGTAAACCTGCATGGGAATGAATTCATCCTCCCTTTGGGGGCTTGGTATGCAGGAGAGTTAGCCTTAAACCTAGTGTTCTGCTGCAGAAGGTCTCTTCGGCCCAAATTTCCACTAGTATTTATCTTTTACTCTGAATGACTCCTTTGTTTTCATCTTAGCATTCCTTTGTTAATTAGTTTAGGAGATATGAAATGGGGTAACTTAGTAAGAAAAGTGCTGGTTCTCCGAGTCCCCCTTTCTCTTGCCAAATCAGATTCGTGTGTCTCTTTTTTCACATTCAAGGACGGGTGCACAGTGGCTAATCTAAAGCAGGATGCCTGTGTTCACACTCCTTGGTCGTGACCGAGAGGAATGTCGAAGTAGTTTTTCCTGTGAGTGCGGTTCTGCGTCTTGTACGCCATTGTGATCACTCAAGTTTAGGATAAACACTTGATAGCATAGCTAATCCAGCACATGGCATCAGGCCCAGCAACGGCCCCAGTTTATCCTTCGGAGCTATCTCCAGGTTTCATGTTTAGTTTGAAGATGTCATCATGTGGAAGCCTCGGAAAATGAAGAGGGACCTAGGCGCCAAGCCATTGTTTTCAGCTGTGAGGAGTTTGAACGTGTCCCAGAGTTCTCTGCTTTCCCACTTCTCCTTCCATCCCGCTGGCCAGCTGCCAGGCATTATCGAGATAATCTGGCATTTTTCATACACATCGAGAGCTGGCAGAATGCAGAGCGGCTCTCACTCGGCCAGTGGAGCCCTCTCGCTCTGCAATGAGGAAATGACCCAGAGAAGTGAGTCGGCCCCCAGCGTCCCAGGAGGCTTTCCTGCTCCAGCAAGGAGGGAGCCCAGGGCTTCACTTCCCTAACTGTGACCTTTCTGCTGTGATTCGCTACTTAGCTTTGCACAGACAACAGGGGCTGTCGCGGTGTAAGAGGGGAGGAGGTCATAGTTTTTCACGGCTTGGAGAACAAAAGAAGACATCAGAGTGGGGGAGGGACTGGAGATACATCCTGGGAACATGGGCAGAGGTTTGCAGGGTTCTGTTTTCCTATGGAGCAGGCAGGAGGGCTTAACCTCCAGCCGGTTGTCATTGGAGAGAACCCATTCTGGAGTTTGCCTAAGGGTACTTCTAAAACATGCCTGGTTTAGTTTGCTAATCAACATAATCGAGGCTCCCAGTCTTTAAATAAGTGAGGAAAGGAATAGTAAAACCCTTAATTAAGAAAATTGTTTTCAGGCTAAGAAAAAAGTAGATATTCTCGGGTCAGATACTGCTATCAATAATGGCTGACTTCTGCTGAGGAAAATACTTTGGAGTGGAATAAAACCAGATTACAAAATCAAGAAAACATGCATAGAGCTAGAATCTAATTACTTAAATCTAGTTTCTTGGAATTAGTCCAGAAATACATAAAAGCCAAGAATTCTAGTATGGAATTATTTAGGTCAGCTACAACAAGGCCCTACGCGCATATATATATATATATACATATATATATATTGTTGTCAAAAACTCAATGATCTTGGTAATTTTTTTCCACCCGTGGGATTCTGCTTAGCCTGAGAGTAAAGGGCTTGGGTGTCTAAGATATGTTCAGCGCTTACTCCTGCCAGATCCGGAGGAAGATGCTGAGGTGAACACGATGAGATCCGGGCCTTCTAAAAGCCCATGGCCCACGTGGGCAGATGAATGTGTCAACCAAAGATATCCGAATGAGGAAAGAGAAAATGTTTTACAGAGGGCATCTCTGGCTTGGACCAGCAGATAGACAGTAGGGGGTGGGGATGAGGCCCTCCCACAAATAGGGAGCTATAGTCGGGGTAGATGATGTGACTGCATCAAAGCAGGGAGGACGGAGAAAAGGCCGAAAGAGTGGAGTGGGCCAATTCCACTCTGTCAGAGATTCCGATGTGACTTTTGGACAATGGGAGCCGAAAGATTATATTACATAGGGTGTGTGTGCGCGCGCATGCATGTGTGTGTGTGTGTGTCAAATGTTTACACTTGACAAAGTAGAGGCTAAGCCTGGCAGCAGGAAGATCAATTAATAGGCTCCGAAAAGGGTGAGGGAGGGAGATTTTAAGGTCTGTACTGAGACAGCCAGTGGCAGAGAAGGTGGAAGGCGGCAGAATCATGTCCAGATGTCAGTGCCAGCATAGAAGGTTTGTGTTATAGGGTAATTAGGAAGCCAGGCTTTGGAGTCAGATACCTGGGCGTAATTCCTATCCGGTCACTTGCTGGTTACATGAGCTGGCCAAGGTGCTCAACCTCTACAGACCTCGGTTTCCTGCTGGAATGTCCTTCCAGGGCACTATCCTATGGCCTGGTGTACTGACAGCGAGAGTGAGCTCATAGCCTTGACTCAGGGAAGAACAATACTGCCTCTGGTACCTTCTCCCCAGGTACCCTGACTTGCAGGTTTTCTTTCTGGTGCCCTTACTGCCCTTACACTTGATGGGATGTGTGTGGGAGCTCAATTTCCATCCATGCTGTTCAGATTGACCGTGTCACTGATGCCATCTGTACCAATAGCTGAGAGGATCGTATCACCACTTCGCCATAAGCTGGTCCCTCACCGGAATAGGCACAGCCCATTTCCTACAGAGAGGGAAAGCAGGGCAGGGCATTAGTCTGAAGGAACCTGGAGCCGGTCTGTATAAGACAGTCTCTCGTTTTGCTGCCTTTGCAGAACTGTTTAGAGGTCTCTGTCCCTTTGTAAGGGAATTTGTTATTTCACAGGGGATGTCGAATGTGATGTGTCCTCTGATGGGAGAGACAGCTCAAAACTGGAACGGCTTCAGCAGCCCTTCCTCCCTGCCAGAGAGTTAAGACTGTTTGATTTCGGCATCCTAGCAACCAAATCACCACCAGTGGACCAGCATGGCGTTTGTATAGCTCCTCTCTGGCACGCCTTCCCTTTCAGAAATGGAATTTATGGCTTTGTCCCTAATGGGCTTTTCACCCCCTCCCCTAGAGGAAATTCAATCCGCGATGCCAAGTCATGTAAGCTGAAGAATTCCAAGGCTGCGCGTCCAGTTCAAGTGCACTGGGCATGTGTTTGCCGCTGCCAGCTGCCCTCTGGCTCACCTTTGTTTAGATAAATAATTGAAAGTGTGCCATTTACAAGGCTGGGGCCCCGAGAGTCACACAAAGGAATCTGGCTGAAGCCTTCTTAATTGGAAGCAGGAGATAACAAGAGACACAGCGTGCTGCTCTCTTGACACGTTAGCTGCAGATAGGGCCAGGGCTTGCTTGGAGCTGTCGGTTGCCTGAATCTCAGGGTAACCCTGGTCGGACTCTTACCTGTTATAAAGGCAAACCACCTTCCCAGGTCCCACAGGGGGTTGACAAGAGCGTAAGATACTGATCTAGAGTATGACTGGGGTCAGGCCGGGCCTGAAGAAAGCACTACACAAGGCCTAGAGTCCAAGGCATCATAGCCCGGCTCTCAGTGTTATGTAGTTTAAGAAATGCTTGTTCCAGCCCAGAGAGTCTGACTTAATTATTCATGGCTGAGCCTGGGTAGAGTTCTGTCTTCATTGAAACTTTAAAAAAAGAAAAAAAGAAACCGTTTGTTTCTCAGCTTTCCCCTAGTGGGTTGGAGCAGGCAATCAAGACTTGAAAACTCTAATCTTCCCCCTGAATGAAATGAAATTTATGCCCTGGCAATGCTGAAGTATGCATGGGTAGCCTGTATATGGTGACTCTATTATCCATATTGGGTTTCATGGTCTAAGTGGATGAGGACGACTGACCAGGTCTCTTCCTCAAGAGGACACCATATCTCATAGGTGGTGTTGAGCCACCATGTGGTTGCTGGGAATTAAATTCAGGACCTTTGGAAGAACAGACAGTGCTCCTAACCACTGAGCCATCCCTCCCTTCACTCAAATATCCCAAGACTGGCCCAAATAGAATGAAGGGTTCTGAGGAGAGAGGATGAGGGCAGCAGAACTGAAACTCAGATAGTAGGGAGAAACTATGTACCCCTCACCTGAACAGGGAAAGGTCTGAGCGGGTCCCTTCCTGGGCCGCTCATCTCATCTAAACAGCAGGTAAGGTCTCTTGCTGCAAGCACACCTTCTGTGTTAACTGCCCCACAGTCCTGACGTATGTTTAAGGAAGGACAAACTGGCTTTTTTACTTGTGTCAGTGTAGTGACCATGGGTTGTCCCATGCTCCGCCTTTAAAGCTACAGGTGTGGAAGGAAAGAAACTGTCTTAGAAAGCTAGCACATTTTAATAATAATAATAATAATAATAATAATAATAATAATAATAATAATAACCAAAGTCCCATCAACCAGATGTTCCAGTCAAGCATCCTTGCACTTCCCCGCCAAATAGCCTTGCCGATGAAGGCATGGAAACTTCCACTTTTGTGTCTCGTATCGCTCGGAGCTAGACACTGTTTTACACCTGGGTCACCAAGACCCCGGTCTAACCCTCTTCATCACATGGTCTAAGGCAAGATTCAGAAGCCATCTGCTAAGTTTCTTAGCCCGCGCAGTAGAGGTGACTGCACACCTTACCTTGCCTGTGGTCCCGAGGACTCTGAGATGACAGGTTCCTGCTCTGTGACTCAGCCCTGTGTGCTCCTGTCAAGGGAACTCTTCCCCCACCCTTTCTGGACATTCACGGAGGCAAGGCTGAGGGATCTGACCATAGGAGGGTCAGTGCCTTTGCCAGAAGGAAAGGCAGACCCAAAGACTGGATTTCCTTTCTGCTTCTTGGTTTCCTTCTATCAAGAAGGGTCCAACAGGGAGCACAGGGAAGGAAAGGAAGTGAAGCCCCTTGCAGCATCCTTCGCTACCTGCCTTCCAGAGTGAGGCTTTCCCACCCCACTATCAAGGCTTCAGGGCATCTTGGCACAGCTGCTTCATTAGGAAGGATGGATGGATGCTTCCAAGAGCATCCCTGACCATTTGATAGTTGTAAGAGGCTGCCATCTCTGGGCTGACTCTGCTGAAGGCTTCTTGACACCTGAGAAACAGTGACAGACCAGAGTCACGGTGCCCGTGAGCTTCTATCGTGCCTGCAGTCCCATGCAGAAGTTAGTTTTCCTGGTTGGAAGCCATCCTAGTGGTGCCAAGCAGAAGTAAAACGCCATGCCCGGTTCCAGCCTGGTGTGTGATGGAAGCCGGTCTCCACCACTGTGGGGCCACCTTCCCTGTGGCAGGAGGAATACAGGAAAGTGTTATGGAATTTGCTCACAGTGACCTCTCAGAGCTAAGTCACAAAGAGGAAAATGGCCATTTCCCAGGTCTGTGAGGCTCTGCAGGGTGACATTCTGCTGAGTCCAGATGCTTAGTATGTGACCCGTCAACACAATTTCAAAACAGAGCCTGATTCTGGTCGGCTTCATTAGGGCATCCTTGGGCCTGTGTGTGGTCTAGGTAGTCCTTAGAATAGTGTTATGACTTTTCCTGTGAATTGTCTGTTCACTCCAGTAGCCTCCGGTGGGGGTGGGGGTGGGGCCTAAGCCCTGCCTTGTAGAACTAACTCATGTAGGAATGGTCCTCTCTCTCTCCCTCTCTCTCTCTCTCTCTCTCTCTCTCTCTCTCTCTCTCACGCACACACACACACACACACACACACACACTGATAGTCTTTTCCATGCCTGTCTGAAGGTCTTGCTCCAAAAGGAAAGTCTCTAACACAACCATGGCTCCTTTAAAAGGCTTTTGTTGTATGTACCTGGACCCATACTTCTCAGCATACTTCCAGCCCCCAAGGGATCTCAGGATCTTCCCGGTGTTGAAGTGGCACCTCAGGCACAGCAGACCACTGTTCTCCTGACAGAGGACAGTGTTTATCTGGTGCCCTTAATCACACAGCAGAATGTATCCCTTCTTCCCTCCCCACAAACATCACTGCCACCACAATATTTGAGATTGGGACGGAGGCAGTGTGCTGAAAATATCAGTATTTGGGATTCTTCATCTTATTATAGTGCCCAGAGTGTAAGTTATGCCCCTTAGTTGGAACCATCCTATTAACTGATAATACAAAGTGTCTATTTCTCTTCATCAACTCTTGCTTGGTTGTTCTTAGCATTTAATGATGGGCATGTCTATCAGTGGGCTTGCTGGCACTGTTTGGAATTCAAGAGTGAAGACTGAGCCCATCATGGTCGGTTTCCAAGGCTCCACGTGTCTTTGAATTACATGGCACCATTTGCTCTTTGTCTTAAATGCAATGCTTAGGTTGGAAAAGCAACATTGCTCTCACCAAGGTTAGGGGTCACTTGGCCATAGGATACCCCAGAAGACCAGATGAAAAAGCATTTCAGATATCTAGGGGAGGCGAGATGGCTAATAATACAAAACTGGCCAACTCTGTTAAGCAAGCCCGTTGTTTACTAGTAACAGTGTTCCTTTTCCCATGGAACCCACAGGAGTATTTCTTTGGCTGGAGACAGTCACAGGGGAAGCCAAGTAGAAGACAGAATAACAAGGCATTGCCAGTGAACACGCATGGAAGTTCTGCATAGGAATAAAAGAACTTCCACATTACCTGAAACAAGCTCACATTTCCGAGGCACGTTTTCTGACTCTTCTCCTTGTTTGGCTCTGCTTGGTACAGATGGGATCTTGTTTTGATTATGGACTCCAAGGCTTTCTCAAGGCCACGCATAAATAATCCACTAATGCTATAAAACACCTTGGACACCCAACAGATCTTAGTAGAAATGAAGCTTCTGTATGCTCAGCGAGGCTTCTGTCTGAACTTTCCACGTGACTTCTGTCCACGATTTAAAAAAAAATAGCTTAGATAAAACATAACTCACTGAAGCCCACCTGGACTGAATCCCCAAGTCAAAAGACCTTTCACAGTTATTTCTCCAAACGGGGTCTTCTGTATGTTACTAGGCTAGCTGGAAAAGAGCACAGTCTTGGTGGCAAGTAACGGGGATGGAGATGAAAGATGGGAACGAAGGGAGTTTGGATCAGGATGCCAGGAGAGCTGCCAGGAGAGAGGCATTCTTCAGCACGGTTAGTCTAATCTCTCTCACCTATACAGGTTATTCTCTTCCTCACCTCTTCTCTTGGAACGTTGGCTCCTTCTGCCCACTTGGGACCCCTTTCCCACTGCCTGAGTTCAGCTCTACTTCTGGAACTGCCTGACCCAGGCAGTGCTGCATGTGTAGCAAGGGAGTCAGCCGGCCCTATCCTTTGAGAACTGTTGGATTGAGTGCGTTTGGCATCTTGAGTATTTTCTGATCTTTAAGGTTTATGTTGATAAATATTTATGATGTTGTCCATGGTATAGAATCTTTCTGTATTTCTCTGAGGTATCTGTCGGTGGCCTGATCTTCTCCCCAGTCACCCCTGTGTGTGTGTGGGGGGGTGAGTGGTTGTGTGTGTGTGATTGTGTGTGTGTGGTTGTGTGTGTCTACATGTATGCACATGTACACATACAGGTGCATGTGTATATGCATGCATTTGGAGACCTCAGGAATTGTCCACTTTAGTTTTCTTATTAAGAAATTTTATTCTTTGATAACTTCATACATGTATGCAATAGATTTTGGTCACCCCCACTCACACCTTCTCCTATCTTCCTGCCACCTGTGTCAGCCCCACTTCTTCCCTATAAATCTCTCTCACTATTCATGACTCTTTGTTTTCTGTCCCACTGAGTTTAACCTTGACTGTCTCTTTGGCTGTTATCCAATAAAGACTGGTAGAATCATTAGTTGGTACCCAGCAGGATACTATGCCTTTCTGTCTCTTAGGATCTGTCAGCTGCTGTTAGTTAGTTGTACCCACTGTTCAACAGTAACTAGTAGGGCCCTATGAGCCTTTCCTTCATCCATAGCTGACTGCTGGCCAAGCCAGTCTTAAAAATTACCTATAGCCATGATGGCACACAACACCTCTAATTTTACTTGTTAATGGGCTTGATTCAGTCAGGACTCCTAAGAATAGATATTATTACGAACAGGAGTCCAGAATAAATGTCCCGGGGTGGCTTTGTAGCCTTGATAAAGTAGTCTCATTGCCAAACAGCCCTGAATTCTGGGTCCAGCTGCATCACTGTAACATCGAACGGCGTGCCTGCACTGTGTCAGCTCCAATTCTCCATCAGAAACAGCAGCGTGGATGGTATTCACCCCAGATAAAGTGGAATGTTCTTATCCCCATGGGGCAGAAGATGGTAGAAGCGATCCATTTGTCAGTGTTTCCTACAAGGAGCATTGCTGAGGTTATACCATTGCCAGGCAACTTTGAGTCAGTCCTTTACTTCTGCCAGTCCTTAATTCCTTTTATTCTCTGTAACACGGAAAACGGGGGAAGGAAGGAAAAGTGAGAGCCCACAGGAGACCAGGAGAGATAAAATGAGGGGTGGGGGGAGGAGATGAAGAGGAGAGAAAGCCATAAAGTCTCTTTTTATAAATAGTATCTAAGGTTGTTTCCAAAAGAAAGAATTCCGGCCAACTTTAACTCGGTGAGAACAGACAGAGCATCTGTGACCGTTCAGACACTGGGATGAGTGCTTGGCACAGTTGGGAGCATCCATCCGGGACCATTCAGACAGGGGGACGAGTGCTTGGCACAGTGAGGATTCAGTCTCTGCCCTCTTAGGGCTCATGGAGGCAAGAAAAGTGGGTGGGTAAAGCACTCACTAGAGACCCACTGTCCTGGTTAGATTTCCATTTCTGTGATTAAACACCACGACCAAAAGCTACCAAGGCAGAGGAGGGTTTATTTGTCTTGCATGTTCCAAATACAGTCCATCCCTGAAGGAAGTCAAAGGAAGAAACCTGGAGGCAGGAACTCAAAGAGTACCCGGAGGAACAGTGCATAGGGGCTTATTAGTCATGACTTGCTTGTCTTTCTTACACAACTTAAGACCACCAGTCTAGGGGTAGCACCACCCATAGTGGGATAGACCCTCCCACATCAAACGTTAATCAAGGTAGTGCCACCCTGGCTTGCCTATGGGCCAATCTGGTGGAGTTATTTTCTCAATGGATGTTCCCTCTTCCCAGAAGACATTAGCTTGTGACAATTTGTGTGTGTGTGTGTGTGTGTGTGTGTGTGTGTGTGTGTGTGTGTGTGTAATTATCACAGCTACCTACCTCCAAAACTGACTCAGAAAAGACAAGGGCTGTCCCCTCTCTTCTCAATAAATTATGCACCAACTTTCATGGAACCTGGATTCTTTTAGAAGTGGAAAAGTACTGTATGTTTATACAGCGATGTAAATGTAAACTTGTCCAGCTAAAACAGAAATCAGTACCGACATTTCTCCACTAATCCAATACAGTGGTCAATATACTGCTGGCTTCGACAGGAACTCCTAAGGCCCAGGGCCGCAGATCAACAAGGTAGAGTGACCCTCTGATCCAGTCACACCATTTCTGGGTGTTTTCTCAAAGGTCCTCCAGGTAAGCATATCAGAGAGCTGGTTGCTCCTTAGTGTTTCCTGCAGCATCATTCCCAATAGCTAAGTGGTGTAACCCTAAGTTCTGAAACCAACCTTGACGGATAAAGCATGCGTGTAAATGTTCACATACACAATGGAAGTTTCTGAGCCACACAAAAAATGCAGTGTATCATCTTCAGAAAAATGAATGCAACTACAGACAATTATGGTAAGCAAATTAAGCCAGTGTCCAAAGACACATGATGTTCTTATACATGATCCCTAGATTTGTTTGTATGGAGACATAAAATCATGTGTGCATGTATGAGGTGAAAGTGCAGGCAAACTTGGGGGAGAGAACTAATGCAGAACATAGGAAAGTGGGAAAATGGGGGGATATGGGGAAAACATACTCAGCATATATCATATACATGTATGAAAATGAAAATGTTGTTATATAATACAACACCACCCATAATGAATAGACATGATTCAACATGTGTCCCTGAGCCTTGGAAGTCCTTGTTGAAGCCAGCTGTGTATTAACCACTGTATGATACTGCTTATGGAACTCTGAGTAGCTTTGTCATGACATCATTGTCATTTAAGAGCTGCTGTACTTGCAAGGAGGCCAGCGCTGCGGCAAAAAGAGTGTCATAGAGAGCCCATGGCAGAAACCCCTTCTAAAGACACACAGAGGCTCTTCCTATGTCCCCATGCATTTGAAAAACAGTTTGAAAAACAAACTCGAGTCCCATCTGCTGGCTCACATTAATACCTGCAGCGATCAGACTAACTGCCTAACCGCATCCTTTGTGAGGCTTGCCTCTCCCGATAACCAGTCTGCAAATATTCTTGTTTTCGACCTGTATTTCTTTTTCTCAAAACACCAAACCTCATTAATGGAAAAATAACTAGTAAGTTTTATATGAAATAATGACTTGGAGCCAGAACCATTTAGAGCTGGGGAGACCTTCACAATCATCCATATCGACAGTCTTTTTTTAATCTCACAAGCTGGTAACGAGTACCCAAAATAGGAAAGTGACCTGCACAAGCTCATACAACTAGAGGGTCACCTCCTGGGTGTCATTTCTGACTAGCTCTTCTGTCTTTCTCTCCGGTTCCCTTACCGCACCCAGTATCTCCAGGATGATATGCCCCCAAGTTCACGAGCTCAGCATCCCCTGCCCTTATAAACACCACCTTAGCTCACCTCCAAGTCTGCCTCCTTGAATTGCCCAGGACTTAAGACTTAGCCAAGGTTCACAGGTGTGAATGCTTTCTTAGCCCAAATCTGTGCTCTGAAAAATCTTCAGTTACCCCCCAGTTTAACTCATATTGACTAACTGCAGTCTCCTGCCCTGCTCAGCAATGCTAACTTAATTCTCTAGACAGGACTGCTCTGTTTTTTTGTCTTGTTGCACTGGAAGTTAAATCCACAGCCTCCTGGATGTTGGGCATGGGCTCTCTCTACCAGTGAACTACGTATGACCCAAGTCTTTTGTGTATTTGGAGACAGTTGTACTGTTTCCCGGGTTGGCCTTAAAACGGTGATCCTCTTGCATTAGCTTCCCAAGTAGCTGCAAGTACAGGTGTGTGCCACCAGGCCTGGTTTCTTTGACTTCCTTCTTCTCTACTTCTAGTGTATTATGAAGTTTTACGTGCCTATAAAACATTTTTATGGCCCATCTTCAGTTTTCAGTCCTTACTAAAAAAAAACTTCCCTTCCCCTCAACTTCTAGACTGAAATATTCCAGGTGCCCTTTTTGGTTTATTTTAGCGTTCTGTTATTGTTGCTTTTAGAGATAGGATTTCTTTGTGTAGCCCTGACTGTCCTGGAACTTGCTCTGTAGACAGGCTGGCCTCAAACTCACAGAGATCCTACTACCTCTGCCTCCCAAACGCTGGGATTAAAGGCGTGCACCACCACTGCTGAGTTTCAGTCACCTTTTTAATGGTTCCGTCTGTGGTCATTTTATGTAAACTCAAGCCATGAACCGTGGCTCTCATGACCTCCATGTTAAATAAATTCAGGTTTGGAATATAAGCTGAGGCTGTCTTAATTAATTGCTGGGTAGAGGAAACCATTGCCTGGAAGAAGCTTAGACTCCCAGCTGAGAAACTACTGAGTTCAGGCAAACTAGTGAGGCTGGTGGTTAGTGTGTTACCCTGACTGCCATGTATAACCCCTCGAAGGAGGCCTCTGCCATGGATCCCGGCATGCCATTCTGAGGTGGCCGTAATGACAACATGCCTGTGTTTCTCTGGCTCCTGAAATGGATTGCATGCCCTTTCTGAGTTCTGACTCCCATGATGTTTGTGTTTCTGTCTGCTGTCACCCTCGCCACACACAGTGATTGTCACCGAAGACCAATTCCCAATCGCATTCATCTCTTATGTCGCCTGTGCTTCTAGCTCATGGCAGGGGCAGCCTCTGGTCTCCAGAAGCTTTCGTTCACATCCCAGCTCAGCTAGTGATAGGTGCTATAGGCCTGCTTTCGCAACTATAAGGAAGGGTTGTGGTATTTAAATAATTCATGGAACAATCCATAGCTTGCCATATACTAAGATCTCAATTAAGTATCGGTAAAGTCAAACTGCACACTTTGAGTTTTGAAATGCTCTTCATTTTTTGAAAAGAAATTGAGATTTTATTTTTTATGTCTATGAGTGCCTGGATGTGTGTCTGTGTACCATGTGCATCCAGTGCCTGAGGAGGCCAGAAGAGGGTGTCAGAGTCCCTGGAACTGGAGTTTATAGACCTCTGTGAGCAAAGCCATGTGGGTTCTAGAAACTGAGCCCAGGTCGTCTGGAAAAGTAGCCAGTAGTACTCGTAACTGCTGAGCCATCTCTCCAGCCCCTACTCTTCAATTTTTGACTCTGATACTAAGTTGTTGGTTGGAAAGTTCAGACTTTGAGTTAAATAAGTGCCTGCTCCCATGTGTGATTTGAAAGGAGAAATCCTGCTCTGGGATGAAATCCTCCCTCCAGTGGTTTTGACCTAACTTAACATCAGACGCCTTTTGTTTTCCTGCAGAGCTGTATGCTTGTGTATGGCATGTCATAGCGACCTAACCTACAAAAGGGAGGTCTTGACCTGTCCAATTTTCAGTGTAAGTGACACCTTCAGACTTCCTCATTCCCAAGTGACCAACTCGTGGGCAGCAACTTGAATGGGCAATTGTGTCTGCACATTCTTGGGCTGAGATCTCTGTGGAAATGCCCCATTTAGGTGAAAAAGCATGGAAAAGGGGCCTGGTTGCCAAGGGAACTCAACCCTCTGTGTGATGAAAGGAAAGAGCGTAGCCCCATCAAAGCTGAGCATCATTCAGCTTAGGGTAACTTACAAGGAAGGCTTCAGACATTGGCATTTCAAGGATCAGCAGTTTGTTAGGTTCAAGGGGTCCATGCAGTTTATTTCTGGAGCAAAACAAAGGCTGCGTGTTCTTTGGGCCCTTTCTGCTTACGGACCTTGCATTTTCGGAAGCCTTTCTCCCGTGGATCCAATTTGTTCTGTCATTTTGGCTTTGAATGTGTGTTATGTCCCAGGAACCAAAACCAAAAATAATAAATTGCACAAGATGAATTTTTCCTCCTGCACAACACTGTCAGGTGTCCTTGGCTCTCTTGATAACTGCTCAGTCTTGGACTCTGCTCCCTTGGGTATTACTTACCCACCACCCAATGTAAATTCTCTCACTGTAATAAAATATCGAACAAAATCAGGCTTCCAACTGACAGCTTACAAACCTAGCTGGAATCTGGGTTTCTGTCCCTGTAGAAAGGGGATACGGTAGGACTTGATCACACTGATTCCATTCATTGGTTGAATAGGATCAAGCCCTGTTTTTCCTTTCACTTAGAGTAACGTCTTCAAAGTTTATCCCCGTTATACTATGTTGGGATATGTTTGTTAAGACTGAATGATTCTCCTGCCCCCTTCTCTCCCTCCCTCCCTTTCTTCCTATTTCTCCCTCCTTCTATCTCTGTCTCTTCCTCTCTCTCTCTCTCTCTCTCTCTCTCTCTCTCTCTCTCTCTCTCTCTCTCTGTGTGTGTGTGACAGTTTGTTTATCTTCTCATCAGATCCAGGTTCGCATCTTTGGGACTTTGGGACCGGCACTTCCATGAGCACTGATGTACAATATCTGCTTGGAGTGAGTGCTTCCTATCCTCTTGAAGAGGCGTGGTTAGGACCTAAGGTGACTCTGTTTACTATTCTTAGGAGCCACCGTAGCATTGTCCTTGTTTGATCTTGACCATTAGCTGTGCACATACTGCCAAGTTCATTACAATTCTCATATTTTTGTTGGCAAGACTGGTAATAATAAGCTTAACAAAATAGATGCATACAGAGATAGGGAGGCTGGGGCATTTCTTGGTTTTGTTTTGAGTTCGTGCTTAAGGGTTGCAGTATGAAATATGGGACTATGACATTGGCTTGGGAGCAGCACTCACTGGTCAAATCCTGTTCAAAGGCAGAACCAAGTACGCCCAGATGGGAAGTGAAGCATTTTGCTTGCTTCTGTTCTCAGGGCTTTGGTGTGAAAGGAATTGTAGTCGCCCATAAAGTTAGGCACGGCGCAGTAAAGATTTCAGCAGAAGGAAAAGTTTAGAAGGGAAAAGGAAAACATTCCTCGCTGGAGGGAACTTTACAGAGAAATTCAGACCCACTTGAAAACACGAAGCCCTTAAAAATAAGCCCCAAGGGGCCCTCGTCTGCGCACTCCCTGGAAGAGGCTGTTTGGATGCTTTCTTCTCAGGCACACTGCAGCCTGCTTAGCACAAGGACCATAAATTATGCAAACTCTTGTGGTTTTGCTTTTTTGTGTGTATTTAGGTTTTGTTGTGTTTTCGGTTTGGGTTGTTTATTTGTTTTTTTGCTTTGCTTTGCTTTTTTGTCTGTTTTGTTTTGGGGCTCACCCATCCTCATCTAGGACAGAACTGTGAAGAAGTCCTAGCTCTGTTGCCGTTTGGAGCCCTTTCAGTGTGGCCCTCATCTCGGAGGGAAATTGTAGGCTAAAGGAGTTATTTAACACTCGGAAATGCTCGGCCTGGACAGTGTCATCGACTGATGGGCCTTTCCACTGGCTCTCTGCTTTACTGTCCCAGAGTCTTGAACTTCCAGTTTCTCAAACCAGATATGCTTCTCACAGGAGTGGGCAAAGGATATTTATTAGACTGCCTGGGATTTGGGAAGAAGAGGAATAAGACTCAGAAGACTGACTGTCAGTTCACCTTGCCTGTCTTCTGGCCTCAAGTGTCTTCCATAGCTGGTGTGAGCCTTGTAAATCTTGCTGTGGTTGGATGGAGTGGGTGATGTTTCTCTGTTGTACCCACGTGGGTTAGAAAGTATCCCACTGCCCACCATCAGTATTATCCTTTCCTCAATTAGATCATCTCTGCACTGTGCTGTGGAGAGATAATGGTCTCCTAAGTCCTTGGGATACAGAGTTGCAGGTTTGCTTCTTCCTATTACTTAGGGTTAATTTGTGACAGAACAGGGTGGAAGGGTAGAAATTGTCCTTTGCTGCCAAAAATGAAATCAGAAGTTTCTTTCTTTCTCCCACACCATTTTGGTTTTGGAAGAAGAAATGTGTCTGCTTTTAAGAAGTGGCAGAAAGGTCTGCCACCAAACCCAGAGGTACTCACTACCTGGGAACCTGCTGGCTATGTAGTCCTGGGAATCAAGTAGGTGATCTTCATTCTCTTTCCTGTCTGATAGCCACAGGTCCCCAGTCTCCTCCCCAGCCCTGGAGCAGAACACCTGAAAGGCCTGTCTTCCTTCTCTGCCTCTATTCCCTGAGGAATCTAAGGGCAGACTCAGTGTCCGTACCTAACCCCATCCCTCTGTGTCAGTTCCCAATACCCAGAGGCCCTCTCTTACCTGGGAACCCACTGGATACACTTCCCCGGGGTATCAGGTAGGTGATCTTCACTCTCCTTTCTGTCCTCCATCTTCAATTAGTCTATTTCATCCCCTGTACTTTAGCAGGTCACCAGCAGAGGCCTGACTTCTCTGACTCCATTCCCTGGGAACTCCAAAGGGCCCCATAGCAGACCCAGTTTTTTTCCTACCTATAGATCCTCTTGGCACCCCACTCCTTCTAGGCCATCTCCATCCCATTGTATAATACCAAATACCTAAGAACATCTTCTATCTGGGACACACCCCCCCCCCCCCGCCCCAGGCATAGGGACTCAGAAGCATTCCCTAACAGAAAACTACACCACCACATAATTCCAAGATCCAGAGAGGACAATAGACACTAAGGACTGGTATACACACCCGACAGAGGCCAGACCAGATATCAACACCCAGAACTATGATCATCCCAAACCAAGATGGCCAGACAGCATAGAAATGCAAATAATAACATCCAGGGCAATATTTTTCCACCAGAATCCATCAACCCTACAGCACTAGGCCCTGAGAGATGCAATACAGCGGAAGCCCAAAACAAGGACTGCAAAATAGCTGCTTACGAATATGTTCAAGGACCTCAAAGAGGATGTAAATAAGTCAGTTGATGAAATTTATGAAAATATAATGGAATAAAATGAAAAAAAAAGTTCAAAACGGGAAAGTGAAAGTAGACTCAATAAAGAAATTCTGACTGAAGTAACACTGGGAAAGAAAATGTAAAGGCTTGAGCAGGAACCGCAGAGGCAAGCCTCACCAGCAGGACACAAGCCTCACCAGCAGGACACAAGCCTCACCAGCAGGACACAAGCCTCACCGACAGGACACAAGCCTCACCAGCAGGACACAAGCCTCACCAGCAGGACACAAGCCTCACCAGCAGGACACAAGCCTCACCAGCAGGACACAAGCCTCACCAGAAGGACACAAGCCTCACCAGCAGGACACCACAAGCCTCACCAGCAGGACACAAGCCTCACCAGCAGGACACAAGCCTCACCAGCAGGACACAAGCCTCACCGACAGGACACAAGCCTCACCGACAGGACACAAGCCTCACCAGCAGGACACAAGCCTCACAGACAGGATACAAGAGAGGGAAGAGAGAATTTCAGTCACTGAAGACAAGGTAGAAAAAATGGATACCTCAGACAAAGAAAATGTTAAATTAAAAAACTCCTGGTACAAAAACTTCAGGAACTCTGGGACACTTAAAAGGGACCAAATCTAGGAATAATAATAGTAATAGAAGAAGAAGAAACCAAGGTCAAAGGGACAGAAAATATCTAAGAAAATAATTCCCTAACCTAAAGAAGGAGAGCCCTATGAAGGTGTGAGAAGCACAAAGAATACCAAATAGACTGGACCAGAAAAGAAATTCCCCATGACACATAATAACCAAAACACTAAAAATACAGTACAAAGAAATACCATTAAAACCTAGAAAAAAAGACAAATACCATAAAAAGGTAGCTTATTAGAACAATATCTGATTTTCAGTGGAGCCTCTAAAAACCAGGAGGACCTGGAAATATATTCTACAAATTCTAAGAGACCAGAGGTACCAGTTCCAACTACTATACACAGCAAAACTATCATTCACAATAACAGAGAAAGCATTCCATGCTAACCCCAAACTTAATCAGTGTCTATCCACAAACCCTGCTCTACAGGAGCTCTAGAAGGAAAATTTCAGTCTGAAGAGGTTAGCACCGCCCAAGAAAACACAGGAGTAAATAATCCTAGACCAGCAAATTGAAGCAGGGGGCTCACACCAGAACTACAAAATAATGAGAATCAATAAACCCTGCTTGTTGACAATGCTAAACATCAATCATCTGCATTTCCCAATCCAAGCACACACACACACACACACACACACACACAAACAGATAGGATTTAAAAAGAGAATCCATCCTTTGCATCCAAGAAACCCACCCTAACATAAAGGATGTACATCATCTAGGGTGAGGTATGGAAAAAGATGTTTCAAGAAAATAGATGCAAGAAGTAAGCCAGTGCAGCCATTTTAATGTCTCACAAAATAGACTTCAAACCAAAACTAATCTGAAGATAAAGAAAAGGACCCTATATACTCGAAGAAAAATTTCCTCAAGAGGATATTGCAATTCTAAACATCTATGCACTAAATGCAAGGGCACCAAAGTTTGCAAAAGAAAAACTGCTACAGCTAAAATTGCATATTGATCCTGACACAGTGACAGTGGGAGATTTCAATACTCCGCTCTTGCCAATAGAAAGTTCACCCAGTCCAAACCTAAACAGGGAAATTCTGTACCTAAATGATGTCATAGATCAAATGGACCCGGCAGATATTTACAGAACATTTCCCCCAAACACACAAAAAAATATTGCCTTCTCAGTACCTCATGGAACTTTGTCATGGGCCAGAGGAGCAGGGAGTTGCAATTGAAGTTCCTGGTGTCAGCCCAGCAGAAGGGAATCCTCTGATGGACCAATCTCATTTAGGCAAGGCCACGGGAATATAGACCCTGGAATGTCTTTTGCTTCTGCTGTACCTTTACATGTTTGCTGCAGCTCTCTTTCTCTGGTATCTAGCATGGTGTGAGTGGATGTGGAGAGATCCCATTGCCTATAATGGAGTGTATTTATCTCTTGGAAACATCTTGTTCTACTGAGCATTTTTACCTGTGGATTGTCAAAAAAGATGACCCTTCCCTAAGCTGTACTGTCTAGTTTAATAATAGTAATGATAGCTCTTATAGAGTTTTGATGAATAAAAATAAATACAAGGATTTGTTTCATAGCCAAGGTCTGTGAGTCTCACCTAAGGAGCTGCATGGATTGTAACTCAAGCTAATGAAAACAATTGAGTTTCAATAGCCCAGCTAGTTTAAATTCTTTTAACCTTAATGTTGGGAGATGTGTTCACAGGTCTCAGAGTGCATCACAGCTGAAACAAAGCTTTGAAAATAACAAAGTTAGACTAAGATGTTTTTGATAAATAACTCTGAAGTGAAAAACCCAAGAAGACAATCTAAAGTTTTAGAAAGGCACACAGTTGAGTGCAGAATTTTTTAAGGTCAGGGAATAAGAACAAAGGAGCCCATTATGACTGACTGACATACTGCCTTTGTTAGATTTGGTTGATGACCAAACGTGATGATTAATTACTTATACCCATTTAAGTCCCCAATCTCCTGATATTAAAAAAATATAACAAATAGATATGCACCCTAAAAACTTAAAGTAGAGCTGACTGATTCTTTTTCATATGTATAAGTTTAGGTTGTGATTTCTTTAAGATTACTTATAAGATTACCCTTCAAGATAATAAAGTAATTGGCCCTTTCTTTGTAACTGCAAAATGCAGCCTGCTGGTGAAAGACCTGACAAGAACATCTTGCTTGCCCACACGGCTAATCTATAACAAGCTGCTTGGGTATGAATGTTTGTGGGTTCTTGGAATAATTTGTTTTTTACCTGTAATACATAAAATGTTTATCATGTGAGGGAGATGAAAGACATGATTTTACCTATAATCATTCACTTGAAAAAAAATGGAATGCAACTGTTTTGACTCTTGTACTGCCAGGAAGATTCTGTTGGGGACATAAAAGCAGTAAAACAACATGAGATAAAATAGAGAGGAGAAAAAGAGAGAGAGAATAAAGAAAAATAGGAATGAAGAAGGAAAACATCAAGAGGGTTTGTGAGTGCCCTTTTCCCTAACCCCCTCCAGAGAGAAAAGTTTAGCCTCACCGACTCAGTGCACTCCATTCAAAGTCCTGTAATGCTGGAGGCCGAACCCCAGACAGTGGTAGAACTTTCTCCAGAATTAACCACATGGACACAAAGCAAGTCTCAACTGCTACAAAAAAAAAAATTGAAACAACATGCATCCTATCTGGGCCACCACAGGTTAAAACTGAACATCAAAAGCAACAGCAGCAGAAAGTTTACAAACCCACGAAAGCTGGCAACACTCACTACTGAGTGAAAAGTGGGTCAAAGAAAGAACTAAAAGAGCTTTCTAGAACTAGATGAAAATGAAAACACAACATACCCAAGCTTATGAGACACAACAAAGACAGTTCTAAAAAATAAAATCATAGTTCTCAATGCCTACATTTAAATAAAAATGGAGAGAGCTCATATTAATAACTTAATGGCACACCTGAAAACTCCAGAACTAAAAGAAGAAATTGCACACAAAAGGAGCAGACAGCAAGAAATAATCAAGCTCAGGCTGAAATAAATAAAATAGAAACAGAAAACATACAAAGAATCAAAGAAATGAAGAGTTGGTTCTTTGAGAAAAATCAATAATATTGATGAACCCATAGCCAAATTAACTGAAAGGCAGAGAGAGAATATCCCAATTAACAAAACTAGAGATAAAAAGGGGGACATAACAGCAGAGACCAAGGAAATCTAGAGAAGCATAAGAATATACTTTAAATTGGAAACCCTAAAAGAAGTGGGTAAATATCTTGATATATATCACCTAAAAGGTTGAATCAAGATCAGATAAGCAGTTTGAACAGATTTATAACCCTTCAGAAACAATAATTAAAAGACTAAAAAAAACAAAACCCAGTAGGATTCAGCACAGAATTCTCCCAGACTTTCAAAGAGGAGTTAATGCCAGTGCTCTGAAATTTTTCCACAAAATAGAAAAAGAAGGAACATTGTTGATTCTTTTTATGAGGCTACACTTACCCTGATTACTTAACCACATAAAGACCCAACAGAGAAAGAAAATTACAGAGCAATTTTCCTTATTAACACAGATGAAAAATTCTCAATAAAATAATTACAAACTCAATCCAAGAACACATCAAAAAGATCATCTACCATGACCAAATGGACTTCATCCCAGAAATGCAGAGGTGGCTCAACGTAGGTAAATCTATTAAGGTAATTAAATATATAAGCAGACTGAGAGACAAAACCACATGATCATCTCATTAAAGGCAGAAACGGCCTTTGACAAAATGCAATATTCCTTCATGATAAAAGTCCTTGAGAGACTAGGAATACAAGGGACATACCTAGGCATAATAAAAGCAGCTTATCGCAAGCCCAGCGCCAACATCAATTCAAATGGAGAAAATCTCAAAGCATTTCCACTAAAATCAGGAACAAGACAAGGTTGTCTGTACTTATTCAATACAGGACTTGAAGTCTTTGCTACATCTATAAGACAACTGGGGGAGATCAAGGGGATACAAAAAGGAATGGAAGAAACCTAAGTATCTTTATTTGCAGATGATATGATTATATACCTAAATGGCCCTAGAAACTCCACTGGGAAGCTTCTACAGCTAATATACACTTTCAGCAAAGTAGCATGATACAAAATTAGCACAAAAAGTCGTAACTACTTTAAACAAATGACAAACTGAGAAGTCATGGAAACAATACCTTTCACAATAGCATCAACCAATAAATAAAATACCATGGGGTAACTTTAAACAGGCAAGTGAAAGACTTGTATGATACAGTCTTTAAGATATTAAGAAGGAAATGGAAGAAGATATCAGAGGATGGATCTCCCATGCTCATAGATCAGTAGAATTAGTATAGTAAAAATGATGGTTCTTCCAAGGCAATTTACAGATTCAGTGTAATCCCTATCAAAATTCTAACACAATTCTTCATAGAACTTGAGAGTGCAGTTTCCAACTTCATGTGAAAGCACATGCATACACAAAAATAAGCAAATAAACAAAACCAGAATAGCTAGAACAATTCTGAATGAGGAAAGAACGACTTTTCTCAAGTTGATCTTTGATCTCAAATTGCACTACAGAGCTATGGAAATAAAAGGAACGTGCTGCTGACATAGAAGCAGTCTGGCTGATCCACAGAATAGAATTGTAAAAACAGACAGAAGTTCACACTTTTTCCTAATTTTTTTTTTACAAAGAAGTCAGAAATACGCACTGGAAAAGGCAACATCTTCAATAAATGACGCTGAACCACCTGGATGGCTGCATGTGGAAGAATGCAAATAGATCCATACTTAACCACCCTGCACAAAACTCAGCTCTAAATGAGTCAAGGACCACAGCATAAAATCAGATCCACTGAATATGATAGAAGAGAAAGTAGGAAGTGGTCTCGAAATTATTAGCACAGGAAAGGACTTTCCCAACACTGTTTGCACAGGCACCAAGAACAACAATTCATAAATAAGACCCCATGAAGCTGAATAGCTTCTGTGCAGTGAAGGACCCCACCATTTGAACAAAGTGGCAGACTGATGAATAGGAAAAGAGTTTTACCCACTATACATCAAAGAGAGGACTATTATCTAAATATATAAAGTACCAAAAAAGCTGGACATCAAGGAAACAACAAAATTTTAAAATGGGGTACAGATCTGAACAGAGAATTTTTGAAAGAGGAAACTCAAATGGCTGAGAAGCACCTAAAGAATTATTCATCCTTAGTAATCAGAGGAATGCAGTTCAAAACGACTTTGAGATTTCATCTTACACCAGTCATAATGGCCAAGATCAACAAAGCAAAGACACCTCGTGCTGGTGAGGATGTTGTGTAAGAAGAATGATCATCCATTGCTGGTAGAAATGTAAACTTGCACAGACAGTGTGGAAATCAGTGTGATAATTCCTTAGGAAGCTGGAAACAGATCTACTTCTAGATCCAGCTGTCCTACTCACACATATACCCAAAGGATGGTTCTTTCTACCATAGAGACACTTGCTCATCCATGTTCATTACTGCTCTCTTTATTATAGCCAGAAACCGGAAACAGCCTAGATGTTCACCAAATAAATGGATGAAGAAAATGTGGGACGTTTATACAATGGAACATTATTCAGCTGTTAAAATGAATGAAATTCACAAGTAAATAGATGAATACAGAAAAAAAAATCATCCAGAGTGGGGTAACACAGACCCAGAAAGGCAAACATGGTGTGCACTCACTTCTATGTAGATGTTAGGTGTTAGGTAATTGGTAAGAAAGCTACAATCCATAAAGCAACAGGGGTTAGGTATAGAGTAAGAGACTGGGGTAAGTGGGGGGGGGTCTCCCTACAAAGAGTAAATAGTGTAGATAATTGTGAATGGAAGGGCGGAAGTTGCAATGAGATGATCAAATGGGAACAGGCAGGGAAGAGATGTCAGAGAGAAAATGCAGCTGGAGAAGAACAGCTAAAATGATGGTCCGTATTGAAAACCTAACACAGTAGAGGCTTCTTAAAATATATACATATATGAAAGAAATCTAAACGGAATAACCAAATAATTTGAGAGACAAAGCTGCAACTAGACACCTCTTGCCACCAAATGAAACCTCCAGTGTTGGGAATAGGTTCCATCTAATTGAATTATTCATCAAAGAGGCCCCATGGAAACCCCCAACCAGCCCAGGCTATTTCTTAAACTGTTGGTGGTTCTCCATGAACTGGTGGAAAGGCCCTATGTCTAAAGACAACACCTACACAATTCATTGAGTACAGAGAAGTTGGTCTGCTGCCTACTTAGAACCTTCACCCATACTGACTAGTGTTCATGGTATGGGAAGGTATGCTGCAGGCTACCACAGGAGAAGGTGAACACCATTTGCTCTAAAATGGCGACCAGTTTTGCAAAGTTGTCTAATTAACCAACCACTATCTGACTGAGGTAAGACACACTCTGTGAGACAGAATACATATCCAGTGTTGCTTGTGTGGTCAAGGATCTGAGACTAGATAGGCCAGGGACTTATGGGAAAACCAAATACTGTTCTGCTAAAGGAACATAGCAATAAAATGACTGCTAATGACATTCTGCTGTACTCATATGAGTGTCTTACTTAGCCATCATCAGAAAAACTTTCTCCTTCAGTAGATGGGAACAAATACAGAGACCTACTCTCTCACAGTGTGCAGAGAGTGAAAGACTGGGTAGAACACTCAGTCCTATTGGGATGTCTCCATCAACTCCCCTCCCACTTCAAGGCTCAGGCATTTCTGTGAAAGAAGAGATGGAAAGATGCTGGGGAAATAAAGCACAACAGGACAGACACACATATGAACTCATAGGAACTGTGGCAGCAATCACAGGGCCTGCGTGGGTCTAAGTCAGATGGGTCCCAGGGCTGAGAGGAAAAGTAGACACAAGCCCCCATTCCTAACTCAGAACATATCTCCAACTGATAAGCACTCGCAGAGGAAAAATTAGTTTTCCCTAATGAAGTCACACTTGGTATTCAAACTACATCTGAGGGCAGGCCCTGTGACCAGCAGTGGATGGCCAACACAAAACAAACTCCATGGCATTTTTGGAGGATTTTTTTAGCATTCCATTTTGCTTATGTATTATGGTTTCTGATTTTGTGTCTGTGGGGTTTTTGTTTGTGTGTACCAATGTGCATATCTCAGCATCTGTATGTATTTCTTGTGCTTTTTCCTTGTCTCTCGATTTCTCTGTTTTATTTTCCCCATTCTGGTTGGGTTTTTTTTTTTGTCTTGTTGTTGTTGTTGTTATTTAGATGCCAGTTTGTGTTCTAATGAGAGAGAAATAAAGAGTGTGAATTTGGATGGGTGGGAAAGTGGAGAGAACCTGAGAGGAGATGGAGGGGGGAAGCCACAATCAGAATATATTGTATGAAAGAAAATCTATTTCCAATTTAAGAAGTAGAAGAAAGATGAACTTCAAGGTAAGAACAACCGAGAAAAATTGTCTTTGCTGTTTGCTTATTGTATTGATTAAGCTGCAGCATAAATACTATTTGGCCCCCAAACCTAGACCTGTGCCATGATGCTGTTCACAGTCTCTGCAGTGGTCCCCTGAGGCCAATAACATGTATCCATGTTTTTCCACCGGGAAGCTGAAACCCAGCAAGTATAGGAAGCAAGCCTGAAGTTCTAGCCTTAGCTCATTAAACACCAGAGCCAGAATTGTAAAGTCAATATTCCCGGGCCCCAGACTAGTTCTGCATTGACTAAGTAAAGCCTGGCACTGAGGTCTATAAAATAGTCAAAAAACATAGATCACTTGTTAAGTATAAAATTTGTGTGTTTGGTACGTGAGTAGGGAAGTTATATGAGAGAATACCCAGGCAGATCTTGGGGAAACTACAGTAAGGGTTTACATATTTGTGTGCTGCCTCAACTGACTCTCAAGGTCCTTCTGGTCCTCTGATTCTTGGATTTTGCTAAAAGCTCTAGTCTAATATAATGACCGGCAAACAGCCTGATGGCCTTATCCTTACTTATCTTTATCTTGTAATTTCATTTTTCCCTTCCAAATGTATGAGTGTGTGTGCACACACTCCTGACTGATGAGCTATAATTCTGGCTGTATAGATTTTACTTACACTTTTATACATGCGCTAACTCCCAGTGACACCCGGGGGAGCCATCTTTAGACCGTCTTGATTAGCAGATGTTGCCCTTGCTATGTAATAACAATCTAATCACCGCTTCCCCTGGCCAAGAAATGAGAACAGCATCCTCGTTTGGAAAGCAGCTCTAACACATGAAGTGGATTAAGAAGGGCTGTCTCCCCAGAGTCCCTGTAAGAATTCTTCATATCGTAGTTTGTTTTTCTTAACGATAAAAACTGCACAGTGGTGTTTGGAGTTCATTCTAACAAGCGCCTGGCTTGCATGATAAGATTTTACTTGGGCTGCCTCAACTTTTTTACATGTAAATTATGTTGTAAGAAATCTTGGGCATGGGATGATGTGTGTCGCCCGTGTTTATTTTCCTCTACTTGAGAATATTTCATTTATTTTTTTTAAATGGCAAACTATGATGGGTGGGTACTTAACATGCAAAATAATGATATGTTCCCAAGAACCCTGGGAAATGTAGGAAGGTGGCTCACATCTGAGCACCTCTTCTCTGGAACAGAGAGTTGGACTCAATGATGCGTTTAAGAAAAACTCCAAGTGCATATTAGTTCTTAGTTAAACTGGTGTAGAAGTGGCATGTATTCATCCTGGGACTTGGCGCTTTCCTGGAGCCTTCTGAGACATACCAAATCACTTGGACAACATTTCATCTTATAAAAGTGATGTCAAACTGTCTTTCAAAGTGACAGTTTCCTTTTCTCTTAACTCCCACCAGCAAGAATGGGAGCTGTTTGCTTCTTATCCCTTGCCAGAATTTGGTGTTGCCAGTGTTCTGCTCTTTAGCCATCCTAGTAGATGCTCAGTGGAATCCCATTGTTGACAATCTACAACTCTCTTTTATAGATGGTACCGAACACCCAGTAATATGCTTATATACTCCTTGTATACATGAAGTTTCCAAAATTTGGCTCGCTTTTAAAATAAATGATTTTCCTGCTGTTAAAAAAAAAAGAGGTTATCCAAGAAAAAGCTCAGATTACAGTGTCTGTCACCCTGGTTTTTCAAGACTGGGTTTCTCTGTGGCTTTGGAGCCTGTCCTGGAACTAGCTCTTATAGACCAGGCTGGCCGCAAACTCACAGAGGTCCACCTGCCTCTGCCTCCCGAGTGCTGGGATTAAAGGTGTGCACCACCACCACCCAGTTCTTTCTCCTTTTGAGACAGGGTCTCATATAGTTCAGCCTTACCTGGAACTCACTATGTAGCAGAGGATAACCATGAGCTTTTGATTCCCTTGCCTCTGCCTCCTGAGTGCTGGGAAGGGAAATGGTGGGAGCAGGAGACAGTGAGGCAGAGAGGGTGTTGATCTCTACTAGAGACGGCCGCTTTCGCTGTATCATGGAAAATGAGGAGCTTGGTAATGATGCAGATGCACTCAGTGCCCTTCCATTCCTCTAATTATCATAGTAACGGCATCCAAATACATCATAGGCCTTGTGAGACAATGTTACTGTTTTTACTTTATAGAAGTAAACACTGAAAGCCTTTTAAGGATGTCTAGGTAGCTACAATTTAGGATACTATGATTCCTCCCTGTGGGTTTAAGTTTCCTTCTGATTTGATTCCCCATTAGCCTGAGGTCACAGTATACCTCACAGAGCAGCATAGCTGGGGACTAATTCTTCGTTTTATCTGAAATATCTTGATTTCTTCCTTCTTTGTGTTTTGTTTTTGTTTTGTTTTGTTTTTCAAGACAAGGTTTCTCTGTAGCTTTGGAGCCTGTCCTGCAACTAGCTCTTGTAGACCAGGCTGGCCTCAAACTCACAGAGATCCTCCTGCCTCTGCCTTCTGAGTGCTGGAATTAAAGACTTGCGCCACCACTGCCCAGCTGAGATCTTCATTCCTGAAGGAGATTTTCATTGGATTTAGGACTCTTGGTTGACAGAAATGTTTTCTCAGCACTTAAAAGATGCCATACAACTGTCTCCTGGATTACCCATAACTTACTTTTCTAGTTAAAAACTTGTAGTCCTTAAAACTGTACGTGTGCACGTATATGCATATTCTGAGCTTTTATGGCACTTGATAAACTTCTTTAATCAGTAAATTTGTTTCACTAAATTTTAAGGATTTTCAACAGTTTTTTTCAAATCTGTTTTTCCACTTAACTCACTACTTCCACTTTGGTAGTACATTAGACCTCTAATGCTGGCCACATGTCCCTAGATCTGAATCTCCATTCATTTTTCAAATATTTGTTTTTCTTCTACAGGTTGGATAATTACTGTTTATAAGTTTACTAATTCACTATTTTTTTTAAAAGACAGTGTCTCACTTTGTAGCCCAGGTTGGCCTTGAACTCATACAAGATCCAACTTCCTGAGCCTCCCAAGTCCTAGAGTTATGAGTGTGTACCATCATGCCCCATTGGTTAATTAAGTGTTCTTGCCTATGTCATCTCTCCATTTTGCTGTTAAATACATATGGCAGAAATTGTTTGGGATTTTGTGGGTTTCTTTTTTAATGCTTAGATAAGTTTTATAGTTTTAGAATTTTCATTTTTTATAATTTTTCTCTTATTATTATTTGAGAAGGGGAAGAGGGAAGGTGCATAGCACATCACACATGCAGAGGTCAAAGGACAACTTTCAGGAGTCATTTCTCTTCTTTACAGGGGAATTCAGGAATTGAACTCAGGCCATCAGGCTGCGTGCCAAATACTTTAACCCAGTGAGCCATCAGGCTAGCCTTAGAACTTCCGATCATAAGAGTTTTCTGTTTCTTTGGTGAAATTTTTTATTTTTTAATTGGTTACCAGCGTATTTTCCTTTGTGTCTTTGAGCCATATATAAGGAAGCTACTTTGGCATCGGATTGTTCTGACAGCAGGGGGTGGAGTCCCTGATGGTCTCTTCAGGGGGTCACATTTGTACAAGCGTCTCCTAGCAGCACTGTGGTCTGTGCTCTCTCAGAACGGGGCGCTCCCCTTGATTAGATGTACAGGGGAAATGGGGGTGTGGTAGGTGGTAGCCCAGGACTTCATCTCCTCCTGTCTGTGGTCCTTCATTTGTACACTAAAACTATATTGTTCTCCAGAGGCAATTAACCTACTTCATAGGACCCAGAAGATTGGTTTCATGTATTAGGTGGTAGATGCTGTTGTTTGGAAGATATGTGGTCATTTGATTTTAATATTTTTCTTTTTAACCTCAGATTGCATCAAAAATGTATCAAAAATACTCCATCTCTACTCTTCTCTGGGGTTTTTTGAATACATTATGTTACACAGTATCAGTAACTCTAAATAACCTTATTTTCAACCCAACATTACATCTAAGATGCGCTTTTGTTTGTCTCCTAGGAAAAAATGCTGCAAAGGATATAAATTTGTTCTTGGACAGTGTATTCCAGAAGGTATGTAATTTAATAGATGATTTCACCCTCCCTTTTCATGACTAACGATTAGAGGCTACAGTGTTTGGGTGCACATGGAATGTGTGTTAGCTGTACATACATTGTGTGTCTAGTTATGGAAGTCATCATAATTCCCTTTTTTAATGATCGGACTCTATGGGGTGTGCTCTGTGAGAATCACCAGCATGCTCAGATTTTAGGTCCGTGCTTAGCAAACTGGCATCGCATGCACTGGTTGTAACACGATCCACTTCATGAACTCTTTACCTGCTCTCCAGCAGGAAACTTCAAGCTCCTTTAGAGGACTTTTAGCAATACTAACCAAATACACAGTCCTTCCTTAAAATTAGAAAGGTTTCAGGCTTGGCCTGATGTTCCTCTAGGCATATGATTCAGAGTAAAGAGACAGCAGGTAGATTACACTAGACAAGATGAACAGATTTTAATTATATTTTAATGTGCTACTTAATAGGATCTTGGGTAAATTACATTTTAAGCCTTTCTCTTTTGTTCATTATACCAAGTTAAATGAATGTTTAAAAAATATTGCTAGATATAATTATACATGTGGCATTTAAGCTCACTATAAAAACACTGTGTGATGAGTATGTATTTTTGTCACCAGTATTTTATAAGAGAGAAGACAGAAACTTAAAGACCCCAAGTTAAAGCTGGGGATAGTGGTTCACGCTTGTAATCCCAGCCCCAGAAAGGCTGGGACGGAAATTCACCCCAAACTACAGCCAATCTGGGCTACATAGCAAGACAACAAAATCCCTCTACATTCATTAGTCCAATAAAAAAAATCCCTAGGATTGCCCTGAGAATCAAGTTGAGTATCAAGCATCAAGTGGAGAATCAAGCACCATGCTGAGCAGGTGGGGAATATGGCTGCTCAATTAAGAAGGAAGAACATGTGAATCAAAGAGAAGAGCCTTGTGGGTATTGATGAGACAAACTAGACCTTGTTGAGGGTCGAGAAAGACTTGCCATTGACAATGTCACTTGAAAGCTATATAGAACAGTGGTTCTCAACCTTCCTAATGATATGGCCCTTGAAGATGGCTTCTCATGTTGTAGAGACCCCCAGCCATAAAATTATTTTTGTTGCTACTTCATAACTGAAATTTTGCTACTGTTATGAATCATAATGTAAATATCTGATATGTCCAAAGGTCTTAGGCAATCCCTGTGGAAGGGCTGTTCCACCCCCAAAGGTTGAGAACCACTGCTCTCAACTCTCAATCCTACAGCACTGAGGGCAAATATGGAGTAGCTGGCTGGATTTCATTGGAGGTGAAAACTTGTGTGGAGATAAGAAGTGTACTATTACACAGAACAATGAAAAAGAGTTTAGGCTTTCAAATTCTTTGAACTCATAAATGACTGAGAAGTTTGGAAAAGTCTCAACAGCTATAATGTCAGATCTCAAACTCAAGACCAAGCCATGGTTTAAAGGTGACGAATGCAGGCTGAGCACTTCTCGTCCGAAATGCTCAGTGCCAGAAATACTTCATGTGTCAGAGTTTTTGGATAGGGAAATATTTACACAGACCTTACTGTTTGAACATCCCTAATCTGGACATCTGAAAGGCTCCAAAATCCAAAAACATCACGGAACTCAGAATGTTTGAAGTTTTAAGATTAGAGATTCGTTACGTTATGTAGAAAGCCTGGCTTAGTTGAGCAAGGACGGAGCCACACGATGCTCACCTTTGCAAGGGTGGCTGGCAGCATTATATCCAGTGGATTTAAATGTGAAGAATCTTGGTTAAGATGCTGTTTACACAAGAGTGTCTGAGTCTGGATTAGAATAATGCCAAGAGAAACAGAACCGAGACGAGAGAAAGTAGATACAATTTAAAGATAGAAGCTGCATGACCGGAAGTGGGTTGGCTCTAGAAAACAAACATCAAAGGGAGAGGACTGAATAAATTCATTTACCTTTGCTCCCTTCAGAAGCCTACAAAGTGGAAAAGACATAAATCCACAAGATCCAAAGGAAAGAAAGAGGAGATATCATCAACAAAATGTTGGAAGCTAGAGATCAGCCCTGGGGGTGGGAAGAATCTTAGCAGAATAAAGAGAATGAAGTCATAGCCACCACCAGGAAAAGCCAGGGACAACTGACCTCATAGTAAAACAGACAGGCAGGAGCGCTAGATATTAATAAAGGTGAAAGTGGTAGCAAAAGTAGAAGGGGCTGGGAAATGGCTCAGTAAAGTTCTTGTGGTACAAGCATGAGAACCTGGGTTCAGATTCCCAATGCCTACATTAAAATGCCAGGTGGCATAATGTCTGTGACCCCAATGTTTACAAGGACAGAGGTAAGTGGGGTCTGGGGACTCACTGGCCAGCAAGCCTGCCAGATTTGGGAGCCTCCAAGTTCAGCAATAGACCCTCTCTTAATAAACAAGGTGGAGTGTGACCAAGAAAGACACCCAATAGTGACCACGGACCTCCACACACATGTGTATGCCAACCAACAAAAACCAACAAAACCAACAAGAAGCAAAACCAGAAAGAAAAGAACTGGCGAAAAGCCAAAGAGATTGCCCTCCTAAATCTTGTTCTGTCTCAGACAGAATACTGACCCTTGCCGTGACACAAAGCTGGAAGATGACACTAAGGTAATTTCCCAAGAACTAGACCAAAAATAGCAAAGGAATGAAACCCAGGAAGGAACCTGAAAACTGTTAGACATCCACCCATGTACCTCATGATGCCGCCCAGAACAATCAACAATGATGGTGGGAAGCATCAAAGACGCAGTCCAGAAACTTCTCCAGACCTGGAGGAATCCATTTGCATTGGGCTGTGTAAGCAAGCCTGTAGGGCATCTTCTTTTATTATTTTATTTTATTCTAGTTTTTTGAGACAGGTTTTCTCTGTGTAGCTTTGGAACCTGTCCTGACACTCGCTCTGTAGACCAGGCTGGCCTCGAACTCACAGAGATTTGCCTGCCCCTGCCCCCTGTGTGCTGGGATTAAAGGCGTGCACCACCCTTTAAGGAAATGCCCGGCTGCATTTCCTTAATTAGTTATTGACGTGTTTCTCAGGGATGCTTACCACCCTGGGCTGGTGGTCCTGGTTTCTATAAAAGGCAGGCTGAGTCAGCCATATGGAACAAGCCAGTAAGCAACACACCTTCATGGCCTCTGCATCAGTTTCTGCCTCCAAATTCCTGCCCTGTTTGAGTTCTGGTCTTGACATCCTTTGATGATGAACTGTGATGTGGAAGGATAAGCCAAATAAACCCTTCCTTCCCCAAGTTGCTTTTGGTCATGGTATTTCATCACAGCAATAGAAACCATGACTAGAACAGTACCTCTGGATGGACCCCAGACCTCAGAGGCACTAGATGTACTAGACAGTCAGAATTGTTGTTCTGAACTCAGAGAACACAACCCATAGATCTGGAACCCAAACATTGGGGTGTGTCTGGTGCTAGCATATCTCAAATAGAGTATAACGAGGTTGATTCTGCAAGTGGCAGGAAAATGATACAGCAGCCTTTCTTACCGCTGTTGAGACACTATGTTAATGTGTGGAGGCACAGATGAGACTCCCAGGAAAAGAAGTCCAGACAGCAAACAGGCATGCACAGCCCTCCTTCCTCTTGCAACTCCCTATCTTTGTGTTTCTATGTCCATCTTCATCATGTTCCTCCCCCTTCCCCAGCACCTCTTCCTGACAGCACCTAGTAGGCCAGTGACTACCAAAATAAAAATGGTCGAAGACCCAAGTCGTAAAGCAGTCCACGGAAAAGGAAGAGGCACAGATTTGAACTCATTTGCAACTCCCAAACATACACCAGGGTTATCTTCATTTGGGGGAGGCAAAAAGTGGGCGTTCCCAAAAAGATACATAGTCAGAGTTCATGTCTAAGCTCAGTAGAGAACAGCTTTCATATTGTCAATTTGTTGTAAACACCGAAATCCTATTCAACTAAAATTCCAAAGAAATCACTGACTCAATGGAAAAATTTAGAAGGGCGTTCAAGGCGTGCGAGGAGGTGATGAAGACTCTTGCATGATTGGAAATGAGCAGAGAGTGCTGAAAATAAAGACATGATGTGAGCAGGCCATTGTGAGATGCAGAAGTGAATAATATGAGAAACACAGCCCACCAGATGTGCCGGAAGTGATACCCCAGGGAAGCGGGGACAGAAGGGGACACTGGGCCGATGGCTTCTCAAAGCGGCCTCGCCATGGTTGATCCAAGTTCTTTAGGCAGGCACTCTGCTTTCTTCTTCTCTCTGGTTGCTGCCCAGTTGTGGTGACCACTGGGAGGAAAGGGTTGCTCACCAGCCATACTGAGATCCTGCTCTCCAGCCCAAAGAACCTAGAATTTCATTCAGAAAAATCCTATATAACCAAAAACCACTTGCAAGGCTGATCAGAACCGGTGCAGGCAGAACAGACCTGGACTCACGTTTGTAGGAAGGAGGGCTTAGTAAGGGCAATTTTAGGTCATCCTGAGACTGACATGATCCTTGTCATGCTAACCCAGGCTGCACTGGGAGCTGACACAGCCTGCACTAGGAGCTGACAGCCCACCTGTTTGACTTCATATATACCAGAGCAGAGCAGAACCAGGCGCTCTCTGTGTCCAAGGAGACTGCATCTGTCGGCACCCAAGGAGAGCGGCTGTGATTAATGAGATGTTGAGTCTGGTCTGGAAGCAAATGCTGAGCCAGAGCTTCAGACTTTGAGCCAAAGGCCCTTCAAGAGGTGCATTAAACACCAGTTCATCAGAGCCCAGGGGAGCATATGCCCTAATTCTTTGGGTAATAACAACTCTGCTCTCGTTTACACAAGCTTCAAACTGATAAGACATTGGTAGCCATTCAAATGTGCGTAAGTCCTCTTCCACGGGACTGACCTTCCTGTTAGTACACCTGTGACACTTGCTCTTGCAAGCACTGGCTCTGAGAAGTCCCCACAACCCCAAAGTGTCCCTGCTCCTTCTCAGAGCCTGCCTGACCCCAAGGTCTTCCTCTCATAGTGTGACAGTCAACTCTCACCCGCTCTGGCCTGTCCTCACATTCTGCTGGAAGGAATACACTCTCTGTGTCATTTGGAGGGAAAGACAGCACAGATCCCAGGGATGCCGTGCAGCCTGGCTGCCTAAACATCTTTGTGTTCTGGATGATGAGGAGACCTAGGGAAGAAAATCCAAGTGATATTTCTTTTAACCACGGAGATCCTTGCATTAAGTCATTCGCTGTGGTACTCTCGGAAACTTTGAAAGAGTTGACAGCTCTTGAAAGGTAGCCAGCCACACTTCACATTTAACCCTTAGCAAAGAGCAGCCTCCCAAGTCTGTTCCAGGCTAGGGCTGGCACACCCAGCTCCTGTTGAGGATGATGTGAGAGCACTCTTCTCTTTCAGACTATGACATCTGTGCCCAGGCTCCCTGTGAACAGCAGTGCACGGATAACTTCGGCCGAGTGCTCTGCACGTGTTACCCGGGATACCGATACGACCGCGAGAGACACCAAAAGCGGGAGAAGCCGTACTGCCTGGGTGCGTAGGAAAATGCATTTCTAGCTCCTGGGGACATGCTGTGTTCAGATACCTCTGCCCTTTGTTGGATTTGCTGCAGCAGCAGGGCCAGGTCGGAGGAGCTGCTGCAAGCTCTGATTCCTCCCCTGAAGTCTTTGGACTCGTGGGATGGAGTAGTGTTTGATTTGAGCCTGGGAACCTTAGCTTTCATCATGTTCAGCAAAACAAATAAGGTAAAGAGATGGCTTTCAGGAGCTGTAATTAGTCTGAGCCTAACTGAGAGGAGAAATACGAGCTAGGGAAAAGGGAGAGTGTCCTATGTAAGCTAGCATGATGTCTTAACAGCACAGAGGGTCAGGAGCCAGGTGTGGTGACCCACACCTTTAATTCTAACATTCAGGAGGCAGAGGCAGGAAGATCTTTCTGAGTTCAAGGCCAGCCTGGTCTACATATTTAGTTCCAGGACAGCTAGGTTTACATAGAGAGCTCCTGTCTCAAGAAAAGAAAAATCAGGCCTGCAGGCATACATGCAGACAGAATACTGAGACTACTGTACACAAATCTTCAAAAAAAAAAAAGAAAGAAAGAAAAGAAAAATCAGAAATGCAAAAACACGGAACAAAATGAGGCTTGGCAGCCCGAGAGTACAAGGAGGATGACAGAATTATTGTCATGTCGAGCCGGGGGGTGGGGGGTGGGGGGTGGGAAACAGTTTGAAAAAGCTGAGACCAACTGCCTGTACTACAATTAAGCAAACAGCCCACACATCCTCAGTGGCCACCAGTCTGTTTCTTTGTTTCTGTTGGCCATGGGTTTCCTACAGTGCCATTCTAAGAAGACTCACTGTCTCCAGAGATTGTCTATTTCAAAGTGTGATCATTTGGTGACTAACCTGGGGGTCCTGACCTCATCTCCAGGGCGAATGAGACATAGCTCTGAGCAGTAGACCCAGGAATGTAACGTTTCACAAACGTCACTAAGTAATTGACAGGTTTTCAAGAATTGGAAGATGAACTGAGATGGTCATAGACTCAAGTGGGAATTAAAGCTGTCTTGATAAACAGTCATTCCCCTCTGCCCACCAGGGCTCCGGGGAGAAACTTTGGGGCAAAGTTCTAGCCATAGGCCTTCTACAGCCTCCCAACAGTATCTGGAAACAGTACCACACACTAGCAAAGTAAACAGAGCAGGAGCCCATGACATCACCTACACAGAGCAGGGGATGTTACAGAAGGCTCAGCGCCACACATGGAGGCTAAAATTTCAGTGTCCTATAGCCGCTTCAACCTTCTGTTTTCTTTTGGTGACCAGAGGAGTTTGGGTTCAATGAAGGATGCCCCTAAAGCACAACAGCTTCATACTTAGCATTAGGACAGGGACGCCTCTAAGTAGGCTTCAGTTGGGACCCTCAGCCTCTGGATGACAGTGTGCGCTGCCAGGGGAACACCCACATCGCCATCCTCTCCCTGGCACTGTCAGAGATAGACCTTTGGCAGCTTGCCCAGGGAGCACTTGGAAAGCTGCCGATCTCCTGGATCCCGGAGCTGGGCTCTGCCTGCCACATGTGTAGAATCTGAGGTGGTGTCCTTTTTCCTATCCGCTACTCCAGATGTCTTCGTTCCGTGAACAGGAAATGGAATATAGCCTTCCCCTTTTTCCCGTGGCGAGAGACAGTTTTGTTTCCACTCTGTGCCACAGAGACTGAGACAGCGCTGTCCACAGTCCATGCTGACTCGCTTGTGGTCCCTCGTTTGATAATCTCACGGCTCATTTCCACAGCTCACCCGGGGGTCAGCGTGGGTCAGGATGGAACAGGGACCGCCTGGGGAAACCTATCTCCATGAGGCCCATCCTACTATTTACTTTTGTTAGAAGTAGCGCTTTCCAGTTACTGCCGTGTCTCTTAACTGGGAAGAGACCTTTCCGAAGTGACCTTTGGGTCACCATCGTGCTGTTTGAAACCTCCCATTATAAAGGGGGATGAAACCTCAGCACACCAAGCTACCTGCAGAAGTCAGCTGTGTTGCTGGTCACCCTGTTTTCTCTTCCATGGAGCCCTGGGGAGTGCTTAGGACTGGCCTCATTGTCATGCCCTACACCGGTAAGTGAGCCTCTGAGGCACCAACCCCCATGACAGACACCACCTCTCTAGGTCTCTAATGGCAGACACATGGCCCAAAGTTAAGGTTTCGCGTACAGCCTGTGTTCCTGGCACTTCACTTTATTCCACACTTCTCTGGTTCAGGTCTAGAAGTTTCTCTCACTTAGGTCACCAGAGGGGGCAGCCGTGTTGCTATGTTGCTGTGTTGACATAGTTCTATGTATTTGATTCAAACCAGATATTGACGAATGTGCCAGCAGCAACACCACTCTGTGTGCGCACATCTGTATCAACACCATGGGCAGCTACCACTGTGAGTGCCGGGAGGGCTACGTCCTTGAGGACGATGGGAGGACCTGCACCAGGGGAGACAAATACCCCAACGACACTGGTGAGCAAGAGAAGCATGATATCCTTGATTGTGTGTGCATTTCTATTAGATCTTATATAGAGTGTCAGTTTAAGAATTACATAGACATAGCAATGAAATTATCTTATATAATTTTATATTCTATAAATGCAGCTTATATGTATAATGTATATTGCATATTTATATGTAAAATATTATACCATGCTATATCTTATGGTATGTATGCATGATATATAATAGTACATACATATTATATAAAATGCGATTAGGTATAATCTACAGTCCATATTATATAATTATACTATATATAGGACATGTTACTTTTAGTGTTGTATATATATTATTTATCCCATTTTATATATTTTTATGTAGTATAGATTATACATGACATGGAAATTATAGGCACCTGGGAGCCCAACCACTCCTCTGGTGACTCTGTGCAGGATGGGACACTTACACGTGGCACCTAGGTGAGAACCAAAGATGAAAGTCATCCGAAGGCGAGCTGGCAGGAGCAGGGTCTGTAGTGAGTGTGGCATCCTGAGCGCTGCTGGAGGAAGGGGGCATGTCTGCAGGGAAACCAGTAGCACTTGGCTGTGTGTTTCCAGGAACCTAGAACAAACAAGGAGGAGGCCAGACATAGTATTTTCTCAAAGAAAGTTTGTTGAAATGTGTGTTTGAATAATTGCCACTCACGGTCGCAGTCTGTTTCAACACAACCCGAAATGCAGTCCGTGTTGTGTGCCCATCTGTGAACTCGCTGCTTGGTTCAGGATCAGATAAAGACAGAAATTGGAGTGCGAGCGAATTTTTGCACCAGTTTGACAGAGGACATTTATTTAAATTCCAAATTTCATGCTTGCATTTCACATATAATCTTTTAAGCAACTCATTTTGTATGAGCCCACAGTCAGTTACCCAATTCCTACCATCTGGAGCTTCAGCGTGGAGCTGGGAGGCTGCCGGACATGAACACGGCAGCCAGATTCAGCCAAGATGACTGGTCACCAGAGCATGGGATCAGCCTGCGTGCTAGGGTAGTTCCTCTGAAGGAAAAAAGAATGAGGTAAAAGAGGAAGAAGGGGAAAGAGAAGAAAGAAAAGAGCTCCCATATTGGTGGGCAAATGCTTATAACATTCACGTGCAAAGGACCTCTGATCTCTCCGCCAAGTGCCAAGCTAGTCAATAAAATTTAGAATTTTAACCTGTGGGGACTAATGTCAGTCACCTTCCAGCTGGAATGAACTTAGAGGCAGAATAGTCTTCCCTACCAGTGTTGGCCATACAAGTTCCCTAGAGAGAAATCCTTAGCCGTTGAGAGGCCCAGACGCCGAGTTTGTACCATCAGGAGCATGCACTTTGCATGTGCTCCAGCAATCACGTGAACTCACGGTTAAGAGAGGGTAGGGGGCTGAGCCATGACTGGGAAGGGAGGAGGATCCTAGGGCAAATCACGTGTATCAAGATGTGCCGGGAGTTGAGAAAACCAGAAACATCTGGGCACTCACGTGATGGAGCCTAAGCTTCAAAAGGGGCTGGGAGGCAGCAGACAGCTGGCCACCAGCTGCCCCGCGAGGAACAACTACAAAGGCAGATTCTGAAGGGCAGCTAGGTTGAGTCATGGAGAAACCTCCATGTGCAAAAAGTCAATGCAAAATAGCGACTTGGAGTCAGCTCGGGACAGGGCATTTACAGACCCCGTGTATGAACTAGAGGGGGCTAAGCATGGGACACCTTTGAGACTCTGAAGCATACGGAGCTCACCCAACCAGAGGGCACTGCAGATCAAAGGGCAGCAATCTTTGAGGGGACAAAGTTTAATTAGGAAAATAATTTACAGACCATTTTTTAATTCAAAATTAAAATCATTGCTGTCTGCCCCCATGGGCAGGGAGATATGGCATATCTCTTTCTTGAAATGAAGGCGCTCATTGACAGCGGGTGCCACCTTTTAGCCATCAATTCATTCACATGTGGGACTGTGGGGGAATGTCACAAGGAAGCTGCTTTCTAAGTTGTCACTGTAGACTTGGATTCCCAGCTGCCTGTACACAGTTGGCTGTGAGTTGCCTGAGTTGATAAAGAGAACATTTTTTTTTTTTTAACGTGAGCAGGAGGGAGCCTGGAGAAGCCCTAAATAGAGCAAAACCATCAGGACAGCAGATGTGTTACTGAGTGCCAGGGCAGAAATTCATGCTGAGAAGGAGGGTATTCAGATACCCATAACACGAGCTGACCAGTCCCACAAGAATGACCTTCAGGGACAGAGACACTAACAACAAGGAGAGAGACAAATTGGAAGTCCTAGAGGCTTATGTAAGATTTGATGCACTGAGTTCATTTGTCCCCGGTCTTCAGAAATCTTCACCCACCCCGAAAGTAATTCCTGGCTTCTCCACACACCTTTCTCTTTTGTCCTCAGGACAGGAGATCGCCTGTGATCTCTCAGCTCAGTAATAGAATCTACCTCCACTAGAAGCACTCACCTGTGCCTACCTTCAGCAAGGTGGGCTTAGCAAAGGCGAGGGAAGGGAAGGCTGAGAAACTTCATCACATATTTTGCTTTTTTCTTTTCCTTTTTCTTTTCTTCAGCTCTTTGAGAATTTTATACAGTTTCAAATACTTTGAAACTTGGCCAGGTGTGGTTTTTGATCACCATCTGTAGCAAACAGAAACTTCTCTGAGGAGAGCTGAGAGATGCCCTAGTCTATGGGCCTAAAAGAAAGGCATTAGGGGTCTGTTTAATACTACGTCCGTGTAGCAGAGTATTGGAAGCACATTCTCTCCTAGGGCCTATGCTGTGGGTTTTTGGTCTGATAATAGTACTATAGGTTTCATCTTGTGATGCAAGCCTTAAGTCCATTCGGAAGGTGGCTGTGTCACTCTCTGGCTCACGCTTAGTTAAGCCCAGGTTCACCTGTCTAGGGATATAGCATTGCCCACAGTGGACTGGGCCGTCCTCCATCAATTAATAATCAATACTATCCCACACAAACATGCCAACAAGCCAATCTGAACTGGGCAATTCATCAGTCAAGACTTTTGTCTCAGATGAGTCTAGGCTGTGTCAAGTTGGCAAAGCTAACTGGGACCCTTGAATTTCACATAATTATTTATACAACCTTATAAACATCTAACTGGAGAGGTGGCTCAGTGGGTAAAGTGTGTGTTGTACAAGCATGAGGACTCCCGTTCAGATGCTCAGCACCACATAAAAGCAAGATGCAGCATCCCACGTCTCTAACCTCAGAGCTAGGGGGCTTGGAGACAAGCAGATCCTGGGGACATGTCAACCAAGCAGTCTAAGCAAAATCACAAGATCAAATTTGAAGTTCATGAGAGACCTTGTCACAAAAAATAAGGTTTAGGGCCTGGAGAGGTAATTCAGCAGTTATGGTCTGGTTTTAGGGCTCAGCATCCACATCAGGCCTCTTAGAACTATGTGTAACTCCAGTTCTAGGTGATCTAGTGCCATCTTCGGCCTCCTCGGGCACCTGCATGTACATGGTGCACATACATATGCACCATCACACACATAAATGTCTGGATGTTTTAAGTAAATAAGTTGGAAAGCACTAGAAGAAGAGACCAGATGCACACTCACACCTCATACACACATACACGTGAAAAATACCAATTCATAAAAGGGGTACTAATATTTTAGTTTCTGTTTATCGTACGTGTATGGGTGTTTTGCCTGCGTGTATGTCTGTGTACCACATGTATGCAGAGCCCAAGGAGGCCAAGGACAGGGTACTGGATCCCCTGGGACTGGAGTTAGATATGGTTATGAGCGACCATGTAGGTCCTGGGAATTGAACACAGTTCCTCTGAATAGTGGCCAGTGTCCTTAACGAATGAGCCATCTTTAGAAACCCAATTATTATTTTTTTAAGATCTCGTAGGTGATGATGTCCTAAAAATCACAGATTGGAAACTACCTTATGTCACAAATCTGAGCTCTGGAGCTAAACTTGATGGGACATCTGGTCGATTCTCTAGCCGACAGTGGCTGAAGTGCAGAGGGTAGAGACGAAGATTCACTGTGCAGGGCCTGGCGCAGAACAGGAAACAGGGCAGACCTCTTTCATTGTGCCATACTCGGAGATTCCTGGTTCCTCTAACAGTGGCCAAATGGGAAATGCCCTTGTCTTTTGCTGGAGCAAACCATCGGGTGATTTTATCATTAAGCCTTACTGAGACACAAAGTGTAAAACAATTGAATCGCGTTGTAAGTTTTCTCCCATTTCCCCCTGCCTCTTCTTCCACCACCCTCCACACACGGCAATTTCACCTGTTTTGAAAGAAATAAGACACGCTAATAAAATGCCACCATCAGCTCTTTCACACCACCCAAAAGTGTGAGCCTTATCATTTCAAAATAGTCACTCCTAATTTTCAATTTACAGTCTCCACTGCACTAAACACCTGTCCGCAGAGGGTGTTGGTCTGGTTTTATATTTGACAAAGGAGCATCATTACACTGGTGATCAGGGAAATCTGGGGTAGAAATTGAGAGGAATCATTCATACAGATCTGAGAAAGGACAAGGTCTTTGTGCACCCAGACGTTCCCTGTCCTAATTCAATTGCTTGACCTCTGAGCCACCACTGCCTCGGGTATTTTTCTCCAGTGCCTCTCGTGACTCTGGGGACAGAGAGAAGAAAAGGGGAAGGAAAGGGCCCTGAAGTCATTTGTCTGACAACCATGATGCCACAGGAAGTTCCTCACCTAGGAAATTAGAGCAGGTGACCCAAGCTGGGTTAGTGCTCACTGACTGTGTGCTTTGAGACTGGTCTCTGGCCCCGTTTTACTTAGTCTCTGGGGGCACTGTTGATCTCCAGCTCCAGGGTCCCTTTGCCCTTGGAAAACGTTTCAAAATTTGCTGGGATACAATATAACAATGCAAGTGTTCCCTGCGTTTTTATCTCCTTGTCCTCTATCCCTGCAAGAACTCCAACTTGAAAACACGCCCAGCTTTAACACCTTCCGTGTAGGGGAGGTTCCTTTCAGTATCTCAAGGTTGAGTGGTTTCACATCCGAACAAGCAGCTCAGTTGTAAGCCATGCTCATGGCAAAACGAGCCTTCTGGATATGAGGCCGCTAAGTATTTCCAGCTGCTTTGGATAAATTGGGCAGCCCAGTATTTCACCGTCATATATATATATATATATATATATATATATATATATATATATATATATATATATATATATATATATATATATATAATTATCTTTATTATATATATAAGATATATAAAAAAGATATATATTATATATATCTTTATTATATATATAAGATATATATAAGATATATTATATATATATATCTTTATTATATGTATAAGATATATATAAAAGATATATATTATATATATATATCTTTATTATATATATAATAAAGATAATGATTATTGAGTACAAACACACGAACTAAAAGTCACCTCTCCCTGTCTGGTATGTTTTGAGCTTGGGGGAGTTTTTTAGGGTGAGATATTTCTTCAGCTTTTCATTCTCCAACAGTTACAATGTTAAGAGTCAGACAAACTTAAAATAGAAGTCCAGGGTCAGTGAGCTGCTTGTCATACAAACCTGACCGCTTGAGTTTGATCCCAGAACCTGTTTAAAGGTAAAAGGAGAGAACCAACTCCACAAAAGCTATCTGCAAGTCTCCATGAAGTCAAATATGTGTCTCCACATGCATGCATGCCTTGACTCATACATGTAACATAGTGTAATAAACTTTAAAACTAAAATGATGACGATGATGATGATGATATGGAAGTCTAGCAGCCTAGAAGGGATGTGTCCCCAGGACAGCCTCTGACAATTTGAAAGACAATTTGAAAGAATGTACCCTGGCTGAGTGATACAAGCCATCTGACAAATTAATGTTCAGTCATTTTGATTTTTATCTTTGAAAGCCCAGAGCCGGAGCCAGTGGAGACACAAGGGAGTCTGCGTACCGCAACGGGCAGACAACGAAGGAAATGTTGGCTCCATCGTGATTAGCTTTCTGGCCTTTATTTTTCAACTTGTGTTTATTTTCTGATAAAGTTACCGTGACCCCAAGTGTCACTCAATACAGTTCAAAGACTCAGAAATGGCCAGGTGTTTCAAATAACTTTCAAACCCTGATAATAATAGATTAGGGATTTCTTAATGTGGGTAATGTTAACACATACTGACACTGCCACCCCGAGATGGGTGGGTGTGTAGTTTTCAAAGTTCTGCTTCCCCCCCTCCACTCCGTGGAGGGGTTGTGGTGTGCTGGGATTGGATTCAGCACAGTCAAGTCTTTAAACCAAAATCCTTTATTCACTTGGGGCACTTCCCATGTGAAGCACATTCTTGGGTTCTTCTAAGTTTATTTGATATCTGTTATCCTAATTTCTAAGCCATTACATTTCTAGCGTTCAACATGTTTAACCAGACTCTCGTAAAAACTAGAGCTCCATGCCCCCGTGTGGCTTCTCCGTAGTACTGCAGCCTGAAAATCTGGAAAGGCAGCATGGAGCTAGGAGCGAATTTAGGTAGACAGTAAGTTTAGCGGAGAGTCATCCCTGGACCTGCCAGACCACATCTGAGTGTTCTCAGCAGAGATTCCAATAACAGCCTCCCTTTATGCTTACCCCATACCCCAAAGGGCCAATTGGGTCCTACAATTGTGTGACCTGCACACGGTATTCTGCATAATCAAGTTACCAGCCCCTTCTAGGGCTTACTTCATCTGTAAGAGGGCGCTAAAGATGTGTCAGCTCTAACATTCCGTGATCCATATAACATGAGTCCAGAACCAAGTGACGGGGTATGATTACCCTGTCATGCAGACATGCATTTGCACCAACACTTGGAAAATCCAGCTGGGGATGTGCAAATGGGTGTGCAGAGATCCGCTTTTCACTCCTACATGTGAGCCCTCAGCAGGAGGCTTGGTCTTACACCAAGGTCAGATGTCAATGGTGAAGCAGAAGTGTTGTTTTGATCCCCCATTCATAAAACCTCCTTCCCGCACTGAGCAGCTCCCTGGGTGAAGAGGGGTGGGTGGAATGGAGTAATGATCAATGTGAATTATCAACTTGACACCCTGAGAGTCATCTGAGAAGACTCTCAATGAGCAATTATCTGAATTGAATCTATGGGCACATGGGGTGGGCATGCCTTGGTTATGGTGATCGTTAGTTGAAGACCCCACCTAAAAGTGGGGAGCAATCATTCTGGGCTGTATAGAAGGGAGCTGGGTGTAAAATCATGTGCTCGTGTCCCTCTGCTCTTGACTGGCTAGGACTAGCTGCTTCCGTTTCCTGCCACTGCGATTACCCCACAGGCTATGACCTGGAATTGGGAGCTAAATAAGCCCTTTGTTCCCCAAGTTACTTTTGTCGGGGTATTTTATCATCAAAATGAGGACAGGTGGGTGCACTGGCAGTGGACGAGTAGTTCAGAAAGGTGGCTGGCTCTGTGCACATGGCTGAGCTGTGCCCTTCACAGTGACAAGGTGAATCCTGAGCTAGCTCCAGATACACTCACTGTACGGGATGGAGAACCCTACAGAAACAGACAAGGTTCTAGGTCTCATGTGTCTGTAGATATACAATGACAGTGGAACGGTGTCCATTTCTCCTGGCCAAACAATGCAGCCATTGGGAAGAGGCACACGTGTCATTATCTTCCAGGTGTCTTCTGCAGAGTCCTGTTTTCAGACTCAGTGTGCTGGGCCCCAGTCAGCTGGGCCGTGCTCCCCCAGAACAATGCACTGTCCGAGATGGGGACAGGCAGTCCAGGTGTGACTCAGAACAGCTGAGTGTGAGAATTTGTGCGGCACGTGGACTCGGGCCCTGGAGAACAATAAAATCGTGTCAGACTTATAGAACCACCATTCTTGAAAGTACTAATAAATGCACACGTTTCCACAGAGGAGAGCTGCTAATAAAAGGAACATGCATGTGTTTCCATACACATGGAATGTCTAAGCACAGCTGGCCCCAAAAGGTAGCAGGGCCTCTCTGTCCCTTCCCCTTTCGCCTGACCCTGGGTCATTCTGGATCATCTGGAGAACACCTACCCCTTATACAACTTCCATGGTCAGCCTTTCTGTACCCCGTGCCCAGGGACGGCCCTTCTGGTGCCATTGCTCCCAGAATGTGCACTGCTAGTCTCCCAGCTGGAGCTGAGCCGATGTCTCTCCCCAGGGCACGAGGAGAAGGCCGAGAATGAGGTGAAAGCTGGGTCTTGCTGTGCCACATGCAAGGAGTTCTCCCAGATGAAGCAGACGGTGCTGCAGCTGAAGCAGAAGGTACTGGAAGCACAATGGGAGGGGTGTGCATGTGTGTGTGTGTGTGTGAAGGGAGGGTGAAGGGGGTTGGTGAGTACTCATGATGATGAAAATAGATCATTCTGGTTGGCCACTCATTGCAGTTGGTGTAAACCGGATGTGAATTCTGGATGTTTTCCCCACTCCAGAGCTGACCACCTAAATAGCAATGGAACCCAAGGCAAAGACCTGAGGGAGGGGGTTACTATAGCAGGCCTGGTGATAGGTACATGCAAAGTTGTTGCAAGAGCCATACAAATACTGCCGTGACTTCAACGACAGATGGCCCTGGGCAGACCTAGACAACAGTATTTCATCTGTTTTATTAATTGGAAACATTCTCTTAAATGTCCTCTCTCTTCTGTAAACCGATGTCTTCCTGTGGTGCCTTCATTCTCTCATGTAAACGTTAGGGTCCAGAGGAAGATGTGCATTGGGAAAGCAGTCCTCTGAGTGCCTCATGTCACCAGGCGTGAGGACCAATTCCCTTCCTGAAAGAATCTGCCTGATGAGACAGGGCGCAGGGCGCAGGGCGCGGGGCACAGGGCACAGGGCACAGTCCCGGGGTGGTGTTTATTACACCTGAGGTCAGCGCGCTCCGAAACGGTTCTTCAGCTGCCCAAACATAAACTTGCTGCTTTGTTTGTTTAATCACTTCCACTCAAGGCCCTCGGGAGATCAAAGTGGTGTGTATAATCTGTTTAACTCTGGCAGTCGGTTATTCTAAAGGGCAAAAGGGTAACATAAGACACTACCTCTTCCATGGCCAGGAAAGTGGCAGCCGCCCTAATGAGAAGCCCAGCTAGCAGCTAAACCAATTGAAACAGCAGGCCCAGAAGGGAAGCAGTGTTTCCGACCTCAGAAGCATGGGCGGGTGAGGTCATGATCGACTTTAGCAGAGGCTCATATATACTTGCATAATCAGGAGTAAATCATGGACCTAATCATAAATAGCTTGTGCTATCATAGACAGGCAGAAAACCTTGTCTGGGAGCCAGGATAAACAAAGAGAAAGGAGGAACTATTTCCCATACAGCTATCCCCAGGTGACACTTGAATTGATGTTAGCATCTTTAGAGGAAACCCAGGTTTGCAGAAGCATTAAGCCCGCTTTTCATAAGCTAGGAGCATCAGGCTTTGGAGAGGTAGTTAATTATGGTCTCAAAGCACAAAGCTGCCCTTACTTGCCTTCCCTGGAAATAACCTATGACCTTACATAAATTCTCTCCAGCTGGACTGCTTTTAAGGCACTCAATATTGTGAGTTGTTCACAAACTAACAAAAGTTGCTGTATTTGGCCTCTTTCCTCCCCACCCCCACCATGGTTTTTCAAGACAGGGTTTCTCTGTAGCTTTGGAGCTTGTCCTGGAGCTCACTCTGTAGACCAGGCTGGCCTCAAACTCACAGAGATCCACCTGCCTCCTGAGTGCTGGGGTCACAGGCATGTGTCCCCCATACCCAGACGAAGGTGAATTCTCTTTAGAAGGTACCTCCTGGAATGTATGACTTCCTGCCATATGTGGAGCAGTTTTTATGTATAAAATCTTACTTAACTGTCACCGTAGCCTTGCAAGAAACATGCTAATATGTTCCCAGAGATGAAGCGCATGCTCAAGAGGTCAGGCCTGAAATCCAGGCCTTCTCCTGAAGCCTGGTGTAGATAGATCATTTGCTTTTAACATCTGCTTGCCATTGCTGATGCCCTCTGTTCTTTTCATAGAACACAAGGCATTCATTTGCCCGGATAAACATTGTCTAAGAAGTAGGAATATGGAAGGGGGTGCTGGAGAGCAGCCAGCCCCATAGTATGAGGCAGTGCACACACATGTTCAACTACACTATGACTATATAGTAGCCAGAATTCTAGCCACAGAAAATGCCCCAGGTCAAATCCCTTGGCTCTTCAGGAATCAACTGGAAAAGAAAGCCACATAAAATAGCAGCATGCAAAATACAAGGAGCCTACAAGACCTGCCACTTTTTAACTAGCAAGGTTAACCACAGTGTTCAGGGAAGGACTGCGGGGCAGTTTAATGCAGGACATAATATACAAGTCAGGATAGTAGCTACTTTTGAAAGAAGGAAGGAGAGTGGTGAGGGATACTTAGGGAGATCTGGGGTGACCTTGTTGGTTTAATGCAGGACATAATATACAAGTCAAGATAGTGGCTACTTTTGAAAGAAGAAAGGAGAGTGGTAAGGGGCACTGGGGAGATCTGGGGTGACCAGAAGGTCTACATGTTGACTTGAGCGTCCACTGAGTGTGTGTGGTTTAGTCATTTTCTAAGCTGCGTCTATTAGTTCTATGAAACTTCCTGTTTGGGGCTTGTATTGTCCATTCAGCCCTCAGTGCCTCTTCCCCTTCATTTTTTTTAAGATAGGAAAGAAATGTGATCTGATGAGAAGGGAGCCTGTGGACCACAAAGTACCTGTCGTTCAGCTTTTGTTTGAGCATTGAGGAAAAGCAGTCAGCTTCTTCTGAAATTCACTCATGGCCAAATGGACTGCTGGGATTGAGATAGCTAGAGAGGACCAGGAAAGAAGACCCCAGAGAGAGAGGCATAGCTCGTCAGTGAGCCTGCACAGCAGCTCGGGACCCACAAGTGTGCTCAGCCTCTGAAAGTCACTGTATAGGGAGCAGGGGATTGCGGCCCTCTTATGCCAGCGATTCTTACTTAGCTGACAGTGAGCAATGGAGATGATGTTACAGGTATTTGCTGAGCACCCACTGTGCCCTACAGTGGCCTGAGCAACAAGGAAGTACAGTGTGGAATAAAGTCCTGCCTCAAGCAACTTGACATTTTACAAAGAAACCAAGCCAACAGTGTGACTTAACAGTGATCGAATGGAGTGAGGAGGTAGCCAAGCTTGAGAACTCAGGTCAGTGAGGTGCACACAGTGAGCAGGCTTTCCTACCAACTGCATGTGCAGGTTCTGAACCGACTTCCACAGCTAAATCGTGGGCACACACACACACACACACACATATATGTGATAAAAAAAATTTTAAATGTACATATGTACCACAGAATTTTATTGAACCACAAAGAATAATCATGTCCTTTCCAGAAAGATATACTGGAGATCAATATGTTTAATGATATTAGCTAGATTCAGACAAAAAAATGCATGTTATCTTAGGTAAGTTTCTGTTGCTGTAATAAAGACCATGACTAAAAGCAGCTTGGGGTGAAAGGGATTCATTTGATTATATGTATAACTCAATCAAAGTCCATCATGAAGGGAAGTCAGGACAGGAACCTTGAGGCAGGAACTGAAATGAGCCATAGAGGGAACACTGTTTACCAGCTTGCTTGTTCACAAGGGCTTGATCAGCCTGCTTTCTTAGAGAACCCGAGACCACCTGCCCAGTGGGCTGGACCCTCCTACATCAATTATTAATAAAGAAAATGCCCCACAGGCTTGTCTACAGGACATTCTTCTGGGGGCATTTTCTTAGCTTATCCTTCTTTCAAGATGACCAGAGTTGGTCAAGTTGTCAAAAACCTAACCAAAACAAATGTTTTCTCATATTTGCAAATTTTAGACATGTATATAAATATATAGCTTTATATATACATACATACATACATGAAGATATTCATGCATGCATATATATGTGTGTTATGAAAGCAGAAGGTAGACTTGAAGAAAGAAGATGAGAAGGGAGGAATAAGAGCCATATTGGGGTGAATTTAGTCCCAAGTACATGATGGACTTGGAAGAAATGGCTTTTATGAAAGGAGATAACACCTCCTAAATTTGGTGTCAAATTAATTACCGCCCATAAGAGATTGACAGCAACGCCTGCTGCCTAGGACAGGCTCGTGCTGAACCTACCAAACTCGTGCTGAACACTAGCAGCGAGCATGCCATCTTCAGTGTCCTACCTGCTCATGCCAACAGCCCTCTCGGGTAGATGGTCTAATACCAAGCAAATCTGATCTGAAAGAACAGTAATTGCAAGTCCATTTCTTGACGCTCAGAAGTACAGACTCTGCTCAGATTGCTATAGCCTTGCTTCCAAACACTCACGCCCCACAAGCTCCTCCCCTGATGTTTCTGGGAGAAGGTGTCTGGTCACACCCACTCCCTTTCCTTCCCACTTGTCTTAGGAGTATGGGAGCTACAGGCAGCAGAAACACTGGGGTTGTAGTCACTGGCTCATCTTAGAACTTGAATACAACTTGAACAGTGGAGCTAGTCAAAAGGAAAAAGCAACAGGAGCCGTGTTTAACCAACCGCGGTAGATCCCCTCCCCAAGCCAGGTTGCAGGATTTTGAACATGAAGATGTGATCATCTAGAGAGACACGCCTCATTTTGTTGATGTGGAGGTGAAAACGTGGGAGGCTAGAAGACTACTTGGGCCCAGAGGCAGGAGCAAGGGCAGGCAAAGCCTTCCCACTGGGCAGTGACAGTGGCTGGACACTGGGCCCATGCATCCATTTTCCTGGGCAGGAGCCCTCATAGGTGCACGCTACCATCTTGTTTATAGATGATATCCAGGCCCTAGAGATTTCAGTGTTCTTTCCAAAGCCAGAGCCCCATACCAGAATTCACATCTCAGTGTCTCAACTAGCAGCTGATGGTAAAATTGAAAGAGGCTTCAGGGGCTAGAGCTGACCCACGGACCCAGAAGGTGCATTTACTTTTCTTATTCCCTCATTATTTGCTAGTCCACACTCTCATCTCTAAGTTGTAGCTGTCTACGGGACATCAGCAGCAGTTTGCTGAACTCCAGAACATGGCAGTGTCCTCTTAGGACTCTGAGCCATGAGACGTGATCTGAAATAACACAAGGCTGATTCTCAGTTCTTGCAAGGCTGCCTCCACCTTTCTCCTCTCTCCCTGAGGAAATTACCTTTGCAGGTGTTCAGTTCCCACCAAAGCTCTCACAGAATCCCAGGTTACCTGACTTCAGGGACTGCTAATGCCGCTTGTCCATGCGGTCCTCTGGCTTCCTCTAGAACGAGAAATCCCAGGCAGTAAGCAGGGCAGTAGCCTCCGCACCCACAGTCTCAGAAGCTACACACTGCCACCACCTCCACACTTGTCATTAAAAGCCGATAACCAATCCAACAATGAGAACCAGCCTCACCTTTGGAAGGAGGAGTGTTGAAGAACTTGTGGACAGGTTTTATGTTAACCACCAAGGTTTCTGCTGTCCATCTGTTCCGAAGGTTGGGTATATGTATGAACGGTCACCCACAGTCTTGTTCCTGGTTCCCAGAACTGGACATTCTTTAAGGCAAGGAGCCATGTCTTGGTCACCACTGGAGCCATAAAACAAAGAACAGAACCTGGCATATAGTATAATGAATATATGTTTGAGTTGTAAAGTAGTTACTTGAATGGACAGGAAGTACAACACCAGTATGTTTTATTAGGCATGGTAATTCTACGGATCTCGGCAACCTGACTGTTCCTGGTTTCAACCACTCTCACTGAGGAAATACTTGCAAGGAGTTTGCCCTGGACAGCTCCTCGGCTGGAAAGGGTCTCTCTGGCCTGTCTGCACTCTATCTAGCTACAATGGAGAGCAAAATAGTGAGCCAGTCTTGCAGGCTCTGCGGATGACGGCTCTAACACAGACTTCCTCACGGAGCAATGTTGGCGTTCTGACGCAGATCTCCCTTGTCTTTACAGATTGCTCTGCTTCCCAACAACGCTGCAGAACTGGGCAAGTATGCCAATGGTGATAAGGTGCTGGCCTCAAACGCCTACCTTCCAGGACCTCCCGGCCTGCCTGGGGGACAGGGCCCACCGGGTGAGTATGCACTAGAACACAGACTGGGAGGCTCACATTCAGTGAGGCTGCACAGGGCTCTCCAGCTTCCTCCAGTTCTCATGGGTGAAAGGCGACGTGCTGGGCAACATGCTTGTGTGATGAGAGGCCAGGAGGGATTTGGGTCCTGTAGCTTGAGAAGGAAGGGTTAATTTTCTGAGGTCAGAAAGGACTCCTAATGGTCATTTTAAAAGGTGATCATGGTACCACACCTGGAATCCTAGGTCTCAGGGTCAGCAGGAGGAGGATCAAGAGTTTGAGTCTAGCCTGGCCTACATGGTGAGATCCTACGTCAAAACCAATTATTTTAAGTTAATGAGAAGCACCATGAAGACTAGTATTTAAGTTTTCCCTAGGAAAACCTTAACATATAGAGTAATAGACTCATAAAATCGTACAGTTCAACTGAATCACAGCCAGAGGTCACAATATGGCCCCATTGCCACTCTCCTCAGTTCTTTGGCTACCTCCTCTTCTTGCTTTAAGCATTTTGAACTATATTCTTACTCCTATTTTGTTGTAAGAGGGATTTGTTGAGGTATAGATCGTATAATGAGGCAGGCCATTCCAAGGCTGAGTTTTAGTTTTGCCAAGTATAGACTCCCCTGTAACGTACACTCCACACCAACCTTACAATACAGGAAGTTTCCACCATCCACAAAGTTCCCTGGAGCCATGGACCACCAATGTTCCCCCGGTACCAGCTCTAGGTATCCACCAACTGCCTTCCTTCCCCAAGACTTTCCCATTCAAGGGCTACATTTCAGACATCTCTCATAGCTTCCGTTCTGCATGGCTGTCTTCTTTCTATCAACATACGGTTTCAGAGATTCAGCCTTGCTTAATCAGAAGATTTATAGTGAGAACTTATTTCTTCAAGTTCTGAGGCATTTTACACTTTATTGTGAATCTCTCTATACATAGATCAGTAGAGGCTTTAACACTAATAGAAGAAATGACATCAGTGTTAATAGGTGACTCTAAACCATGGCTGTCTTAGCCCTTGTTATGAACCCAGCAGTGTGCTGGTTCTGGCCGCTGATGTTCTAGCTGGGAAGATGTAGCACGTACAATGACTATAGAGGAAAGTGAGTCAGATTGGCATCTATAATCTTAGCACCAAGGAGGCTGAGGCAGGCATTGTGGTCAGTATGGGCTGAAGAATGAGATCCTGTCTCAAACAAACAAAATCAAGAAAGGTATATACGTCCCTCCAGGTCAGGCCGCAGGGAAATAACGTGTAGTTTGAAGTCAGAGGTTGGCATTAGGGGATTGAACTGGTGAAGGAAGATCAGTAAACTATCAGAAAGGGAAGGACCTGGCCAAGTTTTTGATCCAAAGATCAGTAGGAAAGCTCAGATTTCTTTCTATCTGCTTGTGTCTAAACCCCTCAGTTTCCCTCACTGACCTGAGGCTCAGTTCACACAGAAGAGCTGACCCAGGACTTTGGTTTATCCTGATGTTCACCTCATGACCTGAGTATCCCCCCACGGCAGTTTTCTCACACCAGCATCCTCGATCTTCTGCCTCCTATCGCTGATTCCTATCACAGCGGCCCCAGGGGCTCTTGCTTTGCATCGCTGGGCTAGTCTAGATGTCATTAGAACAAGGGCATGTTCAGGAAGAGGGGTGCCATTAGTTGTTGGTTTTCTTAATAAAAGGCTGACAAGTTTGCCTTCTGGTTCTGCCATCTGGTTTCAAACACGGTGTGAGCTGTCCAGGGTCCTTGAGGGAACCACACCATTGAAGATGGATGGGCTTTTGCAATCCATGAAGAGATTCTCATTTATTTCTAGACAGATTGCTTTCCACTGAGATGTATTAGGGTGTCTAGAGAGCTCATGGGGTTCTCTCACCTTTAAACAGAATTCCCACTCAGAGCCCATCATGAACTGCATACTGAAGCTGTGAAATTGGTATATACATACATACAAATGAACTTGTAGTCTACCTTTTGACATAATACATGGACCAGTCTTGGAGACATTAGGCTAAGTAAATTAACCCAATTTCTAGAATAGACAGACACAGCCAGGCATGCTCGAGCACACCTGAAATCCCAGCACCCGAGAAGGGCTCTGTGTCTACAGGGATGCATCCTTACATGATGCAAACTTTCTGCAGATCTGTGACAGCTTTCTGAGGGCGCCCAACACCTGGGAGTCACACACTTACACATTTTTAAGATGGAAACCTTTGTAGTAAGCACTTTATACACAGTTTTTTAAAAAGTACTCTAATTGACTGTACCCTTTCCCCATATCATCCCTGGACAATGTTCAGGGTCAGAAGCGAGCATGCTGTAGTCCACATGGTTCAGCCCATCCAGTTGAACATTCAGAGCCCTCACATAGAAAGGCATTTCCTGGCAACCTTGTCATGTGACAGACATTCTGTATCCTGCATGAATGTCTCAAATGGCAGTGCCAGGATCCCTCCCTTCCTTTATTGCAAGCTCAACCAAGCCAACATGGCTGTTTCTGACTCTGTCTAGAAAGGTAGAGGAACCCCACACATTTCCATATCAACCTCCATGATAGAATGACTTGAAAAAGGTTGGGTAGCAACTATCTTCAACCAGGTACAAAAATGGTCATATGGCTCACTCTTAAATATGCCCAGTGCTCTGTTGGCACAAGGCTCCAAAGAGAACCTTAGACAGCAAACTTCCTGTCTACAGAGATCCCACAGGCAGCCTTGGTGAGAGTATGACTGTGTGAGGAGCCGAACTGGCACAGAGCACAGGCTTCATCTAAAAGGACACTGCAGAGGCTCCAGGTCATTGTACCAGCAGCAGAACTCAGGTCTAATTTTAGTTCTTCCTGTTTTCAAACCATGGTCAAGAGACCCAGATTTTTTGAAGGAAGTCTCCAAAATTTTAAATAGTAGGAATATTCAGAGGCAACAGTTGCTTTGGAAGACATACCCGTGGACATAGTGATTCATGATGAAGTCGGCACTTAGTTTTCACAGGGAAGGGAATTGAGATGATTTGGGGTACACGATCTGTTGTGTTTTGGCAGGGTACAAGCAAAGCAGAACAGGAGGCTGGGCAACACACCACCTCAGGGTCTGTTGGGGAAGGACATGTGTCACCAGAGGAAGAGAGCCTTGGGGAAGGAAGAGAACGAGCGAGTATGAGATTGAACCTTGAGCAAAGGAGGCCACGGCGCTGTCTTCTCCTTTCAAAGTCAGCTCCTTGCACAGCATTGGGAGAGTTTGAGAGCTAGCCATGTGATATAACCTAGTGTCTGTGATATAACCTAGCCATATGATATAACCTTGTGTCTGGCCTTAACCTAGCCATGTGATATAACCGAGTGTCTGGTTTATATGTGAGTCACCTCAGAGTCTGATTCTGCTCACTGTCATGCCACTTGGTGGCTGCTTGTTTATCTTGCTTATTTATGTCTGTCAGTTCTTTTTATTGAACACTGCACATTTGTCGATAAACACTAGAACCTGAGGAACTCGGCAATCCCTCTCTGAAGCAGGCCTCCTCTTCTTTTCTCACATCTATAACAGGAAGTCCAGCCATCCTAGAGTAGTTGGGTCAGGTTGGGGTTTTATTGTCACGATTTTTGCCTTCAGTGCTTTGTTGTCTTCAAACATTCAAATCCACCCAATGGTAGGATGCTGTTCCTTTGTGCTGAGTGTCAGTGGGTTTTCTCTGTATTCCACACTTGGTTTCCTGCAGTCCCTACACAATTCTCTACGCTCTTGTCTGTTCTTCACTAATAGATTCCTTTTACTTTATGTTTCACGCTAGAAATATAGGCAAGTATGGTGGAAGTACAGGCAATGTCACTTTGTCCTCTGCTTCTGGGCCTTGAATAAGTAAGACCTCTTCTTCACGCTCATCTTTAGAAAATCATGGGCAGAACAGGATCTTCTGTTTCCTCACAAGCAGCGAGTATACATAATGTCTACAGGAAAGAACGTGTGCTCCCCATCTTGCGGGGGTGGAGGCCTCTATGGTAATGATTAAAGGTAGGAGATTTCTATAGGTGGAAACACTCCACTGAGCTTCAAAGGATGAGTGGGTGAGGACTGAACAAGATGGGTAGGAGGCAGGGGCGCCAGCTGCAAGGCCAGAGTTAAGGTAAATATAAGAAAGGTAGAGGCCTAGCAGACTTTTAGCACTTACTGTGGGTGAGGTGCAATGTCATGTCTGCGTGTGTCTAAGAATTTTATCTAATGCAGCCATTGTATATTGAACACTTTTATTCCAATTTGGAGATGAGAGACTAAGGCCCAAAGATCTCAAGCAAGTTGTCAAGGATTCAAATGTAGGTCTCTTTGATGGTTAAAAAAAAAATTGCTGGCGTATGGGTGTGTGTGAGTGCACACGCATGGAGGCTAGAGATCAACCTTTAGTGTCTTTTTATATCACTGTCTTCATCTTACATTCCAGAGAGATCGCTGACCAGCAAGTCCCCAGGATTGACCCACTCATCCCCTGGGCTGTGTTATTAGCTATTCACCACCACACTGGGTACCATAGATCTGAACTTGAATCTTCATTCTTATGCAGAAATCACTTTATCCACTGAGCCATCTCCCCAAACCCCAAACCTTGTACTCTTAAGTGCTCTGTGGAAAACACCACTTACTGTGATCCAGGGATAGAGAGACATGGAACGGGCCAGGCTTACAGAGGTAAAGCAGGCAGATCCCTGGATGACTGCAGAGGTTGTGAAACTAGAAAGGTTCTCAAGTGTCTGACTTGATCAAATAGGTCCAAGACAAGACAGAAAGGTGGAGTCACTTTTAATTGTGTTGAGTTTAAATTGCTATGAACACCTTAGTATAAATGCCGCAAGGCAAAGAGCAGAGTTACAAGACAAATGTCTCCAGTGATACCAGACTCTGTATTTGTCTTTATTATGGGGTAAGTGCTAATAAGATGTTCTTGATTACAGGATCACCAGGACCCAAGGGGAGCCCGGGATTCCCTGGTATGCCAGGCCCTCCTGGACAGCCTGGCCCTCGGGGCTCAATGGGACCTATGGGACCATCCCCAGACCTGTCTCACATTAAGCAAGGCCGGAGGGGCCCTGTGGTCAGTATCCTCTGCAATCCACGTAATACTGGGGGTAAATACGTTCTTGTCCTGTAACTTCCGTTTTAGTTAAATCAGATGCTGTGTCTTCTAGGGCCCACCGGGAGCACCAGGAAGGCATGGCTCCAAGGTAGGTCTTACTAGCTACTGCAGGTGTTTCTACCCCCTTGGGCATCCAGTGAAGCTCGGCAAACCCCATTTATCTTTGACGGCTGAAACACAGATATGCAAGTCGAGAATGGCCAGCCCCACAGTCTCTAATGCTGGGAAATCCTAAACGGTTGGAGCATGTGCAACACTGGGGGGAAATGAATTCCAGGCTGGGGGTGGTGGCGTAACCACACTCGTGTGTCTCAGTAATCGGTGTGTTATAGAATGGCCCCCCTCGTTCACGTGGAGAACCACACACAGCTCCTTTCTACACGAGCGCTGGCTTCCCTCTTGAGGGTTGACAGCTGCTTCCCATACAGCAGTGTGCGTGTCTTCCTTCAGAGAGGCTGGTGTTTCACACTCTGCGGAGAGAGACAGGATTCCTTATCAGATCTGCTTGGGAAATACACAGCCTTGTGAGAACTCAGGAGCCGAGCCACTCAGCCTAAGCTTGCCAGTTCTAATAAGAGGTCCCCTGGGCCCAGCTTCGACTCAAAGCTTATTTCCTGCAGGAGGATGGTTGTGGGTGGTGGGTGTCTAGCCAGAGACAGCGGTGCTCCAGAATGCTAACCCTCACCTTTCGGTTCTAGGGGGAGAGAGGAGCACCTGGGCCTCCAGGGTCTCCGGTAAGTTGCCTCATCTGTCCTGCTTACCCAGTGGGGATGCTCTCGTGGGTGTGGCACTCATAGAATGGTGGAGCTGGGGCTGGCGAGATGGCCCAGTGGGTAAAGGCACTTTGTCATCAAGCCTGATGACCTGAGTTCAATTTCCAGGACCCAAATATTGGAAGAAGAGAACTGACTGCCACAAATGTTCTCTGACCTCCATAGGTATAATATACATATCCCCACACAAATAAATAATGTTTAAGCACCTTTTTAAAATATATGTGTAGGCCAAAGTTTCTGTCCCGCCAGCCAGTTCCCACCTAACCACACAGAAACTCATTATTATTTGCAAATACTCTTTGTTAGCTTAGGCTTGTTACTAAATAGCTCTTACAACTTGAATTAACCCATTTCTATTAATTTATGTGCTGTCATGTGCCTCATGGCTTGTTACTTCATTCTCTACATGTCCTGTTCACTCTGCGTCTGGTTGGCAACACCATCCTCCTTCTTCCCAGCATTCTCCCAGTCTCAGTCTCCTGCCTGGCCTCTTTCTGCCTAGCTATTGGCCAGTTGTCTCTTTATTAAACCAATGAGAGCAGCAGCACATCTTCACAGTGTACAAAAGGATTATTTCACAGCATATGAGAGCAGCTCTTAGTAGCAGAAGCTCGCCCTCCTTGGCTGTCACTCGGGCAATAGGGTCTGTGGTCAGGAGGAAAGCTCTAGATGCCTTAAGCAGCTGGTTTGAATTTTTAAGATTTATTTTCTGAAGCTACTTTTTCTTTGATCTTGATAATCTGTATGTGAAATATCTCTTCTGAAGGTCACCATGCCAGCAACCCAAATGCATCAGAAGTTTGAAAGAAGGGCTGAGGAGACGGCTTAGTTCGTATAGGACATGACATGCAGGCGAGGGAACCTGAGTTCAATCCCTTGAGTCCATGTGAAAAAGCCAATGTTGGTAGAGTGCACTTATAATCCGGCTTTAAGGAGGCAGAGATAGAGGGGTCCCTGAGATTTGCTGGCCAGCCAGCCTAACAGAATCAGCATTTCCAGGCTAGTAATACATCTTTTTTCAAAAAAGAAAAAACCAAAAAACACAAAGTGGACAATGTCTGAGGAATGTCAACCACGTTGACTTCTGGACCCATGCACACCTGTGCATATGCACCCAAACACACACACACACACACACACACACACAGAGAGAGAGAGAGAGAGAGAGAGAGAGAGAGAGAGAGAGACTTTTTATTGCTATGCTAAAACACTATGATCAGTCACATTCTTTGCTGAAATACCATAATAATGGCCTCTATCTCAGCTAACATTGTTCCTCTCTGAAACCTCTTGGGCACTGCCTGCCAGGCTCCTACTAGAATGTTCCTTTAAGCTCCACTTATGTCGTTCAGCTACTTTCCTAATTCAGAGTTCCAAAATCTTCTCACATTTCTCAAATAAAACCAACAACTTACAAAATAAAGTATTTAATTGGCTTACAATTTCAGAGGATTCAAGTCCATGACTACCATGGTGGGGAGCATGGCAGTCAGATGCTGGGAAAGTAGCTGAGAGCTTACATTTGATCCATAACACAAGGCAGAAAGATGACCGGTATGGGCTTTTGAAACCTCCAAGCTTGCCCCTACTAACTCACACTCTCTGATAATATCACACCCCCTAACGCTTCTCAAGCAGTTTCACCAACTGAGAACCAAGTATTCAAACGTATGAGTCTGAGTGCCATTCTCATTCAAACCAACACACACACACACACACACACGGACCAGAATAGAAATGCATATGTTGTCATAACCCAGAACACTTGTGCTATGCCCACTCTTTCCAATAAAAGAGGAAAAGGGCTCCCTGGGCTTAAGAAGAAATTTGTCATGTGTGTGTACAATATCCAGGAGATTAATAAATGAGCAGAAATATAAAAATGCAAGCAAGTCTGTTCCTTCTGGAGAAGCAGGTACGTGCTCTGAAGAACCAAGAGGCCTTGGTTGCCACCTCAGTTCTTGCTCCTATTAGCTTTGTGAACTCAGGCTTTTACCTGACATCTCTGGACATTCGCTCCTCATCTATACAGAGAGATCTAATTTGTCACACACCATGTAGGTGTGTGGTGAGGGTCAGAGGACAGCAGAATGTTGCATCTAAATGTGTTAAGGTACCTCTTTGCAGCTTCTAAGGTAGAAGTTGCTAAGTGACATCCATCTTAAATGTCGATAATGATTTTACCTTTCAATTTCTAATGTGCTCAGAACATGCATGCTTAAATGCTTTTAGTTTTTCTTTGCACCGTGTTCCACTACGGCACTGCATAAAAATTAAAGCTTACCAGACATTATACATGATGAAGAATGCTTAATAATAGAATAAGGAAGGTTTGAGTTGGATCTTTCTAGATAATAAGTGTAGTGAGAGGGGCCAGCTTGTTGGGGTTTCTGTTCCCGCCTGGTACCTCACAGCCAGCAAGTCCCAGAGAAAATCAATCACACAGAGATCTCTATAAGTTATAAACTGATTGGCCCTTTAAGTCAGGCTTCTTATTAGTCCTTGTAACTTATATTAATCCATTATCATTATCTATGTTAGCCACATGGCTCAGTAACTTTCTCAGCGTGGCAGCTCACATGTTGCCTTTTCGGTGGTCTGGGCAGGAATGGCAGAGGGAGCTTCCTGCTTCCCAGAATATTCCTGTTCTCATCGCCCTGCCTCTACTTCCTGTCTGGTTGACCCACCTATACTTCCTGCCTGGCCAATCGGCGTTTTATTAAAATACATGGTTGGCAGAATACAGATAATTCTCCCACAACAAATAAGGGACAACATACTCTCAGTTTCATTTAGCTGCTTCTCTTATAGACATATTAAGTGGATTTTTTTAAAGAAGAGCAGAAAACATTTTGAACTCTTTGTTCTCTCTCCGCCCTCTGCATTCATCCCACTTAAACGTCCACCTCTGAGCCTGGTGGAAACCTGCGGTGGCGAGTCTGCATTTTACAGGAGGGGCACGCTTAAACAAAGAAATCAGGTCATTTGCCACAGCCACATAACTTAGAAGAGGTTGATTCAAATCCAGCAGAATCTTAACCTCTTGAGCACCACTTTGACTTCCAGGTTTCTTTGGAAACTCCCCTGAGAAAGAAGAGGTGACTGTGTGTGTCACCAGGGTTCATGTGTGAGAAGAGGGACTGGAAGACAATCCTGAGGCCCCCAGGCTGCTCATGTAGTCCTTAGGTCTAGCCTATGTAGGCTACAGAGGTGGTTAGCAGGTGGTCACCCACAGGCCACAGACTTACAGGCAGCAAAACTTGGCAGGGTGCTGCTTTCACAAGTAGCTGTAACTTCACAGCTTTGGTTCCTCCCATGTGCACAGGGACCCCCGGGTTCTTTCGACTTCCTGCTGCTGGTGCTGGCTGACATCCGAAACGACATCACCGAGCTGCAGGAGAAGGTGTTCGGGCACCGAACTCACTCTTCAGCAGAGGACGCCCCTCTACCTCAGGAATTTTCCAGCTACCCGGAGACCCTGGACTTTGGCTCTGGGGATGACTACCCCAGAAGAACTAAAGCAAGAGACTCCGAGGCCCCCAGAAACTTTTATCCATAGCACATCCTGCCTTCATGTCACCAGGAGAAAAGCATGGCTTGGCCCAGTCATAACATCTGAAGAAAGTTACCGCTGAAGGCCTAAAGCCCTTGGGCTGTCTTCCTGCCTTCTCTTTTTATTCTGCTTCCCAAGTGTCCTGCACGTCCCACCAGCAACAGGACACAATGGTTCTTGAGGAGCTGCTGGGTGGCTTTCCTTAACATCCTAGTTTTTTTCTGGAGCTTCTGAATTTCTAAGTTCACTGTTCCCACAGAAACGGAAATTTGGACAGAGTTCCAAAAGGGAGAAAATGGCAAAGTGAGCTCTTGGAAGTGTACTAAGGTCCGTTCTAAAAGGAAAGTTATGTTCAAAATACTTGACTATTCACCCTCTGATGTCGGGAGTGTGGCTCTTCAGTTAAGGAGGGGAGGATGTGGGAGGAGCATCATGGAGATCGACGTTGGTTAAAAAAATGACTTTTCCTTTGCAACATCACGGATTCCAAATTCTGAATCCTATTTTTCAGTCTTGTTTTTTTTTTACATATATGTATATTTCTGTAACCAAATATATTGGTTACAGAAACAAAAGAATAGAAAAGAAGTCCAAAATGTACTGGTGGCCAGAGGAGCCATCAGGTCCTGATCCTGGCTAAATCAAGGCTGAAGGGAAGTTGCTGGCCTGGAATCTTGGCAGAGGGTGACAGGGAGGCATTGAGAAGGGCTTCACTAAAGCTAGCTCACCAGAGGCAGATTCGTCTGCTCTTAGGATATTTGGAGTCCTCATCCGGACTCAGCAAATCCAACTGGTGCCCTAGAAATATTGCACAGCTGAGAGGTCTCTTAGATAGAGGAGGGTAAGGAATTGTTTCTAAGCAGGCATAATTTCCCACCATTTTCTCCTGCTTTAGTTGAAATTCCCATCCTAGATCTCCTTGACTCTCTCCTGGACCAGGTAGAGAAGGCTTGGGGAGAAGCACATTCCCCATGTCTCCCTGAGTTCTTTCTAGAGCACTTCTAGAAATCGTGTTCCCAGAAAGGAGCAAGAGGCCAGGTGCCTTCCCTTTCTTTGGGTTCTCTTGAGCTTTCCAGGGATCTTGTTCCCATGGTCACCTGCACTAGGGTCTGTTTACTACCCTTCAGTGTCCCCTCTATTTCTAAGGAGTTTCCCTTTTAGCCCCCATCTTCTCCACCCCCCATGAGACAGCTGGTCAGGAGAAAACTGTTGTTGGGGTTTGCATAACCCTGTACTATCCGTTCTTTTTCCTTAGCAAGGAGAAGGTGTTCTGTCTACAGAGCTCAGGTGGCCCAGTGGGTTTTTGCTTCCCCTCCCAACCCTCTCATGATTCTCTTCCTTCCCTCTCTTTTCTTTCTCTCCCTTTCCTCCTCCCTTCAAAATCCCTTTACTTCTCTTGCTTTCTCCCCTTCCTCCATCCCTGCTTGCCTGCTGGCTGCCTTCTGTCAGAAAGGCAATGTTCCCACCCACTCATACCAAATCCCCAGTGGCTGTCCACCATCAGGTCATGGTTAAGGCAAACACACACTTGCACTGCTTGCTTGCTGTCTCTTCCTCCTTCCCCCTGGGTCTCTCCAGAACCTGAGCACCACCCCAGATGGCCTTGTCAACCGTGGGTTCCTGGGGGAGATCACAACCACAGTCAAGTCCCACCTGGACTCTATTTAATGTTTGCCCTCTTATAGAACCCAGAGTTTAAAGGGTGTGGATGGATGAAGTCTCAAAAATATGCAAGGCTCTATGAGCAATGATTGTGTCCATCTTTTTATGAGGAATTTTATAACCTCTGTTTTTTCTAGACAGTGAAATGTGTGTAGAAACATAATCTTTATTGCTGAATGCTGGTAAAATACAAGCACACTCCACGCTGGGCCAGAGGCCAAGATAATGTACTAAAAGAATAAAGTGCAAGTCATAATAGCTGGGATTCATGAGTCTCTCCTAGATAATTATCTCCAGTAAAACACACAAGAGCCTGTATTTGGTAACCTCAGTCTGCTGGACCATGTCAGTTTGGGTAATCATTACTCCTCAGATTTTCAAACCTTGGACTACTAACTATAAGACCAAAGTATATCCTCTACTTATCGAGAGCATGGGGGGCATTTTAGTGAGAAAGCATTATTGCTCATGTATCTTTTAGTCATGGATAGAAAAAAAAATCAAAGCTTTACTATCTAAGCAAACGTATGCTCAAAATCCCATGGGAAGGCCTTTGGGAGGAAGGACAGTATAAAACAGATTTACTGAATCACTTCATATCTCATGACAAAAATGTTTCATTTTTTAATACCTCTGTCAACCCTTTAGTAGGACTTAGCAATAAATTGCCTCTGTGTTATAAAGAATTGAGAATAAAAACTCACTGACAAAATATAAGGAAGACATGCATTTTAGTTTAGAAAAACTATTCTCCCTTCCCAGTTTCAGAGGGAAAATTAGCTTTCCTATGGAAAAAAAAAAACAAAAGTATTAGGAGCCAGATGCTATGGTATATATCTGTAATCCTGGCACCTGAGAAGTGGAAATAGGCAGGTCAGGAGTTCAAGATCAGCCTCAGCTACATAGCAAGTTTGAGGTCAGTCTGGGCTATACAAGAGCCTATCTCAAAATAATAATAATGATGATAATAATAAATCTAATAATGAGTAGGGTACTGGAGAGATGACTTAGCAGTTTAACGATGCTTGCTACTCTTCCAGAGGGTCAGAGTTTAATCTCCAACTCCTGTATCAGGCAGCTCACAAACTCCTATAACCCCAGTTCCAGGTGACCTACTGCCCTCTCCTGGCTTCTGAGGCATCTGCACTCCCATGCACATATATACACGTAGATACACACAGAGATAATGTAAAATAAAGGCTTTTTTTTTAAAAAAAAAGAGTGGGTCCAAAGGAGATGTTGGCTTTTCTTGTTTTCTATGTTACTCTCCAATACAGAATTAACTAAAGTCATATTGTTGTGCAGAGTCCATCATCCAAGAGGTAAATGCTAAGTGCTCGTTGACCTTCAAGGGAGAGGAATATCACCCCACCCAAAGACCAGGTGCAGAGCACCCAGCTAGGTCCAGATAGGTCATGTTGTCTTTCCAAGGTTCTGAACAGCCTTGGCCTTAGGACAGATCTTCTTCAAGACCAGCCATCATATTTCATCTTGGGGGTTTCAGTAAGCAACTCCCCATCTTATTTTGAGCATCATTTCCCTCCTCTTCCTTTATCTCGGCTTATCTCACAGAGACAGCCTTGGCCACCACCTCCCGCAAGCCGCAAAATGATCTGCCAGGCAGCTTTTCTGAAGGGGAAAGTTATTTGCTGAAATCTGAGCCAAACAATTAGTAGAATAGAGCCGCCTAAAGTTATCGGTCATGTATTCAGGAAACAGATGCATTGTATCCAACACAGTAATTACATATGTTCACAGCATTTCACAGTTAATTTTCTATTGGGCTAAGAAAACAAGGGCTGCAAATGTTACAGATGAAATGACATGCTTTATATACTTCTGCAAATGTTACCATCACAGAGAAACCATGGAAAGGGCGATGGGGCTACACACCCCTCAGGAAGCTCAGCACGTTTTGTCAGATTCCCAGAGGTTGGTCCCTGAGGGGTTCATAGTCCGTTTTGACTTCCCAGTGACTGGTCATATACTTCACTATCTTTGTCCATTATTTATATCAGATATATATCAGTCAAATTGATATTCCAATAGTCATGGATGTAATACTATGAAGTGCTTTTGTATGACTATATATGCTTAATAACAAAGTTATTTTTCTTACGTGGTTCTCCTGTGTTTTGTCCTGGTAAAAGGAGCCATCCCCTGGCCAACTGAATATAGAGCATCCATTACTTTCTTGTTGTATGTCAAAATATCTATATGAAACAAGAAACTTAAGAAAGCCCTTTTGTCTTGTTTCGTTTGGGTTTTGGGTTTGTTGTTGTTGTTGTTTGGTTTTGTTTTCTGTTTATGGCTTGAGGCACACTTCACCATGGTGGGGAAGTCATGGCTGCATGGTGTCATGGTAGCTGATGACACTGTATTTTCTCTCAGGAAGCAGAGACACATGCTTCCTTGTTGATTTTTGGCCTGAGAAGTGAGTACCTGTCTATCTGTCTCCTTTCTACATTAAGGGAACCTGGGAGGGCTGAGGAGACTGGCTGGTAAAATATTCACCACATAAGCAAGAGCATTGCACTCAGATCTCCAGCTCCCAAGTAAAAAGTCAGGTGCTATAGTAAGTGTCTGTAACCTAGCACTGGGGAGGCCGGGGCAGGAGGGCACTTGGGGCTTGTTCCAGGTTCAGTGAGAAACCCTATTTCCAAAAATAACGTGGAAAATGATTGAGGAAGACACCCTTTATTGACCTTTGGCTTCCATTTACATGCATTCATTCACACATCCACACCGATATGAAACACACGCACACACACACACACAGCCATTGGGAACAAGAACTTTGCTTTTCTCTGTTGGGCATCTGCACAATTCTCCAGCAGACAGAAAGAGCTTAATAAAGTAGATTTAACTACAGCTCACTCTCCATGAAACCCTAAAGCCGGAGCCTTTTTGATGCCACACACACTTCCTGAGAAGTAAGTTATCTTGTCAAATACCACAAAGCTAAAAAAACATCTTTCGTAAGGTTATATTTCAGAACATGCAAGAATCACTGTGTTTGTTGATTGTGTAAACATAGCACAATCATACACACATTTTCCCCACTTGGGAATCACATAAAAGGCCTCTATGGTGCAGAAGGTAACGAAAGAAGGTGTATCGACACAGGGCCCTTGCTTCCCAAGGCTACTCTGCACTAGGTGTTGCGACCGACAAATGCATAGGTAAAGCTGTTAAGATTGTCTTCAGTGGCAAGGAAAAAAAAAACCAGCAAAGTCAATACAGTTCCTCCCCAAAGGTTACTTGCAGTCAAGACTCAAAAAGGAGAAGCAGAGTAGATTTAACAAATGGTCTAATCCAAGGAACACACACAATGGTTTGGGATATTTTTAAGTCAACTCCTTACTAATAGCCATTGCCAGCATATTTCACTTTGAGCTGTGTGCAAACGGTGGGGACTCTGAAGTGTGTTCTGATTCTGTCTCTGCACAGGGCTCTTACTGAACAGATAGGACTCTGGTGGGTGAACCTGATAACGGGGAAATGCATAGCGGCCTTGAGGAACGACCAATCAGATGTTAACTTGAGTGATTTTCAAAGGCTTTCTTAGCATGACCCACTGAGAAAGTATGGTTTACACAACATGCCAAGGCGTGCCCTTGTATACCTATAACTGAAGCAAACATTTTGTGATGTTTACTCTCACCATATAGTCTCATGTTCTCGTCACACGGCAGTTTTTAATTTGGGTCACGCCCCTGAGTTATCCTCACGACTCACTGATGGGTGGTAGCCCATAACTCGAAGACCACCTGACTCAATCAGCCCCCTCAAGCTCAGCGGTACACGCTAATCAGTTGCAGACCTTTATGAAAATGAAGACTGACCAAAAGGGTTTGAGGTTTGCATTCTTGCGAGCTCCCAAGGGATGCGATGTGTTCGTGGAATGAGCTCGGTGTAGCCAAGACTCGTCTCTCCCAGGGATGTGGGCTCTGAATTGCACACAGCAGGGCACAGTAAGATTAATTCACAACTCTGCTGGGAGCTCACATATGGCTGGGATATCCAGATCACTCAGTCCCTTCTACCGCTTTAAAAAATTGCATAGTTAGCCCCATGTCTGTGGATTCAATTGAAGACCTAAAATAGTGAGGGAAACATTTTGTGTCTGTACTGAATATGTGCGGACTTGCGGAAGCCCTCCTCTACGCAGTGCAGTTACTTACAGAGCATTTCACTGTGCTGGGGTTGCAAGTCATCTAGAAATACAAAGTCTATAGGTGCATGTGCACCACTTTTAAAGCTTATTTTCATTTATATATGTGCATGTGCGTCTAGGTGGCTGTATGTCATGTATGTACAGTGCCCTCAGAGGCCAGAAGAAACGTCAGACCCATCAAGCATAGGTCCTGAGCACCAAACTCAGGTCCTCTGGAAGAGCTGAGCTACCTCTCTAGCCTCAAATAAACCACTTTCTTTTATAAAGCACCTGAAAATCCACAGAATCTTGGAGCCAAAGAGGAGGTTGTTAGGGCCAATCCCTTGAGGAATCCCTAGAAACCGGAACATCTTAAGACACCAAGAATTAGAACTTTTCTGGTAGGCTGACACGGTGGCACACACCTTTAATCCCAGCACTCAGGAGGAAGAGGCAGGCAGGTCTGTAAATTCAAGGCCAGCCTGAGCTACATAGTTAGTTCCAAGACAGCCAGGGCTACAATGAGAAACCATCTCAAAAAAAAAAAAAAAAAAAGAATTAAAAGAAAGGAAACGGGGGGGGGGGGAGTAAAAGAGCTTCTCCAGTAACTTTTTTTTTTTTAATAAGGAATAGAGTTATAGCAGCAAAGTGAAAGACTGTGTCCCTATGGGGGAGGTGGAAAGATAGCAAACATGACCCTTGTTCTATTAATTGACTCTCGCCAACCTGGGCCCTGGTCTCGCCACAGCCACTAGTATTTTGGAGGCTGACTCACAGAGTTAAAAGGGCCATAACAAAGTCCACAGAGCAAGTTGACCCTAATAATCTGGATTTGTCCATTGCACCTGCCTGGTGTTAATTACCCCAGCTTCCCCTGATGTTCCTGATTCTTCTCCATCTTGGGCCTAGCTGACTACTTAGGTTCTGGGTTAACCCAGCCCCAGTGTCTTCTGCTGCTTTCTGTCCTTCTCTGCCTCTAACATCCCTACAGCATCCCTGGGAAAGGGAGCCAGTGGGAAAACGACGAAGTCAGAAGGAACGGTCATATTTTGCGATCGCTTTTGTGGTGTATGGGGATGGTTTTTAAACTATAGGTGAGTGTCCTTGACTCTGGCTCCCGAGCAGTAACACAGCGGCACAGAGCGCCTGCCCTGACTCATCTTAGAGGTTGCTGGGACCTTTCTAAATGAGTCTTCTGCAGAGAACGTGCAGCCTTCCGCCTCGTGCCATGTGACAAAAAAAACACATCATGTGGAAGAAATACTTTCTCCCATGTATTGACAGGATCACTCATCGACAATTTAGTAAAAAACCTCAGCCCAAACCAGCTAATCACATACATTAAACGCAGAGAGCCATCTGTGGACAATTTGTCTTCTGGAAAAGAAAAGGTGCCACAAATTGAATTAGGCACAGATTATTCGGGAAGAAAACGACAGCTGGAAAATATTCTGAAAAGCGATTCCTTCAAAGCAGTCTTCCAGGGCACCAGGCAAATGCATTTCTTCTTCCAAGTTTTCTTCTACTAACATTGTTAAGTGCTGAGACCCAAGTCTACCCGTCAGATTGATAAGAGTTTTGTCTACAAATATCTCCATTATACGGGATGAAAATCTTTGATCTGATTTGATCTGGGTATTCCAAATACATGAAACTGGGCCCCAGCAACACATAGGAACTATTGCAGTAGAAATATGTCTGGGTTCTGGGTCAACACTGTGCTTTCTCTTCGCTCTGTGGAGGAATCGGTGACTTGGTCTGAGCCTACATTGCCACTGGCTTACCCCATGGTCACTACACCTGAAGTTGCATGCCCATGACTGGGCCATCAGCAGATGGAACCAGATGCCGCTGTTCCTGCTTTCTCTCCTGCACTAAGTATGACCTTGCAGGCTCAATAAAATCCACAAGGCCTGTTCAGGAACTGGAACTATCATGTTGAAACCAAATTGTGTTGTAGTCGCAAGGCAGGGAACAAAACTCACCAGGAAGCCCCGAATTCTAAAGTTAAGTTCAGAGGACAGCGAGGAGCTGATGAACGAACGGCTTCTGTGCAGAGTTCTCTCTCTCTCTCTCTCTCTCTCTCTCTCTCTCTCTCTCTCTCTCCTTCCCTCCCTCCCTCCCTCCCTCCCCATCCAACCACAGACTGAAGGCAGGCCATGGAGACAGGTCTTGATGACAAGTGAGTTCTTACCCATTAGTCCCTACCCATCCCCATAGCTAAGAGGAAGGGGGCCAAAGGGCCTTTGTCATTGCAGGGTACCAGGTACCCTTGCTGAGCAGGAGTTGAGCTGCAGAACCCACATGTCCCTGCTGTGTGTTTCCAGAGCAAGGCTGGGCACAAAGATGCCCAGGAAGAGGATAGAATAGTCTGTGAATCTGATTGGTTGTCCTTTTAAGGATGGAGAAGGGTGGTTGGCAGAGGGGCCTGCAAGAGGTGACATGCTTGCATAGAGAGACTAATGGTTACTTCTGCAAAGTTGGAGGCCTAGTGAGAGCAGCCTCGACTCTGGGACTATAGGTGATGGCCCGGCTGTGAAGAAGGGGACCTGGCTGGCTGCGAAAGGACACAGAGGTAAGCGGAGAGCAAGTCCAGCGCTGGGTATCTGCCGCCTTCCTCTGAGGCATCAGCAAAGCTGGCCCTCTAACTCCTACCACGTGCCTGCCCTCTGGGAAATTGAATTAGCAGAGGCAGAGGAGAGAAGATATCAGAACCAGACCCCGACTCCCTTCCCACAGCCCTGGCATCTTGGAACGGGGAGCGGTGACAAGCTGAGGGGTCCAGCCAAGTGCAAGGTTCAAGGTTTTCAGATTACAGAAATGAAGTAACAGAAAGGTAACAAGGTAGAAATGGGTAGGAAAGGATTCAGAAACCGAAATGAGAGAGGGCTTCCAACACAGCTAAGCCTCAGTTTTTGGCCCCAGTTAGACTTTTAAAGAAGCCAACTAGAAATGAAAGACCTGTTTTAATTAGTACTTTTGAGTCCACCTTAGAGTCCCTTGACTTTTAATTGCCTTTCCTTGTGCATGGAGCTGGGTTTGAGTTATCTTATTTTATTTCATCCTTTTGTCCAACCACAACCCAAACAAAACCCTTGAAGCTGTGGATCGGAACACCAGGGCTGTCCCAAGGTCATCTGATTGACAGGTAGCATCTTGTTGCCCGTAGCACTGTTCCTCAGAGCTCCGCCGTCTCTGTGTTTGGGAGACCTATGCTGGAATGGATCTGGTACTCCATGATTAATGCAAACTCAGGGAATGTGAAGAGGAAATCTAGACCTGGCAGAGACCTGCACCAGTGACAAATGGCAAAGCCAAACCCAGAATCGTCTGCCTTCAAAACAGAGGAGAATCACATGTGGAAAGAACTGTCTGCAAAAATTCACAGCCTGTGACCTCGGGCTAATGATTAAACTGTAAAGTTAGCCTAGGGGATATGTCCAAATATTTCCATGATTGCTTTTGATTGTGGTGACTCACTTGGGGGTTGGATGGAAGAATGGGAAGAAAAAAAATGATTATTTTTTGGTCTGGGTTTGTGAAATTCTGACCTGTGAGTTTGTGGAGAACAGTCTCAGATATAATTAGGACACTTTTTTTTCCCAGGGCTGGGGAGGGTACGATATAGTCTCATGTGTCCCTGGCTGGTCTCAAATTCACTACACAGACGAGAATGACCTTGAACTTCTGACCCTCCTGGCTCCACATCTCAAGGGCTGGTATTGTAGGCCTGAGTACCCATACTTGGCCCATTAAAACACTTTATGTGGTCTTAGTGTTTTTGATTTTTCCCTTTTCTTTTCTGAGATTTTTTTAAATTATAGCTTCTCCCTTCCTTTCCTCCCTCCCTACTCATGGCCTCTTTTCAAATTGTTATTGTATGTGTGTGTGTGTGTGTGTGTGTGTGTGTGTGTGTGTGTATATATGTATATATGTATATATATATATATATATTCCTAAATATAACATGTTGAATCCATACAGTGTTTCATGTATGTTTCCATAGCTGACGATTTGACATTGAACAACCAATTGGTGTGTTCTTCCCTGGGGAGAACCATGACTCCGCCACCACCTTAATTCACCTGCCTATACTTCTTTGTGTAGGGTTGAAGCCTCATGGGCTTTCCTCCATCCATTTTTGGCATGTTCATTGGCATCCTCCTTGTTTGGGCAGCCGTGTTGATGAGACTTTGTGGCTATAGCTTCTGCTATTCCTAGGAGGAAACACAATCTCACAGCAAACTCCGTGATCCTCTGCCTCTTAGCGATCTTCCTGTCCCCTCTTCATTTTGCAGTAGCTATTTTTAATAATATAATCCCTGAGCTGGGCATGGTGCTATAGACCTGTAATCCCAACACTCAGGAAGTTGGGATCGAAGTATCACAAGTTCAACGCCAGCCTAGGTTACATAGCAAGGCCCTGCATTCTTCCCCATTAAGAAGTAAAAGTGTAATATTTGCTCTTATTGGGTAAATTGAATAGACATAAATATATATCAAACAATATTGTGCATGTATTGACACACGTCGTGTGATAATGAACTAAAATCCTAACTCCCGCGTGTTGGAATTAGGAGTAAGGCTTTTGAGATGTGATTCGATCCTCATAAGTGGGATTCGTGGTCTTATGAAAGAGACCCTGATGTGGGAGAATTGTCTGTATTCTGTCAATCGTATTTTAATAAAACGCTGATTGATCAGGCAGGCAGTATAGGCGGGAAAACCAGACAGGAAGTAGAGGTGATGCAATGAGAACAAGAGAATTCTGTGAAGCAGGGAGGTTCCTCTGCCATTCCTGTGCAGACCACCGAAGAGGCAAGATGTAAGCTGCTCCAGCTGAGAAAGGTACTGAGCCATTATGGCTAACATAGATAATGATAATGGATTAATATAAGTTACAAGGACTAATAAGAAGCCTGACCTAATGGGCCAATCAGTGTATAATCTTATGGAGTCCTGTGTGTGATTTTCTTTGTTGCTTGCCGGCTGTTGGGGTACTGGGAGGGACAGAAACCCCAACAAGTCGCCCTTTTGCTACAAGACCCCAGAAAGTTAGCCCCTACACCACAGGAGACACATCAAGGGGCTCTATCTGTGCCCTAGGGAGTAAGTCCTCACCACATGTTGAACCTGCCCCTGGCTTTATCGTCAACCTCTGAAACTTGAAAAATTAATTTCTGCTAGGTATAAGCATCCCATTTCATAGTATTTTCTCACAGTCGTCTGAACAAGCAGAGACAACTGTGACATCTTCCTTGCATGTGCACATGTGTGGAAGGGAATATTCACAGGAGCTTTTCAAAGGTGCATGACGGCAGCCAGAGAGGAATGATGTATGCATGACAGATAGTCCTCAGAGCTGGACTGCGGCTGGTCTGCTAACAGCGCCCAACTCGCTCCCTCAGGAAACACAGCAACAAAACACTCCTGGCTTTAGTAGGGCTCGTGGCCATCTAAAATAGAGTACCTCTTCAACCTCCCTGCAACTGGCAGAGGTCATATGACTTCTACCCCTCAGTGAACGCTGTGTTCAACTTGCAGAATGCAGCTTAAAGGAAGCTGGCTCCCGAAGCCATCTCTTCTGCTAACTGATATTTGGATGTCATATATGACTAAAAGATGTCATCTTTGCCATGAATTGCCTACTGAGGATGACAGAGGAGAGGCGAGCAGAGTCCCTGGGGGACAATAAAGCCATTCCATAATCAAGACTGGCTGCCTCTAGCCTTCTGGGAGAAAAGGAATTTCCTTACTTTCAGCCACTGAAATTATTGATGTGTTGAGGGTTGTGTAATGTGTAATCAACCCTGGTTGAATCTGGTAAAACTCTCAGCGGGCCAGTGAAGATTAGCAGATTCCCTGGTCCCAATTGGAAACTCAGTCACAGTTCTGGAATGAACCATCCAGTGACTCATTTTCATGGAGGAAGCAGTCATTCAATCTCCCCTCCTTTTTGCCATTTAGCACGCTTCAAAAAGAGGGGGAAGCTGATTACTTTCTTTAGCCATGGCACTGAGCAGCTCTGACAGCCGCTGGCTTTCAGGTTAGCTTTTCTTCCTACCCCAAATGCTTATCTCGAGGCAGTGGGCAGTTAAATGCTCAAACTTCTATGTTTACATGTTTGCTGTTTCAGGATTAAGCTTTTCTTAGGGTCTGCATTTGGAGAAGAGACTCTGATGCTTGTTGGCTCCACTAGGAGAACCTGGGAGGAGCACACATGCACACATATGCACACACACACACGTGAGTGCACATACTTGTACACATCAGTACACACACAAGCAAATAGGTACACACACACACATACACACACACACACACACACACACACACACACACTGTGCATCAGCAAGAGATGTTTAGTGCCAACTCTGTCCCTAGAGTCTGAGACTGGGCCCAGTGAGGAGGAATACTTTGCATTTGATTCCAGGAACCACCTTTGCTTTGTTTTGCATCTATCTTTGAGACAGGCTTGTATGCAGTCCAGGCTGGCCTAGAACTGACTACATAGCCAAAGATGACTTTGAACTTCTGATATTTTCTCCATCTCCTGTTGATAGGATTCCAAGGGTCCACCACCATGCCAGTTTATGCAGTAATGGGACCTGAACTCAAGGATCCTGCTTGTCAGTTTAGCACTCTACCGACTGAGCTACATCCCCAGGGGACTACATTCTGAGGGCACCTGAATTCAACTGTGAATACAGATAGTAAATGGGCAATGTATTTCTTTTCATATTGGTCTTCTCTTTGACCGTGGTGTGAGGAGGGCAGGAGAAGACAGGAGTCACTAAAAGGCAATGCTCTAGCCAGTTCCAAGTGGAGCTGACAGAGGAGGTGCAGGTGAAAAGGGAAGATGTCTTCAGGGTGTAAGATGAGGTTCTGCCACAGCCCCAAGGAAGACCTGGAGAATATGGGCAGTGGAGCTGGGAGGGGAGAGAGAAACTCGCAGAAGGTACTCAGAGTTTGTTATATGGCTGAGAAAGAAGTTGGTGGGAAAGACTAAAATCAAACTTTCAAACTGGCATGGTTCAGTGAATCTCCTTCCTCGAATCTGAGAAATGAATTGTTGAGAAACCGTCATCTCAGCAGAAGCAATCACAGAGTATGTCTGGGAATTTTGCATCTTGAAAACCTAAGCAAATGGGCCTACTTTTTCAGGTCCACTGCGTGAACAGTGTTTTCCTGGTGTAGACCTGCAGGTTGCTGCTGGATGGAATTACTGGCGGATTTACAACATTTTTTTGAATGCATATAAGCAAAACTACATAAGAAAACTATGTAAGAAAACTATCATGAATGGTTCCAAATTCATATTAACGTCTCACCAGTCCAAGCAACATGCATAATACCAATAAATATTTCCTTTTTCTAAACATTGAATTCCTACAAGATTTTTCTCTACATTTTCCTATCTTTCATATCTCATATTATTTCAAATGCAAGACTATTTGGAAGGTTTACTGAAAAATGTTGGTCACGGTAAATGGGTGATTTGAAATTCTTTTGCTTCTCTTTTCAGGGGGAAATTATGCAGGACTTTTGCATTTGTTCTGCACCAAAGCGTTCCCATTTCTAGATCTAACGTGAAATAAATATTCATTTTGAAAATATTCCTTTTGTGAACCTGAAGATGGATTAAAACTTTTCAAATGTCTTTTTAGGCACATGGTTGACTTATGGAACACTAAGGGGATAATTTAGACACAAAAATGACAAACTCAGAAGGGGAAGCCTTTATTTGAGTGACATTTGCCTCAAGCCTCTGCTGGTCCCTTGTCACCTGGAACCTCCATCTCAATAGACCATGCATATGGATACTGCAAACAAAGTCAACAGTCCAACAGCTGTGTGGTTGTTTGGATAGCATTCATCCCCGTGACATTTATGTATTAAAATTATAGCCCCTGTTCCATGAGAATGTGACATTATTTGGAAATAGGGGCACTGTAGGTGTCAGAGTGAAGTCACAGACTAAGTCCAGAGCCAGTGTGATTTGATGTACTTACAAAAGAGGAAAATTTAGACATGGATACACACACATACACACACACACACACACACACACACACACACACACACACACACACCACAGAGAGAATGGATTGAAATCAGGGTCAAGTTTCTATACAGCAGGGGACACCAGAGACACCAGCAACTTCCAGATCCTTTATCACAGCTTCAGAAGGGCTTAGTCTCACCAACATCTTTGTATTGAATTTTTAGCCTCCAGAACTGTGTAGTCCTAGAAACAATACCGGCGAGGAAACAGGATTGGGCCCAGGTCCAAAGTCTGGCCATCTACCCAAAATACTACACGCTCAGAGGGTGAGCTAGAAAAGAGAACAGCCACAGAGGACTGTGTGTCCACGGGGGCAGTACCAACACCAGCCCGCTTCAAGTTGTTTCTGTGGCCTAAACATGCTGAAAAAGGCTCCTCACCTTTCATGTGACCCACAAGCGATCTTGTTTCTAGGCACCTGGTGGGGTAAACAAATCCCTCCTGACAAATAGACTCTGTTTTCAACCCAGGCCTCAAGGACAAGTCTCCCAGGTAAATTTCCAGGAAACATGAGCCTCTGATAGAAATCATAGAACTCACAGGAACCCAGAATAAGTTCATGGAGAGAGGGGAACGCTGAAATAGAACTGCAAAGGAAACAAACACAGGATTTTACATGCAATGTGTGTGCGTGCATGCGTGGGGGGGGCATGTTAAACAGATCTGTTTATGTATACATAAATAGATACATTTAACATGAGTTAAGAAAAGCTACTGAAAATATGAGGCTGAACGTGAAAGACCTAAACTTGGCCTGGCAGAGTTAGAAGAGGACTTGGAACACTGTAATTTATATATATATATATATATATATATATATATATATATATATATATATATATCTCACTTTTGAATGAGATGGGTGACTCAGGCAACCAGTACGCTACAGCAGGGAAAGTAAACTAGAAAGGAAATCTGAAGAAAAATGGGCAAATTAAAGACAAAAGCAAATTATAAAAATATGAAGGAAGAGATGTATGGGACAGTATGGAGCAAACTATGTATGGTACACTGACTACAGTTCAGAATGGATGCACTGAAAGTGGTGATGACTCCTGGAGGATGGCGGAGAATTTTCCTAAATTAGTTACAGGTGGTGGCTATCAGGTTTAAGAAACCAAAGTTTCTTAAATAAGATGCTGAAATTAAAGTGTGCACGCGCATACACACACACACGCATGCACTCACGCTCACACATATTATGGCCCTTTATAAAATTGAAAAATATTGTTTCTAAAGATACAAACGGTTGGGGAGATCACTCAGTCAGTAAAACCCTTGCCTTGCAAACATTCAGGCCCTTGTTCCTGTCCCCAGAACCCACATGAAAAGCCAGGTGTGATGGCACACATTAGCAGGATGACAGGCAGAGGCAGGCAGCTCTCTGAAACCTCAGGGGCCAGTTTGTTTAGGATATGTGGTCAAATTCCAATCCAACAAGAAAAACTATCTGAAAAGGCAGAAAGTACCAGAGGAGTGACACTTGAGATTGTCCCCCATCCCCACACGTCCACCTGTGTCCATAAAACACACAAATGCACAGGCATGCACATAGAAGCAAAAGACACAGACATAGGGAAGAATAGACACAACCGTCAAACACATAACATGTACATAACATTCAATGATCTGGCTTGCTTTTTCTTTTAAATCCAAGAAATCATGACAGAAAGAAATCTAAGTAAAACAATGGTAATAGATTGCAACTAAGGGGCATGAGGCAAAACCAGAACATTCATCTCCAGACGCAAGTGATCAGAAAATCAACCGTGTGCACTGTTGCAACAAACAGGACAGAAGATCCAGAGAAAGACTGTGTCTTCTTGCAGAAAATCTAAACATATCCTGGTGAGCATTTTCAAAACCAGACAAGAGACAACAAATGCCAAGATCTCCAATACAAAGATGCAACGGTGTACATTCTCCCGGAATGTCACACACTTACCCTAAAATTCCAAACAAGAGAATAATTGCATAAAATTAACCATATCAATTTTGGGAACAAAATTTATTTTCCATCAACCACTAAAACAAACATCACAAAACACCATAGTTGTCGTATTTTATACCAACAAGTACAATGGAAAACTCAGAACAGAATGGGTATCAGAATGGATATATATATAGTAGAGTATATAAAATTTTAGTGAGTGCCATATTTATAGTAGAGGATGTTAATAAATTCTATTAAAGTACAGCCTTTCCATTTGGAAAAATCAAGTTCTATCTTCAATTCCTGCCACTAATTCAGGCAGAATCCAATTGGATTAGGCATAATTATGAAAAGAAATTTTAGCTTATTTATGGGGTTGAGAGTGTATGTTTTAGTTACTTTTATATTGCTGTGATAAAACACTATGACCAAAACAATTTCTAGAAGGAAGCGTTTCATTGGAGCTTCCCGTTCCTGAAACATAGAAGTCTATCACCATCATGGGGAGGACCATGGCCCAGTCAGTCAGGTGGGTGTAGTGCTGAAGCAGCAGTTGAGAGCTCATGTCCTGATCTCCAGACAGGATACAGAGAGCACACAGAGAATGGTGTGGGCTTTTGAAGCCTCCAAGCCCACCCTAGTAATACACCTCCTCCAACGAGGCCACACCTCCTCCCCCAAATAGTTTTACCATCAGGGGCCAGGTATTCAAAATTATGAGCCTATGGGAAGCATTCTCATCAACCAGCACATTCCACTCCCTGAACCCCATGTGCTTAGGTTCACATCATAATGTAAAATTCAGCTTTGAAGGTCTCCATAGGTGTTCAGTCTCAACACTGTATACAATTCCAACGTTCAAGGCTATCTCTTAATTGTAACCTCCTGTAACATCAAAAAGTAAATTGCATACTTCCAACAAACAATGAATCAGAATTTACATTACTAGCCCAGAAGGGAGGAAAGAGGAGAATAGCAGGAAATTCTAGACTAAAGCAAAATTGAAACCCAGCAGGAAACTTCAGACCCTGTAGCTCCATTCTGCTGTCAGAGAGCTTAGATGACTCCGCCTCTCCTGCTTTGCTGTCTATAACACCCTTCTCTCCCTTGGGCTGGTTCTCCCTGCCTCTCTCTGCAGCTCCCCTTTCCAGACATCCCATGCCCCTGGCACATAGCACAGGCTACACTTTTACAGCTTCGTGCAATTCTCCTCAGGGCCTCTTGTTCTCCCAGGACTTTCATGAAGAGACTGCCCTGCCATACAAAGCTCAGGGCTTTGCTTAACCATAGAGGAGGAAGACTCCATAACCCCTTTACTCACGAATCTAGAGCCAGGACCACATGGACAAGACTGGGAAGTCTGGCTGTGTGCTTGGGATGGACGCTGGACCTCTGGAGTCACACTGCAGCAGCTTTTCCTGTTTCTGCTTTCTAGGAGCAAATATCCCCTAGTCATCTTACTAGTTGGAAGCTTAGCTGCACAGAGTCTTGCTCCAGCGATACCCCTTTCTTTATTCCAGTACAAATTTGGCCCGTTCCTCATCTCCTTATCTCTTTCAGAACAAGCTTTGCTTTTTTTTTTCTCTTGAAACTGACATTTTGAATTTCTTTCTGCACCACTTTTTAAAATTATAGAACTGCACAAGAGTAATTACCAAGAATCACGGAACAGAGTGGGTATTAGGCTGTCTTGAAATCCATCCGCTCATCCAAAGAATTAGTCCTTTACTTTTCAGTTTAGCCTCAGGCAAATTCTTGGGACAAGGGCAGAAGGCAGCCAGGTTCTTTGACAAAGTGTCACCTAAGGGCCTTTCTGGTGACGTCCTTGCTCCCCTCTGAAGCATGTCGAGCTGGACCTTCACAGTCCTCGACACCTTCTACACTACTGTGCTCCAAGCGCCCCCTGGGAGGTTTCCGTAAGCGCTGCTTACAGTATTCGACTGCTTTTCTAAGTCACAAAGCCACGCACATTCTTTCCCTGTCACAGCAATAGGCCTGCCTAGTCCCCACTTCTGTATTAGTTACTTTTCTATTGCTGTGTTAAATCCCATAACCAAGACAACTTATAAAAGTATTTCGGGGGCTTACAGTTTCAGAGGAATAGAGGAGTTCATTGCCATCATGGTGGGGAGCATGGTGGCAAACAGGCAGGCAGGGTGCTGGAGTAACAGTTGAGAGCTCACTCTCTGATCCACAAACAAGAATCAGAGAAGGTACCCTGGCAATGGCATGAACCTCATGATGCCACAAAGACCGCTCCATAAGACCACATCCCCTATTCCTTCCCAAACAGTTCCAACACACACACACGCATACAAAAAAAGTAAATCCATAATGCATGCATTGAAAATGCAATGAAAGCATTCCTATACACTAGCAAACAGGAGAACAGGTTTATAGAATAGGGAGCTAAGGGGACATTTAGGACAAGGGTGACTGAGGATTACAAAATGAGTTACTCAGACTCACAAAGAGTCAGAGTCGTGGGACTTTCAAACATTGAGATAATCTCACCCAAAAGAAAACCAAGATTTAAAAGTGATAGTAACGAGGCTTGGCAGAGGCAATGGGAAGGGCAGAGCTGCTGGTCAGGTCCTGCGCTTTGGAAGGGCAGTTTGGCTGTCAGTAATTGTGCAATGCATTCTCTATAGCCTAGCAGTTCCATGCCAGGTCATCCTTGAGGATCTTAGATGTGTTCAGGCAAAGCCCAAGGGTGTCCAATGTGGTGGCGTTTGTAGTGGTAGGTACAAAAAGCAAACCAAATGTCCATCGGTGGGAAATGAGTGCGAAAATATGGTCGACCTATTCCATAAAATGTTTTCAATAAACAAAGCAGACCTGCCTGTCTGCTCTGGTGTGGAAAAACTCTACATCATATTGTTGAGAAGGAAGACATGGAAAGCAATTTGAGGACTTCACATTCTTCACACAAAGGTATCCCATAATACAAGAACACATTCTCCAGATAGGAAAGGGAGCGCACAAAGAACAGCATTGTGTAGACAGACACGTGGTGTTTACCTCTGGGACATATGCTAGGTAGGGTAGAGGGAAGCCCTGGGAAATTGATCAAATGGTTTATTTTTATCTTTTTTATTTTAATAGTAATATGAATGTAAAGATTATCTTAACTGCAAATTTTTACATAAAAATGTACTACAATTTTTTTACCTTCTCTGCAACAATACAATTTATGATAGAGTTTTGCAAACATGAGATTCCTGGATCCTTTACAAAGCTCAGTTTACCATACACACACACACACACACACACACACACACAGATGTGCTAGAAGAGAAGCATGCATCTGTTCATTGGAAAACAATGAGCAAGGCAGTTCATCTAGACTTGATACTGGGCTTTAGTCTCTGTTTACAAGTGTGATATTACTTTATATACTTGTGTCTACCTTTAGGGCCAAACTTCAGGAAAAGATAGAACTCAGCCAATGAGCAACTTGGGCCACAGAAAAGACACCTATGGTCTCTGAACTTTAAGTCCCACATTTCTGAAACTCAGGAGAGCATCTACTTTAATGGGCTAGCTGCACTAAGACTAAAAGTGAAATTTCTTGATAAAGGATGCACTCAGCATTAGCTTTTCCCCGCTACAGCATTACAGAATCGAGTGTGCCACTTAATGTCATGAACTTGAGCCAAGTAACGCAACTTTGAAGTTCAAGATTCCTCATCTGAAATAAGAATAATAGTTTCCCCGCGCACATCCCTCCGAGTCATAATGCAGTAAGCAAGAAGTGCCATCCACTGACCACTGCCTTTGATCGCCTTCTGTCCTTTTCTCCGGGGTCTCTTGCACTTCCTAGCGGACCCAGCAGGTGGAGCAGGTGAGTCGCGCGCGGAGCTGTCTCAGTCGTTAGTGCAAGTAGCAGTTCTCAGACTCTTTGGTTCAATCAAGACAAACCTGTTTGTCCTGTAAGGTTAGCCTTCCTAGTGGAAGGCAGCCACTTTAGAGTGGTTGAAAAAAAAAAAAAAAGAAAGAAAGAAAGAAAATTCACTTCACCTACCTCTGGAGACAGTTTATCTGTGAAGTCCAGCTGGCAGGCTGATCCGGGCAGGTGCTTCGGCACACTTGACTACACTTCTTCAGATCCTCGGTTCTTGACAAGTTAACATTTTGTCTGTGGAAGAGGTTGCTAACAATGACCTAGGTTTAGTGAAGCTCTTTTAGCTTTCAGAATATAAAATGTATTGGCCCTGTATCATTTTATCTGCTGGGCGAAGGAAAGCTGACAGTCTAGGTTGGAGGCTTCTCGCATTCAGTTTTTCACAGAGGGTTTCTTTCCCACAGCAATCCTCAGAGTTAGATCTAGCACCCAACTCCTCAGGGTTCAACCAGATCGCCCATCCAAGATGCCACCTATGTAACGAGCAGGTTCCCAAAGGGAACGGACACCTACATGACAACAGCTTCACATGGAGTGCATGGGAGGGCTCAGCATGTGCCAAGACAGAGCCTGGAGCAGTGGCGTTCCAGCATATAGCCAGTTTTCATGTTTCAACCCACGGAATGGCCAACAGAAGCCACAATGTAAAGCATAATATGCAATTACAAAACTCACTGCACCCATATTTATTTACTCTAACATCCTAATCTAAAGAACACAAAAGAAAATTAGTTATAATAAATTAGTATGTTTTTTAATATGTAAAGGGTCACACAGCCACTCCAAAGTCTTCAGGAGTCTGGTCTGCTCGTGGTACCATTCTGAACATGCTGGCCATAAACAGTAACTCAGATCTCACAAACCACACTGTATAGGTAACTATAACCCATTATTTCTTACTTACTTACTTACTACTATAGATTTAAGTGTTTTTGTTTTGTTTTTCTTTTTTTTTTTTTAACTTTGTTTTCAAGACAGGGTTTCTCTGTAGCTTTGGAGCCTGTCCTGGGACTAGCTCCTGTAGACTAGGCTGGGCTTGAACGCACAGAGATCCGTCTGCCTCTGCCTCTGCCTCTGCCTCTGCCTCTGCCTCTGCCTCTGCCTCTGCCTCCCAAATACTGGGATTAAAGGCGTGTGCTACCACCGGCCGGCTGTATTTGTTTTAAATTGTGTTTACGTGTAAGTCAGTAAAGTTCTATGCTTCCCCATGATTATGAAGCTCTCTTGCCCTCTCGCCTTCTCCTTTCGGCTGTCTTTTTCTGATCAGCCACCAGGAGGCAGTAAGTACTGCTTCTATGGAAAAAATCACCAGTGTGGCTAGTCAAAGGGGGCTTGCCTTGGGGTAGAGAGACCCCATCCCTTTAGCTGCTTTCCAGAAGTCAAAGAAAGAACCAGGTGCTCCGAGTGATTACCTAAAACGCTCCCAAATGTAAGTGCCAAAACCTCTGCCTCCCTGGCACCAGACTTGCTGGTGGCTTGCCCTAGATTACCGTTTGACAAGGCAATTGTCACACTGAACAATATACTGCCGCTCACCAGACGGGCCCAAAAAATGCAAGCCGAAACAGACACCAGGATCCTCTGCCGCAGTCCATCTGGACAGGATACCAAAAAGGTCCAGGTGCCAAGCCCAAGGCAGAGCTCCATTCGAAGGTTAGGCTAGCCCTGTTTAATGGGACTATTTACCAGCCAGGGGCTCCATGGGCTGCTGGAGTAGGCTCCTCATACAGGATGTTCTGGTGACTTGACACTTAACTCCTATCCTCTTTGCTTTGTATGTCATTAAAGGTTTTTTTTTAATTCACAAATTCTTCTATCATCAAAACAACAATGCTTTAATTAAGATTCCTATGTATTCCTTCTGTTTTGCGCTTTCTGTAATGGGATTGTCATATTTTATATTAATAGAAGTTAATTGAGCATGAGTCCAATAATACATGAGTCCAATTTCCTGACTTAGTAATACACACATAAAAATAATTGGAGGCTGGAGTGATGTTAAGCAGGCAAAGGCGCTTGTTGCATGAACCTTGCAGCCTGAGCTCAGTCCTCAGAACTATAAAGCCGGAAGGAGGGAACTGGCTCCATAGTTATCCTGATCTCAATGTACTTCCGTAACGAGTCCACCCACACCGGTACAGAAGATGAAGGTGATGATGCTGGCGATGAGGAGGAGGAGGAGGAAGAGCAATTACAAAACTATTCTGCTGGGAAACGCTGGCCAATGCAATTGGGACAGTGTTGAGGTAAGAACATCGTTTGAGTCCAGCAGTCCAAGGCCAGCCTGAGCAACACAGGGAGATTCCCAACGCAAACAAAACTCATCTCCTGCGAGGTTCCTGCCTCCTCTCTACTCAAGAGTTCCAGCTACAAAAGAGGAAAGCAGGGGTCTTGCAGGCTGTGTGTAATATGTATTCTCACCTCAGGATGAGGCGAGCTTCAGGGATCCACTGTGCTGTGCATTATGCTAGCTGGAGGTCTTCCCTGAAGCAGGTGGAAGTTGAAGTCAATGCACAAAGATACTAACAAGGAAAAAGCATGAGGAAAATATGGGAAGGAGCTGAGACGGCCAACACCATCAGAGAATGCTGGCAGGGTCCCAAGTCAGAGTGTAATTACAGAGCTAAACATTGGCCAGGGCCATAAAAGTGAGTTCACTAAAGTAATTCTTTTCTGTCTATGCTCACCAAGTTGAATACTTTGAAGAGGCGTGTTATATAAACAAGCAGTCACAAAAGCGTAACCTCATCCAACCAGAGGTGACCAAGATTACTAGAAATATCTGGAGAAAAATAACATTTGATAAATTCTACTGTTTTGTTGAATTACAAGGTCTCTGGTATTTTAAAGGAAACAATTGTAAGCAATTGTTAACGATTTAAAAATATGGCTTACACAAAAAAACAAAATAAAGAGCGTATGATGGATTGATCGCAAGCAAAGACAATAGACCTGTATCTTAAGGTTGGTATTAAGAGACATTTATAGCGAAGTGAGAACACTGACTTCTTTAAAAGTCTATGAGTTGATAGGCTTTCAGTTACTCCATCAACTCCTCTCTGAAGATGACCTTAAAAGGCATTTGCGATTGTCCAGCAGTTTCAGCCCTGATGTGTGTGGGATGATACTGGGGAGCAGTGCCTCCTGGGATGGCGGCCAGTGTAGGGTTAGGACTCCGTGCTTTTGTTCAACAAACATTTGCTAAGAATGGTTTTACAACCTTGTTAAATCAAAGGCAGCCTACTTTGACTGATACCTATGTTTGCCAAGCCTGTACAAGTACACATATACTTTTTTTACTGTACAGAATACATGTGTGGATTATTAGAGCCAGTGATGGACTACTAGAGATCTAAATCACCTTTAAAGGATTGTCAGTGGTTTAAAAATATGAAATGAAGCTCATACAAAAGAATAAAACAAGAAAGAGCTTATGATGGAGTGACCACGTGCAAAGGCCATAGGCCTGTATCTTCCAGTGGGTGTGAAGAGACATTTATATCAAGGTGAGAATTCTTTAAAAGTCTGTGATTTGATAGCTTTTCAATTACTCAACCACCTCCTCTCTAAAGATGACCAATTCTGTCTCCTAGGGGCCCTCCACCAAAGGTGCCAGGGAACATGCAGCTGTGGTCTTCACATCACAGCTATTTTTTATTTGTGTTTTAGACAAGGCTCTTTCAAGAGCTTCTCAGAGGAAAGAATTCAGCCAAGAAACGCAGCTTCAGCAGAAGTTTGTTCAGCAAAGCAAAGAAAGAGTTCCAAAGAGATTGGCATGGGCTGCCTCGGAAGGCAGAATAGCACAGTGGGTTCTGGGTTGCAGAGTTTTTTTAAGCATTTCTGAATATTTATGAGACAGGTGGCATATTCATGTGACCAGCTTCAGTGTGGTGGCAGCATCCTGAAGTTCCTAGAGTCGGGAGCAGAGCCAGGAATGCCGGTGGCCACTGAGTTTTCCTGCTGTGTTTCTACTTTCCGATCAGTCTGGATGGAAGTCCAGCATACATTTAGGCTTAGGGTGGGCCTTCCATCCTCAATTAAACCTCATTAGAAACACTCCCTGGCATGCCAAGACCTGTCTCCTGAACTCCACTGAGCTGATAGACTTAACTCATACACAGGTGACAGCAACTCGTGCTTTTTACTGGAGCTAAAAAGGTCCCGTTGCATATGCTGCCACTGGCATGTGGAACACCAGGACTTTCCACTTAGGAAGGAGAAATCCCATGGAGGAGGAGGAGGAGATTAACAGGATAGAGTATGGTTCCAATAGCAACATCAGATGACACCTCAAATCCCCAGACTAGGCAGCCCCTCCGGGAACTTCAGAAAGAAATATCAGCACAAACTAAAGAGTTAAATTCAACACGTGCTGTGCTTGAAGGCAGATGACACGTTTGCTTTGTCATGGTGGTGATGAGTTTTTGCAGTTTCCATTGCCTTGTCTGGGCCTCTGGAGTGTTATAATATCCCTGGGTACCACTACATCTCCCATGGGCATGGCTTATCATGGATCCTTATCCTTATCCTTATCAAGGATCAGGGTTGATCCAAACCTTATCAAGGATCAAAACTGCCTGTAGCCTTGGTGAAGCAAGTCTTTTATCCTTCCCTAACAGTTCTAGGAGGAGGCAGTCTGGGACGGAGAGCCTTCCTGTTAATGGTAACAGAAACAACTTTCGAACAACACCATCCCGAGAAGATAATGGCGGAAAACAAAGCTGCTCTCAAGAGTTTAGATTATTAAATAAATGATAGACACATTGGTGGGTTCTTTAGTTCTTAAGATTTATTTCTGTTTATGCGAGGGCTTGTGTGTATATCATGTGTGTGCAGGTACCCATGGAGGCTAGGAAAGAACTTTGGGTCCTCTGGGGGACACAGGCAGTTCTGAGATGCTAGGAACCAAACTCTGGTCCTCTATAAGAAAAGTAAATTCTCTTAATCACGAAGCCGCCTTTCCAGTCCCATGTGTGGATTCTTTAAACTTTTTCATAAGCACCTGAAGCATGTACAAAAGTAGAAACTTGAGTATTATAATTTAGATCTTAAACAGCCCTAAAGCATCTAAATACTAAAGTATGCAAGTATGCATTGTGGGCCTGTGACACCATTAGTAGGTGGTGCCAACCTTTAAAGCCAAGCCACTGGGCGTGCCCCTGAAGCCTGACTTCTTCCTCCCTCCTGTCTCCTCCTCCTGCTCTTCTCTTTCTTCTTCTCAACCACCATTGGCCAAGCAGTTTTTCTCTACCACAAGCTTCCACTACAATGCACTGTCTTGTCCAGGTCCAAGGGCAATGAGGCCGAGTGATCATGAACTGAGACTTGCAGCCAAAATACATTTTTTCCTTCTTGTTACTTGGTTTTCTCAGATGACGCATCATTAACAACAAAGCTGACCGCACAGCAGGTATAGAAACCCTATAGTCACATCACCCAGCTTAGAAAAGTGTCCTTTTACAGACTGGGTTTCACCCATTTCCCCGTGTGTTCTCTCTCTCTCTGTGTCTCTCTTTCAGTCTCTCTCTCTCTCTCTCTCTCTCTCTCTCTCTCTCTGAAACATTTTAAAGCTTATCCTATACACCTCTTTTAATCTGCACTATTTGGCTGTCATTTCTAACAGCTACACACTCCTTTTACATCTCTGCTTATTTCAAGAGGCAACAATGTTTGGGATGAACCCCTAAGAGAAACCAGGTGGAATGAATCCTCAGCTCTGATCAATGGGACAGGATGTTACTTTGACTCCTGCCCATTCTTCTGCTCCTAGATCTTTGATCAGCCTGTGTCCCCCATTCCACTTCCATCTTGTTTGTCCTCTCAGACCCAAACCTCGGGGATACACCCTTCTCAGCAGCACCATCCACTGGCAGCCTGTCTATGCATCCCTCTGACATGAATGCCAGCCACCCATGTCATCTAACAGCGATGTGAAACTTTCTGCCTTCTCTTCCCCGGGATACATCTTTTGTCCTCGGGTACCATCTATTCCCTGATGGTAATGTGAGGAAAGAGACACACACGCCTTCATTACCCAGTGCCTCCCTACCGACTAACAACGGTTGGATCTGCGTTCCTCTCACCTTCCTGAGACGGCTATTCCTTAGCCTGGTGTAACGCTCACACACCCTGCTCTACTCAAGTTCCCATGAGATCAGGTGTGCACGTTAGGCTTCTATTGCTGTAACCAAAGGCAACGGGGAGGAAAGAGTTTCTTTTCCCTTACAGTTTTAGTCCATCATGAAGAGAACTCAAGGCAGGAGCCCAGAGACAGGAGCCAAGCACATGTCATGGCTTGCTCAGCCTGCTTTCTTATAGTACCCAGGGCCACCTGCCCAGGGGTGGCTCCATTCCCAGGGCACTGGAGGCTCCCACATCAATTATTAATCAAGAAATTTCCCCCACAGACTTGCCTATAGAAGGCATTTTTCTCAGATGAGGTTCCCTTTTCCCAGGTGACTCTAGCTTATGCCAAGTTGGTAAAATAACCAGGACATCGGGCCGTTATGGCCCATGGGCCTCACTAAGCACTGTTCATGGGCCCATCCTCTTAACCAGGTGCATCCCGAAAAGTTCTGCACCCTTTATAATCTCCACTCTCACAGCCAAGTATGTTGATGCCACATTAAATCAAAAATTTAATAACGCACAAATGCTGTCCTCTTTTTCAATTGTTGCTGACTCTTAGCCTTGGCTGTCCTCTTAGCCACTGCAAATCCAGAACCCACCACTGCTAGCAGCGGTTCTGCAGCAAGAGCCACAGCCTGAGGGAATTCTGCTCCCTCAGGCACCAACTCTTTCAAAGCTACAAAGGGAACTTACCTAAATCTCTGTCCCTCCAAAGAACTCAAGGTTCAAAGGTTGAGGTGGAATCCTGCTCCTCAGAGAGGCTGAAGAGCAAGCAGTTCACCTCCCCTCCTTCCTGTGTTTCTCCAGAAGCCCTTGAGTTTCTCCTTGCCCCTCCTTAAAAACCCTTCTCCACCTGGCTCCTCCCAACCACGTCCTGTCAGCCAGTTGCTGACGCAGCCTCCTGACCACAGGTGAATTTTATTCAATCAAACACATCTTTGCATCATTAAACAAATGTCCCAGAGCACAAACAAAAGTAACACACCTTAAAATCATAGTCTACAACACATAAATTATTTTAGATACTTTGCGTCCTACAAACTGCAGGTAATTTATAACCACCAGTTATACACCAGTTGGCAACCTTGCCTATGGTATTCACCTACAGATCTGCACACCCGCTCACCACAGTTCACACGAGCCTCACTTCACGGTTCCACTTGGGTGCCCTTCAAAGTGTTAAAAACAAGAACAACAGCCAAAAGGTCCGTGCATCCTCCAGCAGCTCCTTGTTTTAGACATCAATTGTCTTCACCAACAGGGTTGGAACTCCAGGTTCAATAAACATTCTTGGCAGGGAGCAGTGGCGGGGAGGGGGGGGGTGTATAGCTCAATATAAACAATAAAAGCAATAATAAATATTATTGATCAATTTTGTATTTCCAGGAAAAAATCTTACATGGGCTACGGAAGCGAGGTTGCTTGTGTGTTCCACGTGGCTTGTGCTGATTTCACACTCAGCATCAACTTCAAACACTCAGCATCAACTTCAAACATAGCTCAAAGCCAAAGCTCATTTTTCTTAACTTATTCCATGATGAGGCGAACAAGCTCGGAAAGCTACCTTCCCATCCTTCTCTGAAACCCTTTACAGTTCTCAGATTTGAAGACCTGGGTCCAGCCCTCTTATCCAAGCAGAGACGCCGGGTACCAGATGCCTTCCACCACTCCACAGTTACCCAGGCTTTGAATGTCACCCCAAGGCACAGTGCAGGGAGCCAGAGGGTAATGGGGGAGAGGGGCACATTGCCTTCTCGCCACTCTTCATTGAAGATTGTTCGAGGAAAGTTCAGTGGCATAGGCTAGACCTGCAGGAAGGTTCCAGGAGCACAATGAGGAGGAAATTCTGAGGAAGCTGAGTATTCAGGATAAGGTAGGTTCAGTCCTTTGAGGATCAGGAGGAGTGGCTGCGTGTGTTGAGCCAGGTTAATGCTCACACATGCCAAGTGGATGCTTTCATTAGCGCTCACCCATGAAGTTGGGAATTCTAAACAGGCTGTGAGTGTGGCAGACATTTACTCTGCGTGACAGAGGTCTGGATTTGCTAAACATCATTATCATGAGTGAGCGGATGTCAGGGGCTCTGGAAAAAGGTGTTACCCCAAACTGTCAGTACTGGGACCGGGAGACATGATTGTGAGCCAAAAACAAAACAAAAATCTGCTAACTTTGGTAAGAACTAGTGGCTGAATACGGCAGTATGAAGAAACCACACACAGACTTGAGCCTCATTCTCTTTTTAAATAATGTTTGGTGGATCAGACAAGGGGGCTCCTGTTAGAAAATTTCACAGCACTCTTGCGATAAATGATGAATTCCACTTTAAAACAGCACAATACCATTTGAGCACACAGTTTTCTGTTGCTACAATGGCCAGCGATCCGCCGGCTCTGCTAGCTCCCCAGCTAAGCCACCTCCCTCCTCGGGGAGCAGACAAACCACCCCCTGTGGTCTTGTGCCCTGCCTGGCCCCTGGAGAACCTCCTTGTTTTTTTCTCTCCCTTTTTCTCTCTTTTATGTGCAGTTGGTTCCCACAGGCTGCTTTTATCAATATTTCAATTGGTCGCTGCTGACCTATACTTGAATCCAAATATTTGCCCTATTCAGTGTGAATTGCCCATTCAGCCACACGCTTGATTATGTCTGTGCTCTTTTGAGCAAACTGAATGGGCTACTTGACTATGTAATGCCGATATAACCTGGTCATTAGTAGGGCTTGTCGAAGCTGACCATATGCAAGAGGGAGCACAGGGACTGGGCCTGGCAGTTCCGTCCAGTGCAGTCTGGATGAAGGATGAAGTAGACTTACCTCAGCCGATGTGCACACTCCCCAATGCTCTTCAGAACAGACCTACACTTTACTAAGAGTCAAATAGGTCAGGAATTAAAGGATGGGTAGTTTTTAAGACTCACAATCTTATTTCTTCCCTGGAAGATTGTCTCCTGTAAAATTAGCATTTTTTTATGGTGACCCACTCTTGTATTCATTGTTTAGATCAGACATGAAGTTGAGTGAAGTGGTCCTGGTTAACATCGCCATATCTTGATGTCCTGATATTCCTTTGTGGAGTAAAACTGTGTATCTGTGGGCATCAGGTAGCATATACTCCACACCTGTGAACATCAGGAAGCATGTACTGTGCTCCACACCTGTGGACATCAGGTAGCATATACTCCACACCTGTGAGCATCAGGTAGCATGTACTCCACACCTGTGAGCATCAGGTAGCATGTGCTCCACACCTGTGAACATCAGATAGCATGTACTTCACACCTGTGAACATCAGATAGCATGTGCTCCACACCTGTGGGCATCAGATAGCATGTACTCCACATCTGTGGGCGTCAGATAGCATGTACTCCACACCTGTGAGCATCAGGTAGCATGTGCTCCACACCTGTGGGCATCAGGTAGCGTGTACTCCACACCTGTGAGCATCAGGTAGCGTGTGCTCCACATCTGTGAACAACAGGTAGCATGTGCTCCACACCTGTGGGCATCAGGTAATGTGTACTCCACACCTGTGAGCATCAGGTAGTGTGTACTCCACACCTGTGAGCAACAGGTAGTGTGTACTCCACACCTGTGAACATCAGGTAGCGTGTGCTCCACACCTGTGGGCATCAGGTAGTGTGTACTCCACACCTGTGAACATCAGGTAGCATGTACTCCACACCTGTGAGCATCAGGTAGTGTGTACTCCACACCTGTGAACATCAGGAAGCATGTGCTCCACACCTGTGGGCATCAGGTAGTGTGTACTCCACACCTGTGAACATCAGGTAGCATGTGCTCCACACCTGTGGGCATCAGATAGCATGTACTCCACACCTGTGAACATCAGGTAGCATGTGCTCCACACCTGTGGGCATCAGGTAGTGTGTACTCCACACCTGTGAACATCAGGTAGCATGTGCTCCACACCTGTGGGCATCAGGTAGTGTGTACTCCACACCTGTGAACATCAGGTAGCGTGTGCTCCACACCTGTGGGCATCAGGTAGTGTGTACTCCACACCTGTGAGCATCAGGTAGCGTGTGCTCCACACCTGTGGGCATCAGGTAGTGTGTACTCCACACCTGTGAGCATCAGGTAGCATGTGCTCCACACCTGTGGGCATCAGGTAGCATGTACTCCACACCTGTGAACATCAGGTAGCATGTGCTCCACACTTGTGGGCATCAGGTAGCATGTACTTCACACCTGTGACCATCAGGTAGCGTGTACTCCACACCTGTGAACATTACATAGCATATACTGTCCGCCACATCTGTGAGCATCAGGTATGGTGTGTCCGCACAATTCTTCCTCTTGCTTTCCTTTCTTTCCTTAATTGTTCAGCTTTAACTATTAGATGCCAAACCATAGTCCACACTGTTGATGATGGAGACCCTGCTCCTGTGCCCTGTGTGGCTGTGACTGGTGTCTCTGCAAAGCCATATGACAAAAGACACATTATCAGGGTGAGAGTAACCTATGCTTGTAGTGTGTGTGTGCCTAGAACTCAGAGATGAAGCTGAAGGGAGATCCTCAGCTTATGTGGCAATCTTATCAGAAAGCCATAGACTGTAAAGAAGAGGCTAGATAAAGGAAAGAGGGCTGGGGACTTTGGCAAGGTGTTAATAAGTTATAAGTCAGTGACTAAGAAATGTATGGTAAATCAGGGCCATTTAGCCAGGTTTGCTGTATGTGTGTCATCTCAGATGGGATCCATTAGCTCAGTGTAGTTTTCTCCTGTCATAAAGGAAGACCATTCTATGGACATTACCATTCAAAGGGAATCTATGCCCTGGTTTTAGACAGAAAGGAAGAAGGCAGAAAGCTAGTTGCCTCAAACCCAAGACAACCCAGGTTCCACATGACTTACTTTGGGGTGTCACACTTGAAACCTACCCTGCCAGGAGAGGAGATGTTCTAAAGGGTCACATTTCTGTTTCCCACTGAGTAAAAAATGTTCCTAGGAACCCTGTGTTGCCTAAAGAGAAAGACTGAAGTCCTGGTGCCAGGAAAAGGGGTAACTTGCCTGACAGGAAGAGAAACAATATGCCAGGGTATCACAAATAGCCTGTCCTGCCTCTGGTTAAGCCACAAAAAATAGTTGTGACTTCCTGCTAACTATCCGTGTGTATATACATGTCCCCCTAGAGCACTAAACCTACATCCCTCGGGAAAATTGGGGTCACTTGTTGTTCCAGTAAAGCAGCCTGTTGAGATCAAGTGTTCAAAGTTATCAAAATAACATCTCTGTGTTATTTTTCTTACAGGTGCCCCAGTGTCCACCTCGAGGAACCGATGAGTTTAACTGGGCTACTTAAAGGATTATGGGTGACAGGTTATGTACTTGTCTATTTTTGTCAGCTTGACATGGAGTTACCTGGGAGGAGGGAACCTGAGGAACTGTCTCCATCAGATTGTCCTGTGGGTATGCCTGTGTGGCATGCCTGTGTGGCATTTGATCAATTGCTAATTGATGTAGGAGGGCCCAGCCCACCATGGGTGTTGCCAGGCCTAGGTGAAAGGGATTGGGCTATACGAGAAAAGTAGCCCAGCAAGTTAGAGGGAGCAAAGCAACAGACAGCGGTCCTTTGTAATCTCAGCTGCAGTTTCTGCCGTGGCTTCTCTCAATGATGGACTGTAGAGTGTAAGATGAAATGAACCCTTACCTTCCCAACTGGCTCTTGACCAATGTTTTATTCCAGAAAAAGCAAAGCAAGCTAGAAGAGGTTAGTTAATGGGAACAGAGATGACCCACAACCAGCCACATCACCCAAGCTCCACCCCAGTAGGGGTGACGGGCAAGAACCATAAGCTTGCTGTACCGCTTTGCAGACAGCCCAGTTGGTCTGAGACTGTCACTCAGCAGTTCTTGCTGCTTGGGAGAAAGGGGGACCTGATGCACCTGGCTGGTTTAGACTCTAAAGTGATTCTCAACCTGTGGGTCTTGACCCCATTGGGAGTCGCATATCACATGTTTACATTACAATTCATCACAGCAGAAAAATTACAGTTATGGAGTAGCAGCAAAAATAATTTTATGGTTGGGGGTCACCACAACATAAGGATCTGTATTAAAGGGTCACAGCATTAGGAAGGCTGAGGACCACTGGTTTAGAGCCTCTCTGAAACTTTGAGTTGTTTCTTTCTGACACCTTGCAGCTGGAAGGCCCCACCTCCTTTCAGAACACCCCACGTCTTAATCAGCTTTCCTCGGAGAAGGTTTTTATCTTAGAGGAAACAGCTATACAATAACCAGAAACAAGCGTGACTGTAAAATGCTGGCTAATTTGTCCAGTGCTCCAGATCAGGAAGAGACCGTGTGATGCGCACCGACCTGTGTGTTTGTACTTGTCCTTGAAGAGCCCGCCTCTTATCCACTAAGGCGTGTATCTAAATAGGGTCGATGTCTGCATAAAGTAAAAGTACAAATATGTAGAGTGCTATTCCTAGCACTGCAATGACGGACTGAACAAAGCCAAGAATGTCTAGAAAAATCCCTGGCCCTCTGGGGGCCAACAGTCTTTTCAAGGAGATAATCTGGGGATGTGAATAGGCAATGTACCGACTTCACAGTACAAGAGGGTGGTGATGTGGTTGTCTGAAGCTAGAAGAAATCGCATACGATCGCACTGGGCATTGTCACCGGTGTCTTTTAAAGCCTCATGCGACACTCCTTGGTGCTGCTTCGCTCTCACCACACATGCTTAGCCAGCCTTTGGCATCTTTTGCTGTTGTGATCCTGTGACATAGCCAGCCTTATTGTTCTGTCTCTCCATTCCCAGAAACTGGATAGCAGTGCCTGAGACAGGGCAGGTAAATGGGTATTTCTTAAGCACCCACTCTATCCCAGTCACTGCCCTGGGCACTTCCAAATCAGTTTCTTATTCATTTTCCATGGCTGTTCACTCATTCTCTGGTTCCACCTCATTCAAGATACTCAGTGTCTCGATTTTCAGATCCGTCTTCGCAGCTCTCTGTGTTCTTCACCCCAGTAGGAAACAATCTGTGCCCCCGATCGTGGGAACACTTGATACAGCTTGGGCTTCTGACTTGCTTAGAGTTGCTCTAACTGGCTGTGATAGCTAATTGTGACTGTCAACTTGTCAGGATTTGGAACCATCCGGGAAACACACTTCAGGGTGTGTCTGTGGGGGTTTTTCACAGAGAGACTTCACTGAAGGGGAAAGACCCACTGGGGATGAGGGTTGCATTGTCATTCTTGGGCATAGAGTTCTTAATAAAAAGACGGAAGCCAGCTAGCACCAGCACCCATCTGTTTACTAGCTTCAGACACGACGTGACTAGCTGTCTCACACCCCTGACACCGTGCCTTCACCACTGTGACAGACTACACTCTCAAGCCTTTCCTTCCTTCCTTAAATTGATTTTGCTAGATGTTTTGTTACGGCCAAAAGAAAATCACTAAGTACTGTCTGTGCTACTCAGCCACTGGGATTATTTCTAAGATTAGCCAGTGCAAATCCCGCTGTGACTTTTCGCCGAGCTCCTGTCCTCTTCCTGTCTTTCTGGGTCCTCCAAGCAAAGCCCCGTCTCAGCCCGTTCCACACATCGTCCTCTCCAGGGACAAACTTCACGGCCATTGCTCCCGTGTCATTTGAACGTATCGGCAGCCCTCCTCCTGTCTTGTATGAATCCCTGCAAGGGAAATTCACTTCAGATAACTCTGCATTAAAACCCAGCTCAGCACATGTACAAAGAGATACGCTAGTGCCCTTTGCCAAGCTCCCAGCAGGATGAGCAGTAACAAAGGTCCAAGAATGTCACCCAGAGCTGCATGCAGACAATGTTCTGGCATCAGGATACGAATATGCTGATAAAAGCATGCATTGCAGGCGAGCTTAGGATTTACTTTCAGTGCTGGTTTGTCTGAATAAGAAACAGATGGGAGACGGTGCTTCTGGACTCCCTAGCTCCACATGCTGCCTGCTGGTGTTCTGGGACCCAGAACTGTGACTCAGTACCTGTGTCTTTACCTCTCAAATGCAGGCTGATTCAGGAGGAGTGCTAAAATTTAAGGCCTGAGGAGAGGAGGGAGGGAAACTGCAGTTAGTATGCAAAATAAACGAAAAAAATAAAAGCTATTTCAATAAAATAAAATTTTAGAAAAAGGAAAAATACTAAGTGGAAAAAAAAATTCAAGGCCTACCTGGGTTATAGGCTGAGTTCAAGGCCAACCTAGACAAGTTAATGAAACCATGTCTCAAAATAAAAAGTAAAAAGATGAGCGTGGCAGAATGCCTAACATGCACAGGGCCCTAAGTTCAAACCCGCATGCCAAACAAACAAATAGATGTAGCAAAATGAAGGGCTTTCTAGAGTTATTTTGACAATTAAATTGAGGAAGTGTCTGTAAGCCCATTGTTAAGTGTTTAGTCACGGTGGGTGATGTGGGAATATAGGGGTGTCTCTAAGAACAACAGATCCTTTCTTGGTTCTTGGGGATCTCGACTGGGGGAGCTAGGGTTCTCAAAACTTGACAACCACCGAAGTCACGCAGGTCAGTGGCTTTTGAGCTCTTATCTCTCAAATATGAAGAATGAAAATCACGAACCATAAAGGATGAATTTTTAGAGAGATGTTTATCACAGGTAGTTGGGCACTAAAGGGAGGGAGAGGGAGAGAGAGAGAAGAGACAGAGGAGAGATTTTCATTGCAGGAGGCAGTCCTGGGAAATAGAGTGCCATCAAGATGCTAGTCTGGGCTTTTTAAAGAACTTATAGCAGAAGCTGTAGTGAAGCATGGGAAGGGTGAGGAACTGGTCAGCCCTTATAGACTGACCATGAGTGTCCATGTGCCGCTTGTTGGCTTGGGACACATCCTGATGTCCAGCCTCTGTGCAGAGGTGGTCATTTAGGAGAGAGGTGACAAGGAAGCAGAGGTCACTTTTTCATCCCTGGACTGCAGCAAAGACATTCTGAAAGGTGTCGCTTTGGGGTCCCTGCCCTGCCTGATCAGTTTCCACGTCCTGTTCTCATCAAAAGCTTCATTAATTTCCTTATAGTTTTTGACGTGTACATATTGTCTTCATTTCAGCAAGAAGAGATGGAAGTGACTTCCTGTTAGGTCACACTAACATCCAGGGTTTTCTCTACAGTGTAAATCGGCCTCAAATGAATCTACATATAGGTAGACCATTTGACTGGTGAATTCGGGAGGGAAGAAAAGAATGTCACAAAAATGCTTTATGTTCTAGTAAATATTTATTAGTCATCAAAAGTCATATGAAGATCTTTGGAGGCAAAACAATTGAAAGTATATTATTTGATAAACAAATAAAAGTATATATAGCAAACTACTCTATTCGTGATGACATCAGAGGAAGCCCAACTCAACTATTTATAACAATGTTAACTCATTCTGAAAGTACTTGTGAAGAATGTATGTTCATTATTTGGGACTGCCAAAATCAATTGCCATAAGCTGGATGATCCAAAGACAGAAAATATTACCTCCCGGTCCTGGAGATTAGAAGTTACAAACCAAGGCGTATGGGGGCCAGTCCCTCAGAAGGGATGGATCTGTTGTAGTCCTTCCTTCTGGCATCTGTGGTTTGGTTAAAAGTACATTATAACCCAGCTCTGCTTTCAAGGCCATGCATCTTTGTCAATCTCTCCAGGTCTCTGAGTCTCCATTTCAGTGCAAGACCTGCCCCCGCATCCATGCAACTCCCCGAGGCAGATGGAATGACAAGGAAAATGACAGGAACTTGGGTAGAGGCTATGCCTACTCCTGCAGTCTGCTAAGGTCTCTTACCAGCCAGGAGTCAAGAATCACAGTACAATGAGCATTTTCTGGGAAGGCTGCCTACACAGATAGAATCTCCCTTTTATATAGAGGTGTTCCAAATAAGAATGTTAAGAAAGAAAAACCCAGACTAGGCGTGGTGGCACACACCTTTAACCTCAGCAATCAGAAGGCAAAGGAAAGTGGATTTCTGTGAGTTTGAGGTCAGCTTGGTCTACAGAGTGAATTCTGGACCAGCAAGGACTACATAGTAAAACCCTGTCTCAAAAATAGGTGGGGGAGGGTGTGAGCAATTTTTAAGGCCTAATGTATATTGCCTTTCTACTTTCCAAGTTGTAAACCACAGCTTTCCAGAAATCTCCCAGGGAGCACCATTTGTAGTAAAAGACACATCTGAACCTACTTGAGCAAGCCTTGTAACCTACAGGTTTTGGAAAAAGTGTGATGTATTCACAGGAAGGGGGGAACGAAGGAAGGAAGGAAGGAAGGAAGGAAGGAAGGAAAAAAGAAGGAAGGAAGGGAAGAAAGAAGGAAGGAAGGAAGGAAAAAGGAAGGAAGGGAGGGAGGGAGGGAGGGAGGGAGGGAGGGAGGGAGGAAGAAAGGAAGGAAGAAAGGAAGGAAGGAAGGAAGGAAGGAAGGAAGGAAGGAAGGAAAAAAGAAGGAAGGAAGGGAAGAAAGAAGGAAGGAAGGAAGGAAAAAGGAAGGAAGGGAGGGAGGGAGGGAGGGAGGGAGGGAGGGAGGAAGAAAGGAAGGAAGAAAGGAAGGAAGGAAGGAAGGAAGGAAGGAAAAAAGAAGGAAGGGAGGAAAGAAGGAAGGAAGGAAAAAGGAAGGAAGGAAGGGAGGGAGGGAGGGAGGGAGGGAGGGAGGGAGGAAAAAGGAAGGAAAGAAGGGAGGAAGGAAGGAAGAAAGGAAGGAAGAAAGGAAGGAAGGAAGGAAAAAAGAAGGAAGGGAGGAAAGAAGGAAGGGAGGAAAGAAGGAAGGAAGGAAAAAGGAAGGAAGGAAGGGAGGGAGGGAGGGAGGGAGAAAAAGGAAGGAAAGAAGGGAGGAAGGAAGGAAGGAAGGAAGGAAGGAAAAAAGAAGGAAGGGAGGAAAGAAGGAAGGAAGGAAAAAGGAAGGAAGGAAGGGAGGGAGGGAGGGAGGGAGGGAGGGAGGAAAAAGGAAGGAAAGAAGGGAGGAAGGAAGGAAGGAAGGAAGGAAGGAAAGGAGGGAGGGAGGGAGGGAAGGAGGGAGGCAGGGAGGGAGGGAGGGAGGGGGGAAGGAGAAGAATATAGATGAAGGAGAAGTCACTCTTCTGAGTAAGGAGAAAGCCAGCAGCTATCACAAAGGTCCCTTGCCCCGGGTAGACCACAGTGGCAGGTCTGGGTTTCCCAGTGCTCACAAAACCTGAACATGATTTCACGTTAGTGACATAATGGTTTTTATCACGGACATTATGATAGCCACCTCACCAGTGACCAAGCCTGGTGAATGATGGACAAAGATCAAAAACTTATTGATTCTCACATTGGTGTCGTGGGCTATTTGCTAAATAACAATAAACTAACGTTCTGGCATTTTTGTCTTGATAAAGAGAGCCTTTTGCAAATACTACATTGGTCTAGGCATTGATGAGGAAGTGAGATACATACTAATTATCTGGTGGAGTTGCTATGAGTCCATGTAGAAAGATACATTTTCCCCACTGTCGGTGTTTTCTACAGCCTTAGAGATACCTGCATTGAGTTTTGTGTCCAAAATATTGCAACCCTTGCTTAGAAATATACAGCATTTTTAATAACATGGTTTTAAAAATAGTTCTCACTTAAATACTATCTGGTAAGTCATAAATATTTAATATATGAATTCATGCCAGTGTGTAGAAAGCAAGGCCTCTTGGGTCCTTTCCGAGGGTTTGAAGTCGCTTAGGTTGGTGACTGCTGATGCCCGCTTCGCCTTGCTGACTGAGATTACAAGGATTGCCAATGTCATATTCTTCCCGTATGTTCTCCCACGGGCTGATTATCTCCACTGAACAAATGAAGAAACTAAATGGCTGAGGAAAAGTGAAGAACCTGAACCCATCAGAGGTTGGACCAGTAGGCAGACCTATATGACTCCATCCCGTTGCCTGTCCACACCGCTTTGTTGACTATTTCAGGCTCTGAAGGACGTAGCAATGTTGTTTCAGTTTAGGTTTTTCTCTTTGGTTCTCCATCATCGATTGAACCACTCAGAGGCTTGTACATTTCTCCTTTTCTCCCTCTCTCTTCCTCTCCCTAGTTCCTCCTTTCTTCTCTCTCTCCCCCTCAACCATTCCTCCCTTCCTCTTGCCTCTTCTCTATCACTCATATTTCATAATGAACCGACACTTTGGCCCCAGAACAGCCTATACCATGTATTTCTGGTTCTCAGATGCCTCATGACACATGTGGTATGTCACTTTACACAGAGCATAGATATCATTAGCACTAGAGCAATATTGCTGGCGATTCTCGCTGCCTTCTTTGTATGAATATTAAACTTGAGCTGGTTTAAATGCACTTGCCCTTTCTAGATGTTACCAGAAAGCAGCCCTGCCTTCAAAACTGAAAGTACAGTGCTTCACCCCGATCTGCTGGTCCAGCATCCTCTGGACCTGCCCTCACCCTCACCGTGAATCTGGGTCACTTTCTCAGGCCTGTGAAACTCTGTCTTTTCGTTGACACTTGACATCTTCCCAGAACTGTTGCATCGAATAAGAAAGCTCTCTTCTGGGTGGTTTATTTCCCAAGGTCCTGTAACATCCACTTGCTCCTGACTGGAGCACACCTTCCTGTGCCTGCCCCGTGAGGTCCTGGGCCAGCGGCCCGGTTGGTTGCTCAGTATGTGTACTGCCCATCATTAAATTTCTCCCTGGAAACAGCGCCGTGCATGGCGCCCTCCAGAACTCGTGTTAGAAAGCACAAATAATAAATTATCCGGGGAACAAAGATGGGGCTCATGGGGAAGCGATCGCTCTGTGGGTAAATAGGACCCCACTGTGTATTAAACAAAAAGTAAACCCCATTTTCTTTTGGATAGTTAAGTTGCCATCAATTCAAATAGGGAACAAGGCCCTGGACATAGTTAATAGTCCACAGACTGGCCAGCCCCGGCTTTGAAAGCATTTCAGCTTTCCTGAAGTGCTGCTTGGACCCAATTATAGCTCACTGCTCAGCGTTTTCATAATTTAAATCTGTCCGCCCCTCAGGGGGGAAAATTTTTTGCTAATCAAAGCCATGAATGCACCTTTTTCCTTTTGACAGCATTCAATTAAAGCTAAATGGTCGGTTTTGAATGAGTTACTGTGAAGAATAAAAAGGCATTAATGAGGTAATTTCATTATGGAGACTCGTCCAGGCCTATGCGAAAACGAGGGAACTAAATGGAGGGAAAGCTGCTGAGGAAATTAGGGTTTCTTCCACCCTAATTAATGTTTGGGGGCATTTAGTACAGGCACCAAATTAACTGCTCCAAAGAACTCTCATTGAAAAAAAAAAATACATTGTTACTCTCTCCTGTAATTAGAAGACAGTACAAGGAGGACCCTCTGGGAGTATAAAGCTGGCCTTTAACTTGTTCTGAGGGCCACCGAAAACACACTATTAAGGATCTGGAATTTAAGGAAGCAGGCATACAATATGGGATTGTTTAGGTCCTTGGACTCGCTGAGAAGTAAACAGGTAGCCTCTGAATGAGGAATTATGAGACTCCTGGGGGGCCTGTCTTCCCAGCCAAACAGTCTTAAATGCATCCAAAGGGAAGAAAGAAAGGTGAATAGGCCCACTGTGGGTCGCCCGGAGAATGCTCAATGCCTGTCTTAAGTGATTACATGATGTTGTGTCCGCCCCTCTCACTGAGTTATCTTTACACTGCTTTTGTCTGCTCTAATTGGAGCTGATGAGGTGCTAATTGGAGACCTTTTTAAAAAGCCCACGACTTTAATCGTTAGAAAAGCGAGGGAGTCTGAAGGAGTGGAGTTAATGAGACAGAGTGAAGGGAGAAACCGTGTGTAGCTCAACAAAAATAAAACTGGGTCTCTGTGCGCATAGGGAAGTTTGATGCAAGGGGGAAAAGGGCCCAGGACGGTTTAAAACCTTTCCAGAAACATCTTCGCAAAGCAGAAGAGAGTGAGGGCATCGTGTTAGTACAGAAGTTTCTGCCTTTCCGCTCCCATCCTGCACCTGAACTCGGGCAAAAATCCTCATGTCCCAACTCCTTAGTTCCCTTTCAAAACTGCAGGAAGAGATGCAGGCAGCCGGCAATGAGCAGCAGGCAAGCCCCGTGCTGACCGCCATCTTGCCTCTCAGAGAGAAAGTTTTCCCTGCGACCTTTGAAAGCGACTTGCCATAGGCTATGAGAAAAGAGTCTTTGGGGAGCGGGGTGTGGGGGGGAGTGTCTGGAGAGATGGCTCAACGGTTAAGAGCATTGCCTGCTCTTTCAAAGGTCCTGAGTTCAGTTCCCAGCAACCACAAGCATCTGTAATGAGGTCTAGTGCCCTCTTCTGCCCTGCAGGGATACACGCACATAGAATGCTATATACATAATAAATAAATATTTAAAAAAGAAAAGAAAGGTGTCTTTAGTACACTTCCCCCATACTGGAAACCTGGCCTACATGAGCCTGAGTTGGATCTATTCTCATTTGGGGGTCTTACTTTTGGAAAAGGGTGCTGTTGTTGTTATTATTGATCCTCTTTGCTTTTTTTATGTTTTCCAAGTCTTTAAAAAGAGACTTACATTTAGCGGAAAGAAAAAAAAAACATTTAACATGTACTTGCATTCTAGGTAACTAACTGTTTGGTTTTTGTGTTGTTTTGTTTGTATCACAGACAGCACAGTGGAGTGGCAGGCAGAGAGGAGCCCCTGTGTAGTGCAAACTTGGGCTTCCAGAAACATCTTTTTGTTTTTCTTTTTCTTACTTTTGTTTTTTCTAGACAGGGTTTCTCTGTGTAACAGTCCTGGCTATCCTGGAATTCTCTTTGTAGACCAAGCTGGCCTAGAACTCATGGAGATCTGCCTGCCTCTGCCTCCCAAGGGCTGGGATTAAAGGTGTGCGCCACCACCGTCCAGCAGAGGAACATCTTTTAAAGGGCACTGAGCCTGGTCGGCTCTGACGAAGGATTCCAGAAAGTCAGGACACCATGAGAGTTTGAGGGTCAACCAGGAAGCAAGTGCTACATCCTGCTTCCTCCCAGTCTGTTTCCTGACCTCTGGGAGGGTCTGTAAGGTGTCTGTGGGGTATTTTATCGGGTTTACAAAGCATGCCACAGAGTTAGCACTTCTTAGAGTATTTCTCACTTGCGGTTAAATCCTTCTTGAAGGCTAATTTCCTGACACAGCCCTGACCCACTTGAGACCAGTGACCCTGCGTTTGTCTTCTAGTCTTGCCTTCTCCGTGCTGCCTTAATGTAAAACCCACGCCGCAGCACATCAGCCAATCAAATACAAAACTAACAGGACATGGGTCAGCCTGTAAATCTGAGCACATGATGTGCGCAGACACTCAGTAAACGGCTGGGTTTTATCCTTGGGAAATGAGTGGATCCTGTGAAGAACCCTTTAAGCCACGCCTGACATGCAGCTAGGGTCCGTAATTCAGAGCTGGCACAGGACAACTGGGAGAAGGAAAGAAAGCTGAGGAACAGAGTCCCAGTAGGCAAAAAGAATTTGTGCAAAACTAAAGGCGAGCTGGACGTGATAACTGTAGATCTGAAGAAGAGAACTTAGGAGATACAGAAAGAGAACACTGCCCACGACCCTTAGAGCCCCAGGGCTAGAAAACACCTGCCAGATGCCCTGGTCCCGGAACGCTGTTCCTCAGATTAAGTGATGGGTTCAAAATCTTCCAGGTCAAAGGAAATTTGGCTAAATTGCACTAAATTCTAGATTCGCTTCAACCAGCAAACTTGCAACTGTTTTTCTTTGTTTTAGACATATTTTTGCTGTGTGTGTATAAGGGCTTTGCCTTTCGTGTACCTAGATGTACACTTCATGCCTGCCTAATGTTCACCGAGGCCAGAAAAGGATGCTGAATCCCCAAGAACTGGAATTATGAATGATTATAGAACATCATCCTGGTCCTGAGAATCAAATCCAGGTCCACTGCAAGAGCAGAAAGTGCTGTTGGCTCTTAGCTGAGCAATCTCTCCAGCCCCATGCTGGTTTTTTTGTTTATTTGCTTGGTTGGTCTTGGAGTTTGGGGTGTTTTTTTTTCCACACAGGGGGTTGACTCACAAGTTGAAGTGTTTGCCAGTCACCTGCCATGAGGTTCCTAAGTATATTAGATTGACCAGGGGAAGCCAGTTATATGTCTGAGTATACTCCATATACTTATACAATGTACTGACACCTAGACTTTCATGTCAGCCCCAAATCAGTTGTATGGAAGGATCTTTTCATTGGCATGGACAAATGTACACCTAAGAGAATAGCCACTGTGTTTGTCAGTTTGATTCACTTGGTCATTCCTATACCCATGCATTTAGCAGCCAGCAAAAATTGGAATTCTCACAATAAACAAAACCTGACCTGTGTCCTGTGCACAAGGCAGACATTACTATAAGATCTCTGCACCAGATAGACTGATTCCTGAGATTGTGTACAATGTCGGAGCTGGTGGTCATCTGAAGACTTCAAACCAAGTCAGGTACTTCCAACACCCAAGCCGCAGTCACTGGCGCCAGAGCCCCCCTCAGCTACTGGTGAAGCAGCTTCTAATGAGTTAATGAGCTGCCTGAGCATGGAGGGGAAGGAGCAGTGGGGGTGGGCTGATAATCTCCACACATTAGCAGATGCTCCAGCAGGAGGCTGGGGAAGCTATTTGCCAGCTGGCTGCAGCTTCTGAAAGAGCCAGTAGAAGGATGGGTCCATGCAGCTTCCATCAGTTCAGTGACCACATCTTCAGTGATAGTCATATAAAACCCAGGACATGACAATCTATCAGTGCTTTTCCTTTGTAAATTAATTTGATAAAATAACACGCACAGACATTACACTGAACTTAATTGTAAAACCGTTCAATTGGCCTTATCAGAAAAATCTTCATATGAGGATGGGGTATCAGGCAACCAGGACTGAGCATCTCAGTATGGGGGCTTGAGAAGGACGGAGTCCTAGTTTAGCGGAGAGTTCTAATTTGCATTTGTATTTTTTCCATTTTATTTGGTGTATTGTGTACGTGTTTCTATATTTGTGTGTTCTTGTGTACAAGTGCATGTGTACATGCCAGTGCCTCTTCAATTTTACTCTTTATTTTATTTTATTTTATTTGAGAGAGACAGATGTCTTTACTGTCTCTTCTCTGAGACACTTGCTGCTTTATCCTTCCTCACTTGAGGTTCATTTGTCCCTCAGGTCAGGTGGCCTCCATCCCCTCCTGCCCCGTCCACTGTTCTCGTCACTTTCTGTCCCGTTTCTCTGGTTTTGTTTGCTTGCTTCTGTGGCACTTAACAATTTCATAAATTGAAATTTCCTTGAAGTTGTTGACATCTTTATTGTATCCGGCTTCCGAGTATAACGCTCCAACCTCAGAAACAAAGTTTCTCTCCACTTTTTTCTTCCATTCTTGTCTTGCCCCTTTCATTCCAATGAACACAAACCTAGAATCCAGAATTTCTTCCCCCCTACCCCTGAGGCAGACCACAGAAGCTGAAATGCTACTGCCACAGAGCCAACCAGAAAGCCTGAAAGCATTAGGAGCCTTTAGTTACCCTTGCCGGGAGGCCGGCCAAAAAAGATCTCTCTGGTAACAGTAGACAACAGGCGCCTGAATGAGTGGATGGATGGATGGATGGATGGATGGATGGATGGATGGATGGATGAAGTAACTAAACTCACAGGTTCTCTTCTGGCATATTCCTGGTGTTTCAGGAGTTATTATCAGCATTATATGCGTGGAGCACCTTGTTGCGGACTCCTGGACTGTGTCCACAGCCAACAGACGAGCCACCGCAGATCCGATGGCTGTCTGTGCTCCCAAGTTTACTTGAGTTCTAAATCTGTTTACAAACACTCAGAGAAAGAACAGATTGCCCCCTTCTCTCTACCAGTTATATGTAAACATGCATAGCCCTTCAAACACCTCAGAGGAGGGTACATAGGCTTTCCCTCACCCCAGCCCTGAGGAGCACACGTGTGTCTCCTTACCCATGTGTTTTCAACAAACAAGAAAATATTTTTTCCATGTTCCTCTGTGAAATTGGCGTCTCTGTTTTCCTTTATTTTCTTTTGTATTTATTTACTTAGTGTGTGTGTGTGTGTGTGTGTGTGTGCTCATGTTGGGGGTATGGGCGTGTGTGTGTGTGTGTGTATACCATACTGCTCATGTAGACATCAGAGGACAATTTTCAGAAGTCAGTTCTCTTTCTACTATGTGAGTCCCAGAAATTAAACTCTGTGTCTCAGGTTCAGCAGTAAGTGTTTTACTTGCTCAGCTGTCTGACCAGCCCCCTCATTTTAACATTTTACTGTTAGGCCAATGACTGCATGTTTTTCTGATCCTCTCTGGACCGGCCTTCTCATTCAGTAATCCTATTTAGGTCTCAATTCCCCAGAAGCTTTGAGCTTTGCTGAACCAGACGTCTTTCCTTTTGCCTTTCCTATTAGTCAACGCTTAGGGCTCGTTCCTGCCTTGGCCAACTTTCTGTCACCACAACACATACATGAGGAAATTAACTTACCAAGAGAAAAACACGATTTCTCTCATTGTCGTCACCATTTCAGGACACAAACAATTGTTCCCCTCGCTCTGGGCTTGCAGAGGCACGCCATGGTGGAAGTATGTGGCACCAGACACTATACAGAGACGGCATAGAAGTTGAGAGAGCTTGTTGCTCTGGCAGAGGACTGGAGTTCTGCCCCTAGCACCCATACCAGGAGTCTCAGAGCTGCCTGTGTGTAACTCTAGCTCCAGGAGACTGAATGCCCCTTTCTGGCCTCGCCAAGTACTCGGACTCATGTGCACACTCCCACACACAACTACAGCTAAACAAAAATAAAATACAGCTTTTTAAAGAGGAAGCAAGAATGAGGTCCCGCTTTCTCCTTCAAATACATGTCCTCATTAGCTGGAAGAGCACCCCCTGGACCTCACCCCTCCCCAAAGATTCCAGCACCTCCCAAGGGCAAAAGGCAGAGCACTAAACAGCAGGCACCTGGCCCTGAGGGACAGGACACTTCAGACCCAAACCACAGCGATCCCTTCATCATAGCATAGTTTACTCCATAAACATTCCATTTAGATGCCACGAGATCTAAAACATAGGCGAGGTAGACGATGTGCGAATACAGAAACAGCGGGTGTGGCTGGGAGTGCGGTGTAGAAGCCGTCAGAGAAGGGGTGTGAAGGAGGTCTCACAGCGGTCAAGGGTGGCTTAGGGTGCAGAAGACTGGAGTAGGTGCAAAGTTAACCTTGCCAGGGTTGGGGGCAGCGGTGTTAGGGAGGAATAGAGGGAGCACTGAAGAAATAGAGGGGGTTGTTTTCTGCTCCAACTCTCGGGGTTCCCTTTGCACAGCTTTTGGTCTCCCCTTCGCCTGTGGTGGCATCTCCTGGGCTCACTCACCCGCCCGCATCCACCTTTGCCAACCTGACCTAAAAGTCTCACGTCACTTTTTAATTTTCAATCTCTCCTGGGCTAATGGAGTCTCTGGTAGAGAACACTCCTTCTGTCTTCCTTTTCTAAGTCCTTTGGGCCACTCTTCTGGCCTTGGGTGGTAAGTAAGGTGTTCAACAGAGTAAACCACGTTGTAGGTGACGAGATTATAGAAAGCGCTGAAGACAAAATTTAGCAAGACACTTGGCAAAACTCATAAAGCTTGACCTGGATAGAGCCCACCGTGGCCTAAGTGGAGCCCTATAAGTCTGGCCTAGCAGAGCAGTGATAATTATCTCCATTCCTTAAAGGTTTTTTTTTTCTCTGCTGGCTTTTGGGGGCATTTATTCTCTAACACTGAATTACTCAATGGCCATATAATTGTTGTGTCCATTTCCTTGGCTCCGCTGGGTGGGAGAGCCAGTTATCTTTCCCAGTTCATTAGCAGACTGGCCTTTGCATTAGCAGCCCCACCATTGGGGGGTTGCCTTGGAGATAAAGCTTCCTGTGGGTAATCCAAGATTATCCAGCTCTTTGTCCCGCATGTGACCCATAATTACTTGCTAAATTAGAATGGTTTTCTGGAAATCACAGGCAGAGGTTAATATGTTCTTCCAGAACTGGTCAAGCTAAGATGACACTGAATTCAGAGGGGATTCAAGCCACGTGATCCCTGAAGGCGTCTCTTTGAGTAAAAAGATGAACTCACCCACTAGGAAGCAGGGCGCCCCTATAAAGCCCCTGTCACTCACGCAGCCTCCCCCGCCTGCTTTTCTGGTTGTGGTTTAATCTCATGACAATTCATTATGTCAATATTGAGCAGACTCATTCCGCAGCCAGAGTCTGCATCCATTCGTCTTTGACTGATGCTTCACGCTTCAGCCCATAGCTCTCCGCTAACTGCCATGTCACTTCGTATTCACACCGCTGTAATTAATGTCCCGAACTGGGACAAGCTAGGAACTAATAGAAAACACAGAAGGAGAACACATTGGGCAAAAATGTCTGTTCTCCTTAAGATTTTATAGGGAAGGGGGTGGGTAGAACACTCCAGTGAGAGGCCCTTCAATACTTTTGTTCTGTAAACAAAAACCACACCAGTGAATGTAAACGTAGGATGAGAATGATCACGAACGTACATGGAACATTCTTAGATGCTTACCCACTTAGACTGTAAGGGAAGCTACTGGGGAGAGTTCTAGAAGGAAAATAAAATGCTACCTTAGAACTTTAAATGAGTCGTTCTCACCACTAGAACCTCAAACTTGGAATAGTACAGGGCCTGGGATTTCATAGTCACCCATGCAAAAGGCATTTAAAAAAACCAAACTGGTAAAATTTTGTGGGTCACTTATGTAAACTATCATATCATCAGCAAACTGTGAGAGCTTGACTTCTTCATTTCCAATTAGTATTCCCATGATCTCCTTTTGTTGTCTTATTGCTCTAGCTAGATCTTCAAGTACTGTGTTGAATAGCTATGGAGAGACAGTGGAGTACTACACAGCAGAAAAAAGTAATGAGAACTTGAAATTTGCAGGCAAATGGTAGGATCTAGGAAAAAAAAACATATTGAGTGAGGTAACCCAGACCCAGAAAGACAAATATAATATGTACTCACTCATAAGTGACTTTTAGACATAAAGCAAACTAAAACCAGCCTACAGCCCACAACCCCAGAGAACCTAGACAACAAAGAGGATCCTAAGATAGACAGACATGGATCTATATAGTAAGCAGAAAAAAAGACAAGACCTCTTGAATAAACTGGGAGCATGAGGGTTACAGGAGAGGATAGACGGGGAGAGAGGAGAAAGAGAGGGGAGCAGGACAAATGTATAGCTCAATAAAAACAATTTTAAAAATTAGACACAATAGCCAAGAAAAGTGTTTTAAATTAAATTTTAAAAAAAATAACTAAATCAAGTTAGAATAAACATCACTGGTGATTTGACCAGTGGGACATTTGCTTGATGGATTCCATAGAAAGTTCTGTGTTGTTGCGATTGTTTCTCAGTTACATATCACATTTGAAAATCATTATGGCTAGAGCATGTCATGAGACCTCATTTTGCTAAGCTGTAATAGTCTACGGAGACAGGCAGATAAATCCCATTGGTACATTTGCTCACATCTTTTTTTTATTGTTTTTATTGCTCTATACATTTTTCTGCTCCCCTCCCTTCTTCCCCTCTCTCCTTCTACCCTTTTCCATGACCCCCACACTCCCAATTTACTCAGGAGATCTTGTCTCTTTCTCCTTCTTCTGTAGATCCATGTATGACATCTTGAACATATGTGTTAAGCACTGGAAAACTAGCTTTACTGTGGTAGACTGAGGTCAGCCAGCACACTGAATTTTAGAGGGGAGTGTGAAGGATTGCATTATTGTTTCTAATATGAAGAAAAGTTCGTTAATTCTGACTTAGAGCAAACAGTGTCAGACCTAATGTATGTTTTTTGGTCAACTTTTTAATTAAGAAAAACAGGTCTATATGACAGTAGCTCAGGAGTATAGTGCTGGTATAGGATGTGAAGGCCCCGAGTTTGATGTCTAGCATCATAAAAACAAGCCAGCGAAAAAAGAAAGAAAGAACAGAAAAACCTAAAGGTGGGATAGAGTCATTTAATTTATCTAAACACCGAAGGACCAAAAAGAAAAAGAAAAAGAAAAGAAAGGAAAACCAAAAGAAAAGGAAAGGAAAGAAACACCTTTGCATAATTAATTACATAAAAGGAATATTATCACTTGGTAGCTTGAGGATGCCTGATCCCATAATACATCCACTATATGGGCCACTGATGCCAGGGCACCCTGTATTAAATATGGCATCATTCATTCATTCTCTCTCTTAACCGCAATCACATCTCAAACAATTCTCATCTCTATCATATTCATTGACTAAGAGGTAAACAGCAAGAGATTAGTCTGAAAATTTTTTAAGTGGCAAATTCTTCACCACTAACCGCCATGATATTAGAGAAATAGCTTGTTATGGTTCAAGTCCGAAATGTCCTCCACAGGTTTGTGTGTTTGAACATTTGGTCCCCAGCTCGTGATGGTATTTTGGAAAACTGTGGGACTTCGGGGCATGTGATCCTTCCAGAAAGTTGTAGCTCATTAGGAGTGGACCTTGGAGGTTATACCCGCTTCCGTGCTGGCTCAAGCTCTCTGCTTTCTGATCCACCAACACACGAATGACCTGCACCCCAGGCTCCTGCCAACATAGACAGGGCTACACCAGCTGCTGCACTATCCACGCCAGGGGCTGATATCCCATGGCATAGTGAGCCGACACAGACTCCTCCTCCCTTAAGTGGCTCCCAGCAGATATTTTGTTACAGTAAGGAGAAAATGAGATAGAAAAAAAGGAACTCTTTTGCCAATTGACCATATTAGCTTGATTCTTTCAAGTATGTAGTATAACTTGTAGGCTACTCACGAACGGTCTGCTGCTTGCCTAAGAGAAATCAGGCAGTTTTTATGACCGTGGAGTCTACCAAATGCTTCAGTGCTTAATGCGCAGCTCTCACTGCGCTGAATATGTTTTCCTATCTCTAGATGAAAAGGTGGAGAGGGGCAGGTGGGCTGGATGTCTTGCCAGATGTGTCCATGATGTGTCTGCTTGAACAAGGCAGAAATGGGCTTCTCCAAGTTATCAGTAGAAGGGGAAGGAATTGTCACAAGATTAGCTAAAATTTGCTAACAGTTTTCTAGGCACAGACATTGAATTCTCTCTAAAATGCGTGATGTGGGCATAACTGTCGGTCTCTAATATACAGATAAGAAAATGGAGCTTTGCAGAGTAACCCAGAACATGAGCCAAGCCTCACCTCTAGCCAATCAACTCCAAATACGTCATGCTTAACCACTGATTTATAATTTGTGACAACTTCAGAGAACAGCTTTCAAAATATTCAAAGTCAGGTTAACTTGATTTGAAAAGTGCAAATGTATGTTTAACATCTAGAACAGTGGGTTGTACACTGTAGTGTCGGCATGTGGGACATCCTAACAGGAAAACTGAAATACTGGCTTACAGAAATGTGGGTTTTGAGCACAGACCACAAAAGTCTAGATGTGAGCAGCCGTGGCCTGACAGAGAGGCTCGAGAAAATCACGGACAGCCTATGGTTTCCAGTTCCATCAGTGTTAGCGGTCAGAGACGACTGCTATCTACAAGTTCTACACATGCATTTTATTCAGAAGGGAGTACGAAAAAAGCCAGGGAAAGCCTTTTCAACCATGACTCCCTCTTCCAGCATTTCAATCTATCTCCCAGTAAATGATCAACAGGCTCAATTTAAAAAAAAATCTACCTGGACATTTCAGGACACTATACTGATGCCTTCAATTAGTTTATTTAATGTTTAGGCTATTAAATTTTATTTATTATTTACTTTATTTATTTATTTATAAGCAAAATAGTTGTAAGGTTTCATCCTTTGTTTGCAGTGATTCTTCAGATGCTTTTCACTGTGATCTATATCATTTTCTATGTGCCTTAAGGATACTTGGTTTTGGTTGCTCAGTAGTGTTATCATTAACACAGAATTTGGTCTGTATCTGAAGGGTACATGAAGGAAGATGGAACAAGTTTAGACAAACAAACAAAAAAAGCAAGCAAACAAACAAAACACCATTTCCCGCTTATGGTTAATAAAAATCCCACAGAGTTTTCAACATTAAAAAAAAAAAGCATTGGGAAACAAACTTCTCTGAAAATTCCATTGAGTTCATTTTCTATTGGTCAACTACTTCTGGGTATGAGGTCTGCTGCCCTTAAATGTGGTTTGTATACCCCATGAGACTTAATGGTAGAAAACTAATTATTCCTTTGCAAACGGTTATTAGTTGGAGATGCCACTGGTTTAGGGATGGGGACTTCTGTCCTCTTACACCGTCGGCACTGGGACCACATCTGGGTTGGACCTGTGTGACCCCTGTGCATGCTGCCACAGTCTCTGCATGAATTCATGTGTGCATCAGCACTGTTGTGTCTGGAAGGCCTGTTTCATATGTGTATCATATGTGTATCAGCACTGTTGTGTCTAGAAGGCCTTGTCTTCTTGGTGTCTTCAATCCTTATTGGCTCCTACAATTAATCTGCCTCCTCTTCTGCAGAATTCCCTGAGCCCTGAGGGCAGGGATTTGATAGAGATTCTCTCCTTTAGGACCAAGTGTTCCAAGGTCTCTCATTCTCTGCACACGGTCTGGTTATGAGTCCGGTATTTATTCACATATCTGTTGCAGGAGGGCGCTTCTCTGATGATTACTTAGCAAAATATTAATCTATGAGTATAGCTGAATTCCATTAGGAGCCATTTTACCATTCTGTTACTTTAGCAGAATGGTCGTATTTGAGTTTCTACTAGGTCCACAGCCTATCTAGTCTCAGGTTCTTGGCCACGCTAGCACTGTCAGGTGTGGGTTCTAACTCATGGAGTGGGCCTTAAGTCTGATCAGATAGTGATTGGTTACCACCACAACATTTGTGCCAGTGTACCATACAGGCAGGTCACCACTACTGATGGAAGGGTTTCTATCTGGGTTGGCGTTTACCCTTCTCCCCTAGTGGCAGGAACACTAGTCAGTAGGGATGAAGCACTCGATAGCATAACTTGACTTCTCCATGTTCAGTGAGCTATGTAGAGGTCTCATTTAATGGTGAGAGATGTCTAGTTGGTTCTTTGTCTCCCTGTTATTTGGTGATTTCCATCTAGATTTATTTAAATAAAAAGTTTCTACTGTAGGAGGTATCTGTGTAACCCCTCAAATACCTAGAAGGCCTTGATTTTCTGGTGTCCTCCATCCCCTCTGGCTCTTACACCTTTTATCACCTCCTCCTGAGTCCTAAGGGAAGGGATTTGATGGACACATCTATTTTAGGGCTGTGTTCCAAGGTCTCTCACTCTCATCACATCAGCTGGCTCTGGGTCTCTGTATTTATTCCCATCTGCTGCAGGAGTAAGCTTCTCTGAAGGGGTTGAGCAAGGCACTGATCTTTGAGTACAGCAGAATATCGTTAGGAGTCATTTTATTGCTACACTCCTTTAACAGAACAGTAGTGCTTGGTTTTCCTCTAGGTTCCTGGCCTGTCTAGTCTCAGGTTTTTAGCCACTGAAGCAGATTTTATTTGGTCTCTGTCTCATAGAATGGGCCTTATCAAATCAGGTGTTGGTTGGTTGGTTGCTCCAACAAGCTGTGTGTCACTATTGCATCAGCATATCTTACAAGTGGTTCACTCTTGTAGACTGAAGGGTTTGTTGCTGGATTGGTGTTTTCCTTTCTCCCTTGGTAACATGAAAAGTACCATAGGGTCCCAAGACTACTATTTCATAGGCGTGAAGGCTCTAGGTAGGCAATAGGGCCTTCTGGAAGCTTTGTTTGGTGACCAGAGATGTCCAGTTAGATCTGTCTCTCTTTCTCCCTTACTTTTGGTGATTTCATTTAAATACCCTTCACATATAGATAAATTACAGGAAGCCTCAACTCTTGAGTTTCCATATGAACCCTCAAAAGGCCTTTAGTTGTAGCTGTCTCTCCTCACCCCATTTTTTCACCTCCTCTCAAACCATAGATTGCTTTTGGTAAGATATCCATTTTTACTATAGTAACCCTACCGATCTATGAGAAGGGAGAGCTTTCTACCTTCTGATATCTTCTTCAATTTCTTTCTTCAATGTCTTAAAGTTTGTGTCATACAAGTTTTTGACTTGCTTAGTTAGAATTACATCAAGAATTTTTTTTATGGCTATTGTGGAAGGCAATGTTTCCCTGACTTTCTCAGTTCACTTGTCAATTGTATATTGAAAAGCTACTGATTTTTTTTGTTGTTTTTTGCTTCCTGCTGTCTTTCTGAAAGTGTATATCAGCTGTACAAGCTTCCTGGTAGAGTTTTGGGAGTCATTTATCTATACAATCATATCATCTGCAAATAGAGGTATTTTGACTTCTTGCATTCCTGTTTGTGTCCCTTTAATTCCTTCTAGTTGTCTTACTGCTCTAATTCATGCTATATTGTACTATAGAAGTAGTATATTGAGTAGTTATGGAGAGAGTAGGTAACCTTGTCTTGTTCCTGATCTTAGTGGAAATGCTTTGTGTTTCCCTCCATTTATGCTGATGTTGTCTTATAGGCTTGCTGCAAATTGCCTTTAATACGTTGAGTTATGTCTCATATCATCAGGCGCTCCAGGACTTTCATCATGAAGAGATGTTGGATTTTGTCAAAGGATTTTCCTGCACGTAATGAGATGATCATGTGAGTTTTGTCTTTCAGTTTGTTTGTATGGTAGACCACATTTATTGCTGTTCATCTGATGAACCATCCCTTTATTTCTAGAATGAAGCACACTTGATCACGGCTGATGATCTTTTTGATGTGTTCTTGGATTCAGTTTATACGCATTTTATTGTGTAATTTTGAAACTGTGTTCACTAGGGAAATTGATCTGTAATGCTTTTTCTTCATTGGGTCTTTGTGTGACTGTTGTATGTGGATGATTAATGGTCTAGTAAAAAGACTTCGGTGATATTTCTTCTGGTTCTATTTAGTGGAATAGTTTGAGGAGCATCATTTTTAATTCTTTAAAAGTCTGGGAGAATTCTGCACTGAATTTAACTGAACCTAACTTTTATTTTTTTTGGTAGATTTTTTTGCAGTCCCATTTCTTTTTTTTTCTTTTTTAAATTGATCCCTTCCTCTCCCTTCCCCTTCAACCCTCTCCTATGGTCCCCATGTTCCCAATTTACTCAAGAGATCTTGTCTTTTTCTATTTCCCATGTTGATTAGATCCATGTATGTCTCTCTTAGAGTCCTAATTGTTGTCTAGGTTCTCTGTGATTGTGAATTGTAGGCTGTTTTTGTTTTTTTTTTTTTGCTTTATGTCTAAAAGCCATATATAAGTGAGTACATATGATATTTGTCTTTCTGGGTCTGGGTTACCTCACTCAATATGATGTTTTTTAGATCCATCCATTTGCCTGCAAATTTCAAGACATCATTACTTTTTTTCTGTGGTGTAGTACTCCATTGTGTAAATGTACCACATTTTCTTTATCCATTCTTAGGTCGAGGGCCATTCAGGTTGTTTCTAGGTTCTGCCTATGACAAACAATGCCGCTATGAACATAATTGAGCACATGTCTTTGTGGTATGATTGAGCATCCTATGGGAATATACCCAAAAGTGGTATTGCTGTGTCTTGAGGAAGGTTGTTTCTTAATTTTCTGAGAGATCGTCATACTGATATCAGACAGAGGATTTATCTCCAAAATATACAAAGAACTCAAAAAAATTTCATCAAAAGAACAAATAATCCAATAAAAACAATAGAGTACAGAGTTAAACAGAGAACTCTCAACAGAGGAATATAAAATGGCTGAAAAACACTTAAGGAAATGCTCAACATCCTTAGCCATCAGAGAAATGCAAATTAAAACAACTCTGAGATTCCATCTTACACCTGTAAGAATGGCCAAGATCAAAAACACTGATGACAACTTATGCTGAAGAGGATGTGGGTTATGGGGTACACTCCTGCATTGTTGGTGGGAGTGCAAATTGGTACAGCCGCTTTGGTTGGTAGATTTTTAAAGACTGCTTTTATTTCACTAGGGGTTATAGGTCTGTTTAACTTGCTTATCTGATCTTGATTTAACTTTGGTAAGTGTTTTATATCAAGAAAATATTCCTTTTCTTTTAGATTTTCCAATTTGGTAGAGTAGATGTTTTTAAAGTATATCATACCTATTCTCTAGATTTCCTTGGTGTCTGTTGCTATGTCCCCCTTTTGTCTCTAATTTTATTAATTTGGATCCTCTCTATCTGTCTTTTAGTTAATTTGGCAAAGGGATTATATATCATATTGATCTTTCCCAAAGAACTATTTTTGATTCTTTGTTTTTGTTTTTGGTGGTAGCGGTAGATTTTTTTGTTTGTTTTTTGTTGTTATTATTTTGGTTTGTTTGTATTTTATATATTTAAGTCCTGAGTTTGATAATGTCTTGGCATCTATTCATTTTGGGTGTGATTTCTTCCTTTTGTTCTAGATCTTTTAGGTGTGCTGTTAAGTTACTAGTATAAGTTTTCTCTAATTTTTAAATATAAACACTAGGTGATATGAACTTACCTCTTAGAACCACCTCCGTTGTGTTTCATAAGTTTGGGCATGTTGTATTTTCATTTTCATTCAATTCTAGAAATTTCTTTATTTCTTTCCTAATTTCTGTCTTGGATCATTTCCATTCATTTGTGAGTTGTTCATGTTCCATGTGTTTAGTTTTTCTGTTGTTGATGTCCAGCTTTAATCTATAGTGGTCAGATAGGATGCAGGGTGTTATTTCAATTTTTCTTTTCTTTGTCTTTCTTTTTGTGTCCAAGTATGTGGTCAATTTTGGAGCAAGTTCTATGGACTACTGAGAAGAAGGTATCTCTTTTGTGTTTGGATGAAATGTTCTGTAAAGATCTGTTAGTTCCATTTGGTTTATGGCATCCTTTAGCTCCAATGTTTCTCCATTTAGTTTTTGTCTGAATGACCTGACTATTGGTGAGAATTAAGATTAAGATAACCCACCATGGGCTGGAGAGATGGCTCAGAGGTTAAGAGCACTGGCTGTTCTTCCAGGGATCCTGAGTCCAATTCCCAGCAACCACATGGTGGCTCAGAACCATCTGTAATGAGATCTGGTGCCCTCTTCTGGCATCCAACCATACATGCAGGCAGAACACTGTGTACATCATAAATAGATAAATAAAAAGTTTATTGCTACATCCACGGCTGTCTCGCCAGTGTAGCAGAAATGCTGACTGGATGAGCAAATATTGCCGGCAGGAGTGGGATTTGTGCTTTTCGGAGCTGTGTGTTCCAGGCGGTCCCTTGACAATCAGTTGTGGTGTAATGCCACCTGAGTTGCCATTTGACTCGACTTCACTGTCCTTGGAGCCATAATGTGTGTCTTTTCCCTTGTCTGTGTGTTCTTTGTGATCCTTACATATTGCTAACAGATCAGACTATTCCAGGCAGTTGTGGATATAAACACGACTGCTGAGGACATTTTTGAATTCTGCTCCACTATTAATTAAAGCCTTAAAAAGTAGCCAGTTCTGGGAATTGCCAGAATCATCATTAGGACAATTCCTTGATGATGTGGAATAAAAGGAGTTAATCTTAGCAGAAAAAACCTTAGAAGCCTTCTACAGGAAAACAGCATTAGGCATTTATGTACAACTTAACAGGAGGCCTATGCAACCTTCCTTATGGCCAGAAAATCTAGGCTGATTACAGCATCTGACCCTGAGAGTTGGGAAGGGAAAGGAGTTGAGATTAATGGTACAAAATGAGTCTCAGAAAGTTTTTCCAGGAAGATAGTAGCCTTCTTTCTCACCCAGACACACAAGGTCACTTAGCTGAGCCCAGCCAGCCACCTGGTACAAGCTGATAAAGGTGGGCTAACTCAAGAACAGTGGTCTCTCTAATAACAAGAAAAAAGGGCTGACTTAACGGAATATGAGGGAACAAAAGTCCTTGTACTCATGCCAAAGCATCTTCAAAGATTCTTTGTAAAACTGTTTTGTGCTGATCTTTTCTATTTTATAATCAGATGATGTATACCTTTACCAAGTTCTTTGTTTGATTAAGATATAAAAACCTCACACTGAAAGAATAAACTCAACAGCATGTCTCAACATTGAGAGTGTCTGTGTGTCACTTTCCTCGCCATATCCTGATCTTCCCTGTGCCTTCGCCCTGATTCCCTACGATCTGAGTGGCTCCCCTGAGCCAGTCCGTAGCAGTTTATTTTTCAAAAGATAACCCACTATCAATATGTGAGGGCCAATATGTGAGTTAAGCTGTAGTAGTGTTTCTTTTATGAATTTGGGTGTCTTTGTGCTTGGTACATAAAGATTTAGCATTGCAATAACCTGCTTTCTGTGTGTTTTTTCTTTGATACGTATTTAGTGTCCTTCCCTATCTCTTCTGATTAGTTTTTGTTTTAAGTCTATTTTGTCAGACTTTATAATGGTCACACTGGCTTGTATCTTAGGTCCATTTTTTTTTGTAATATCTTTTTCACCCTTTTACTCTGAGGTAATGTCTGTCCTTGATGTTGAAGTGCTTTTTGACTGTTGCAGAAGAATGGATCCCATTTTCACATCCATTCTGCATCTTTTTGTTGGGAAACTGAAACCATTAAGAGTTATCCACAAACAGTGTTTGGTGTGTCTAGTCACTTTGTTGCTATGGTGTGGGGTTTCCCCCTCACCCCTGCCTTTTGATTGGTCTGGGATTATTTATTCCTTGGATTTTGAGGAAAGTGGTTAACCTTTTCAGTTTAAAGTTTTTCTTCTATCATTTTCTGTGGGGCTGGATTTGAAGATAGATAATGCTATTTGATCTTATCACGGTACGTCTTTTTCAATCTATTGTGATTAACAGTTTTGCTATGTCAAGTAGTTTGTGGTGGCATCTGCGGTCTCTTAGAGTTGGTAGAACATCTGTCCAGGCCCCTCCAGCTTTTAGAGTCTCCACTGAAAAGTCAATCAATATTCTGGTAGTTTGTAAATTCCTTGGTTTTTTCCACTTGCCACTTTTAATATTCTTTCTTTTTCTGTATGTCTAGTATTTTGATTATAATGTGCCAAGTGGAATTTCATTTCTGGTCCAGCCTACTTGGTATTCTGTATCCTTGTTGTGCCTTAGGAGTCACTCCTTCTTTAGGTTATGGAAATTTTCTTTCATGATTTTGTTGAAAATATTTTCTGTGCCTTTGACCTGGGTTTCTTCTTCTTCCTCCTCTATTCCTATTAGTTGTATGTCCTTTTATAGCGTTCCAGATTTCTTAGATAGCCTGTGTCTGGATTTTTTAGATTTAACATTTTCTTTGACCAAGGTATCCATTTCTTATATCTTGTCTTCAGTGCCTGGGATTCTCTCATTCCATCTCTTGTATCCAGTTGGTGAGGCTGGCCTCTGAGGTTCCTGTTCTAGTTTCTAAATTGTTTATTTCCATTTTCCCCTCAGTTTGGGTTTTCTTTATTAACTCAGTTTCTACTTTCATGTCTTGAGCTGTTTTCAATTCATCCCACTATTCATTTGTGTTTTTATAGATTTCTTTAGCTTGTTTATTCACTTCCTTTCTAAGGAACTCTGGCATAGTCATAAGGCTATTTTGCAGTTCTTGCCTTGAGTGATCCAGCTATACTGCACTTCTCGAAGCCTTCTGTAGTAGGGTTGCTGGGCTATCATGGGTATATATTGTTCTGATTGATACTGTGTCTTCACACTAGTGTGCAGACATCTAGGTATTCTGGTTTAGGATGATTGTAATTCCAGGTGCTCATATTTCATCTTGTTTTGCTGTATGGGTGTTTCATTTCTTGGTTTCTGTTGCCCTGTTTCTTAGGAAGTTGTGAGTTGCCAGGTAGGAAATGCTTCTACGATTCTGCCAGGTGTGGCCACTGGGGTTCTGGGTAGATTGTTCCTCTAGGTATTGGTTTCCAAGAAGAATGCTTTTCTAGGTATTGGGTGTTGATAGTAATGAGGCTGAGCTAGGACTGGAGGTTTAGGGAGTCCAGAGGATAAAGCAAAGCAAGGTATGCCACCAGGATCTGCTTAGTCCCTTGGGAATGGGGGTAGAGAAGAAGAGACCACAGCAGGCAGTCTGAGATGACAGTGGGAGAGTGGTTTTGTGGGAAGAGGAGGGAGACTGAAGACCTGATGATCTCCTACCCTGCTTCACTTGGTCAATGGGTTCCTGGAGTTGGTGACTGAGACAAAGTGTGGGGTGGTGAAGTATGTAGGAAAAAATCCGAGTGATTCACTGGAGATGGGAACAGAGAGGAAAGGAGACCAGACCGGTGGTCTGCTGCAGAACGGGGGATGAGACTGGGGATTGGATTTGGAGGAGAGAAGGAGGAGTGAAGGTCTGAGGATTACCTACCTGCCTTACTGGAGGGATTTATGCCTGGTAATGTATTTGTGACTTGTGAGGTTATAGGTTCTGTAGAGGAGCATACCATTGCCACTCTCCTAAACCAAGTATAAGTCCAACTACATTCTAAATATTTATTTGTTCCTAAATATTTATTCTTTTTTTAGTGTTTTTCTTATTTATTGTTTTTGTTGAGTTATATTTTTTTCTCCACTCTCCTCCCTTCCTCTCCCCTCCCTTCTGCACTCTCCCATGGTCCCCAAATTTACTTGTCTTTTTCTACTTCCTATATAGACTATATCCATGTATGTCCCTCTTAGAGTCCTCTTTGTTGTCTAGGTTCTCTGGAATTGTGAACTAAATGCTCATTCTTATACACACAGATAAGTATGACTCTTCGCCCTCATCAAAAATGGAAACTATTACAGAAATCCATAACTGGTCAGAATGCAAAACAAACAAACAAAAACCCGAAAAACAGGCTGTGGGGCACCCAACCCCAAGTGTTATTTCTACAATGCAACTATTATACCCAAGACTCAGGTCATACTGCAGATATTGTAAGATACGTAGGACTAAGATGTCTTCTGTGAGATTGTGTCTTCTGTACATGAAAATCTCAACAATGCGATCACCTAAACGGGACCTGCATAAGGACATCTCCAGGTAACACTCCAATACAGATGAGGGATACTCACATAGTCCCAAGCCTAGATGAAAAGCCATGGCTTCTGAGAAAGGGAGGATCATTCTTCTCCAGCACTGAGCCAACTGATAAATTATATAATCCCAAACAGTCAGTCATAAATACATATACGTATGAACAACACTCAGTGGACTCATCAGGTTATACACGTACAAATAGGTATATATAGGTAAAAGCAGTAACATGAACAAAAGAAGTCAGTTATTTAAGGGGAGGACACAGGAGAGAGGAATGATGTAAATACAGTACCCAAGTATAATTTTTTTTAAAAAAAAAAAAAGGAAAAGCTTAAAGAAAAGAAAAGAAAGTGCCAGGAATAGGTCATGCTGAAGAACACACTAGAGGGCTTACATGACCAGCCACATACCACAGGCTGTGTAACACTCTGCATTATAGACATAATCACCGGGGGACCGGAGAGATGGCTCAGAGGTTAAGAACACTAGCTGCTCTTCCAAAGGTCCTGAGTTCAATTCCCAGCAACCACGTGGTGGCCTTACAATTATCTATATATGTGCAGACAGATCACTCATACGTTTAAAAAAAAAAAAAGAAAGAATGCTTGGCAAGCCGCAATCACTGGCACAGTGATAAGCAAACTGACCCGTGGAACTAGAGTCCAAAAATACACCCCTGTGAGTCTGTCACCTGGCGTTTGACAGAAACCACACCAAAGACCAAAGACCAGCGAGGAAAGGAAGATATTTTTACAAATGTTGCTGGGTCAACTGAATGTGTGCGTAGAAAGTGCACATCTCTACGGAAAATCAGTTTATAAAGAATGCAGGTTAGAATATAGATAACCTTGACTAATTAAAGGAGGGTCTGTGTGACAAACTCGTGTATGCTAAAATTATAAACTTTTATTGATAAAAGGACAATATTTAAAAATATCCAAAAGATGGATATACGTTTGGAGACAAGATATATCTAAAGAATAACATCCAAAAGAAAGAACTTCTGGAAGTGAATGAGAGAGAGTCAGGAACTTACATTCTAACAGACTCCTGATAGGATGTCGGTCAGTTCAAATGCTTTGCAAAACCTGGGTGGCTTCTGTGTCCCAGCAACTCTGCTTCTACAGAGGCACAAGGTAGAACTGTGTCCCTTTGGTTTTCCTTTTTAAATTGAATGCTGGTTGCTTAAGATACATTTGCTATGGGCGATCCCTTAGGCAGCGTTCTTAGGACCTAGGACATTAAAAAAAATTGCAGCCTTACAGCATATAACTTGTGTTTTGGTGCCTGAAAATTACAAATTATGGCTTGTGTTTCTTTTTTCGTTTTTAGATTTATTTCTTTTCTTTTGTGTGTAGGAGCGGTTTGTCTGCATGTGTGTATGATGTATGTGTCTGGTTCCCATAGAGGCTAGAAGAAGTCATAGGATCCCTGGAACTGAAGTTACCAGTGTTGTGAGTCACCATGTGGGTTTTGGGAACTAGCCCTGGTCCTCTGCAAAAGGAACAAGTGCTCTGAACCACTGAACATTTCTTCGGCCCAATTTGCATTTCTTGTACTTGGAATTTGGATCTCTCACTGCATTAAGTTTAAAACCATTGTAGCAATAACTTTAAAATATTCTGTGTATTTGTTGCCTAACATAGAATGAGTTTTAATACTGAGTACTTTAAGAACAGAATTCTTGGAATTAAAACCATTCTCCGCTCTTACTGTGTGACACTGGGAAAATTTTGAGCACTTCATGACTCCATTCCTTCATTGTAAAATGATGGTGCTAATAACAGCGTCTATTTTCAATACAGAGGACTTGGTGCAGCTGCACCCACACTGAAAGGGCTCAGTAAGAGTTCGCCAGTTTTTAGTAACGTCACGATTGCTCCATAAATACTTGAAGAGCACTGTGCAAATCTGAGTGATGGTTTCCAGAGCTTAAAGACTGAAGAGGGAGAAGATGTGGAATTAAGACCCCAGAACACTCAGGGCAATGACCCACACAGCCCAAGCACACACAGTTATAGATTCCGTTACTGGTGTATCCAAGAGGGGACTAAAGAAGCATATTTCTCTGGTAGATGAGAACTGTGTTTCCATCTAGATGATGGGTAGGAAACCATATATGTGACTACATTCAGAATGAAGGTTTGATTGGTGCTTTAGAAAGAGATTTACTAGTATTGGCTAGGGAGTCTAAAGAGGAGAAACCAAGAGGTCAAAAAAATACAGTCAAGCCGAGAGGTAGTGGCAGACACCTTTAATCCCAGCACTCAGAGAGGCAGAGGCAGGTGAATATTTGTGAGTTTAAGACCAGCCTGGTCTAAAGAGTGACTTTCAGGACAGCCAGAGAGACACAGAGAAACCCTGTCTAGAAAAAACAAAAACAAAACAAACAAAAGCAAAAAACAAACAAACAAACAAAAATCAATCATACAGCCCTAAGAAGAGTGTGTGCTGTTAACAGCCCAGATAAACTAGAATTGCATGTAAAATTACTTTGCTGTTTCTCGGATTTGTTTTTTTTTTAAAATCATAGTAAAATAAAATGACCATGAATATGCTAACAATACAGATGCTACGAAAATGTGAGGATCTGGTTTAACCCCAAGAACGGAATACACATAAGCAGAAGGAGAGAACCTGCTCCGTAAAGTTGTCACCTAACCTCCATATGTGTGCTGTATGTGATGCCCACCCCACACATTACATACACACAAAATAATAAAAAAAAAAAATAAGGCCGGGTGGTGGGGGCTCACGACTTTAATCTCAGCACTCAGGAGGCAGAGGCAGGCAGATCTCTGTGAGTTCGAGGCCAGCCTGTTCTACAGAGCTAATTTCAGAACAGCTAGGATTGTTACACAGAGAAACCCTGTTTCGAAAAACCAAAAAGTAAAATAAAATGCAAATTTTCGTCAACTCTATTCATAGCATATAAGCTTGTAACAAAACTACCAAGTTCATATGAATGTACTGTTGTCATGGTTTCAAAAATTTGGAAAGTCTTTGAAATCACTTTTTGAGAAATGAGAGCGCTGATTTGATATAAAACCCCCTAATTCAACCATTTAAAAGATCCTAGGGCTCTTGTGAGATGCTCTCAGTGGGCTGAGACTTAGTATTCATGATCCCGCCTTGTTTCTGGAAAGTTCACAAAAGGAAAGCCAGCCACTAAATAATGACTTTATTCTAAATATAGTTTATTATGGGCTGGCTCCACAAGTCTTAGGGCAAGGTTTTTCTAAACTACAGGAGGGAGACCGCTACTCTGGAGCTTGGAAAAACTGGTAGTAGGAAAAAGTGGGAATCACCTTCCCAACAGGCACTCCAGAGCTTTGGACCCCTTGCACCTCAAGGTCCGGTCTCTGCCCTCCCTCCGCCTCTCCTCCCCCGCCCCACGCCGCTGGAGTTGTGAGCTCCCAGTCTTGCCCCACCCCTTCCGTAACCCCGCCTACAGATGCTCTGTCCTCAATGGGCCCCGGGATGGGGGAGGCCAGGGGCGGGGCTCACCCCTTGCCCTCGGGTCTCCCAGGCTCCACCAATCAGAGAGCGCCCTGTTGGCCATCCGCCGCTCCAGTGCCCCTCCCTCTCCCGCCGGCCCCTGCGTCCCCAAATCCAAGATGGCGGGGTCCAGACGGAGGGGTTCCCGGGCTGGAGCGCGGCCGTTCCTTTGCGCCCTGCTGCTGTCTTTCAGCCGATTCGTCGGGAGCGATGGCACTGGAGGCGACGCTGCGGCGCCCGGCGCCGCGGGCACCCAAGCCGAGTTGCCGCACCGCCGTTTCGAGTACAAATACAGCTTTAAAGGGCCGCATCTGGTGCAGAGCGATGGATCTGTGCCCTTCTGGGCCCACGCGGGGAGTAAGCTGGGGCCGGGCCGGGGTCGGGGGCTGGGTTCCCTCCTTGCTTTCCGTCTATCTCCCCAATGCCCTGCAGGGCCGAGGGTCAGCTCCAGCTCTGCACGACACAGACGCTGGAGCAGGACTCCCCAGGCAGCCCCTACTCCAGGTCCCCAGCTCGCAGGTTCCCCGCGTGTCCCGAGTCTTCTCACCCAACTTGTCCACCCATTTCCCAATCTTCCCTTTCTTAATCTCATCAGCACTTTGTTTGTTCGGAGGTGTTTTGTTACTTTCTGTGCTCAAACCAGCTTCTGGGTGTCACGTTACAATATACCCTGATGCCACGTCTCAAGGGTACACTTTGCCTGGCCATAGCAATTGAGACCAGTTCCAGCAACCTCCTTCTGCTTGCTTGTTTTAGGGAGTTAGCAGTGACCGGGTTTGTACTTTATTTCCCGAATGCTCCAGGATAGCATAGAGTCTTAGAGTGATTTTTAGGTCTTTGGATGTCGTTCTTAAAGTGTTGGGCTTACACCATAGAACCGCCTCCCAGTTGACGGTGTGTGTGGTCTTTAATCTTCACACTATAAACTTCATATTCGTGTCTTTGTTTAGTTAGTGCAGGAGATAGAGTTTTGTATTGATGGCTTCTGAACTTGGGACTAAGAATAGTCATAGCTTCTCAAAATGAGGTGGTTTCTGCTTCAGGCTTTAGTCACGCTGACCCAGATGACAGAACTGTGTCTGAGCATCGCTCAGTGAAACGAAAACGTCGCCACACTTTTAATGCTGATGTGTCACAGCTGACCAAAGAGTATCGGTAGCATTTGTCTTCCCATAAGCTCCTCGGTGACTGCCCGATACATCCAAGTAGTAAATACCATCTACTTTCGTGTGTAATTAAGGAATCATTTATAGAAGGCCTTTTTATATGTCACGAGATTGTCCAGTGGCTGAAACAAAATGCTTCATTGCTAGAAAGTAATTGCTAAATAGAAAGCACACTTCCAGGAAGGGCCGTTTTCCTCAAATTAATGTGCAATTATCAGATGTAAATTTCATTGAATTTAATGACCAAGTCATTATGTAGTTGAAACAGGGTGCAATGCAATTATGCTGTTACTCAGTTCATTTATTATAAGCCTTCTGGGCTCGTGGTATCAAGATGGCATCAAAGATGATGGTGCATGACTCCAAACACAGGTTTTCAGATCTTCTGTTTGTGTTTTTAAGACTTTTGGAAGTGGTGGTGAATTTGTGGGCACCTCTCCGTCACCTGTCTGCTGTTCTCAGTCTTTTCCACCGCAGTCACGCATCAGCAAATGCAAAGTGTTAATCAACTACTGAAATTAGTTACCGTCACTCTTTCACAGAGCCACAAGCAACAGATATAGTCAGGCTAAAGGACTGGATCTGTAGCCTCGTTGGTAGGATGCTTGCCCAGCGTGCATCAAGCCCTGGGTTCAATCTGTAGCACCCGATAAGCTGGGTGTAGTGGTTCACACTTGATCCCAGTGCTAACTACGCTGGGGGTGGAAGCAAGAAGATCAGAAGTTCAAGGTCATCCGTGGCTGAGTTTAACTACAGCTTGGGTGAAAGACAGGGTGCTGCGTGGGGAGGGTGCTGTCTATTGTATCCCAGTGCAAGTGTGTGGCCAAAGTATTTTACTGTTTCAGTCATGACTTGATCTGTTTGCTGACTCTGACACTCAGTGGTCTGGATGGCATGGACATCCACTGCTTTCGTGGTTTCTGTAACTTTTCATCTTACTCTATTAATGCCGTTGGTCGTTTTTCTCCCTTCTCATTTCTTCTTGCAATCTGTCATTTGAAACCAGAAAAAATGAAGAAACTTAGGATTTAGTTTAAACATAGCCCATTACATTCAGCCCTAATTAGGATCACCCATTTCTCTTTTTTAAATCTTATGTCCTTTTGTACTGTCGGTACATATCCTTAGGTCCACAAGGGCAAGAAATGATAATAATCTGGAACTGTTCATAACTTTCAAAGCTCTCCCCTCCGTTCTCCTATTTGAGCTGTACTAGGCAGCCAGACATCTCCTGTATAGATGGAACGAGAACTACAGACAGACAAAGGTTCTGGGACATTTTCTCAAATCTTCAGATTCTCTGTGCAGGCCTTTTCCATAGTGTTCTCCCCACCCTGTGAGTGTTTGAGCCAGTGAGTCCACTAAAGTATCCTAGCTCTCCTTTTCTCCCTACAAAGTGGAGTCCTCACAGTCAGAATTATTACAGTCTGAAAGAGTCTGTTAGAATTGTTCAAAATGTAGGCCTTTTCACATACCTTGGTAATTAGCCAATAGTAAGAGGATTGAAAGATTTATAGGCATGTTTGGTTTTTTTGTGGCTCAGTTTATTGGATTTTGTGGAGTCTGTGTTTGATCTTTTACAGACTGGGTGTACTCAGCAGTCTGTCTATCCATGCTCCTTGTCCGGTGTCACCAGATGATATTAGCGGTTCCAGTCAGTGACGTTGGTTTTGTTTCCTGACTCTGAGGTCCCGGGAGTCAAACACACAGCCCATGAGTGATAAGACGTGCTTTTTCACTGATCCATGTGCCAACTCCTTAATGTATTTTAAAATTGAAGCCTGCTTGTTGTTGTTTTAAATATGATATTGTTGCACACTCAGTATATCGTATAGATGTAACTTTTAGATGATCTGGAAAACCCCAAAAGTTATGTGCCTAGCTTTGCTGTGATTGTGTGAAACCGAGCCAGCAATATCCCTGTGCTGTGCCTACGTGTGCATTCATATGCATTGCATACCAATGACACACTGAAGATCGGCAGCCACAAGTGCCTGGACTGGGACTTGAACCGGCTACTTTTGAGAATCCCATGTTTTCTCTGAGAGTCCACCGTAGTTAAAGAATTGCTTTATTTATTTGGCCCTTTTCCTGGGAAAATGTATATATGCAGGATATTTTGCATATGATTTTGCAATGTTTAGAGAAGTTGTCAGGCCTGCCCCTTTCATTTACAGACATAAATGATGAAACTAATAAAATACCGGATGATTTGTTCAAAATCACAGCTGAACTTGATCCCTAGTGCTTGGTTCTCATGGTTTTTTTCTAATGTTTTAACTGTATATATACAGTTTGTGGTGTGTAACTGGTGAAACATGTAGACTTTTAATATTGGGGAAATTTTATTAAAAATAGATTAGGAAAATCAAATTCGCAGCTTGCTTTTTTATTAAAAATTCATACAATATATTCTGATGACTGTTTACCCTTCCCAGATCCTCACCACATCCTCATCATCCATCCAACTCTGTGCCTCTCTCTCTTTAGAAAACTAATGAAAAAACAAACAAACCAGAATTTTAAAAAAAAGAAAAACAGAAAAAGAATTTTAAAAATCACAAGAAACATACACAGAAACAAAACCCATAAAAACACAAAATTGGAAACCATAATATAAAAGCAAAAGTTTGAAGCCTTGGTCTCCTTCCTTGGTCTCTGGTACTTTTACTGTGTTATATGGGGATGTAGGATTGCAGGTGCATTTCTTTGTTCAAAGACAAAAAAGATACTGCTCCTTTCACATTTCAAAGTCATAACTGGCAGCCTGAAGCCATGTCTAACAAGATTCTTGTGTACAGTAAGAAGGTAAAATTTCTTCTTTGTAACTCTATATGTAGCAGTTCGGCAGTGATGCATTGAATTCTGCATAATTATAACTTAAAGCTTTCCTCTTCTGATTTTTGCTGTAGATGCTATTCCAAGTTCAGATCAAATTCGAATAGCACCATCATTAAAAAGCCAGCGAGGTTCAGTGTGGACAAAAACGAAAGCAGCCTTCGAGAACTGGGAGGTGGAAGTGACATTTCGAGTGACCGGAAGAGGTCGAATTGGAGCTGATGGCCTAGTATGCCCGTTTCTGTTGCTTGAGCCAGTCTAGCTGCATAAACCACTGGTTCCTAACTGTTTCCTCTTACGTATTTTCCAGGCAATTTGGTATACAGAAAATCAAGGTTTGGACGGCCCTGTGTTTGGATCAGCTGATCTGTGGAATGGTGTTGGAGTGTTTTTTGATTCTTTTGACAATGATGGAAAGGTATATTTTTTTGTTAAAACTGTTAGCCATTTTCCATTTTACTGTATTTTTAGCAGAGTTAGGCTGTGAGAAGGTAATTCGCCTGACACCTTAAATTTAATAATAAAGAACGTGGTTGTTAGTCTGAGCATGGTCATTAGTCTTGGTAGCAGAGAATCTCACAACTGAAAGCTTTGCAGACACGATTTTTCCCACACTAATTTACAGTCATGATGAAGAAGTAGCTCTGAGAACCTGTCAGTGATTCACACCGTGTATGCTTAGTAACTGAAAAAACCAGCATGAATCTTTAGATGTGGGCAGTGAAGCCAATAGTGTCTAGGAAGCCATGGCGGTACTCAGGTGCTGGGCGCGGTGACCCTCACCCTCAGCTCTCCTGTGTTAATTACTTTTTGGTCAAACGTTCTGATGACATCTGAAAAACAAAACATACTTAGATGCTGAAGCATTAACCTGTGGCTTGGACGCTTTAAGGTTGGCTGGTGGTCGTCCCTTTAGCTAGTTGTTACTGATTTCCAGAGGTTGCTGTCAGCAATTTAAAGAAATTTTAATGATGCATTGAAAGCTTAGGCCACACTATTTCAGAAGTTTAAGAGTTCTGGAATCTTAGCAGTATGAGTTTTCATAGCACATGAAGAATGGTGAAGTTTTCTATGAAACATACTAAAATATTTTCTCTTTATTTTTTAGAAAAATAATCCTGCTATAGTAGTTATAGGCAACAATGGACAAATTAATTATGACCATCAAAAGTAAGTGGGATTTTGCCTTGTTTCTCATTTCAGCTTTTCTTTGGCAACCTCATGAAATATATTGCTTCACATCTCAACACTCTCCCAACCAAATAAGATGTTTCTTTTCTTGAACTGTTATATTGTAACTCACTGAAAAGTTTTACTTTTCCTTTCCTATGTTGAAGTTCTTTCTGTGAACCAAACTTTTCATGTTTATTGAAAGAGATCTTTCAAAAATGAATTTAGTTTTCACCCAACTAATGAGTCCCCAGTCATTAAATGTGTCACCATTTTCAACACTAATGTCACTTTACGACTGTCGGTGCGTTACAGAGTTTCCAGGTGTTGAGTGGAAGAAAATTTCTTACCCACGCCTGGCTTTGGTCTCTCCTATCTCGGTGGCTGCTATGGTGGTGGTTCTTTGCCATCCCTGGTCGAGTGGTTTAAACTAGAAGTGCCTGGCCGGTTCCTTTAGATTCAGCTTCAGCTTCAGCTGGCTGGGGTGGAGGTGACTCCAGGAGTGACTGGGGTGCAACTCAGTTGTAGAGCCCTTGCCTAGCATATGTGAGACTCTAGGTCCAGTTCCCAGTACCACAAAAATAAACAATGAGTGATCTGAATGCTGTCCTCTCTCCTAATAGCACATCCTCCCTCCCTTCAGCACCCAGTGGCCTTGGGACTTCCCTTCCAGTGTCTCCAGAGTTCTGACAGGAAAGACTGAGTCTTCCTGAATCTTGAATACTAAAAGCCTTCTTTTCTTCTCCCTCCCACTGCAGTGATGGCACCACTCAAGCTTTAGCGAGTTGTCAGAGGGACTTTCGTAATAAACCCTATCCTGTGCGCGCAAAGATTACCTATTACCAGAGGACGCTGACGGTAAGTGATGGGAACCAAATAAGCAACACTCTTCCTGACTTTTCTTTTGAATTTTTGACAGAAGTTAATGTACTTAAGCATGGGTATCTGCACATCTGTATGCATTGCCCTGAGAACAGAATTAAGTGTGTTATCTGGTGTATGTTATTTCCTGTAGTGAGCTTTGTCAGTAAGTTTCTGCCTGGTCAGAGGAGCACATATCCAAGTCTTCAGGATACCAATATGAGTAAGACAAAGACCTTTCTCTTTGGAGAGCTTGCAGGCCCTAGAGGAAACACTAGTGTCACTGTGCTGTGTGACAAGGGCTAGGGAATTGAGATAGCGTTAAGGAATTGTGACCTTGGAACCTGCACCCTGAGAAATGACCCTGGGAAAAGTCCAGAAGTGGTTCAGTTGAGATGCACCTCAGAGCAGGACCGGGAGTGTATGTATGTTTCAGGCACAGAAAGCAGATAGGGTCTCAAAGAAGCTGAACGTTTGAGAGAGCAAGTAGTTTGCTGAAGTGTGAAGACAGACGTCCCGGAAGTGGGGTGGAAGGCCTGACAGTGACCCTCCTGTGAGGAAGGTTTAAGAGAGTTGGTGTTCTCAGCAGGAAGTGGAATTGTGGTGTAGGCAGTTTTAACAAGTGACTTAGCCTGGCGTTTTGTGCTTTAAATGCAGCTCCGCAAAGGGCCAGGCTCTCTGGAGAAACTGAATGTGGGAGGTTTTAAGTAACTCAGACAGAATTACAGTTTGAACAGCTCCGCCCTATCCACAGGGCTCCACTCACTACCAGACCTGAGGTGACAGGTGCCTAAAGGAAGACCGGAGAGATGGGCAACACTGTCATTGGCTAACCCAGGATAACCAGAGCATTTGAATTCCTGCTGTGATCTATTCAGAATGACCACGACTCCCTAAGAGTCTGCAAGAGAGGAACTTACTTCACTGTAGAAAGATTGTTAAACTATCAACATTTTCTCTTTTTGAGCCTTTGACAAATGATGGGTTAAAAAAAATGAAGTGAACGATCTTACTGTGTAATGGTGGTTAGTAAGTGGGTTTATCGCAAATTATCCTTTGTAGGGCTGGGGAGTGGATAAAGAACTCGGTGCCCTGTGAGTCTGAGAGGCAGAGCTCAAATTCCCGGAAACTGTGTAAAAACTGAGAAGGAATGTGACCACCTGGAATCCCAGCACTCAAGAGCCAGGGCAAAATGGCTTACTGGTCTAGAGAATCACTGAGCTCTGGGATCAATTTAAGGACCCTGACTCAGTCAATAAAAGGGGAAAGTGGTTGAGGAAGATACCCAGTGTCAACTTCAGATCTTCACATGTTTACTCACATGCAAACACAAACACACACAATATCCACATACAAAAAGAATTATAACAATAGAAGGAAGCAAGAGTGAATATTATTAATCACAAAATGCTAAAATTTATTTTGAAATAATCTACAACTGTAGTATGTCTTTCCAGGTCATGATCAATAATGGCTTTACACCAGATAAAAATGATTATGAATTTTGTGCCAAAGTGGAAAATATGATTATCCCCCCACAAGGGCATTTTGGGATATCTGCGGCAACAGGAGGTCTTGCAGGTAAATCTCACCATCTTTTAATACTGAAAGCCTGTGAATGATTCTTACTATTGATAGTATGTGTAAGGTATATTGACTCGATTCCATTTCGCTCCTCCATCTCTTTGGAGCCTTCCCATGGCCCATTCTGCCAGTCTTTGGCTGTGTTGGCTGCATGAATGTAAATTACACCATTTATTTAGGCACATTTTGTAGTGAAGGGGACATATTTCAAGTTGAGGATATAAAAAGTTAATTCCTAAGTGTTTTAGGGCCCTTAAAGTTGCTGTATCATGTACAAATGACTTTGGAAACCCAAGGAAATATTATTTGGGGCAAACCTTAATGAAAATAATTGCTGTTATTTTCCATGTTTGTTGATGAATGAAGCTCCTCCACACCAGTGCTGCTTTGTACTGAGCGGCACATCACCATATAAATCCTTCCCAGACTATAGCTTGTTCTGTACCACCCAAGCAAAGAGGGAGGAGGTCTGTATCCCCATTTGTTTTCAGGTGTTGCCAAGTCCAGGTGAAGGCAGTTTCTCGGGGGTCACACGGTCACCGCCAAAAGTCACGGTCTGGATTTTTTATTCCTGACTATTGAGCACATGCTCTCTCCTCAGGTTACCCAGTCTGCAGTGCCTCAGAGTCTGTTTACCCAGCTCCCCCTCCAGAGCTCCCCAGGAAAGGCAGAAGTAGAAGGGTGCTGAGCACTTGGAATAAATCACTCCACACCACAGTATGGATGCAGCCGCCAGGACTGGCACAGCAGTTCACTGCTGTGGGGTCCAGTCTCCTTGGTTCCTGCCTTTAGCTTAAACAACCTGGTATTAATCTGACTTTGCACGGTTTAGATAAAATAGAAGTATTATTATCAGCCAGCTGAGCAAAGCAAGTATGGAAGGGCAGCGCTGGTGTGCGCCACAGGAAGGGCACTGGACACAGGTGGACGGGGTTTGTGCACGTGGAACAGGGCTTTTTCCGTGCAGGAGCGCCCTTCACTGTCAGGCACACCCCATTCATTCCAGTTAATCCCTGCTGCACTGCTGACCTGGGGTTAGGTTTAGAGTAGTTCTAAAGTCAGGCTTTCATAAGTAGTAGATACCTGTCAAGTAAGTTCACAAATATGAACAATTACTTAAAACAATTCTTGAAATTTTTTTCTTAATTGTAGATGACCATGATGTTCTTTCTTTCTTGACTTTCCAACTAACTGAGCCTGGGAAAGAGCCAGTAAGTACCCTTTTTCCAAGCAGTTAATTTCCAGTTATCAGTGGTGTTGCCCTAACTGTGGGTTTTGAATAGACTGACGTCAGTCTGGGTCCTGTATGAGTTCCTGAACCTCTGTAGCATGCTTGATGCTTGTTCAGTCTTAACTTCTGGATTTTGTCAGGGTTAAGTGAGACCAGTGTGCGTATTGTAAATGCTCACTGAATGGCAGTCGTTACTGTGATTTCCGGTATTGTTAAAACCAGGAAGAAATTAGCTGTAGTTTAGGTAAGGGACAGCCTCAGGCCAGTGGTGGGGTAGTGAGCTCGAGAAGGACACATGCCAAATGTCTCACCAGTTCCCTTCCTGTGACCTCTTCTTCCCTGAAAAAGCCTACGCTAGAAAAGGACATCTCAGAAAAAGAAAAGGAAAAGTACCAAGAGGAGTTTGAACACTTCCAGCAAGAACTGGACAAGAAGAAGGAGGAATTCCAGAAAGACCACCCTGACCTCCAGGGGCAGCCAGGTAAGTTGTGGCTGGGCTGGCTCTGCAGGGACACCTGGGTGTGTACTGTCTGCCTCATCTCTGCTGTCTCAGCACACTCAGAATTGCTGGGAACAGTGGGAAAGCAAGTCCTGAGTCCTTCAGGGCCTGAGAGTGTGGCTTGTAAGGAGCGCATGAAGAGCACCATAGCTTTGTGAGTGAGCATGAGCCCCTGTGTGGGAGCCCGGTGAGGATGGCGTTGACATGTTCACCACTGTGTTCTCTAAACCAAACAAATGAAAAACAAGAGACGGTGCTGTCCTCATGGATGACTGCTAAGTAAAACTATTAAAAAAGGGGAAAAAAAGAGCTCTCTTTCCCACTTCATTGTTACACATGGCTTTATTGAAAAGTTTGGACAGTTTTATGCATGTATACAATGTATTGGGATTATATTGCTCCATTTCCTTTGTTACTTTCCTTTCCCTCTGAACCCTTTCTTTCCAGCTAGTCCAGTAGTGGCCATACCATTGAAGAAAATGACACCCTCTTTCCCAGTACCTTCCCCTTACTACTGAGAATCCTGGACTTTAATGGTGGAAACTTTAAGTGCTAGTGTAAGCCAAAAAATACTAAGGCCTTGTATGTTGTTACATTCTCAAAAACGTAACAGTGTCAAGGCCAAACAGACTGAGTGCTTCGTACCTGCTAGTTTTATGTCTGGTCTGTTCCCCACCAGCTTGATTGATAGAGGCTGCTTGGTAAAGCCTGTGTCTAGCATTTGACTGCTGTGTAATGTACTGTTCTCACAGTTATCAGTGCTATGATAACTAGCATGTCATCTGTGAAACTGCTTGAAGTAGATGTACAGTTGGTTGTTCTCCAGGTGTGTAGAGGATTGTAATGATTGTAATTTGCGACTACTTTACAGCGGATGACATATTCGAGAGCATAGGAGATCGCGAGCTCAGACAGGTCTTTGAGGGACAGAATCGTATTCATCTGGAAATCAAACAACTTAACAGGCAGCTGGATATGATCCTTGATGAACAGAGGAGATATGTGTCTTCCCTGACAGAGGAGATCTCCAGGAGAGGAACAGGGACCCCAGGGCAGCCGGGGCAGGTAAACTTTCCCACACAGCACCCCAGCCAGAGACAGTCAGAACAGTGCTGTGCTCACGTGACCCGTGGTGCTAAGCTGCTTCGTCTTGCTTCCCTCCAGGTCTCTCAGCAGGAACTGGATACTGTTGTGAAGACCCAGCATGAGATTTTGAGACAAGTGAATGAGATGAAGTAAGTACACAACAGTCATGTGTGAACATCTTGTCCCTTGTCCTAAAGAAGCTTGTGTGCCTGCTCCCCTGTGTCAGTGTCCTTCAGGAGGGTAAGCTGCAAATGTCTAAATTTTAAAAACTATTATAAGCTGTAAAACGGGGAAAGTGCTACTATTAGTGTCTTTAAAAACAAAGAGGTTTACTGTAGTGAGTGGAGACCAGGTGTGGGCCTGTCTTTGGAAATTAGGGGACTGAAGTAAGCTGTCTCAGCACTGTGAGAAATGCTGGGGGTGGAAGGACATTTACTGTGGCAGGCCTGGAAAGCAGGCATGCTTGCCCAGGAACAACTTCTGATGCCATCTCTGCCCATGACAGGCTGAACAGAGCTGGAATAGACAGTCTATGGGCAGTTGAATGACATATCTCTAATGGCAATGGCTGACTCACACAGGTAGCCAGCCTTCTCAGTGTCTGTGACGGAGAGCACAGCCCATGTGTGTTTCCGTAAGCTAATATGTCAGTGTTCCCACCTGGTACAACCCTTGACAGGAGATGTCAAAGTGAGTCTTTTAAGGGCTGAACAACCATACGGGACCAGGTTAAACAGAAGATCAGAAACTAATGACTCAACTGACGACTGGAAATTTGTAATTTGCTCCTTAGCATTGCATTTAAGAAACATTTTTGTTGTTGGTTCACAATTCCAAAGTGATTACTAAATAGCTAAATAAATAGATTTATTTTAGACGTCTACTGGGTTATATAACATAGTATTCTTTATTTTGATACTATTTTTCAAAAGATTTATTTATTTTTATAATTGGGTGGTTTTACCTCTATGTATGTTCATACCGTGTGCATACAGTACCTTCAGAGACCAAAAAATGGTATTAGAGTTCAAGGAACTGAGGTTAGAGGTGGTTGTGAGCCATTATGGGAGCTAGGGATGAAACTCGGGCCCTCTGGAGAGCAGCTGGTGCTCCTAACCAGAGCCATCTCTCAAGCCTTTTATTTTCTTGAGTTTGAACGTTAGACACTGTAAAACTGATACATTAAGCTTCCACTTATCTTTCACCCATCTTTTAATGTTGATATTTTACATAACCAAAATGTAATTGCAAGAACCAGGAAATTAACATTCATACTATATGATCAACTAAACAAATGACCTAGTGGGTCCTCCGTCATTAGTGAGCTGGAGCGCGTGCGCGCTCACACACACACACACACACACACACACACACACACACACACACTCTGTACGTATTACCCCTTTCAGACCTGCTACCTCATGCTCCCACCCCATCTGCTTATCACTAGGATGTTAAAGCCATAGATAGGACGCGAACGTCACGTCTAGAAAGAGCCTTACCCAGACAGGCTTATGGTTGAAGGTATTTTCAGGGAATGGAAAGAACAGAGTAAGAGATAAAGTCAGAAAGGTGCAGAGACTCTTGGTTTTTATCTATTGGGGGAAATCACCAGACTTGAATGTATTTTCTACTGTCTGTGGTGGACACATGGTGGCTTACCATTCACAAAGCTTTGAAAGTACCACTAGCTAAAGTACCTTCATCATTTTTGGGTACATTCATCCCTTTATGTAAACAAGTCTGTTATATTTCTTACACTAATAGAGTGCTTACCATTTTTTACTGTCGTGCTGTCTCTCACATCCACAGGGCTCCGTGGCAATCAGTGTGTAAGGATGGTGCATAGGGTCAGTGATTGTCACACAATTCCTTCATACTTGAGTCGGCAATGCCGCTTGTGCCGCTTTGTTGACTGACTTCCTGGTGGCGTTCTGGGCTCGTACCTGAGGGCCATCTGATAGGAGCACAGAGTGGTAGAGGCACAGTTCCTGTCAGGAGTCCCTAAGACCAACAGAATCTCTGGTTTGCCAGAGGCACTCAGAGAATGCAGAAAGCTACTGTGAATCTGGTCATGGTTTGTTACAAGAGCAGCAGGGTCATCACGAAAAGGTGGGTACGGAGGAGAATGCAGGAACACCGAAGCTCCCTCTGCCCCTCCCAGCAGCCGCCCAGTGCACACAGGGCTTCAGGTCTTGAATTATGATCTGAAAGTGATAAGCGTGCATTAAAAACTGTACTACCGGTTTTGAGCTTTATCTTTCCCTGGGCTGTGATATGGTTATTGGAATGATATGGCTACAGCAGGCAGTGGTGTCTAACCTCAAATCTCAGTCAACCACTCAGTTGTCAGAGTCAGCAAGCAAAACTCTGCTGAGCTATGTGCTGAGCCAAAGTGTTCTTCATGTGCTAGAATTTTCCCTAGAGAACATTCACGTAGGTAGGGGTCTGTGAGCTGGCCTTCAGTGCTATCCCAGTCCCTCTGGAGGTCGTCCTTTAAGGTTCCAGTGAGCAGGCATGCTCACTGCAGTGTTTATGCAGACTGTTCACACTTACCTCATGTTACAGAATCAGCCAGGAGCTCACAGGTCATCTCCTGGGAGCTGGTGTTGCATCAGGTCAAGCTGCACTCTTCTAAGTACACATTTCTTTCCTGGGGCTCTTTTTCCCCTTTTTCATTTCCTCTCCCTCCCCCCCTCCCCTCATGACCTCTCCTTTCAGGCAGGGTCTTTCTGTGTAGCCCAAGCTGGGCTTAAGTTCCCAGTCCTCTGCCTCAGTCTCCAAGTATGGAGCTTATGGGTATGTGCCACTATGGCTTCCAGTTTTGTATTTGTTTCTTTGGGTTTTTGTTTTTTTAACAATCTGATGTGTTGAGCTTAAAAGGGGTAACCATTTGAAATGTATAACTGGAAACAAAAAAGAAAACCCTTGTGATATCAAAGGGCTTTTGTGTTCCAGGAACTCCATGAGTGAAACGGTGCGGCTGGTCAGTGGCATCCAGCACCCTGGCTCGGCAGGCGTCTATGAGACCACTCAGCACTTCATGGACATCAAAGAGCACCTGCATGTCGTGAAGAGAGACATCGACAGCCTGGCACAGCGCAGCATGGTGAGGTCCCTGTGCCATGGTTTGAGCTATGCTCATGTTCTGTCCTAACTGTCCCATAGGTTCCGAAAGCCTTTGGATTTGGGTTTCCTGGGTAGAAAGCAGAATTCGGTGCCTGCACTTGTCATTGCTTACTAGGCAGGAGCAACAATGGGGGTTTTGGGTATGGCATTTATATTACCAGGCAATGAAAATATTTCTATTCCCATTTTAATATCCTCTATAATCCATTATTTTGAACTTGCTTGAAAATTTATACATATACATGAAGTGGACTTTTTCTTTTTTTGTTTGATTTTTTTTTTCTTTTTTTAGTATAATATAGTCTGATAATAGTTCCCCCTCTCTGAACTCCTCCAAGATTCTTCATTTGGTAACAAAAAATGTGCAACTGGGGCTCTGTCTTCCCAGCTATTTGGCAAGCACATTTAGATCAGCTTTGTATTTGTATATATCTTAGGAAGCTGTTATTGTATTGGGTTTCTATACAGCCCTTCAGGTGGCCGTTAGTTTTAGCCGTCCCTCCTCATTTTCCTCTCTCAACTCCTTTTTCTTCCGTCTCCCCTTTGGTTCCTACTGTTCCAGTCCCCCTCCCCATACTCATTCATAAGTGTCTATTCTATTTCTTCTTCCTAGCGTGATCCAGTCCTCCCGCTCACTTCCTTACCCTGTAACCTTGATGATTGTATGAACTGTAGCCTGCTTACCAAAGACTTCACAGCTAGCATCTATATATAAGGAGACGCCTAGCATTTTTGTTCTTTGGGGTCTAGGTTATCTCAAGATTTTTTTTTTCTAAGCTCCATCCATTTACTTATGAATTTCATTTTTTTAAATAGCTGAGTAATATTCAACTATGTAAATATACCCCATTTTCTTTATTCGTGAATACATTGACAGACATCTAGTTTGTTTTCAGTTACTGGTTACTATGTATAGAGCAGCAGTGAACATGCTTGAGAAAGTCTCTGTCATAGGATGTAGATCCTTTGGGTTTATGCCCACAAGTGGGACAGCTGGATCTTGAAGTAGATCTATTTCTAGCTTCTTGAGGAACCATCACATTGATTTCCATAGTGGCTGTAGAAGTTTGCACTCCCACCAGCAGTGGATAAGTATTCCCCTTGCTCTGTGCTTGCCAGCATAAGCTGTCATTTGTTTTATTGATCTTGGCCTTTCTTATTGGTAAAAGAAGAAATTTCAAAGTATTAACTTGCATTTCCTTAATAAAAGATGTTTCTTTAAGTGTTTCTCAGCCATTTGAGTTTCCTCTTTAGAGAACTCACCGTTTAGATCTGTACTCTGTTTTTTACTTGGTTTATTTCTTTTCTTAATGTCCAGTTTTTAAGTTCTATGTATATTTTAGATAATATATATGTTTAGATAGATAGATAGATAGATAGATAGATAGATAGATAGATAGATAGATAGTATCTTTTAGATAGCCCTCTATTGGATGTGTAGTTGGTAACAAATCTTTTCCCATTCCGTTGGCTGGTGCTTTGTCTAAATGATGGTGTCCTTTGCCATACAGAAACTTTTCAGTTTCATGAAGTATCTTAGTTTGTGTTTCTATTGCTGTGAAGAGACACCATGACCATGGCAACTTTTATAAAAGAAAACATTTAATTGGGACTGGCTTACATTAAAAGGTTTAGTCCATTATCATCATGACAGAAAGCATGATGGCAGGCAGGCAGGCAGGCAGACATGGTTCTGGAAAAGTAGCTCAGAGTTATACATCTTTTGATCTGCAGGCACAGATCTACAGGCATGGAAGAGACAGTGAGTCACTAGACCTGACTTGAGCTTCTGAGACCTCAAAGCCCACCCCCAGTGGCACACTTCCTCCAGCAAGGCCACACCTACTCCAACAAGGCCATACCTCCTAACAGTGCCACTCACTGTGGGTCTGTGGGGGCTATTTTTCTTTCAAAACACCCCAACGAGGCCATTCATTATTGTTATTCTTAGTTCCTGTGCTATTGATGTTTTGTTGAGAAAGTCTTTTCCTATACCAATGAGCTCAAGATTATTCCCCATTTTCTTTTCTATCATTTTTATTGTATATGGCCTTAGGTTGAGGTCTTTGATCCATTTGGAGTTGAGTTTTGTGCACGGTGATAAGAATGGATACACTTGCATTTAACTACATGTGGACACCTAGTTTGACCAGCATCATTTGTTGAAGATGCTATCTTTTTTTCCAATGTGTATTTCTGACTTATTATAAAAAAAAAACAAAACAAAAACAAAAAACAGGTGTCTGTAGGTGTGTGGTTTTATATCTGGGTTGTCAATTCTATTCCCTTGATCAACATGTCTGTTTTTTATACAAATACCATGCAGTTTTTATTACTGTAACTCTGTTGTACAATTTGAGGTTGGAACTGGTGACACCTCCAACAGTTCTTTTATCATTCAGAAATGTTGTAGTTCTCCTGTGTTTTTTTGTGTTTCCAAAGTAAGCGGAAAATTGTCCTTTCAAGATCTGTGTTGTAATTTTGATAGGGACTGCATTGAATCTGTAGATTGCTTTTGGTAGGATGGCCATTTCTACTATATTAATCCTACCGATCCATGAGCATGGGAGATCTTTCCATCTTCTGATGTCTTCTTCAGTTTCTTTCTTCAGTGTCTTAAATTTTGGATCATACAAGTCTTTCACTTGCTTGGTTAGAGTTATACCAAGCTTTTGTTTGTTTGTTTGTTTTTTGAGGCTATTGTGAAAAGTGTTGTTTCCTGATGTCTTTCTCAGTCTATCAGTAATCAGAAGGTTACTGGTTTTGTGTGTATGTGTTTTAATTTTGTATCCTGTTACTTTGCTGAAAGTGTGTATCAACTGTAGAAGCTTCCTGGTAGAGTTTTTAGGTCACTGATGTATAATTCTGTCTTAGGGTTTTATTGTTGTGAAGAGACACCATGACTACAGCGGTAGTATACAGGAAAACATTTAATTGGGATTTGTCTTACAGTTTAGAGGTTTAGTTCATTATCATCATGGTGGCATGTAGGCACGCATGGTGCTGGACAGGTAACTAAGGTGTCTACATCTAGAGCTGCAGGCAGCAGGAAAGGAGCATGACAAGGGGCCTGGCTTGAGCTTCTGAAACCTTAAAGTCCACCCCAGTGATACTCTTCCTCCAACAAGCCACGGCTCCTACTGGTACCATTTTCTGGGGGCCTATGGGAGCCATTTTCATTCAAACCACAACTATGATATCATTTACAAATAAAGATAGTTTGACTTCTTTCATTCTACTTTTGTGTCCCCTTGTGAAGAAGGACACTTAAAAGAAATCCCACAATAGCTCAGAATTGAGAAATAGACAGTTATTTATTTAGGGGTAGGCTCACAAATCAGAATCCTCTGCTGGAACTGAGAACAGAAATTCCGCAGTGGGAAAAGAGAGGCTGGAGGCATGCTCTACATTGGCATAAATAGTATAAGAGGCTACGCCCCAGTGGGCGGGTAACTACTGGCTGTAGGACTTTCTACAGCACCGTGACTGCCTCTAGTTGCCTTACTGCTCTAGCTCAGACGTCGAGTACTATATTGAATAGGTGGGGGGAGAGTGAGCAACCTCGTTGTTCCTGATTTTAGTAGAAATTTTGTATTCCTCTCTGTTTAATTGATGTTGGCTTTGGGCGTGCTGGAAACTGCCTTTATTATGTTAAGGTACGTCCTTGTATCTTAGACACTTCAGGACTTTTATCTTGAGAGTGTTACATTTTGTCAAAGGCTTTGTCTGCATCTTATGAAATATCATGTTGTTTTTGTTAATGTCCCGTTTCTATTTCCATAGATTTCATTAGTGCATTTTTTCATATTCTGTTTAAGGACTCCAAATGAATTCACAATAGCCATTTTGAAGTCCTTGTCTTGTGTTTCAGCTATATTGCATTTCCCTAGTGGAGACATACTTTCCTGGGTGGTAATGTGTTTTTATGCTGCTGACTAGGCATCTGAGTTTGGGATGATTGTGATTCTAGGTGTTGTCTTTGCTGGGTGAGTTTTCTGGTCCTTGGTTTCTGTTGCACTCTTTGGGTCTTAGAAGTATGCGGTCACAATGTGTTGTCTGGTAAGGAGTGCTTCTGGGGTCCCTGGCAGCTATAGCCAGCAGGTATCCTCAGTAAACTTGTTTCGGGGTGTTGGGAGTGACCTGCAGGAATGGGGATGGACTGGAAGAGCTGGGGGCTGAGAAGATGACAGGAGGGAGGAAAGATGGGTTTACTAAGAGTACCTCTGGGGTCTGCAGCAAATGGAGGAAGGGAGGGAAGGCTAGCCCCTGACGGTAGCCTGCTGCATTGCTGGGAATGAGACTGGGGGATTTGAATTGGAGGACTAGGAGAGTGAAGATCACCTTCCTGATTCTCTGGTGGGAGTGGTCATTGGGGTTCCAGGGAGAGAGAAGCTAAGTTGTTAGCAGTAAAGGATGGGATGAGGAAGGAAGGCTGTAGGACATAAGGTGTTTTGATCAGACCCATTCCCTACTCCCTCCCCTCCTACCACTTCTACTCCCCCCACCATGTGCTCTTTAAACCCCAGACAACTTAGTGCTGCCTGTGTGTCCATGAGGGCCACCCCCAGAGCATTGACAGTGCATTAGGGGTCACATCCCTGCAGAGAACTGACTCAGTGCAGTAGGGGTCACATCCCTGCAGAGAACTGACTCAGTGCAGTAGGGGTCACATCCCTGCAGAGAACTGACTCCCGCCCCCTGACAGCCGGCAGTAGCCAGTAGGAGTTAAGCTGGGGTAGAACTTCATTAGCTCTTCCCTCCCTAGTACTAGGATTTTAGCTGACTTGGTTTTGTATATTCTTGTGAGTCTGTGTTTTTAAAAGCATATTTCTTTGGCATATGTTCTCCCAAGGTTCTGACCTGAAATTTTATTGATACTTTATTATTATGTCACATCAGATAAGCTGTCTAAGATTAGATAGAGTTAAATAAGATTATCCTGAGTGCTTTCCTTGCTGGTGGCCTTGTACAACACGTATTTGGAATATGGTTGGTCCTAATCAAGCTTAGAAGAAGCAGAAGACCCAAACCCCTTGAAATACGTTACGTTTATGTCAGCAATAATAATACTAACATGACTTTCTCAAGATCATTAGAGGGAAAACACTCTAGTCTTCAGTTTCCAATCTCATTCCCATTATATCTGGACCCTGCCTTTCTTAACCATTTCTATGTTCATGCCTTGAATCATTTTTGCAAATCTTACTTACTAGTTTTCTTATTGGCCTGACTTTTTATCCAAATTGTAACATTTTAGTTTTGTTTGAAGATATTTTCTTTGTTGCAGTGGCCAACTTGGTGCTGTGGGAGGGTGTGTCCTAAAAACTGTGCCTCGTAGATGCAGCTGGATTGAGAACAAGCAGTCCTAGAAGCCACTATAGGGGACGTCTTTGTCCCAGATGTTTAGTTAGCCCCTTAAGATACCTTGTCTTTTGGAGACAGAAGATGGACAGTTTTCAGAAGTCAGTCAGGTTTGACGTGAGATTGCAAAGGCAGGAAGCAAAATTCTGTTTGAGTAGTTTGTTGGTAGGATGCATGTAATTTATCGTATGGACTGGAACGTTACTGAGCATGAGGTCTGCGCTGTTGATTATACCAGGACAGAACTTGTGAACTGGAAGCATCCAGAGCAGTAGGAGTTTGTGGGAGCCCTGTTCTCTAGAGCCTTGAAGGGCACTGAAATCATGGTTTGTAGTGAAGTTGGGGGCAGGGGTAGGTGGCACCAAGTTGGCACAGGGAGATCCTTCTTATGTCAGTTGCTCTTTGAAAGAAAAAGAATTTTTAAAAGATAGTAAAAGTTAAATAGGTAGAAAATATTTAGGGGAATGGGTAAATGAAAATACTTGTTTATTTAACAGAGTTCTATAAAATTACACATTTATGTCTTTCCAGGCCATCAATTTGACTAACTATAATACAGATTCTTTGCTTTACAGCCGTCTAATGACAAACCAAAATGCCCAGAACTACCACCATTTCCGTCGTGTTTATCCACAGTCCACTTTGTGATATTTGTAGTCGTGCAGACAGTGCTGTTCATTGGCTATATCATGTACAGGTGAGTCCTGATGACATTTGACCCAACATGTTTGGGGATAAAATACTTGTGAAATTAACTAGGACCTTAATGCAGCTTTCTCTAACATAGACAATTCAGTGCAAAGCAAACTTGTTCACTAGTCTCTTGGGTGTGCATGTTTAGAGTGTTTATCTCAGTATTTTCTACTTCAGGGGGCATTGATAGTTTAATTTAAAGAATCCTGTTTCTTTCCCAAATTAAATATATAGAGCATCTGTTGATTTTCCTTTTCTTTTTTTAGGACTCAGCAAGAAGCAGCTGCCAAAAAATTCTTTTGACCTTCATTTTCCTGTATGTACATCATGTATGTATGAATGTGCAAATGTTGTCTTTTCGAGGGGATTTGGTATTTAAATGGCTCCATAGTCTAAGTTATTAAATTTTGTATAAAATAGCATTCATTTTTCAGTAAAAATAAATCTTCAAGACAACCACATTTTGTTCATAGTACCACATGTCTTTCCATGTCAGCGAGCTTCTGGTAGGCAAAGTGCAGCCACTGAAGAAAATGATGACAAGGCAAGACATAAAACAGGGCAGCCGCCGGCTGTGGGCATTTCCCCTCCAGCTCCGCTATCGGAGGGTTCTTTCTATATTTATATAAACGAGGTCTAAACAAGAGCACCCTATTCATGTGAGTCTTGTAACCAAAGTCATTTTTAGAAGTGAGAATTCCCGATCCAAGAGTGAGTTCTAGAGTCCTTTGGTCCCAGCACATCTCCCTGTGGAATCAATGATTTGTCTGAGAGCTTGAAGCATTTAATGAAATGATTTCCCCCTCAATCTTGGATGTGTATTTCACTTCTAAAGAAAACTTCTGTGGGAAGTGAATAACTACTTTTTGCCTACATCATTTAGTTGAGAACAGTCTTATGATGATGATTTTTAATGGATATTTTGCCTGTTGGTATAATCATTCATGATGGCCATTGTCTTGAATATCTTCGTTCTAATAATGTCAATTTGATATTACAGAAATAATTTTTATACTTTTAATCTGTGGAATTTTTTTCTCCCAATCTGTCAAACCTGTAGTTAGCTCTAATTACATGTTCTACAGCTATTTTAAATTCACAGGACTTACAATACATTCTGGTTTATATTACTCTGGTTTGTGACTTTCAAATGTAAATTGAGGGGGCTATAGCAGAAGCAGCTCTGAGCTATTTGAAAACAAGTTTGTAAAGTAAATACTTCCTGTTTCTCCTTTAAATGCTAGATATAAGGATGCCGTGAAGCGTCCATTGGTGAATTAGCCAGGAAACATTAGGCTAGCAAGAGCTGATAGCAGCGCACGTTAGCTGTAGGTATTTGAGGAACCACCTGTGACATTTTCAAGTGCAGATTTCACTTTTCTTTTCACAGCTGAGCTAGGACTTCCGCTGGCTTCAAGACAATTTACCTCTTATTAAAGTAATGGTCTCGTTTGCTATGGGATCCAGAACAACACTGTTTAAGATATGCAACTAAATTGTTCTAAGCCTTCGTAAGTTTTCCCTCAAATGTTACTTGCAGATGGGCTAACAGCCTAAACTCTATGTGAAGACTTTATAACAGCGGTCTGTGCTGTGCACCGTGTGTGCCGTCCTGCCTCGCCTCTTCTGCTGGCGTTCCTCTAGATCTCAGACCGTGTCCTCGCAGTGGCTGCAGAAACTGCAGCATGCAACACTGCTCACTTTCCCCTCTGCAGCTGACGTTCTGAAACTCATGCTCCACAAGTGTCATCTTCCAGAATTTACTTACATTTTAAAAAAACTTTCAGGAAAAAAAGCCAAATTGTAGTCATTGGGAAATCTTCTTGAGATAAAAGGCTGCCAAAGCCAGCGTGACAAAGTCCACAGTCATGTGTGCCTGAACATTAAAGGAACCCCAGATCAGGGCAGTGTACACTTTGCAGGCTCAAGTCCAGGGGAAGCGCGCTGATCATTCCTGACGTGATTCTATAGGGCAGCTAGCCCCTATAGAGGAGTGGAATCATTTTACTTGTTAATTGCTTAAAAATCACTCAGCAAGATCGTTCACGCAGTATGTCTGTCTTTGTTTTCCTCATGATCATTAAATCTGAATCTTCTGAGCAAAACCCTGCTCTGGGGGAAATTATCACTGCCAGAGTTCCTCCGTTCTGTAGTGTTCTGTGTAACTGGAATTGTTCACTTCTAACACCAGCAAGTATTTTACAGGTGCCTTGGATTAAAACAAAATTTATTTTAAAACGTTAATGTAATTTTATGATGCCACTTTTGAAAGAAATTGCAATTATGTATTTGCTGATAGATTTGTGTAATACGCTGTTTTGTTACAATTATTTGAATGCTTTCTTTAGCATAAAATTTCCCCATGAAGTCATACACAATAACAGCGTTTTGTCACATATCAAAGACACGTCAGTGTTTTTCAGGACATGGCCTGTGGACCAGCCATTCAGTTCCTGAAATGCTTATGAGGAATACAGATTCCAAGGCTCCATTCCAATCTAGCCACATCACAAATCAGGTGGGGCTTCAGAGTGTCCATTCCACAGACACCACTGACAGCTGAGAACCACTAAAATGAGGAGTGGGGAAAGCCGTGTGTGTGGTGGGTGTTTGTTGGCTGGAAGCTGAGCTACGCACGTTTTCGCTGTCATTGAGATCAGCAGCTCTGCTGCTTCTTCTGTGCTTGTTCCTGTTTGTTAAAGCTCGTTGTTCAGCAGCAGCTACAAACCAACCGCTGGTCAGCTGACCTCTTGGCGCGACAGTGATGACTCTGAACCTTGCAGAATCATCTGTGGCTCATGGCGAAGCATACGTGTGCTCGTCAGGAAGCCTGCCTGCCGGAGCTTGGCCTTCTGATTGTCTCCAGGTTTATCTCAGACAGCTGCACATGTGATAACTTGAGGACAATGGAAAAGACTTGAATCAGGGCTTGCTCACCTGCTGCTCTGCTGAGAATCGGTCTCTGTAAAGAACTGACTGGTGGCCGGGGTCTGAGGCCCTCGCAGGGCCTAGTGCTGGCTGGAGAAAGGTGATGAACAAATTAGTCATTGGGAATTTTGTATTTGTAAGATTTAGGGTGAGATCAGCTCTTGCAACTTTTTAAAATCTGTATGTTGCCCGTTTTAAGACATTTCCTTTATGATGTTAAAGTTTAAAGGGTCTTCTATCCGCTGTCAGTTTCAATTATATAACATTTTGTCAAGGTTTTTTGTTGTTTGTTTGTTTTTGTTTTGCTTTTCTGATTGTTACTTGATGCTAGCTGGAATTCAGGAAATGTCAATGACCTTATTCAAATAAAAGAAATATTTTAGTAAATTGACTTTTTCCTTCATTGATTTGATGTTGGGGCCTAAGTAGCTATTTTCCAAATAGGCCCTGTTTTGCAGCTGTATTTTATTTATCTGTAATCTGCACCCTGCTGTTCTGTCTCCAGTTGCCCACGAGCAGCTTTAAGAGAAAATGGGTTTCATTCGGCTTGTACTAGCCAGCTAGTCACATCCAGTCAGGAGCAAGGAGAAAATGAATGTATGGCTGTTCACCCCTGCCCTACGATGAAGTCGGGAGATGGTACCACCCAAAATGAACAGCCCTTCGGCCTCCATGAGCACAGAGAAAACAGTCTCCTGCAGAAATTCCCAAAGGTCATTGAGATGCTCTGACCAGGTTATTCTAGATTGTGTCGAGCTGACAATTAAAACTGACCATCACAGCTGTCCAAGGTGACCTGCCATCTGTGACTTCAGCTCATGGAGAGATACAGTGGATAGCGATGGATAAATGTTTACCTTTGCCAGTGATGAGAAATACGTATTAGTCAAGACAAGGTATTTAGAAATTAAATTGCTGGTGGGAGTGCAAACTTGTACATCCACTTTGGAAATCAGTGTAGCAGTTCCTCAGGAAACTGGAAATCAATCAACCTCAAGGTCCAGGTACACCACTGTTGGGCACATATCCAAGGGATGCTTCATCCTACCAGAGGGCATTTACTCAATCATGTTCATTGCTTCTCTATTCATAATAGCCAGAAATTGGAAACAACCTAGCTATCTCTCAACAGATGAATAGATAAATATGGTACATTTACACAATGGAATATTATTCAGCTGTTAAAAAGAAATCATAAAATTCACAGGTAAATGGGTGGAACTAGAAAAAAATCACTCTGAAGTAACTCAAGACTCAGAAAGACAAATATGATATGCATTCACTTATATATTAGCTGTTGAGTCAATGATAAACAAGCTACTATCCATAGAACCACAGAGATTAGGTATGGAGTAAGGGGCTATAGTGGACAGATAGCTCTCCCTAGGAAAGGGAAAAAGAATAGATGGATGGGGTACTGGGATGGAGGATCAAGTGGGGGGGTAGGTAAGAGGGGGACGAGGGAGGAAATATAGGAGCAGACAGCGAAAATTAAAGACACTTGAGGGGTAGTATGAAAACCTAATACAGCAGAAGCTTTCTAGAATGTAAGACCTCACGGGCCACAGTGAGGCTTAGGGACCCAGGGGCAGAGGGAGCCGTGGGAACAGCAATACCTATCTGTCTCACTTTAAGCACCCTGTGGAATTTATTTCCCTTTCCTGGAAGAACAGAAGATTCCCCAACCATCTGTACAAAGATCTTGCACACAGCAGAACATAGTCACTGGGTGTCAAATACAATCACTGCTGCAATACAGCAAGACACAAGATGTGGTTTCTGTCAGCGGGAGTGTCGACTAGGGAGCGAGTCAATTCCATATCCCAAAGCAAAGCGCTGGAAAGGGATATCCCATTTCCACACTGGTGTGATGACATCTAAGAGTTTTTGCAAGACTGGGTGTGAGCACACACACAAAGACAGAGAGAGAGAAGGAGAAAACGTTTAACAGGCTAGTTTGGAGTTTAGAATGGATACCTTCTCCATTAACAGTATTAATAAATTTTTAATGAAGTGCAATTTTTGTATTTTAAAATAAATCCAAGTAATTTAACTAACTATAACAAAATGGGTTTTAATTTTCATTATTTTGGACTTTTGTTTTGCTAAGGTATAGTACTTACTCTATGATTCAGACCACTCATCCAAATTGGCTGTTGGCATAGCTCTGTGGCTTCACTCTCTGACCATACCTTTCACAGAGGACAGAACTTCAGCAGGCTGTCCTTTGCTATAGAAGACTAATGTGCTTGGATATAAAATACTAAGAGAGGATTTCTCTGCTCTAAACTGTGAGAGGGGAAAACCCCACAAGGTCTAAAGGTTAAGACTTAGAATTCACTGTCTTAAAGGCTCTGTGAGACCCCTCGGGGAGATGAGCTACATAGCTCCCCTTTAGCAGGAGTTTGGAGGTAGTGTTTGAGTGTGCTAAGTTCCCAGCTACCTATCTGACAACAAAAGTCGGGGCAAGGGTTAATACTTGTCTTCAGTGAATTTCTAATTCATTCCACATTATCTATTTTGGTCTTTAATGCCGAAGCTATTGGAGCCGCATTTAAAACAGATTAGTAGAAGGGAAAATAGGCCGTGAAATATATATAGTGAACATGTTACAGAAAAAAAAAACCACCAAAACCCAGGTTATCTGTTTCCGTTACTCTGAGGAGTGGTGGCCTATGTCCGGAGGATTGTTCCTGCTGAGAAAATAATGAGCATTAATTACAAATAAGGTTTCTGTCCATCTCCCTCCCCCAGCTCTTTAACCAGAAACATTTGAACATAGATTCAAGCAGTGGTTCTCAACCTTCCTAATGATGTGACCCTTTAATACAGTTCTTTATGTGATCACTCCCAACCATAATTATTGGTTATTATTATTGCTATTTTTATTTTTATTGCTACTTCATAACTGTCATTTTGCTACTGTTATGAATCGTAATGTAAATACCTGATGTGCAGGATATCTGATATGTGACCCTGTGAAAGGGTCATCCAATGCCCGCCCTCGTAGGGGTTGCGACCCCCAGGTTGAGAACTACTGGAGTAATGGCTTAGCTGCAGTCAGTTCTTACCTTGACCTGAAGAAAGCCATAGCCAGAGAGAATGCACCGTTACAGCACACTGTGGAGGGCCGTAGCCGAGCTAAAGCACATCACCCAGGAAGAGCACTGTGTATAAAGGAAAAAGAGAGGCAATGCATGCTGAGGGCTTGGCTCACCTGGGGTCCTGTCTCTTAGAGTGACAAAACCAGATGAATGGCACTTCCATGCAGCAGAAGAAGCTAAGCAACTCTCCCTGGGTGCGCTAAAGACCATGGCTCACCCCTTGAACCCTCTCGCCTGGTTTGTGTATTCTGGGTGAGACACCATTCCTAGTGAAGTGGAACCAAACTGAGCGGAACCCCAAAGCAACGCTTGCCTAAGACTTAGAGTCCCGTGAGATCAGATATGGATCAAAAGCCTTACTTTTGCTTAATACAGCATTCTGGGGCTTGAATCTCACTGGACTGTCTCCAACAGGATGTTGTACTCCAGGGCTGGGATGTGGAAATTCCACAGCAGCCGTCTAATCACTTGGCTCCAATTAATATAATTGAAATGGGCCTCCTGATGAAGCCGCGCTGTCTATATACTTTGAACTTCAGGGAATGGGAGCATTGCTCAAAGTCAGTATTCTGGCCTGACATGTGCAAGGTCCTGCACTCAACCTCCAGCTCTGACCAAAAATAAAATAAAATAAAATAAAATTTAGAAGCCTAAGGAAAGCAGAGCAGGGAATGAGTGGGGCTTCTGCCCCGTAAAATTAGCTGAGTGTATTAATCATAAGGCAGAAGGTTGAATCTGACTGCGGGTTTTAGTAATCGGAACCATCTGCCTCTATGCTGAGTTCACCCTCTAATCCAGCTTACGACTAGCAAAAGCACTCTCTCTACCACTGTGCCCTTGGACAGAGGAGGCTGCGCAAATCCTGCGCTCCCAAATGTGTGGCTGTGGTTGAGAACATTTGGAGGTTTTGCTTTGGTCTGGTTTGTTTACTGTCAGGCTTTGACTGGGTTTCAGTTCTCTCAGGCAGAGACAACCATGGCTTTCTTTGTGAAAAGCATGATAAGTAACCAGGTAAAGAATTTAGGATTTGGAGGGGGGTCTGAAGAAAAGAAAGAAGAAGGAGGGACCTCGGACCCCGCAGCAGCTCAAGGGATGACTAGAGAGGAATATGAGGAGTACCAGAAGCAGATGATTGAAGAGAAGTGAGTACCCGGACATCAGTCCCCTGTAGAGCAGCTCCATCCCGACTGCCAGCCTCCGGGGGCCCAGGCTGATGGCTCTTGGCTTCCAAGGATGCTTTTCCTTTGACCTTTACCTCTAGCCCGCTGAAAGTTGGTTCTGCTTAAGGAGACCCCTGCAGCATCGCTGCCTCTGCACGCTGCTGATAGAGATGGACTGGACGGAGCAAGCGAGTCTGTCCACCATGCTTAATGCAGCTTAACACTTCCTGGTTTAGGCACATTTGTAATTGGCCTTGCTTTAATTGGTCAAGTCAAAAAAAAAAACGGTGTGTCTTTTTAATCTTTTGGATTAAAGGCCTTGGGTCGCCCAGGTGTGGGCATTTGGGGGCATCACCAAAGGGTACACGTGAAAGTTTGGGAAATTGAGTTGCATGCAGTATTTTCTTCAAAAGAAAAAATAGAGGGAGTATAAATAAATACGTAACTCAGGATAATATGCATGCTGAAGTGTTCTGGGGAGGTGTTCTGATATTTGCAACTTTCAATATATCAAAAAGTAAGAAGAAATTAATAGAATGGTAGGTATGTGTTTCGAAACATGGGATACGAAATGGAGACGCCAGGTCGTTGAAAAGTGGCTTTCAATCTAAGGTTCTTCCAGGTTTCCTGTATGTTTGAAAGTTCTCCTAATAAAATTGAGGGGAAAGGATCTACTTCCTACCCACACGGCAGGGCATTAACCTCTGGGATAAATCACTGTTTCCTAATTCTCTAAAACTTAGAAGGCTGAACAGAATGTTGTCTCAGGACTATTTCAGAACGTTCTGGAAGTAGAATTGAGTCAAGACCACTTGAGTCCCAGGCACATTTAGTTTGATTGTTTGCTTCAGATGTAGCTTGTCTTCAAAGTCAGCCTTTTGTGTAATGCTTGGAATTACTTCGCATCTTCAAGTTAAAAAAAAAAAAGGCACTTTTCACCTAAAAAAAATTGAAAACAGGACTTTTTTTCCCTGCAAATAGTGCTTTGTGCAAAGATGCCCCACAAAGTCTATAAGCAGAACACTTACCAGGCCTGCCTTTGACACACAGGGAGACCCAAATGGCTGCTGACTGGGGCCACAAGCACTCTTTCCATTCCCTGCCTTTATCCCGTTCCCATGGCGCTGCTTTTCTGTCTCCTTACTCGAAGAGTAAGAGCACAGAACAGTGGAGAAGGCCAGCCAATTGCTTTTCAGTTCCCTTGTTATTCTTCAAACCATGATTAAGTCTCAGTCTCAGTCTCAATTCCAGCTTCCCAAAGAAACTTCTTGTATCCAACTTGGTCCATTTCAGTACAGCCAGTTGACAGTGCCTTTGGGCAAATTCAGCATTAATCATGCACTTCTCGGGGTAACTAGGGAAAGAAGCAATTCTTGTGAGCGTTGCACGCATTTCCCAAAGCTTTATGCTTTTGTATAGGTCATCATGACCCAGGAAATCCATTTCAAATTGGCCTAATCATGGGTCCAATTAGGTCAGTGGTTCTCAACCTACCTAATGCTGTGATCCTTTAATACAGTTCCTCATGGTGATCCCCAACCATAAAAGTATTTTCATTACTACTTCATAACTGTACTGCTGCTACTGTTATGAATCAAAATGTAAATGTCTGATATGCAGGATGTCTGATATGTGACACTGTTGGGAGCTGTGAACCCCCAGATCCTGAATTTCTTGTAAACAATGTGTTATGCTTGCAGATGCTCTGAGCACGAGACCCTCAGGAGTTCCTGATGGCAGGGGAGTGGTTTCTGGTGGGTTTGGCTGGGGCGTGGCTATCAGTTAAGGATCCCTATATAAGCTGCCCCTGAACACAATAAAGGGGGCATCCTTGGGGCATTCCTGTTTCAAGGATGACCCATGTGTCTGTCTGTGTATCCCTGTGTGTTTAAATCTCCAGGCCCTTGCCCGGCTGGCAAATGGTCCTGTAGAGCAGGCACCGCAGTAGAGGAGTAGTTGCCGTACTGTCATGTAGTACAGGCAGGCAGTACATGACCCCCAAAGAAGTCGCAACACACAGGATGAGAACCTCTGAATTAGGTCGTCTATTGAGCAGGGGCCCAGACTGGCGTGATGCGAATCCAGGCTGCTTCATTTGTAGACGGTGCTTCTGACTAGGGAAGCTAACACTGCCTGAACACTGTCACCAGGGCCTGGCATCAGTGACAATGATGGGAAACAACCTGGCATCGTGTCTTCAAACACCACAGCACCTCCAAAGGATGTCTCAGGCCCGGAATAGGATGCCTTGTTTTGTTGTTGTTGTTGTTTCGTTGGTTGATTGATGATTTTTGTTTGTTTGTTTTGCTTCTCTAAGTGCCCAAGGGAGAGGTTTATTAGAAACGCAGCCTCCCCAGGTTCTGAGGCAGCAGAGGAGGAGAAAGTGAGGAATCTGCCATCCCTGTGGGGAATGCTGAGGCTCAGGGTCCAGGACCATGCGGCCCATCTACAGCCATCTTTCTGATGCTCTTTGCCTACTTCATGAAGACATTCCCAGGCCAGGGTTGCCTGAGGACCTAGAGTCTGGAGTGCTGGAGTGTCGTGGTGATAACAAGAGAGAAGCAGATACTGGGGGCTTGAAGGGGGAAGTCTACATTTTCCCAAATGTCAGTGGTCAGTGCAATCAGTTATGACCCAAGGTCCTGCTCCCTGGGTACCAGCCGGAAGGTGTGGGGCTCTCTATCTCTTGTGACCCTGTCTCCTATTCTTTACCTGTTTCTTAGGATGGAGAGGGATGCTGCATTTACTCAGAAAAAGGCAGAGAGGGCATGCCTCCGAGTCCACCTCAGGGACAAATACAGGCTCCCGAAGGTAAGAAAGGGTCTCATTGTGCCTTAATAAAAAATGGAGAATGTTTGATTATCAGCAAGATCACATTGATGAATAAGCGTATGTCCTAATTTACATATGTGCTACTGTAAAAGGAGCATTGAACTAGGAGTTCATGTAAATGGCCTAATTTCTATGAATTTCCTATTTGACTCAAAAAAAAACATGACTACCGATGAATGAGGATCATGTATGTGTATATGTGTGTGGGGGAGACTTATGTGCGTGTACTTGTGTGTATGAGTGCCGGCAGGCATGTGAGATGGCTCCAGTGTGGCCAGAAGACAGCACTGGAACTGGTCCTTATTTGAGACAGGACCTCCTTGTGCTTATGGAACTCTTATACATCCGTACACAATGAGGGCGATGTCATAGCTGACATTTGTTAAGTTCTCTAGGTGTTGGGCAGTGTATTTCACATGTATCAACTCATTTAGGGCCTGTTCTCACCTCCATCTCATAGCAGAAGGTCTTACTCCCGTAGCTTCCGGCCTCTCTTGAAAAAGGACAATGGTCTCTCACTTTGGAAGATGATAGAGTAGAGGGGACTCTCGCCTGGCATCATCTGCTCCTCTCAAACCCTTTTAGAGGTCGCTGTGGTCCAACATGTCCCTGGCTAGTGGAGGGAGCGTGTATTGACATGCTATGGCACATGGCAAGAGAGAGAGAGGGCTGCCGCCGCTTGTTTTTAAAGCGAAAGACACCACACCCCAGTGGGCTGGTACCTCAAAAGCTATTGGTTGAAGGAGCAGTAATAGCTCCCGCAGCACTCTTCAATGAATCAGTCACCCCAGTTTCTGTGTGCCAAGCTGCCCTTCGGCTTTCCATTAGAAACGAGAGGAAGAAATGAAGCTCTCCATGGAGTCTGCAACTTCTATGCAGACTCTCTGGGAAGCGGTCGTCACCACAGTCACATGGGCATCTGCTTACCAAAGTCAGCTGACAGTGGAGGAGAACAGAACTGGGAAATCAACAGTAGAGTCTGGTAGTTTTCATTGCATGGCTTACCCATGCTCACACATGCCCTTTCTGATAAAGCTGCCTCCAGTGCACAGTGCTTGGATACGTCCCCTTCGCTTGACTGTTTCGCTTGACTGTGTGCCACGGGTCTGTGTGTGTGCATATGTGCCATGGGTCTGTGTGTGTGCATATGTGCCATGGGTCTGTGTGTGTGCATATGTGCCACAGGTCTGTGTGTATGCATATGTGCCACGGGTCTGTGTGTATGCATATATGCTATGGGCCTGTGTGTATGCATATGTGCCATGGGTCTGTGTGTATGCATATGTGCCACAGGTCTGTGTATATGCATATGTGCCGTGTGTCTGTGTATGCATATGCGCTATGGGTCTGTGTGTATGCATATGTGCCGTGTGTCTGTGTATGCATATGCGCCACGGGTCTGTGTGTGTGCATATGTGCCGTGTGTCTGTGTATGCATATGCGCCACGGGTCTGTGTGTGTGCATATGTGCCGAGGGTCTGTGTGGAGGTCTAAAGATAGCCTCTCTTGCTGCTTGTCACCTCCACTTGTTTGAGACAGTATCTCTCTTATCTCCACAGATGCCAGGCTAGCTTTTCAGCATGTAGAAAGTGTCCTGTCTCCACCTCCCAGCTCACCATAGGAATACTGGCTGCATGGCATACATACCTGCATCCAGCTTTACCTGGGTTCTGGGGATCTGAGCTCACATCCTCACACTGGTGTGGCAAGTATTTAGCCATTGAGCCATTTCTCCCAGTGAGCTGATTGTTTTCATGAGTCCTGCAAAGAAGGTCATCTAACTGCCTGCTATCACCTCCCTGAACACCCAAGGGAAAAAAAAAACTTTCATAGCTTGGAAGAATTAAGAGAGCTCAGGAAAACCAAATCTGAGTATGCCTAGTGAGTTACAAAACAGGTTGCACCCCAGGCTTCCTGACCACAAGCAGGAATGAAACATGAAAGAATTTGAACTCAGGTCCCTGTACCTATGGTACTGGTGTCTGTTCTTCCAGCCCGTAAACAATTGAGGGCAATTTTTGATCTCTATCTGTCTTAAAACAACACTAAAACATTCAGGTAACCTGCACCTCCCTACTACCTGACTCTTTTTGGGACAAGTCACTAAGTCCAACTCCCATGAGCACCAGAGGTTCCTCTGCCTTCATAAGCTCTGATGGTCTGCAAAGGCCTCCCTGACTGCCTCAGTTCCAAATACACAGACGAGAATTTCACTCAAGTACACCCACTGTTCATTGGCAAGCTGCCTTCAGCTCCCTGTGGTGCTTTTAGATTATGGCTCTGTTTTGTAAATTGATTCTATACGGTGTTTTAAGAAATTCCCAACGGTGTGAGAAACATGAAATCGCTGCTTGTGATAGATAGAATTGCCTGCTTTTTTGTAAAGTATGTAGAATTGGGATCCAGCATGGCTCTCTGTGAAAACAGGACTTAAAACTACAATTTAAAAAAAAAAAAATCCATCAGGTCATATTCCACTTAGTCTATGTAGCACCAGATGTAACTGACTTCCGGCATCTTGCATATGCCATTTAGCCACACTCTTGGGGGCCTCCTCTGCCTCCTGAGTTACGTGCTCCCTTTCCACTCACTGATGAGGTTCAGGGAGCAAAAGTTACAAGAGCCCGTGAGAATCAAATGCAGTTCTAGAGACAGACAGGCCGAGATCAGCACTGGAACAATGGCTTGCTCTCTCCAAGTATGGCAGCTCTGGATGGTGCCACCTACAGGTTTGACCACGGAGCTCACCCCAGAGCCTGGTTGCATAGACGATCCCCATGCCAGGTGCCCCCTAGTGGTAGTCATCTGAAGGGCTCTCCCTGTTTTATAAGCAGAGCCCTGACCTAGGTGGTAGCAGCGTTAGGACTCTGCAAAACAACTGTCTGGAGGCAATTTCCCTTCTGGACGCCCATCTCTTTGCTGTTGAGGATGAGAGTGTGCGTTTTAAATCTTCCTGTGGCATACTGGGGGAGAGTCCTGGCAACAACTCTCTGTGTTTTAACAGCTAGGATGGTAAGATTCTGCAGTGACATTAATTGGGGGTGAACTGACAGAAGTGGAATTTTAAACTGCAAGAGAAAATGGGGGAATGAGGTAGGGGTGCTACAAAGGCCACCCTTTTGTTCCAACATCGTCTCCAGTCAACTTGTCCCAGTGGTCACCCTGCTGGGCTTGACACACAATAGGCAAATCCTCATGCTTTTGCCCGGACTGTGCCTCAAGGCCCTTTTCACTGGCACCTTTGGGGCATTCTCAGAATACCACAGTCAGCATCTGAGCTGGAGACGCGCAGTCGCTGCATTTAAAAGTCAGAGACAGGGGCTGGAGAGATGGCTTAGTGGTTAAGAGCATTGCTTGCTCTTCCAAAGGTCCTGAGTTCAATTCCCAGCAACCACATGGTGGCTCACAACCATCTGTAATGAGGTCTGGTGCCCTCTCTGGCCTGCAGGTATATACACAGACAGAATATTGTATACATAAAAAAAAAAAAAGTCAGAGACCCCGGACTGCAAACAAGAGTCACTCCCTTGCCACTTGGCCTCCAGACACAGTCACTGGCTGTCTGATAGGGAGCGCCCAAGGCCCCTAGGAACCTAGCCACTGAGTGGCTCCTATGCAAGACCATCTGAGGAACACGTCATCATGGACAGCCCCCAACAATCACTACGTTCTCTTCCTAGAATAGATCTGGGTTCCAGGCTGACCACCTGACTTCAGCTCCTTAGCACCTGCACCTGAGAGCTTTTTACTTTCTTTATATATTTACTTTTTACTTCCAGGGAAGCATGTGCCATGGGTGCACACTCAATACCCAATCCTGAAGGACATGTAAATAGAGATGTTTATGAGAGATTGCAAAGCCTACTGGGACAATTATTCTTCATTCGGTGCTCTTCTTTGCCCCATCTCCTCATGCACTCTCTAAACTGTCTCCCCACAGTGCTAGACTTTAGAACTGAGCAGGTGGGCTAACAACGAAATTGGCAGTGGGCAGAGAATGAATGGGCTCTCATGAACTCCTAACAGCCACCCCTTCCATACAACATTTGTAGCACATGCAGCCCTGTGTCATCTGATGATATCTATGGAAGGTCACCAGGCAAAGTGGAGTGTTAGCAGTCCATAGGAAACTGGACAAATTCGACACATCCCAGGCTCTCCATTCACAATACCCTAGGGTCACCAACACCACGGTTACATAACTGCAGGAGTCAGTTTAGACCTGTTCCCTTGACCAAAACCAAACAAGGAACAAATCTGAGAAAAATGCCTTCCCGGGAGCTGTCAGGTTTAATGAGGGCAGCTGTGTCACATTTAGGAATTAGAACTGTATTTTCTAAAGAGGTTACTTGCCTGGTGTTTCTTAGGAAAGAGGGTTTCACTCTGTTACTGGCTGGGAAAAAAAAAATAGTGATTCTTAAAACTGAAGCAGCATAGGCTTTTGGATGGCCATTGTTAACTGCAGTGGTTAGATAAGTCGTTGAAAAAATGCGATAACCACGTTGCAACTCTCAAAGGGATGCATGTTGCAGTTCTCGATGTATATGTTGGGCATGTTGTCATGATGGGCATCGTTGCACACAGCCGGTGTTGGGTTCCTCTGGTTTTTGGCTAGAGACCATTGGAGCGTTTAGGATGCCGTGTGTCATCCCTGCTCATGTTAGGGGGATCCCCGGTACCACTTAGTTATCCCTTGCTGGGCACCTTCAGTGTCTCTTTCTCTATGGACTCCCTGGGGGAAAATGCCTCCATCCCATCTAAAACAGGCAGGCAGCACTTGCCCCTCAGCACGCCTTCCCTGGCTTGGTTCCTGCCGCAGGCTCCATCTTTCTTTAACTCGGTGGTTCTTAACCTTCCTAATGCTGTGACTCTTTAATACGCAGAGAGAAAGAAAAAGAGAGAATGAGAGAATATACTACTCCTGATTGAATGATTGTGATTGGGCTAACAGAAAGAGAAAAGAAAAGAATACCCCATACCCAAAGGACAATATATTAGAAACATCAGAAATAACCTGCCATAAGAAGTATATAAATACATTTTCATGCAAAGAATAGGACTGGATTGGGCATCACAGTGTTGTATACAACAAAGGGCTACTTGATATTATAATTAAAATGTCATATTTTTCTAATTCAGTAAGTCACATGTTTTACATAAAGCTACAAGAGTCTCTCTAAAAGTAAGTGAACCCTGTCCCCAGTCGACTCAGATTGTATATGTAAGTCAGGGAAATTAATAAGAGAAAAGAGTTCCACAGTGTGCCCCAATCCTATTAACAGAATTGTCAATCTGGGTCAGTCACTGGAGAGCATGCTGTCCCCCTGCTGAGCTGAGAGACTTAGTTACACCTGGTGTTTGTCTGCTCCATGAAGGGCATTGCTCATTATGCAAGTCTCTCAACAGGACAGTCTTTGAATGTGTCATATTGAAATCTCCACTAGAATTTAATTCAAAGTCTGCTTCGGTTTAAAAAATTATAATAATAAAGATGGCTCAAGGCTTCTACAGCAGTCTTTTTTCAGGGAGGCCTGGTGAAGTCCCCTCCTCTTGCCTCCCTCCTCCCTCTCCTCCCCTCCCCTCTGCCTGCCCTGGTTCCCTTTGCTCCTCCTCCCCAGCCCCCTGAGCAGCAGTGGACTGGATGTCCAGAGGGACATGGCATCCTGAGACACAAAGAGGCAGAATTTTCTACTTCACAGCAGCTTTCTCACTGAGGCCTTCCAACACCTATGGATGTCAGATAAAATACCAACTCAGAGAGCAAGGCAACTCCTCAGGATTACACAGTCTGTACATGGATGGTGGGAACCTAAACTGACTTAGCCCTACGGGCCATACTGTCCTGCCGGGCCCCTCTGCTGGATTAACAGTCACGAAAAGACATTCCTAACAGGGAAAACGATGACCTGTGTTGCTGGTCTTGTTGGGTATTTCAGGTTGGTCTTCAACTGTTGGCAATCCTTCTGTCTCAGCCCTCCAAGGGCTGGAATTATAGGCATAAACCATCACACCCACAGGAACCGACACTTTTGCAAGCATCTGCCTTATAGGACCTGTGGCAAGAAATGATTACTGAAGGTGATGATGGCATATAACAGGAAACACCTAACCACCCAGCTGTTTGATATATCACACACCCAAAATAAGCAGGCAAGCCTCAAATGGAACCAGATCCCCCTTACTTCAAACAGGTATTGGCTTAGTCACACTCAACTTCATGAAGGCAGAACCATCTGCAGTGACATTACCTCATCTCAAGTGTGATCAGAGATGAAGGGACAAAACCCAGAGAAAAGGAAATCTAAGATCCAGGGTTAGGCTCACTCTTGGGCAAAAGGTCAGGGGTCAGTGATAGGGAAGGACACTCTCAGAATATGGGGCTGTTTAAATAACAGGGTATCCAGACTGGCAACAAAGAGTACAAGTCTGGTGAAGATTAAAAGGTTAAGATAATCTTGCATAGAAAAGCTTGCATAGAAATAGTCTGTACTTAGCTGCATCAAAAATGTCTCAAAGGTGATAGTCAGAAATGAGAGCCAGCCAGTTGATACTTGTCCTGTAGTCTCAACACTTATTTGGGAGGCTGGGACAGCAGGATTGCCAAAAATTCAAGGTCAGCCAGGCTCCTTAGTGACAACCAGGCCAGCAAAGTTGCAGAGTCAAACTCTGTCTCAGTAACAACAATAAATTGGACATGATGGCACACACCTTTAATTCCAGCCTTTGAGTAGTAGAGGCTAAGATCAGGAGTTCAAAGCCACCCTTGGCTACATAGTGAGTTGAAGGCAAACCTGGGCTGAATGAGACCATGTCAAAAACAGAAAGAAAATAGAAAGAAATAAATGGGGGGTATATAATTCTAGAAATGGGATCAACGAAAGACCCTAAGAATGAAGTATGGCCCCTGTGTCCTCTGGTTGTATACTGACTTTTCTTGTCAACCCCTTTAGACTCGGTCCCCTCCCAGAGCTGCTTCCAGCCCCCACAGCGATCCTGGCTCTCATCTCTACTTGTACTTGTGTAAAGGGGGCTGTAACAGGCATGACTGCCTTTCCTGGGGTGTGAACACTGTCAGGATGTTCATGGTCTCCCAGCCTACGTTTTATCTCTGGGCAGTAGGAAGTCTGGGTAAAACAGTCACGATCCAGGAGTAGACAGGGTCCCAGCAGCAGACTGTTCCCTAGGGGAGGTGGAAACAAAGCTTCCTTGTCTGCTCCATCCACCCTGCCCACTCTCCTGTTTGCATGGCCTTGGCTCCTGTCTGAGCTCTCTCACCCTTTACTTTAGACTGTCTCAGGCCTTCTCTTTCCCAAGGACCCTTTCAGCAGGAGCTTAAACACAGCTTCTCGCCTTCCTCTGAAGTATTCCTAACCACAGCTACCCTTTTCCCAGAGCTGGGATTTGGGGCAGGGAGTTTTCACAGCATGTCTTATTTGGTATACTCTGAGTGACCCTTCCACTCAGCTTTGGACATGGAAAATAAGGTACTCCAGGTAACAGCATGATTGACAGATTTGGAACTTGACCCCAGGTCTTCTGGCTTCCCTTCAGCCTCCCAAATACTGCAGGCCACCTTGCAGGAAGACAGTTGGAGGCTACAGATTTCACAAATGACACCCATTAAGCCAGCCCTAGCTCTAGGACCAGCTCACTGATCATCTGACAATCCCATTCGATATGAGCTTCAGTTTATATAGAAGGAAATAAAGTTCTGAAAGGTTAGGTGTGGTGGAGCAACTGTAAGTGGGTAGCTTGCAGTCTCATCGGGCAACTGGACTCTCCAGCCAATGACTTGACCCCCAATGCGAGTATGAGAATTAGTGGGTAGCTTTGAGGACAGAACTCATCTTGGAGGATAGCCCTGAGGACAGAACTCGTCATAGTGAGGAGGATGCTGTAGGATCTCTGAGCAAATAACAGGTATGATCTGTGTCCCCATATTAGATTCTGCTGAACTCAGAAGAAAGGCGAGCAAACTGCATCCACCTTCAAAAACTGTAAAGTGGTGGGCCCAGGGCTTGAGTAGTAGCACCAGAAATCCCGGGACTAGATCAAATTTAGCCTGCCCTAAGTGTCTGGATCGGCAGCTCTGGGTAGGACCCCAGAATTCACTTTTAGGAAGGTCTCAGTGATGCTGTTGCTGCCAGAGGGAGTCCCATTGTGAGAGCAACTTTTGTGGAAGTGGGGTGATGGAGATCCCTCCCCCACCTTGTCAGGCAGGGTGGATCCCAACCTTGCATCTTCCCTGGACAAGTGGATGAGGGAGGAAGCCATTAAGACACTTTCTTGGATGCTTAAGAGGAATGCTTTGTGCTAGGTTATCCAGGCAGATGGGGCTGCGAGATTCCTGTCCTTTGTAGGAGTGTGGGTTTGGTGTTTCACTGGCTGGCTGGCACACATATGCATCCCCCTGCCTTCCAGTGCTGAACTCTAGGCCCACAGTGGTCGCTCTGCCCAGAGGCATTCTTTCCAGAGTTCAGCCTGCTGACGAATACAGAGATTTTACTCCTGATCACAGGGGAAGAGCCAGGACCCCCAGGATTGTCTTTTAAATCATTTACATTTGATTGGGGGTGCGATGTTCCTGTTTTGCAGGAACTCAAAGAGAATTGAATGAAGTCTTTTTCTCACTACTCCAGCAGAAATGCCCAGAGGATAATCTACAAGAAAAGCGAATAGGTAAATAAAAACAAATGGAAATGCAGAATTGGCTGGGAGCCCCCTGGGGATTTACTAATTACTCTCACAATGCTTTGAGTAGGAACTAATTAATCTCGTAAGCACTGGGAGGGGCTAAGTCACGTGCCAAGTGCAGGACTGGGCTACCTCATCTCCAGAGGCTGAGTTGGAGGTTTATAGAGAGAGCCTGTGTGAGGATCATCTCCCCCAAAGCATCTAGCACATGCCTCCCAAGCTCATTCTAGAGCCAGACTCGCTGTCACTCTACTCGGATCCAGATAACTGGGACCCTAGGGAAAGGTTGCTGGGTTCTACATCCCCAAGGCTCGCCTAGAGAACTTCAGAGGTGCGGGATGACTTCAGCCACCATGTCCCTCCAAACCCATTTAGAGATAGAGAATAGTACATGTGCTATCCTAAAATGTACCTCCCAGATCTCGCGACAATTGGTTTCTGATCATCTCTGCTCGGCACCCAGGCAAGGGGCGCTTTCATCTCCCTTAGGTGGTGACTTTATCAAGGAGCTCAACGGATACTAATCTGTCTTAATTCAAATCAGTGTGACCTGATTAAAAGTAATAAGTCACCACGAGTGACTTGGTGAGCGTTAATAGTAAATATAAGGCTGAACAAAACCTACAGGGTGGGCGCTAACAGGCCTTTTCTATCATCGCCGTTTTAATACCCTTTACTTCCCCCTCTGTAGTCCTGAAATAAAGTTCACCATACGTTACAACCTGATAGAAACTGGCTGAGAGCTGTCATCTGGGACACAAGCTACTCCGAACCTCTCCCAAGGAAACTTTGATTTTCTCTAGCTTTTTCTTATTGCTAAGAGCTCTGCAGCATAAAGGGCAGGAGCCTAGGGGCAGCACACTAGAAAATCCTGCTGCATCCAGGTTACTTGGCAATAGAGCCAGTCACGCAGAGTGCCAACAAGGAACCATGCCTATAACCCACCTGATTCTGTGTTCCTGAGGGAGGCCCAGGACAGCAGAAGGGAAAGAAGGAGCAATGGTTAAGCAGGAGTTGCTGCTCAAATATAAAAGGTCATGCGGGTGGTCACTGCCAACTCAAATGCCACCCCTAGAATGAGGGTCAACCAAACTCACGAGTCATGGCATGAGGCTGACAGGCTGTGCAGAATTTACAGTGCTGCTCTGAGAAAGAGCTGGGATGGACCCCCAGCTTCTGTGTGCAGACAGAGAGGGTTTCTGGGGCTGGAGATGTGGCTCACGGGTAAGAGCATCGGTTGCTCTTCCAGAACACCTGTGCTCAGTTCCCAGCACCCACCTGGCATGGTGACTCAAAACAGTCTGTAGCTTCGGTATCTGGGGATCCAATGTCCTGTTCTGGCTTCCAGGGTCACCATGGCATGCCTGTGTCTGTGGAGGCCACGTGGTGGCTCAAAAACATGTGTAACTGCAGTTCCAGGCACCACATGTGCATAATCCAAATACATGAGACAAAAAACCCACACACGTAAAATAAAAATAGAGTCAGAGAGAAAGAGAGAGGGCAGAGGGGAGGGGAGGTGGGGAGTGCTAGAGCGCTTCTGGACTTCTATTTTTGGGTACTGTTGCCAGGGTTTCTGATCCAGTAGGTCTGGGATAAGTAAGGTCACAGAATGTCTAACAGTCTCCTAGACTGTGCCAGGGCTGTTTGCTCTGGGAGCACAGATGGAAAACGCAATAGTAGTATGATGTTTTTTGCTCTTTTTCGCTCTTTTGAGGGACCTGCCACCCAGCTCTCAAAGAAATCACACACGGGGCTTATTCTTAGTTATGAGTGCCCGGCCTTAGCTTGGCTTGTTTCTTGCCAGTTTTTCTTAGATTATTTTATATTATTCCATCTACCTCTCCCTTGGGCTTTTCCGGTTCTCTTACTTCTGTAAATCTTGCTCTTACTCCATGGATTGCTGTGTAACTGGATGTCTGGCCCCTGATGCCCTCCTCCTTCTCTGGCCTTCTCCTTAGCCTTTCTCCCAGATCTCTCCTTCTGTATATTCTCTCTGCCTGCCAGTCTTGCCTCTCCTTTCTCCTGCCTCGCTGTTGGCCATTCAGACCGTCAAGTCCGGTTATTAGACCATCAGCTGTTTTAGACAGTCAAAGCAGAACAGCTCACAGAGTTAAACAAATGCAACATAAACAAAAGCAACAACCTTAACATAATATTCCCAACAGGAAAACTTTGGGCATAGAAGGATCTTGTCAGAGGGAAGGACCTTCCACCACGGAGCTGCAGTCTCTGCCGCTGCCTCCAGGTTCAGGGCCACAACACAACAGCCAAGCCTGTTGCTCCCATCGCTCATTCCTGACAGGCCTTTATTTTTATGCTGCGTTTACAGTTTGTTCAACTAGTTTTCCAGTTGGCCAATTTCAGAGTTATTTCTCTGTGTTATTTTTTCATATTTTTTCACATAGAGTGAAATGGATGAGACGCAAATCCAATTGGCTGGGGATGATGTGGACTTGCCAGAAGATCTCCGAAAGATGGTAGATGAAGACCAAGATGAGGAAGAGGAGAAGGATTCTATCCTTGGGCAGCTGCAGAACCTCCAGAACATGGACCTGGATACCATTAAAGAAAAGGCGCAGGCCACCTTCACAGAAATCAAGCAGTCGGCAGAACAGAAGTGTTCTGTCATGTGAGGGGTGGTGGAGGTGTGGAAGGAGAGAGGGAGGGCACCTGCAGGAAGACAGGTCTCCTGGGGGTGGGGGATGACGATAATGCATCATAATATAGCAAATTTATGTAGGGAAGCCATGATAAGAAAGGTATCTACGGGGGCTGGAAAGATGGCTCAGAGGTTAAGAGCACTGGCTGCTCTTCCAAAGGTCCTGAGTTCAATTCCCAGCAACCACATGATGGCTCACAACCATTTGTAATGATATCTAGTGCCCTCTTCTGACCTGCAGATGTACATGCAGGCAGAACACTGTATACATAATAAATAAATAAATTTTTTAAAAAAGAAAGGTATCTACAAACACATAGACAACAATTCAGTCAATTTTGATGTCCCCGGCAGAACACTAACTAGCCCTTGCTGCGAGGAACGCACCTTCCTTTCTGTTATAGCCACAAGTTACTAGGAAATACCAGCTATAAATTATGGTGCAGAGCCGTCTGGTTCAAGATCTGTAGGACAGCCAGAAGGAGCCAAACCATAGCAAGTGGCTTTTCCTCTCTAGCTTTCTTCCTTAGTGAGCAGGGTCTCACGATGTCCAACCATAAGAGTGGTGCCAATTACCTACAGAGAAAGGCACAGGATAAAGTGTGGTCACCTAGTACCAAGACTACAGGCAACAGAGAAATCAAACATCATACCACTTCTTACTCCCAGCATCCTTGATATCTATGTTTTTTTCTTAAATTTGCCTCTTAGACACTGTGTACGTCACTTCGCCTCTGTGACCAGATATCTGACCTAAATAAACACAGTAAAGAGAGGAAAGACTTATTTGAGCTCACAGTTCAGAATGTCCAGTCCATGATTGCTTGGTTCCATGGGACTGAGCAGGAAGGAGAGAGAATGGAGTGGAGAGCCACCTAAAATTTCCAGAACCTCAAAAAGAAAATCACTAAAGGGACACTCCATATAGACAACCCAAAATTTCCCAATAACCATTTGTTGTTGTCCCAATGAATACTACTGGCTGGAGGAGAAGCCCCCAACACGTGATCCTTTTAGGGAACATTGCTCATCTAAGCTATAGCAGACATGATTTCAGCAAGTGGCAGTGGTGGCCAGGGAGGTGGTCAAGAACGAAAAATCATCAGCAGGTGCAGAATGACCTTGAAAGAGGCAAAGTTGAAGGTTGAGGGATGCTAGGACAACTATCATTACCTGTGAGTGGAGCATGGTTCCTCTGTCTGAACTCTGATAGCAGTGGGAGCCCTGGGTAGACAAACAGTACTGAAGAACTAAGAACTTCAGTCAAACTATCATTTGGCTTCCCCCTCCCTGTTTCTTTTCCTGTTGTTCTAAATTCTGCCCTTCAGCCTGCCCTCTACATTCTGAGCTAGTTTTCTGGGTTGGCATCAGTGTCCTTTTTCTAATATCCTCTCTTCCAAAGACAATGAATCAAAGATTTGCCTCCGATACACTTGGAGCGGTGTAACCAACACCAACCAAAACAAAAGGAGCTTTCTAGTGAATCTCTTCACAGGACATGAGTAAGGGTAGGTAGAGAACAATTTTATCCAGGAGACAGTCTCTATTAGAGGGTAATAAGATGAAAACATGGCTACGCACCTGGATTCATGGATACAGTGTGTAAGATGCAGCTTCATATGATAAAAGCATGCAAATTAATCCAAGTAGTAAAGTTCAGAACTGATTGCAATGTTTAGCTCTGCTCAGAAATTCCTGGGGGAATATTGGTGTTTGAGGCTGATTCACCTTGTAGCCAGCCACAGCCACTCACATGCTCTAAAACCATGCCTATCTCCTCTCAGAATTAGTATGAGTTGTGATTCATTTTATATAAGAAACTTTAAAATATAGTTCTAAATGGCATGTTCGTATGATGTCTGTCTCTGTCCTATAATCAATAGGGTGAAGGGCTGGGCTGGGCTGGGCTGGGTGAGAGGTTCTGTGTCAGCCTGAGATTTGTACATTTTGTTGGGTCATAAAGCATGCGTCTAATTATTCAATAGAACAGCTGCAGGATGGCATAAAGATTTGCTTTCTCATTAAATATGAAGCCAACATGCCCAAGAACGTCACTAAATTGCCACTTCATCTTGACAGCCCAAACTACCTCAATACCATTTGGTCATTGTCCCAGTGGAGCTGCATACTCTGCAGAGGACGGACCACGATTCCACGTGAGTGACAATGTGCCACAGCACAGCACCACAGCGCCAAACCACGCTGCCACAACGTGCCACACCACATCAGCATAACACCCCGTCACACCACGACATCGCACCACGTCACAGCACAACATCACATCATACCACCCCACACGAGAGTGTTCATGTTGAGTAACAGCAGGACAGATGCCAAGCACTAACTTTGATCACACCCCAGCATATCATGCCAGATTACACTTGCCAGGCCTCCTCAGCCTTATTCCCCAGGGAAAGGTAAGTGCGCTATCCGCCCATTCCGCAGCCCCACAACGTGGGGCAATCAGATGCGATAGGGAGTCAAGTCAAGGCAGGAACTCAGTTTATTACTGTGAGCATCAGCTTATATAGGTCAAGTGACATGGTGTGATGTGGGGGTACCTCCAGCCAATGAGAGACAGCCAAGCCCTCCCTCTGACTGGAGGGGCATCTACCTAGATTTTGCTGTCTCATCCTCACTCAGTAGCTTTGACTATCCTTCAAACTCGAGCCAAGCTTTTCTCTGTTACAGGCCTCGAGGTACAGGCCCTGAATAATTTTGGCCCAACAACCCTACTCCAGTTAGCGCCAAATCCCATGTACATGGGTTGGGGTAGGGAAGATGTGCATACTAGGTTCAAGGCTTCTTAAACTTTTGCTTGTGATCTCTTTTACCTGAGAATTTTTACACACACTGGTGTTTATAGGTATATAAATAAATATTCACTGACAATAAATCATAAAACATCAAAATAGTTTTACATATAATTTTAGCATTTATTAAAATAAAAACATGTATATTCTAAGAAGATGGTTGTACTTGTTTATTTTTACATAAAATAACTATTTGCTGAATATTTGATGCTGTAAGACATCATCATCAACATTTTTCAGAGTTGATCAATATTTTGATTTTAGACCAAATGTTTTGATACATGTCTGTAATCCCAGAACATGGGGGTTAGAGTCAGGGTGATCATGAATTAAAGTCCAGCCTTGGCTACAGAGTGAGTTCAAAGCCAGAGTGGGCCACATGAGATCCTGTCTCAAGAAAACAGAAACTTCATTTTTTAAAAAACAAGAAATATTCAGTGCTGAGGATGCCACTTTGTATAAACATGCAGTATAAAATGACTGGTGTATATTAAAGCCATGTCACAACTTGTTGGAAATTCTCTCCTATTCCCAAGCCAGCAACTTATTATGAAACTCAAATCAGAAATGAAAATGTAGGGTTTTGGTTTGTTTGTTTGTTTGTTTTGCATGTGTATGCATTTATGTTGTGTGTCCATGTACATATGCATATATATTCACATGCGTGTTCCAGATGTGGAGGCCAGATGTTAACTCTGAGTGTCTTTCCCTCAGTTGCTGTCCACCTTATCTACTGGGCTGAGTGTTTCATTTGAATCCAGAACCTTCCAGCTTGTCTAAGCTAGCTAGCAAATCTGGTCATGATTACAGGAAGACTGCCTTACCCACATGACCTGGATGGTGGTTGGCACCTTCTAGTAGGAGCGCAGATGAAAAGGCTATTTCAGGGGGAAGTTAGCTCTAGCCTTTCGCCGGCTTGCCCCTCTCGTGCCACAGAGTTGATTTGCGCCACTGCTGCCGCTGCTGTTTCCTTCACTGACTGTAGACAGTGTTTCCAAACTTCCATCTTGGAAGAGGAACCAGCAGCTCTACAGGAACCCTCCAGAATTCTGGAGCCAGATTATAACTACTAAGGCCCCCCTCCTTTTAGACCGAGTGACTGTCAGTAGGCCTTCTAGAGTGGCAGTTATCCTGGGGTCACCCTGGCTACTGAGGCACCCAGCATCTCAGGTGTGATTTGACCATTTTACTATTTTAAAGCTTACTTAATAAATAATATATATCATATATAATATGTGTTATATATTATAACATTATATTGTATATTTTATATGTTATAATTGTTATTCTTTTGCTCCAGTCCCTTTAAGGGCAAGCCACGCCCACTCCCAGCCACTTCTGACCCCCTCCTCGCCATCTTAACCCCTTCTTTCTGTCCCCCTCTCTTGGCGTGTGCACACGTGTCTCTATGTCTGTCTCCATGTCTTTCTCTCCCTCTTCTTTAAGTAATAAATATTTATCTTTATGTTTAGCCTTACATCTATTTACTATGTCCTGTAAGTCTTTTATCCGCTGCACCTGGTCACCTGCCTGCCTGACTCGCCTGGCCGCATGGCTGGTACCAGCCTGTCCGGGATGAACCCTCTGCCGATCGCCGTGGGGAACCTGCACCGCTCCGGTGGCAGCTTCTGCCTGGCTCGCAGGCCGCTCGGGGAACACCCCATATTATATTTTTTAACAACAACAATAATATACTAAAATATTTATATAACACACACAGAGAGAGAGAGAGAGAGAGAGAGAGAGAGAGAGAGATCTTTGGTTATCTTCCTCTAGAGAACTCTGACTAAAACAGCGGGCCAGGTGTGATACACATGTCTTTGATCCCAGCACTCAAGAGACAGAGGCAGATGGAGCTCTGTGAATCTGAGGCTCACCTGGTCTACCTGGAGAGTTCCAGGCCAACCCAAGACTACCCAGTAAGACCCTTTCTCACATGTTCTAAAAATAAGATTTAAAATGATATATTTCCAATAACATTAGGAAACAAAATTCTTAGCAATAAACTTAGCAAAAAAAATTATGAAAAACCTGTATACAGAAAATGGAAGCACATCCATGAATTAGAGGAGTTAAGGTGACCTGGAGTTCCTGCCCTCCACATTGGCTGACCTGGAGTTCCTGCCCTCCACATAGGGTGACCTGGAGTTCATGCCCTTCATATAGGGTGACCTGGGGTTCATACCCTCCACATTGGCTGACCTGGGGTTCGTACCCTCCACATTGACTGACCTGGGGTTCGTACCCTCCACATTGGCTGACCTGAGTTCGTACCCTCCACATTGGCTGACCTGGGGTTCATGCCCTCCACATTGGCTGACCTAGGGTTCATACCCTCCACATTGGCTGACCTGAGTTCATACTCTCCACATTGGCTGAGTCAGTGAGACCCCAGCCTTAATTCCCCATGGAGGAAAGGACGAGCTGCTCCTAAAGTTTCATTGAAAAGGCAAATGGCGTTAGATGAGCAGAATAAATATCAAAGAAAACAAGATTGGAAGATCTGCTTGCTCGAGGCTTTCTTTAAGCTTCAGTAACCATGACGAAATGGTACTGATGCAGATCAATCACTGATGCAGACCAATCACTACAACAGCATACGGAGTCCAGAAATAGATGTGCATGTTCTTATCAATCAATTCCCCAGATTTTTTTTTTTTTTTGCAAAGACGGTTCTGAGAGGTCCCAGGTACTTCGTTCAGCTTCCCTGAATCACTTCACCTTTTATAATGACTGTGTATTGCCAAAATCAGGAAGTGGACAGTGGTTCAGTAAGTATAACTAGTTTGCTGTAACCACTTGCTAGGTTTGTACAACCATTATCACAATCAAGATAGAGAATTATCCCATCACCATGGAGACTCCCTATGCCAACACCATCCTATCCATCACGTGCCCTTCCTACCACTAACAACTGTAAACTACTGACTTCTTTATCCCCAAATGTGTTTTATTTTGACAGTGGTCCCAATGCAATCCCATGAATGAATTAAAGATGCAGAAATACATTACATCTAGACCCTTACCTTTCACTATAGTAAAAATTTTAATTCAGTATGGAGTAGACCTAAGCATAAAACATTAAAATGAAATAAATATACTCACTGTCTGAACACAGGGATTCTGAAGAGTGAATTTGTCTTTTTATCCCCCTAAAAATGTAAAAGACTTGTGCCCCCCAAGGTTTCAAAACAGAAGAGCGTTTTGTATAGTTCTTCAAATCCATTGCAAGAGCTGGAAACCCGGAGTCCTCCCCACTCAGCACAGGGACTTCTGCAGTGGCCTACCACTGCTTTCTTGTCGTCTTGCTCATATCCCACAGTTCGTCCAAGCTCTCAACAGAGTCATCATCACCAGGTGTAAAGGCCTCCTGGAAAGTGTTAGAAGTATGATACTGATGTGGGATTCCCCTCTGTATGCTGTAAATATGTTTTATTATCATTGGTTAATAAAGAAGCTGCTTTGGCTTATAGCAAGGCAGAAGAGAGCTAGGTGGGAAAACTAAACTGAATGCTGGGAGAAAGAAGACAGAGTCAGGCAGATGCCATGTAGCTGCCTAAGAAGCAAGATGTGAGGTAACAAACCATCAGCCTCATGGTAAAATATAAAATAATAGAAATAGGATAATTTAAGGTGTAAGAGCTATCTAGAAGTATACCTGAGTCATAGGCCAAACAGTGTTGTAGTTAATATAGTTTCTGTGTGATTATTTGGATCTGAGTGGCCAGGAAATGAAAGTGTAGTCTGTGTTTACATGATACCGCCCCACACAGCCACAGCATATAGTCCTGGAAAGCCTCAACCAGAGTTTCCTTCCCCCAGACCGAAACACAGTTCTGGAAGGCACCACTAGAACACTTAAGAAGAGAGCCCCTAAAAGTCCTCCACCTCCTTAAGTCTAGGGCTAGTTCTTACTTTTTCTCAAAAAAAAAACAAAAACAAAAACAAAAAAACAAAACCTCTTGTCATTTTTAATTCTGGTAAAATATATACAACATAAAATACGCCATCTTCTGGGTGACTGACCCCACGCATGTTCACAAATTTGTTTAATTAAACACTACCACTATGCACCCATTTCCAGAACTGTAGGCTGAGGCTGCTTGCTTGTTCCTGGCCACCAAGACCTGAAATAATCACACACAAACTGTATTAATTACAGCACTGTTTGGCAAATTATCTCATGCATATTTCTAGCTAACTTTTACATCTTGAGTTAACCCATGTCTGTCCTTCTATGTATCACCACAAGTCTCGTGCTTTACTGAGGTTCTGTTTCTGTGGCGTCCGTCTCCTTCAGCAGCTACATGGCATCTCCTGACTCAGCCTACTTCCTCTACTATCTCTGCTTGGAAGTCCCACCTTGCTCTATGCTGCACTACAATAGGCCCAAAGAAGCTTCTTTATTAACCAATGGTAATAAAACATATTTACAGCATATAAAGGGGAATCCCACATCACAGCACTTTTTAATCATTCTGGTTGAAATTCTGTACCTCAGAAAACAATGTTTCTCATGACTACCTTGCCGTGGGTTCTAATTCATTTTTCCATGAATGTATTTTATTTCTTTGAGGGATGGTCTCAATATGTAGTCCAGACTGAACTTTAATTCATCATTATTATCCTCCTCCTTCCGCTGCTGTCCCGGGGCTTTGCTTATAGTCTCAGGCCACATGTCCAGCTTGCTTCTGTGAACTTGACTCTCTGAAGAATTTCACATGAGCAGAAGAGTGCAGTACCTGTGTTTCAAAACTGCCTTGTCTCACTGATCATGCCTTTTTCAAGGTTTGTCCATGCTGTGGCATATGCCGTCTTGTTTTCTTATGTTATAGATTTAGTGTTTCTCGTGTGTGTGTGTGTGTGTGTGTGTGTGTGTGTGTGTGGCCCGAAGACAACTTGCAGGAATCAGTTCTCCCCTCCACAATGTGGCTTGGAAGAGTTGCTGAGATTTACCTCACTCTTAAAGACTGAGTAATATTCATATTCTACTATGTTCCTGTGTGGTGTTTTGTGCTGGGGAACACTTCATGCCCCTCTAAATTGTGACTTTTGCAAATAGTGTTCTAAGAATGTGGGTGTCCATGTGTCTCCTTGAATGCCTTCTGTCAGCTCCTCCATGTGTGCATGTGTATGTTGCATGTGTGTGCTTGCATATGTAGGCCAGACATAAAACTTGGGTATCATCCCTCAGAACTCCATCTCGTTCAATGTTTTGTTTTACTTTGATTTGCTTTGAGGTTATGTCATTCATAGCTTGAAACTCTCTGATTGACTAGACTGCCTTGCCAGGAAGGCCTCAGAGTCCCCAGTGCTGGGAGGACAAATGTCTACCAAAATTCCTGCTCTTTTAATATGGATTCTGAGGACTAAATCCTGATGGTTATGCTAGCATGACAAACATGCTATAAAATGGTATAAAATGGTATAAAAATGTGGAATCACAGATGAAATTCAGATTCAGAAACTTTCTAAAATTATCTTTAAAAAACTTGATTATGAAAAATTTAAACCTAATCTAAAATAGAACAGCGTAACAAAGCCACAGGTTCTGAACTCTTGCTTCTTTACTTAACACTAAAGTGCTGTTGGCCTTAGAAAACAGTATTTGCACAGCTCCATTTAGATCTAAAGAGGATCATCCTTAGGCTATGTGATTTCTAAGCTATGGAAAGATGGAGTGTGTATGCCAACTGATGTTTGCTTGCTTTTGTAAGTCATTTCAGAAACCTGTCAGACTTCCAAGCTGTATTTCACTGACGATCATTCATTTAACTTACAAGTGAGTGCCCGAACTCCTCCACTTGAATAAAGACACTCCTGGGCAGCCTTTGAGACGCTATTGAAAGCGTCTGGGCCTAATTAGCTTCATCAGGACATATAGGATCAGCACTTTTAGGGCTTAAGGGGTCAAAGGAGAAAGCACAAGAAAATGGACCAAAAAAATCGTCCACAAAATTGCAGTAAACCAAATAAGTTAACTACCCAAATAGAGAACCGTAGACTTGTCAGAGTCACTGAGGACAAAGAATGGTATCCCTTGAGATGGCATAGTCTTCCAGCAAGGTGGCAGTGGCCCTACAAGGGAAGCCCTGTCTCCTCTATTAACAAAGGTTCACATCAAAGGCTGTGAGGGAAACCTCAGCCAGCACTAATGCTAGCAAGACAAGAGTAGACCGAATTGATGCCCTTTGAAAGTGATCAGATGGTTTCTGTAGGCTCTTTGAGAGAAAGCAAAGAAGTTTGACATTTTCAAACACACAGGAAACAATATTTTAGGAAACTCCAGATAATTGAGTATAAGAATGTAAAAAAAAGTATATCTGCATCATTAGCGGCTGTGTGAAGGAGAAACATTGCTTAATAGTTTCCTCACATACAAAATAGAGTTCCTCATAACCGCATTAAATCATCTGTCACATAGGCAACATGGGTGCAGGGATCCAACTGATGAGGTCTTTATTTTCATATAGCATAGATTCCAATGAGAGCCGGGCATCAAACTGGTATATACCTGACAAGGAGCACAGGTTTGAAAGGTGGTTGGTGCTATAGGAAAAATACAATGACAATAAAGAACATAAGAAAATTAGAGAGAGGAATCTTCTGGGAAAGAGAATGGTTAGTGTAAAAATCCTGCGGCAGGGAGGATGTGAGAGGCCCTAAGTGCCAAATGAGGCGATTCCAGATCTGGGAAAGGGCTGGTCTCATAAGGCAGTGAAGGGGTTTTGATTTGATCCTAAGTATAACAGTTGGTTTGAGTCTTAATCAAGGAATTTTTTTTTATTTGTTTTTGTCTTGAGACATGGTCTTACTATGTTGCTCTGACTGATCTGGAACTTGTGTCTGAGGTCGACCTTGAAACCGTGATCTTTCTGCCCCAGACTCCTGAGTGCTGGAATTACAAATGTATGCCCCCACATAGAGTTTTGACTTATATTTTTGAATAGTTAGCTCACTGCTGAGTGTAAAGGAGGTGTGAAAAGTAACAGGAAAGAGGCCTCAGAAGGACAGTGGACTGCACTGTGTTAGAGAAGAGGCAAATGGGCTCGCAGAGACACTGGAGCTAGGGCCGTGGAAAGAAGAGACTGCGATAATGCTGACTTGATGGGCTGCTATGAGGATGGAATAAGACAGGACATGGAAGGTGGCACATGGCAGTGGGTCAACGGTGTATCAAGGTGTCCATGACATTGGCAAGGACTAAAGCCAAGAGCAGGAGAAAGGAGCTGTGGCTTGTCCACCCCTTAGGACTTTAGGACCAGAGTGGTCAAGAGCCTTTGACCTGACCGTAAGGTGGTGAAAATTGACCTAATCTAGGAAACAGGGCATTTCCACACTAAATTAGAGAAAGAAGAATAATGGGATGTTGGATTTATCAGCTGTCTGTTCTATGTGCATTGAGAAGATCTTGTGTTTTTTATCTTTCAGTGTATAGATGTGCTAGATCACATCTTAGGCTTGACAAGGGTCAAACCATCCTTGCATCCAAGAGATAAACCCCAGTAGATCATGGTGATGATACTTGTCGTGTGATGTTATATTGGGTTTGCCAGGATGTTAGAATTTTTTTACCCATATTTCTCAAGGATATTAGCATATAATATCTTTGATGAACATCTTTCACTTTGTTTCTCTGGATTGGTCTAAGAGTAAATATTGGTTCTACAAGGTGCCTTCTCTTTTGTTTGACTCCATTTCTTTGGAAGAGTTTCAGATGCATTGGCATTCATTCTTCTGTAATTAATTGGCAGAATTCACCCATGAAGTCATCTGGTCTTGAGCTTTCCATTGTTGGGAGAATGTTTTTAACCACTGGTTACATCTCCTTTAGTAGTATTGGTCTGTTCAGATAATTTAGCTTTTATAATTCAGTCTGGGCTTGATAGATTTTATATTTCTATGAACGTGTCTGTGTTTTCTAGGATTCCCAATTGTTGGTCTATAATTGTTTGTGTAGTCTCTTAGGATACATTGTATTTCAATTCAATCCAAATCAAAAGTCTAGTGGTAATTTTTACAGAAACAGAAAAACATTCGCAAAACATGTGTCAGATAAAGGATTACTATATCACATATATAAAGAAACATACAACTTGATTATTTTTTTTTCAGTGTATTAACAGATTTGTACAGTAAGCAAAGGATCTAAAGAAATATTTTTTCCAAAGAAGACATTAAAATGGTCAATGGCGTTGTGAAAAGTGTCCAGAATCACTCGTCACTAGGGACATGCATATCAAAATCACAGTAAGACACTACCTCACACTTATTAGGATGTCTCTTTTTGAAGAAAGGAATGTGGAGAAATTGGCATTCTTTTTCATGAGAATTCAAGACTGTACCATTACTGAAGGAAACAGTTTGGTTGCTCCTCAAAACCTTAGGCAGTCATTATGTGATGTAGAAATTCTGCTTCAGGATAGAGCCTCAGAAGAATTCAAAGTAGAGGGTTTTTTTGTTTTGTTTTGTTTTAGTTTTTAGTTTTTTTGTTTTCAAGACAGGATTCTCTGTCCTGGAACTCTCTCTGTAGACAAGGTTGGCCTTGAACTCACAGAGATCTTCCTGCCTCTGCCTCCCAGTGGTGGTATTAAAGATGTGTACCACCACACTCTGCTTCAAAGTAGAGCTTTAAACACTCATAGCAATTAATGTCCACAGCAGCATTATTCACAACAGACAAAAGATGGAAGCAACACAAGAACAGAAAGGCAAGATGGGGTATATATAAACAATGGGAGATGATACTATTTTGCCTTTCGAAAATAGGTAAATTCTGATACATGCTACAATATAGCTAAACCTTGAAGAATTATCCTAGGTGATATAACCCAATCACAGAAAGACAAATACGATATAATTCCTCTCACATGATTTATTTAGAGTCAAATTATAGAAGCAAAAGTTAGGATGTTGGTTGCTAGGTACTGGGCTGAGAGGACAGTGGGGTGTTATTATTTAGTGGGCCCAGAATTGGGGAAAATGAAAAGGCTGAGGAGCTGGAAAGTGGAGATGGTCGCACAAAAGTGTGCGTGTGTGTGTGTGTGTGTGTGTGTGTGTGTACTTAACACCAACAAACTATAGACTTAAAATGGCTGAGATGGCACAGTTGATGTCATTACGTGTTTACAAAGAAAGAGGAAAAAGACAGCCTTGATGTTTGAATGTTTGCATTTGTGATGGGCCCATACACTAGCTGTGTCCTGAGTCTGTCTTCACGCTTCAAGTTAAGCTAAGAAAATTGAATGTGTTTGACTCTTGTCTGAAAAGGAACCCTGGGGGAATAAAGTCTGAGTACGTTCTTGAGTGTCCGATCAGAGAATGACAGTGCATGGAACAGGCTTCCCAAACCAAGAAGGGAAGACAGAAACCCAGCCCTAGGTGTGGTCAGGCCTGCTGCAAACGGGCCAGTGTCCTCGGATTTGCCTGCTTAGTGCTCTAAGAGGATTGCTGAGCTCCGGGATCATCATCCCCTCAAGATAAATGTCTCTAGTGCTTCCCCCAGACACTCTGAATTCAATTAGTTTAATTAGAAAACAAGCAAAGAGGCATTATCTTAATATAGCTTTGCTCCCGACAGCCCCGAAAGGTCTATTTCTTTGGTAGATATTCAAATTCCTCCCTTTTATTCACATGTTCTGAGATAATATAAATTTACATTTTCAAAGAACATTCTTATCTATCAGATCATGCTTTTGTTCTACTTTTAAACAATATTAATAGGTACCTTCTGATTTCTTCATTCTTTAGGGGGACAGGAACTGTGATGTACTAGCAAATGGTGAGGCTCCCTGATTTTGGATGTTTGTCCATTTCTGAGGTAAAAATGCTTATCTTGAACTACTAATGTGACATCAGAACTCAGAAAAGCTTGCCTCCACAGGACAGTGTGTTAGTTCCAACACACTAATGCCATGTGAAACTCTTGCCAGGAGAATTTTTATTACACAAAAGCTCTTTGGTCTTACACGAGTTATAAAAGCAAGCTCAGAACTAAAACAATTGAGTTGGTAAATAATCGAGGTGTAGTGTGAATGACTGTGTAATTGTGTTTGCACAACAGATATGTACCTTGAGGACTCAATACAGATATGCCCTCAATGTAAGCTTGAGCTTTCTCCGTGAGAGCCTGAGTCCATGGGAATTCCTGGAGGCCTTGGGTCTCAAGCCTCCTACCCTAACCCTGACTACCAAGTTCGAAATCACCTTGGTAAACCATTTCATTTCCACATCTAAACAGGAAGGTGCCCGATGGGAGAGAACAGAGCAAAAGAATCACCAGGGTGTCCCTTCTACATAGCATGCCATCCACATAGTGTGGTCTGAAATACAGGTGTTTAGATGAGAAATCAGGTCTAATTGATTCTGGTTCTAAAATGACTGCACCTGGGAAGCCATGGGAAGTGGCGGGGCAGGACAAGTTTCTTGCCTCTTGCCAGGTGGTCTGCAGAAACCTATGGTCTTTGTTTTTGCTTAAGGAAAATGTTTGAGGCCGGGTGTTACCTCCCCTGGGCAGCACTGCAGCTACCAATTGCCTTTTGCTCTGATGATGATGCTCCGTTACGTTCCGCTCAGTGTGAGCCAGAAACACCTCCATGGAGTGCATCTCTGATTGACTCAGGATGATTTGGGCACAATTATGTGAAGGGATTATTATTCATTTCAATGTCCTCATGCCAACATTCAGTTCAATGTAGTTTACAAATGTTAATAGAGATATAAGCATGTTTATCACTCATACTAAGGTAATACATTCCTGAAAGCGGCCAAGAAGAGTCACTATTAGTTGATTTCGACTGACTGACTGTAAGCCCTGATTTGATTATTTCACCTTGTTTGAGGTCTCACTTGGGCTACTTCAGTGTCTAGTGGTTTCAGTGGAAATGGATCCCATTTCCATAGAGAGTCCAGAGGGAGTAGCACTATTAGCAGGTGTTGATTTGTTGGAGGAAGTGTGCCACTGGCGGGGTGGGGGGGGTGAGCTTTGAGGCTTCAAAAGTTCAAGTCAAGCCCAGTATCTCTCTCGCTCTTCCTACTGCCTATGGATCCAGATGTAGAACTCTCAGCCACCTCTCCAGCACCTTGTCGCCTGTGTGCGACCATGCTTCCCCACCATGTACCACCTCCGAACTGTAAGTCAGCATCAATTAAATGTTTTCTTTTATAAGAGTTGCTGTGGTCATGGTGTCTCTTCACAGCAATAGAAACCCTAAGATACTATTGGATGTTGGGAGTATAATGGTAAAAATAAAACACTGCAGGCCACAAGGGGCAGCAGTGAGCAGCAGGTTCCAGGCAGGGAGCCGCATGGTGGATGAGAGACCTTGTAGGTCAGCCGGCCCCACAAGGAGCTGCAGCTGCTGAGAGACAGAGATGGACAGGTATGCCATGCAGAGTGAGGCTGGATATTTATTTAGTGGGTTATGAAAAGGAAGGGAAAGGGGAGTGGGAAGGAAAAGGGGGAGAGGGGAGAGAGAAAGAGAGAGAGAGAGAGAGAGGAGAGAGAAGGGAAGGGAAGAAAAGTTCATGATGGTGGAACAAAGGGACAGCTGGTACATTACATCTTAATCCAAGAGTGGGAGACAAAGGAAGAGCCCTGAGAATCAAATGAGCCCTTTGAATCCTCAAAGCTCACCACCAGTGGCACTCCTCCTCACACAAGGCCACACAGCATAATCCGTCCCAAACAGTTCCACCAACTGGGGACCAAGCCTGTGGGGGACATTCTCATCCAAACCACTAGTTTCATACCTTGGTCCCACAGGTTTATGGCCATATCACAATGCAAAATGCCGTTACTTCCACTTCCTAGTCTTTTGCAGTCTTAAGATTGTCCAAAGTGTTTTCTGAGAGTGAAGACAGTCCCACAATTGTAAATGCAAAAAGCAATGTACGTAACTTCCAACACAGAATAGCACAGAATATGCATTATTATCTAAAAGTGAGGAATGGGGGCAGAGGGAGGAAATACTGGGTCAAACCAGACAGAAACCCAGCAGAACAGATTGTAAATCCTGTAGCTCCATATCTTATGTCAAAGGGCTTAGATGACTCTGCTCTTCCGGTTCTGCTGCTTGCGAGGTACATCTCGCTCAGACTGGTTTCACTTTCTGTATGCAGCTCAGACATTTTGGGGTCCCCAGCACAACCCAGACTTCGCTTTCAACAGCTCCACACAAGGGCTTGCAGGGCCTCGTGTCCTCTCAGATCCCCCCTTCATTCAAAGCCGCCTTCATTCAAAGCCGGCCCTGCCATGCATTTCCTGGCCTTGGTGTCCCTGATTAACCACAGATGAAGATTCCACAACCCCTGTTCCCATGCACCCTTCATAACTCCAAAGGCAAGATTGTTGTGGGTGATGTTGCCAAATTTGGCTGCCCAATAGAGATGAAGCTTTGCCCCTTCCATCACATTTGCAGAGGCCTTTCTTTGTCATTGTTTTCTAGGAGCAGAAAAGTCCTCAGGTCTCCCCCTTCTACAAGTTTGAAGCTTATCTGAGTGGAATTCCTTGCCCTGAGGGAATTCCTCCCTATATTCCAGTTTGGAACAGGCCTTTCATCAATTTTCTTGTCTCTTTCAGCATGAGTCTTCACTCCAAGATTAAATTTCTGGTGCCCTTTTCTCTTTTAACTGTGTATTTTGTATTTGGTTTTTGATTGATCACTAGTAACCACACAATAGGACAATTTTTTTAATAGCTTAAAAAAATCTCCACTGGATAAACTATTCCATTCCTTTTCAATTTAGGCAAATTCTTACAACAAAGGCAGAAACACAGTCACATTCTTTGCCAAAATACCACAAGAATGGTCTTTGGCCCAGTTGCTGATACTGAATCTGAATTCTTCTGATCTGGGCCTCAACGGTCCACATAACTCTCAGCACTACTGTCTTCTAAGATCCTACCAAGATGGATGGACATGTTTAAAGCATTTGATTGCTCTGCTAGTCTAAAGTCTCAAAGTCTTCCACGTGCCTCCAAAATACCACATGGTCACGTCTGCCACTGAAATAGCCTTCTCCCGACACCAACTTCTGTCTTAGCTTGTTTTCTATTAATGTGATAAAACATAGTCCCTCAGAGCAACTTATAAAAGAAAGTATTTAGCTTTACTTACTGTTTTAGGGCTTTAGAGTCCATAAAGAAGGAACAAAAGAAAGACCAGCTGAGAGCTCACATCTTGATCTGTAAGCAGGAGGCACACACACACACACACACACACACACACACACACACACACACACACAGAGAGAGAGAGAGAGAGAGAGAGAGAGAGAGAGAAAAAATGGTGTGAGTCTTTTGATACCTCAAAACCCAGTTCTAGTGACACACCTCCTCCAACAAAGCCACACCTCCTAACCCTTTAAAAACAATTCCACCAACTGGTAACCAAATATTCAAATGTTTTAAATAAGCCTACCGAAAGTCATTCCCACTCAAACTACCCCAGTACTAGTCTTCTTAGCCACCACAAGTGTGCACACACCCACTGGAAGGCTGTGCACATGGGTGGCTAGGCTTCCAACTGAACAAGACACCTGAGGTCAGGTGTTTGCTCCACCTGGAATAAATTCTGTGACATTGAACAGGTGGCTGTAACTTTGCTTCCTTCTCTGTAAAAGTAGATACCAGAAAAAAAAAAAGTGACTAAACCATAGGGTTATTGTCAGGACTAAGCTAATCCGAGTAAAGCACTCAAAAAATATGACATATAACTGCTGGACTGTACAGTATTCAGTAACCAATACCTCTTATCATAAATAGTTTAGTTCTTTAATTGGATTTGTTAAATTTCAGTGTGTGTGTGTGTGTGTGTGTGTGTGAGAGAGATAACAGCCTAAGTTGTACCTTGCTTTGGCTAATGCTAAGGTGAAGTTTCTTTCCCTGAACACGTATTAGGTAGTGGGGAAAGGTGCTTCCTGGGTGCCGTATGACAGAAGTTGGAATGTTCTAGAATTAAATGTATCTACAGAAGAGCTGATGATTGGAGGTGATTGAGTTGGCTTTACACCTTCTGTGACTTTTTTTTTAACCCAAACACATAAGAGTGCTGAGAGAAAAAGTTGCAGAGATGGGAAGGAACGGCCTTGATTCCCTGCTCCTGGCTAGAGAAGGCCCTCTACCACACCCATCTCTCCAGAGTGCAGCGCTGAGACAGAGACAGCATGTGTCACTTTGATGTACTTGGTCTTGTTGGAGGAAGTGCATCACTGGGGGGGGGGGGGTGGACTTTGAGCTCTCCTAGGCTCAAGCTGTGCCCAGTGTCCCAGTTCATTTCCTGTTGCTTTTGTTTCAAGATATAGAATTCTCAGCTCCTTTTCCAGCACCATGTCTGTCTGCGCGCTCCTGCCATGATGAAAATGGACTAAACCTCTGAACTGTACGCCACCCCAATTATATATTTTCCTTTATACGAGTTGCTGTGGTCTTGGTGTCTCTTCACAGCAGTAGAAACTCTAAGACACAGCGTATGTTGGATACTTCCAGAAAATGGACCCTATACATATACTCAGGATAGTAGCATCCACTTGGCACCAGACCACACATGCCACCCCCAACACACACACACACACACACACACACTCACTCACTCACTCACTCACACACATTTAATTACCAATGCTATTTCTGAAAACCAACAATAAGAACAGAACACTGTGGCTAAGTCAGCCATAGATGGGGGCAGGGAAGAGGGAGCTTTCACTGATCCTTCTAATGAATCAATGAATTAAACAAAGGGGTAGTTCAGAAGCCAGACTCCCCACTTTTGCTGAAGCAGAACTAGCTTAACTGCTGGAAAACACAGCTCCAGCTAGGAGAATTAGGGACATGTCTGTCCATTCATTTTCTCTAATCGAGTTCTTGGGAAATACACATGTAGATTAGCTCCTAACAATGACCCCCAGCTGATTGCTTGGAGTACCCTCCACCGTGCCCACAATGGTCCTGACTGGCTCTTTATGTCCCACACAAAGGTGGATCCCAGCCCTCAAGCCTCATCAGGACTTTTAAAGTCCTTCCTGCCTTTCTCCAGAAACTCTGATAAACAGGATAAACAGTAAATAAAAGCTCACCTCACCTGGAGCTACCCGTAGAGCTGGCTAGTTCCAGCAGGAATTAACTTTAGAAACCACTGGGCAGCTTGGGGGGCAGGTTAAGGAACGCTGCAACTTTGCTCTGCTGTTATTACAGAGATAGATTTACTATGGGGGCGGGGTAAGTTTACAGAAAAATGCATTCTGTCCAAAGGGAAAGAACATATACCAATGAATTATTCTGGTAGCTAGCTGCCCTCTGCCTCAGTACCTCATCCACTTTACCTAACCAGCTAGGAAATCTCTCTAGGGTACCGCTAGCATCAGTGCCTCGCTTCAAAGGCTTCTCCAAACTAAATGACCCACCCCCACCTCGGCTTCAGAGATATAGGATTCTGGAACCGGTGTTGGCAAGGGACCAAAGATGGGCTGCAAGTCAGGAGGCACTTTGATTCAATTAAAAACTTCACAGGGCAATGAAGAGCCACAAGCTATATGCAGAAAGAAACTTCGGGTTGAGGAATCAGCTGCTTGGCGTTCTAGTCCCGCCCCTCGATTGGATGTCTCGTTTTGAGCATCATTTCTGCCCCCTTCATTCACACGATGTCTAGGATCCCATCGCAGGAGACACGTCCAGGGTTTGAAAACGCCGAAGTGCTATTTATTTTCATTAATCTAGCTGAAGTGTGCATTGTAATTTAACAGGTGCGAGGATTTGAACATTATTAGGCAAGTGCTCTGCCCTGAGTGACATCTTCAGCCCTAAGAGGTTTTTCTTAAAATTCAGACTTTCTGAGCCGAGCCAGAACTTCAGTTTCAACCCACTCCCAACTAATTTGTGTGCTGTATTTCTTTTCTTTTTAAAACTTTACTAGAAAGAGGACTGTTAGGGAAATTAGTAACCCATATGCAAAGTCTCAGAGGAGTTGGGATTTCCCCCTTGCTTATTCGTTTGTCTTGCCTCACAGCCTGGAAATTAAACTCCTCGAAGCCGGCTGCGGGACGTGTGTGGGACGTGTGTGACCTCACTCAGGGTAGTGTTGTTCCTGCAGAAGGAACCAGAAAGGGAGGAATAAATAAGTCTGCCTAATAGCCTAGTAAGGTGGAATTGGGAGATGCCGGCCCCCAGCTCCCGGAGACGGGGGTCTTCTGCAGAAGGCTTTCGCCGCGTTCAGACTAACACTTCCGCAAAGTCTTCAGCAAAGTCAGGAACGAGCCGGGGTCTAACCCTCGACGTTGAGGGATGCAATGTTCACTTTTGCCCCTCAGCAATGAGGATCCTAGGAATCAACTTTGTGCTGAGCCTTTGAGTCGTTCTGGGTCACACAAGCCTCAAGGGGCCCCCAAGGGGAAGGAACTCAAGCGGATTAGGGCGCTAACCCTCAGGGAAGCGCTAGGACCTTCTCCTCTCCAGCGAAGGTCCCCACCCACCAGCTTTGCGTCAACCGCTTAACCAACGGAAGCAGGAGAAGGCCAGGGTTGCACATCACTGGAACTCAGTTAAGGACCCTGCCCTTTCAGGATAGCTTATGAGAGGAACGTTGGTGTGTCTTCTGAGGGTCCTGGGACTTCTCATCGTTGAAGTCCTTGCTTCTGTGGCACAGAGAGTCCCAACGCCGTTTGCGGTTCGCACTGGAATAAAGGAGCTGCTCCGAGGGTACAGAAAGAAGTTAAAACAGATACAGACAAAAGAAGCCTGCAGTCTGGGTCTTCAAAGCCCAGGAGCATAGATGTAAAAATGAGGGGAAGAAGGGGCAAGATTCAAATCGGGAGAGCTGTGAACTAATTTCCACGGCCCAGGTATAGCCGGAAAACCTTCAGTAGAGTCTGGAGCTCCCAAGGACCACATAGAGGAGGTCCAGAGTGGATAGCTCTGGGAGGAGGTAGGCAGCAGGGACAGACGAACCCAGAAAAGGGAGAGATGAACCCCGGGAAGTCTGCCCCAGTGAGGTTATTACTGGGGTAGAGAGATGCCCCTCCGGTCAAACTTCGTAGTCCTGGTACCTGGAAAATGTTTGTGGAATTGAACTAGATCAAAATATCAGATGGAGGGACATTCCGGGTGCAGGCCTGGGTGGCACGCCTAGGACCCTCGGCTCACCAGGGGAAAGACCCGCCCTCTTTAGAGGGAGGGGCTGAGGGAAAGGGCTGGGTCTGAAGAGGAGGAGGAGTTCCGGACCAGCAACGCCGGTCTTTTGCTCTAGAGCTCCAGTTGCCCCGAGGCCAGGCCAATCTTCTAGCTGCTGTAGCACCTCAACTGGCTGCTGACCCAGCGCTTGCCCATCTCCAGGGCCCAAGCCGGTGCCCGCCGAGCTTGGCTTTGGTCCAGTTTTGCACGTTCTAGAAGTGCACACTTGGAAAACACAGGCATCGAGCTTCAGTCTGCGAAGTGCACGCCCACCTCCCCATGCACCTGCCCGGCTGCTCGCCAGCCATGGCCGACGGGAGCTTCTCGCTCGCTGGCCACCTGTTCCGCAGCCCGGGCGGGAGCACCTCGCGCTTGCACAGCATCGAGGCCATCCTGGGTTTTACCAAGGACGACGGGATCCTGGACCCCTTTCCCGCAGAGAGGGATACCAGGGGCGCAAAGGAACGAGATCCCAGGCTGTGTGCTCGGCCCGCCTGCCCCAAGGCGCCAGCGGGAGGCACCGAGTCTTCCCCACCGCCAGCCCCCGGGCTGGTCCCGGAGTACGAAGGTGAGTGCACGACCCCGCTGTGAATCCCCTGAAGTGCTCTACAAGACGAGAGTTCCTCTTCTTTGACCTTAGGTCAGCGGGTCTGCCCGGTCTGAGATTAGAGAAGTCTTAGGGACCCCACATAGTTTCCGTCGAGGACCTCCTCAGGACAGCTTCGGCACCACTGGGAGCCTTAGGGCCGCGGGGAGGCGACTGCGCCTCCGGGACGAGTGTCTCTGACCCCCTGGGGCCTTGTTACCCTAGCTTCTCGCCCCTGCTACCCTAAGGAGCAGGGAGAGACACGGCCGAGCCCAGGACTGCCCGTTGGGCCAGCAGCAGGTGACTCGAAGCTACCAGAGGAGGAACCTCCCAAGAAGAAGCACCGACGGAACCGCACAACGTTCACCACGTACCAACTGCACGAACTGGAGCGCGCCTTTGAGAAATCCCACTATCCGGATGTGTATAGTCGCGAAGAGCTGGCCGGCAAGGTTAACCTACCGGAGGTTCGGGTCCAGGTAAGCTCTCGGATTGATGGACAGGAACCTGGGAGGGCCAAGGCTAAACTGCAATTAATTAGTGTGTTCCTTCTATGTACATTTCCCCCATGTACCACCCTTTGAACTGTCTGGTTCAGTAAGATGTCCCCTTTGGGGGAGGGAGCTCCCGACTTTAAACTAAAAGGACTTGGCAGTCACTTGGGAGATGAAGAGGTTGACAGCTCATTAGATGCAGTCGAAAAGGAGTTGGCGAAGGCAAAGGGAATAGAAGCATGAAAGCACCGGCCAGGGGGGCACTAGATTGAGGGCCCCCAACTCCCCCCCTCACCAACTGCGCAAGTTTGTTCAAAACGAAAACTCCCTTCCCTTTTAAGCCGCCAGTTAAAACTTTAGACGGATTTAAGAAACTGACTTTTCCTTCATTTTACACTGCCTTTTCCTTTTTATCGTACGAGAGTTTTCGCTTTAATTAAAGGTGAACTTTTTTTTAATCCCCATCATTAAAATATTTGGACGCTTTAAATATTCGCTAGTCATCTGTGAAAAATCTGGGAGGGCTTCCAAATTGAGAGAGTTTACAAGGGACCTGAAAGGGAGACAGTGAGAACAGATTCAATGTGTCTGAGAGTGGAACCAAGATGGGCTTTTTGTCCGTAGGATTTCCCAGCAATGGGGATTCTATGGACTTCCGTGGTTAGGCAGCCCGGGGCCCAGGAGTGTCTAAGGCAGAGAGCTCCCTAACCGTGATTTGGGATTAACTACCAAAGACAGTTCAGTTTCTCCTAGTTCTGCACTGCAAGTCTATAGACTTCATTAAAAGTTGAACATTTCAGCACTTGCTGTCCAGAGAAGGGAAATAGGTGTGGGGGTGGCGGGGGAATGAAGACAGAGAGGAAACGCTTCATCCCGGTGTCCCACAGACTGCAGCTCTTGTCTGGGGCTCCCTCCACTCCAAGTTTGCCTATACCCCTCTTTTTCAATGGTTTTGCCTTCTCCACCAACGGATGGGATTCTGGAGAGCAGGGTCTGTAGCTTTCCTGGGACCAGCATGTAACTTCTCTCCCCATATAAGTAGATCATCAGAAGGTGTGGCAGGACAAGGAGGCTCTCCTCCAGGATGAAGGGAAGGGCAACAGGAGAGCAGTAGGTAGCCAGCTATCCCAAGCTTCAGACACACAACCTTAGATCCAGTACTGCAACTAATTTTGTAGGGATGGCACAGAGAAGTTCAAGAGGCACGGAACCACCTCCCCCTCTTCTCTCTCTCTCTCTCTCTCTCTCTCTCTCTCTCTCTCTCTCTCTCTCTCTCTCCCTCCCTCCTATATTTCCTGGTGGCTGGTGCCTTATGCAGAGAAACTTACATTGAGTTCTCTTTTTCTCCCTGATTCCACGGTCAAGCACGCTTGTTCCTCCTCCACTCCGGGCTGGGTTTTCATCTTCTCTGCTCTCCTGTTTATGCCACTTTCCCCATTGGTCCAGGCCGCTATGTTCTTTTCATAAACCCAGCCCTAAGCACACCTTGTCCTAAGTTCTTTCCCAGCCTTCTCTAAAAGAAGCCGATTCTGTTTCGTCGGTGAGTGAAATGTGGTTGTAAAACACTACCTTCCTCACGCACGCATCAAATAATGCAAGGAACCATAGCGTCCTTGGCAGGGACTTTTCTCTATGTGAAAAAAAAGAAAGCGGCATCCTTTTTACACAACAATGAGCCAACATATGAAGAGAAATGGCAAAACACCGTAATATGAATGTAGATATAATACACTTGAACAATCGTCATCTTGGGGAGGAATTTATAGAAGCCTCAGAAAAACCAAACAGGCACCAATTAAATAAAGCCGAGAGAACAGGGCTTGAAATACACACGAGGTCAAAGAAACCTAGGGGAAACAGTTGCATTTTTACCATGGGAGCTGCAGGTGCCTGTGTTTGTAACAGAGAAAGGGAACAGATAAAGACAGAGAGGCTGAAGCAGCAACAAGAACTACCACATGCAGAGCAGAAGCAAGATCCCAAACTGAAGCATCAGGAGGGGCTGCCAACCAAAAACTGGTTTCAAAGTCCTAAGGTCTGGCCGCTTAGTTAAGTTCACAGTTCTCTAACAGATACCACAACAACAATCTGTGAGAGATACAGGAGATACGGGGTACTTGGAGGAATGGGGTGAGGAAAAGGGGGAGGTAAGAGAGGAAAGCGGCAAAAAGGAGAGCATATGTAAAAGAAAGCCTTGGTGTACAAGTGAGGAGAGACCAAGGAGGTAAAGAAAGGAACTTGTGAACCCTTTGAGCAGAGGTCTACTCCAGTGCCAGGATTATGTGGGGGGCGGGGGTAGGGGTAGAGCCAGACTGGCAGGTCTGCCCAGGGTGGGGGCTTCACTCTGCTGCTCTTTGCCCTAGCCTGAAGGACTCTGCGTTTCTGCTGGCAGGTTTGGTTCCAGAACCGACGAGCTAAGTGGAGGCGGCAGGAGAAACTGGAAGTGTCGTCCATGAAGCTGCAGGACTCGCCCCTCCTCTCCTTCAGCCGCTCTCCACCTTCCTCTGCTCTGGCCCCGTTGGGGACCGGCCCGGGCAGCGGTAGCGGACCACCCGGGAGCGCCCTGCCGCTGGAGCCGTGGCTCGGACCGCCGCTGCCGGGTGGAGGTGCCACAGCTCTGCAGAGCCTGCCTGGCTTCGGGCCACCGACGCAGGGTCTCCCGGCCAGCTACACGCCACCGCCGCCCTTCCTGAACTCCGCGCCCCTGGGTCCGGGTCTGCAGCAGCTCGGGCCACCGCCCGCCTACACGTGCGCACCGGGATTCGGGGACAAGTTCTCGCTGGAAGAGGCTTATCCGCGCAACAGCAGCATAGCCGCTCTGCGCCTGAAGGCCAAGGAGCATATCCAGGCCATCGGGAAGCCTTGGCAAGCCCTCTAGAGGCGCAGCGGAGCGTGTTGTGAGCCCTCTGCTCCCTGCCCTGTGGCCACGCTCTCTTTGCTAGTCCAGGGGCAAGCCCCGGCCAGCCTTGGGCCGGACACTCGCGCCTACTTCGGACGCTCCAAGAAAGGTCAACGGAACCCCAACCGGGCTGCCGGAGTGACGAGGGACTAGCTGCAGGTCCCGCTGCTCCTAGCTACTCCCATAAGCATCAGTGCCCACCTGCGGGAGGGACCAAGGATCTTGACCTTGAATGTTCCCGCTGGAAAGAAAGGGGAGTCAGAAAAATAGAGTTGAAGAAACTGTTTGTAATCTTAGTTGAAAGTATTTTGGAAAAAAATTAAAAATTTGTTTGTTCCTCGGCTAAGCGTGCTCACCGATTACAACTTGAGGGTTAAGGTAGGAATCTAAGGGTCTATGCTGTCTTGAACCTGGTGGGCCTGGGCGTAGCAGTGCAACACAAGGAGTGTGTGCAAATTCTGAGAACACTGCTCCAAGAAAGAATCCCCCTCCCAGGCTATGTGAGGTCAGCAGCCTAAAGTTTAACTGCACCGGTGTTCTCACTTATTTGCTAATAGCCAGCGGCCCTGCTACTTTGACCCAGTGGGAAGCAGGTCCACCACCTTCTAAGGTGGAATCAGAGCACCCCCACACTCCTCCCTCCTTAGGGAGCTAATGCTATCACTGCTGCTGGTCACCGGCCTGGTGCAAACCCTCACCCAAAGTGGTAATATTAGTTCAAAGATTGGAGCAAAGACTTTTTCTCCTGTCCATGGACCCTGTCTTCTCCCTAATTAGCTCTGCATCCCCCAAGTCAGAGATCTGCTAAGAGCGCAGGGTGCAGGGTAGGAGGAGTCAGAGCGCTCCCCATGGGTACTGGGCTGGTAGGCCCTCCTTGACTGGAATGTTTTCAACATTTGGTTTGGTGGAGATGACTGTGGAGCAGGGAAGGCATGCTGCTATCTCAGTCAACTGCGGCTGCTCCCGAGTCTATGTCCAGCCGTGAACAGAGTTGGGGAGTCCCTTCTGGACAGCCACTACATCACCCCTGTGGCTGAGAACCTTAGCACCCAACAGCTGCTGTCCCTGGGTCCTTAGCATATTGTTGGGCCCTCCAGTTTCTTTTCCTCCTTGAAATGGACCCTATCTCACCGCAGACTTGCAAGACAACTGGGTTCTGCTGTGATTAAGATTTTTGTCTTACCAAGAGCAAAGCAGAAGGCCGCACCTGTGGCAATGGCCTCTCCTGTGTCTTAGCTCTGCTCCCTGAATGCTCTTGATTGCAGAAACCTACTCCACGTTAACTCCCTGGAGGCTGGCACAGGATGTAACCGGGGATTCAGTCCTTGCCCACCTGGATCTGAGAGCTCTGACACACAGCCAGGACCCAACCCCTGAACCTCCAGAGTGTGCTGGCAAGAAACTGAGTTACCTTTTCAAGATGTCAGGAATGACACCTACACTTTTTCTTTACTAGGATGTCTCTGGGGAAATGGAACATAACACGTGATCATCTCTAAGCCAGAAAAAAATAAACTTATAGAATGTATTGAGTGTCAGGTTCTGTCAGCTTAACCCATCTTCTATTCCATTGTTTAATGACCAGGCTTTAAATTTTATTATTTTGTGGGGGTATATGTGTGTGTGAGTTCAGGCACACTCGTGCTACTCTGTGTGTGTGTGTGTGTGTGTGTGTGTGTGTGTGTGTGTGTGACAAAGGACAGCCTTGTGAGATCCAGGCACAGAACTCAGATCATTAGATCTTGCCGCTGGCACCTCTACCCACTGGCACATCTCACAGGCCTATGTCCTAATTTCAATAGGGACAACTTATCCCTGGACATTCAGCTTCACTCGTCCAAGCTGAATGCACTTGCTGAACCCTCCCTCTGCTTTCCCCACTCCTGGAACTGGGACCTTGCCCCCCAACCACCAGCATCTTCACTTTCCTGAGATGTCTCCATGAGCACCTGCTGTCCCAGTCTGTTGTTTCCACAGCCTTCCAGCCCAGACTCAGTGAAACAAGGAGGGCTTGCTCTGTGGGGTCTCCGGACAGTGCACTGTGACCCTGGAGGGCCTGGCCCATCTGCTGACTCCAGCTCCAACACTGACAGACATTGTGGGACTTGCTAAACGACGAATTTAACTGGGGTTACTTACAGGACTGGGCCAACATTCACAAAGCTGTGCCCTTTTTTAAAAAAAATGCAGGGGTTGGAGAGATGGCTTAGAGGTTCACAGAACTGACTGCTCTTTCAGGGGTCCTGGGTCCAACTCCCAGCACCTACATGGCAACTCACGACCATTGTAATTACAGTTCCAGGGGGATCCCATGCTCTCTTCTGGCACCAGGTATGCCTGGTGCACAGACACACACAGAGGTCAAGACACTCACACAAAATAATTTTTTTCCTGAGACAGAGTTTCTCTGTTTAATCCCTGTTGTCCTGGAAGTGATTATATAGACCCCCCATTCTCTCTATCTCTGTCTCTGTCCCTGTCTCTCTCTCCCTCCCCCCCTCAGTCTCTGTTTCTGTCTCTGTCTCTCTCTCAACAACTTGTTAACTGTCTGTGAATGTGCCCCTCATGTGGCCTGTCCCACTCAGCAACTCTTAGTTGTATAAATCCTTGGAAAAGGACCAGCTTGGTGAGCCCCCGTCCCTCCAGGGCAGGCAGTCACTTTGTGCAGGTGTCCTGAAGGTGGTCACAACTACTTCAAGAGGGCATCTGACATCCATGCCACACCCAGATGGCAGCTCAGACACAGCACAGTGTAAACTGGGACAATGTCGTTGTGTCTCCCCAATTATGAAATGGGGCCAACTGTGTCTTCCTGACAGGGCTATTGTGATGCGTGAGGAGAGGCAAATCTCCTAGAAGAATGCTTGTGCACAAGAGATCGCCTCTGTGTGTGTGTGTGTGTGTGTGTGTGTGTGTGTGTGTGAGCGTGCGTGTGTGCATGTGTGTGTGTGTCTGTGTCTGCGTGTTGTGGGGATTGAACCTGCAAACAAGAGTTCTGCTATTGAGCAATATCTGAAGCCCAGCTACTGGTATGTTTCTCTCAGAAATATGGGTGTGGTCCACTCTGTTAGTCCCAGAAGATGAATTAGGAGGACACCATTCCAGCAGGCTGGGTGGGGGCGGGGGCTGTTCAAGAACAAATATGGGGAGAAGAACAGAAACAACAACTGGAGGCCCTGGGCTCTCCTTGTTTCAGTTCCTATGGAGAGCTCTTTGGCCATATAGGAAACTGAGATCCTGAAGGGTGCGTGCTGGCTGAGTGCTTTGTGGTCCCCCTAGGAGATTTAGAGGTCCCCATCTCTCTTTGATCCTTGGCTCTAACAGTGGAAGATTCACTGGCTACCACCCATGCAGGTGTGTGGAGGGAGGAATCCATTGCACAGCAGGGTCTTAGGATAGAGCAGTTTGCCATAAAAATGACCAGAACCCCAGTGACCTTGGACAGCTGGACCAGTGCTCAAGTTCAAGGTTTACAGAACTCGGCAGGTCAAAGACACTCTGGCCAGGCAGAGCGCAGGCTTCCTAAATTAGACTGAGGACTCTGGTTTGGGATGCAGGAAGGTTTTGATGACCCTGAATGAACGGTTTCCCCACTGTTTCAAAAAAAAAAAAAATGATGTCACCTAGTGCAGGTTTGGCTTAAGTGAATCAGTTAGTATAAAAATGAAAACAAGAACCAGTTGGGAATAGTTTTACAGACTTCAAGGGGGGGGGGAGTACTGAGATGAAGCCCAGATGGAGGGAGGCTTTAACTGGGGCTGGGGCCTGGTAAAAGCACCCTCTCACCCTGAAGATGAACTTCAGGTCTGCCCTGGCCAGAAGTTGCAGGGCAGCAGATGTGCAGTTTCTTTTTCTGCTTTTGGGAATGTGTTTGGCTGCTGTGCAGAGCCCAGGAGAGTAGAGAAGGGAGCATCAGAATGGAGAGCAAAGAAAAGGGTGGAGTCAAGATGGCCACGCCCTTTCCCATCTGTCGCTAACACCCATGCAGCAGTGTAGGAGGTCCAGTTTCTACGTGCAGGGATTTGGTTTATCACCATATCAAGGTTCTAGGCTTATGATGGTGGTGCCCTCTGCCCAATTTCTCTCCTAGGGGAAGTCTCTTGCAGTCAAAGGTCTTCAGTTCCCAGGGTCCAGAGAGCAGTGGAAGAGCAGAGTCCCCCTTGCTTGGAGCCCTGCAATTCTGACCTCTGTCCCCAGCCCATACCCTCCTCAGTTTCTGGCCCTTGGTATTGATTCTTTTTCAGGGAGATCTGAACCTGGGACAGTGAGGGGCCACATCTGGGTTAAGTGGGATGAACTAGATAGACAGGGCAACAGCTAGAGTTGGGCAACCAAACTGAGAGCATCTTCTATTTCTTTTAAATATATATTTAATAGTAGCAGAAATTGAAAACATCATACTGTACGTAAGTCCTGCCCTCCATCCCAGTTCATCTAGGATCTGGCTAGCAAGGGAGGCAATCCCAGTCTCCCTTCCTAGATCTGACATTGCAGTACAGAAACTGCCAGAACCCAGCTGCCAACGAGCACACCCCTCCTGTACGCAGTGTACAAGGACAACCTCTGAGCTGCAGACCTGAGAGCTCTGGGGTCCCTGCCTTTGGTGGTGATGAACCCATCTTCCCTACCTCAGAGCCTAACCTCTCTTCTAGCCCCACCCCACCCACTTCTCTGTCTCTGTCACTTCACTCCCCAACCGCAGCAGATTCCTAGGCTATGCACAGATCCCCCACCTCCCCAGAGGTGTGCAGAGAAGGAGTTCCATGGAGATGCTATTAATTAACAGCTCACAGTGTCTGTGTGCTTAGCTACTATTCTAACCGGCCTGGGAAAGGCGGAGCCATGGTGTGCTTTGCGGCTAAAGTTGTCCCCTTCACTGGGGACCAGTTCTTAAAAAAAAAAAATCTGGGCTCAGCTTGTTAACTGTACAATAGTGTTTTAGAATTAATGGCTCATTAGTGGTTGGTTCCTTAACCAAGCCTTAATTGCTCACTGTAAAGACCATTTCCTAAAACTGGATTAAATCATGTAGATACTTGGCTATGGAAACTGCTAGCTTCTGCTACCTTGAGTTGGGCAGCTTTTATTTTCTTTTTCTTTATTCTTCTCTCATACAATACATCCTACCCACAGCATTTCCTCCCTCCCCTTATTCCAGTCCCCTCCCCCCAATATCTACTGCTCCTCTGTTTTCCTTTAGAAAATAGCAGGCCTCCCAGTGATATCAACTGAACAAGGCATAACAAGATGTGATAAGACTAGGTTTAAACCCTCATTTCAGTGCTGGACAAGGCAACCCAGTAGGAGGAAAAGGGTCCTAGGAGCAGGCAAAAGAGTCAGAGACAATACTAATTCCCACTTTTAGGAGTCTCACAAATACACCAAGGTAAACAACCACAGCATGTATGCAGAGTAGCTAACACAGACCCATGCAAGCTCTGTGCTTGCCTCTTCAGTCTTGTGAGCCCCTAAGAGCCCTGCATATTTGATTCTGTGGTATAAGCAGAGAGTGTTCTTTCATTTCTGGCTGCCCAAACCTGAATAATCACACAGAAACTATATTAATTACAACACTGCTTGGCCAATGGCTCAGGCTTCTTATTAACTAACTCTTACATATTAAATCAATCCATTTCTATTAATCTATGTATCACCACAAGGCTGTGGCCTGCCATTAAGATTCTGGTGTTCTAGTGTCTTTCTCCTTTGGCAGCTACATGGGGTCCCTTAGACTCTGCCTACTATCTCTAGATCTCTATTATAGTCTAGCTATATTCTGCTCTGCCATAGGCTAAAGCAGCTTTATTCATTAACCAATAAGAACAACACATATACAGAAGGACATCCCATATTACCTCCCCTTTTCTGTCTAAATAAAAAGTAAGATTTTAATTTTAACATAGTAAAATTGCATGTAACAAAACAGATATCAAGCAAAAATTACATTTAAAATATTTAGTCTACTTGTATCTGGAAAGTTTCATATCTACTTTATCATAATTAGGGAAAACTATAACTGCAGTAGGAGGCCTCTTGTTTGTTCCCAACTGCCCAGACTCCTAACCATACAGAAACTATGTTAATTAAATCACTGCTTTGCTCATTAGCTCTAGCTTCTTATTGACTAACCCTTACATCTTAATTTAATCCATCTCCATTCATCTGTGTACCACCACGAGGTTGTAGTCTACCAGCAAAGTTTCAGTGTGTCTGTCTCCGATGGAGGCTCCATGGTTTCTCTCTGACTCTGCTTCCTTTCTCCCAGTATTCAGTTTAGTTTTCCCCACTTATCTCTATTCTGCTCTGTGCAAGCCCCAGACAGTTCTTTATTAACCAATGGTATTCACAACATACACAGGGGAATGCCACATCATATAACTATAACTATATTTCTTCAACTCTTCAAAGACCCCAGAGAGATATAATATTATCTAAGTAAACAGAAAGTGCATTGTAAGCAAATTCCAAAGTTCTAGAAATAACAAAGACATCTTGTTTCCTGGACCATCACTCAAAGTTCTTCTGTAACATTGGGGTATTCATCTTCAGCCTACAGGTCCATAGTATCTGGCAGACTGTTCCATGAAGCAGGAAATTTGAAAGACTGTTTTGTCTATATTGGCAGTTTGTCAGTCACTTTCTTCTGTGTCCTGCAGAATGTCTGGCAGACTCTTTCCTGAAGCAGGAACGCTGAAGGACTGTCTCATCTCTTTTGGCAAGTTCAGTAATCTTTTTTTCTGTGGGTCCTGCATGTCCAGTTCATACAGTATAACACCAAGCAGTCCAGGCAAGGGCAGTTTCTTGCCCAAATGACTATCATACTCCATAAGAAGCCTTTTTGATGTCCATCATATTCTTGAAGTAATTGGTGCTGCCAGAAGCAGACAAGTCTCACTGTTGAGAAAAGTCTAAGTTCTTAAAACCTTTTAAATGCCTTATCTGTAGTTCTTTGAAGTGTTGAAGATTACCTAACTGAAATATATCTCTGTACATCTATAAAGCCTAACTAACATAACTAGAAGTTTGATTATTATAGATGACTATATATTAATCCAATATTTTAAATTATACATTACATTTTTAAATGAGCTGCACAAACACAATACCTTAAACAAGGGCAGAAATACATATACACATTTTTACAAAATCAACCTTAAATTTGAATCAATAGACCAAGATCCATAACAATGCAAAGTATTCATTTCTATATCATATCCATTTTTAGATGAAAACAGATATTTATAAAAAGTCATTTTAGGAATTTGGGTGATGTTTTCTCCAAACTTCTTCCTGTTGTTTGTTGGGTGAAGTATTTTTAGGGTTAATAGAGGAGACCTTTCAGGTGGTCTTGTTCCAACAAACCATATTAGCCTAGAAGGAATCCACAGGTTCTCATACCACAAGTTATCCTCTGACCTCCAAATGCAGATACATACATACATACCACAGATAAAAATTAAAAACAACGCAATGTAACAAAAGAAACGTAGACCAAGCAAACAGAGTCCAGGGACAAGCCACTCATCTATACCTGATTTTTGACAAGAAGGCAAGCTTCTTCAAAGGAGAAAATAATATTCTCACCAAGCCACACTGACTAGTATGTGCATGCAGGAGAATGGCATCGGACCCTCGCCTCGCACGGTGCCTTCTTCCTTCTGTTGCTGAACACATGAGATCAACGACTCAGAAAGGAAGCAGGCTTGTGTGGGATCACACTTTTGGAGGTTTCTGTCCATCATCGGTTGTCTTGAGCAGGAGAGGAGCACACAGGGAAGCTAAGGAATGAAGAACACTGAGGATTACACAACCCGCTTCCAGGGTTTGTCTCTAAGATCTCAAAACCTTGTCTGGTCCTGGTCCCATAAAGGTTCCATCACCTCCCAGTTGTGTCACTGAGGAACAAGTCCTTAGCACATGGGTCTTCAGGGTGTGATAGTTAATCTTCATCGCCAACTTGAGTGGGTTTGGAATACCCTGGAAATGCACTTTTGGGTGCGTCCAGGGGGTGTTTTTAGAAAGGTTTAACTGAAGGGGAAGAATGTGGTTCGCACCTGTTTCTTTTGACCCTGGACTGAATTAAAAGGGGGGAAGTGGCTGACACCAGCCTCCACCTCTCTGCTTCCTGACTGCCAGCACAGTGTGCCCAGCTGCCCCTGCTCCTGCTACCACCACAACGAACTGCATTCCCTGACTGCAAGACAGAATAGCCTCCCTTCCTAGACTCCCTGTATCAGGTGCTTTGTCACAGTTAAGGGAAAAGTAGCCAATACAGGCACACTTGAGGTTCAACCAGGAGCCATACATGACTGCGCTTGACACTGAACACAGACCTAAATGTAATGAAAACTTTACAACGCCAAGAAGACGCAGGGTGAATCTTTATGACCGTGGATTAGGTAAAGTCTTAAATACTACACCAAGTGAATGAAAAGCAAAGTAAAACAGTGAGTGTACCTTCACCAAAACATCACACTAATTAAATGATGTCATCTACAAGGTGAAAGAACAGCCCTCAGAATGGAAGAAAATTCTTGAAAAATCATATCTGAAAAAGGATTTGTGTCAACAGTATATAAATATCACTTGCAACTCAGTAGTAGACAATCCAATATTTTAGGGGGAAATAAACCTGAATAGGCATTTCTCCAAAAAGATCCACAGATGACCAATGAGATCATGACAAAGTTTGTCATAGTGATCCGGAAAACACACAGCAACTCCCAGGGAGAGGGATTTCACAGACATCAGGAAGGTCAGAATCAAAAGGTGGAGTGTCAGGACAGGAGCAGTTGGAAAACACACACAGTGGTGGGAAAGAGAAATGGACCAGGGTCAATGTAAAAACAACAGTTGTTGTTGTTGTTGTTGTTGTTGTTGTTGTTGTTGTTGTTGTTGTTGTTCTTCTTCTTCTTCTTCTTCTTCTTCTTCTTCTTCCTCTTCTTCCTCTTCCTCCTCCTCCTCCTCCTCCTTCTCCTCCTCTTCCTTCTTCTTCTGCCTTTTTTTTTGAGACGTTTTCTCTATGTATCTATCCTGGCACTAGCTCTTATAGACCAGGCTGGCCTCGAATTCACAGAGATCCACCTACCTCTGCCTCCTGAGTGCTGGGATTAAAGGCATGTACTTACCACCACCCAGCTACAACTCTTTTCTTAAAGGGCATAGGAGATAGTTTATTCTGGCGCCATCAGGAGTGACCATGGTCTGGGGAGCACAGATCTAGCTTGCCCATGTTCCAATGTAGAATCACTTTCACAAGATATATACAGAACAAAGAAAGTCACAAATCAAGGCATATTCTAATGTGTGCATCACAGAGGCAGATACATTGAGATGGGAGGAGCTTTTCTATAGGCCCATGATGTTGCCATCTGATGGCATCCTAAGCTCTTGGACTGGCAGAAACCAGTGTTCTGCTAAACTAATAGCTTTATAAACTAATATTCTTTATCACAGAACGTTAGCTCTAAGCTAATAGCTCCTGGGATTTTAAATTTATTTTCACGAGGTGTTAGTTCTGTTACAGAGTGGGGGCAGAAAAAGGCTGTCCCAGAAGGCTATAACCAGCCCAAGATAAAGTAATTCACCTCTGAATCTACACAATCCCCATATTCACAGCACCGAAATTTTTCTCCATCTACCCTTCTCTGCAGACACAGAAGCTCCTTCCATGAGGTTTTTGTTCACAGCCAAAAACAGCTTCTTTTCAAGGATGTTGGTTCACACACACCAGTCATTTTGGCTAACATCCTGGCAGCTCATCAAATGAGCAAATGTGGAGTTACCCTAGGACCCATTTAGACTAGTCTGAGATCCTCAGGAAAAATAAAGGCTGTATGCATTCACATTAACTCCTGTCTGTGCCTGTAACATTTGTGTGTGTGTGTGTGTGTGTGTGTGTGTGTGTGTGTGTGTGTGATAGTCCAAAGAGAGAAAGAGTCCAAAATGCTCATCAGTGGATGGATTTGTGAACAAAATGTGGTATGTCCACATAGTGGACTATTACTCTGCCACAAAAAGAGCTAAGTTCTGTGCTTCACCGCGAGTAGATTATGAAAATATTATGCTAATTACTAAAGAGTCAATCACAAAAGACCGTTCTGATGCAAGTGACTGCCTTAGTCGAAGTTCTGGTGCTGTGAAGAGACACTGTGGCCACAGCATCTGGATAGACAGGCAGCAGAAGAAGAGCATGACAGGGGCCTGGCTTGAGCATTTGAAAGCCCAACCCCAGGGACACACGTCCTTCCAAAAGGACACACCTACTCCAACAAGGCCAACCGTTCTTATGCATTCAAATTGGAGTCTATGGGAGACATTCTTCTCCTTTTTATTTTTAAACAGCATCCTTTTATTTATTTATTTTTCAATTTTATTGATTTTTATTGAGCTCTACATTTTTTTCTGCTGCTCCCCTCCCTGCCTTTCCCCTCCCCTTTAACCCTCTCCCAAGGTCCTCATGCTCCCAATTTACTCAGGAGAGCTTGTCTTTTTCTACTTCCCACGTAGATTTGACCTATGTATGTCTTTCTTAGGGTCCTCATTTTTGTCTAGGTTCTCTGAGATTGTGATTAGTGACTGTGTTTTTTGTTGTTGTTGTTTTTGTTTTTGTTTTGCTTTATGCTTAAAAACCACTTATGAGTGAATACATGTGATAATTGTGTTTCTGGGTCTGGGTTACCTCACTCAAAATGTTGTTTTCTAGCTCTACCTATTTGCCTGCAAAATTCAAACTGTCGTTATTTTTTCTGCTGTGTGGTACTCCATTGTGTAAATGTACCACATTTTCCTTATCCATTCATCGGCTGAGGGGCATTTAGGCCTTGTTTCCCTAGAGAGCCATTCTTATTCAAACAACCACAGTAATTCTTGATATGAACTCCAAAATAGAAAAATCTGTAGGAGAAGAAAGTACATACATGGTAGCTAGATGTGGCGAACACAGGACCATGGAGCTACACACAGGGCGAAGTAGAAAAGAGTTTCTTCCTGAAGTAGTGAAAATGTCCCCGGATAGACTGTGGTAATAAGTGCCTATGTCTGTGGGTATCTTTAGAGCATTGGATGGAGGGTTTAACAGGTGACATGCATGCTCTATGAAAACTGTATCAATAAAGCTTTTAAAAGCGGCCGCTGGCTCTTGCTCCTTCCACACCCTCCATGTGCACACACTGGAAAACTGCTCTGAGATGCATTTCCTGATGCTCCCCATCGCCCTCTGGGCCTCTGAGAGTCAAGCAAGAAGCTGGTTGCAGTTGACGTCCAAGAATCCTCTTCTGCCCTTGGAGTTGTCGTCATTTCTCTGCCTACAGGTTCACCCGCACAGCTAATCCCCCACAGTCCCTCTGCCTTCTTAGCCACAGACACTCTGCTCTAGACAGCCCGACCTTCACTGCCCTCCCCGCAAGGCCAGATGTGGACAATGCCTTTGTAGCCAATACTGTGATCAGTCTTTATAAGAGTCCAGCTCCACGGGAAAGGAAACAACCACTCTATCTGGCCAAAGACCCTTTTCAGTCAGTGACCGCTATGGGGTGGGGTGGAGGTCCTGTGAGGTCCCAGGGCCCCAGTGAGGCCCCACTCATTCCTCACTAGTGCAGAGCAAGACAGAAGATTCCTCTTCAGTATCTCCTTGCAGTGCAATGGCCTCTGCTCCAGGGTCTCTGGTCTTATGGAGACAGGCTGTCCCCAGTTCAAGACATGCCGACATCCTCTTAAACAGTTAGCAGGTGATTACCCACAGGAGACCTGCACAAGGTTAGACCAATTGACCAATTGACATGGAGGGAGGGCAGGCTCACAAATCCCCATCCAAGTTAAGGTTTGCTGGTGTTTGTGTGTGTGTGTGGGGGGGGGGCAGTCCTCACGAGCGGAGTGAGGGTGAGCGAGGGGAACATTTACAGGCAGTTGAAGGTTGCTAGGAGGAAGGGCTCAGGAGGCCCGCCCCTCCTATGCACAGCGCTTTCTGGGACGAAGAGTTTTCATTCAGTGGGGCAGCTGCAAGGGCTTCTCTGAACAATACTGTTAAATTTATCCGTCACGGTGCTATATCCAAGTGGAGTGGTTTGTTTCTGTTGTATCTGGGGGTGAATACACCTTTGTTCACACGTGGGCTGTGTGTTGGTGTTTGTGTGTGTGTGTGTGGGTGAATATAAGAGGGTTTACCTTCCCCTACTTCATCCCCTCCTTCCTTGTTCCTTGTCTAATACAACCTTCGCAAAGTTGGAGGAAACTACTCAAGACTCCAGTTTCAGCTTGCATCATCGCTACTGGAGTTCAACCTGCTGAGTTATTCTCAAATTGCGGGGTCCTTCATGGCTTCCGCACCTAGCTTTGCTGCTTTGGGTGACAGTACACGCTCTCAGATTCCTGAGAGATGGGCAGGAGCGGTAGGGAGTGCTTCTCGGCTGCCCACCCCCGCGGCAGCTTTAAGCCCCGTGGCGTCTTCTGGGTAAGGCTCCTTTCCAGGACTCTGAGAAGACTCTGTCCAGCAGGCTGCAGAATTTCAGCCTGGAGCTCCTTCTGTAACTTGGCCGCGGCTGCCCTCTCATGGTCAGCTTGAGAACTTCACCTGCGGCAAGAGCATCTACCTGCAAGGGAAGGAGGTCCTCAGCGGGATTGGTGTCTTCCCTCTGTGTCTCCCAACACTTTGAGCTTCTCTCTGGAGAGACATCTCCACTTCATGCTCTGACTCTCATCCAAGAAAATCTCGCCTTCAAAAGAAACCAAATTCAAGAGCTCCTGCTCTCCTCTGCTCCAGATGGAAATTGTTCTCTGCTAATTATTCAAAGTGGTAAGGACTCTGACCACCTCGCAGGGGAAAATGTTTGCGTTTCTAAGATGAGTCCGGTGCTGAGACTGGACCGCCTGGGCCTCTTTTCAGATGCAAGCTCCCAGCCCTGGACTTCAATTGCAAAATGGAACCAGAAAATCAAAAGCAATTTACTGACTGCTTGGTTTATCTATGAGATGTGAATACGGAACTATAATGCTAGAAAACGGAGGGCTAAGCACCCGATAACACAAATTAATACTATCAACGCATCTAAAATCTCACAGCCATTGGCCAACCTGGTCGTAATAATCCCGATTTTAGGGCCGGTGTAATGATTCTAGCTAACCTCCTTTAGATTCAGGGTCAGGAAGGTTAGTCACCTGGAAACGCTTAAGGAGAATTGCGTTTTGGTTCAGGAGCACCTAACTTAGCGTGTAGCCGCTGAAGCAAGTCAAACAAAGGCGGGCTCGCCTGCTGCTTAGACAGACACATTCTTGGTTTTGACACGGAGCTGCGGTTCTTCAGAAGCTGCTTAGATTCTGTGGTTGCTGCACAGAGACACAGACAAAACTTGACGATGTTCTCCAGACAATCATGACTGAGCCACAGGCAGACCACAGACTGGAGCGATGAATACATACCGCGGGATTTCAATTAGGAACTGTGCACACTGGACGCGTGTTTAGAAGTCAAATGACACGTTTTTGATGGAAGAATTCCAGAAACTTGACTATGTTTTAGAGATTTACTACTGCTGCTTTTTTTCTTTAATAATGTTTGGAAAAGTTAAACATAAACAAACAAATAAATGAGACAATTCCAATTCTTTTAAAAAATTTTATTGAAAATATATTTTTTCATACAACATATTCTGGTCATTGCTTCCCCTCTCCCAAATCTTCCCAGATCCTACCCATGCCCTTTCTTTCTCTCTCTCATTAGAAAACAAATGTGGTACACTTATACAATGGAGTATTACTCAGCTGTTAAAAACAATGACATCAGCAAATTGGCTGGCAAATGAATGGAACTAGAAATGATCATTCTGAATAAGGGAACCCAGACCCAGAGAGACAAACATGGTATGTACTCATCAACAAGTGGATATTAGCTATAAAGCAAAGGAGAACCATGCTACGATCCACAGACACAAAGAACCTAAGTAACAAGGGGGATTCAAGGGGTGGGGTGCATGAACCTCACTGTGAAAGCAAAATGGAATGGACACTGCCAGTGGATGGGGGAGGGCAGGAAGAGGGTGGAGATGGGAACAGTGGGGATCAGGTTGGGGCAGGATGGAGGGAGAGAGTACTGGGAGAGACAACTTGAATCTGGGGGTGTCTCTGCGGTGAGGTAGAAACTTAGAACAAGGGAAACTTCCAGCAACGGAATCTGGGGGTGACTTTAACTAAGACTCCTAGCAATGGGGGATATGGGGCCTGGACCAGCCATCTCCTGTAAGCAGACAAGACTTCCAGAGGAGAGAGCTGGGACACCACGCCAGTCACAAACCCTTTGATTGGCAATTGGTCCTGCCTATAGGATATGCTGGGGTAAAGATGGCACAGAGATTGTGGGAGTGACTGACTAATGACTGACCCAGCTGGAGACCCCTATCTTGAGAGGGAGCTCACCTCTGAGGGCCAGGACCCAGAGGCAAGACACCCCAGAGACCTAAGATAGAACCAGACACGACTGGGAAAGAAAAGTCAATGAAATGTTCCTAATGATACTCTGCTATTCTCATGAAATGGTGCCTAGTCCAACTGTCGTCAGAGAGGCTCCACCCAACAACTGATGGAAACAGATGCAGAGACCCACAGCCGAACATGAGGTGGAACTTGGGGGGCGGAATTTAGGAGCCAGAAGGGTCAAGGACACCACAAGAAAACCTATTGCATGTGAACGCGCTAACAGAGCACTGCACACGCATCTATTTCTAATGCATGAGACAATGCATCTTTGCACTCACGTGTGTTTATCTAATAGTGCACCTGTGTATAGCTGTAGTACAACACTCGCTTGTGTTTATATAATAGTGCACCTGTGTATAGCTGCAGTACAACACTCGCGTGTGTTTATATAATAGTGCACCTGTGTATAGCTGCAGTACAACACTCACGTGTGTTTATATAATAGGGCACCTGTGTATAGCTGCAGTACAACACTCGCGTGTGTTTATATAATAGTGCACCTGTGTATAGCTGCAGTACAACACTCGCGTGTGTTTATATAATAGTGCACCTGTGTATAGCTGTAGTACAACACTCGCGTGTGTTTATATAATAGTGCACCTGTGTATAGCTGTAGTACAACACTCGCGTGTGTTTACATAATAGTGCACCTGTGTATAGCTGTAGTACAACACTCGCGTGTGTTTATAATAGTGCACCTGTGTATAGCTGTAGTACAACACTCGCGTGTGTTTACATAATAGTGCACCTGTGTATAGCTGTAGTACAACACTCGCGTGTGTTTATATAATAGGGCACCTGTGTATAGCTGCAGTACAACACTCGCGTGTGTTTATATAATAGGGCACCTGTGTATAGCTGCAGTAGTATATCATCCATGTGTGCTGTTTAATGCACATAGATTCACTATTACAGGAGTGATCATGGGTATTGAATCTGTGTGTACTTCTCCACTTGGGCTTCCATGTGTGCTGCTGTACTAATGCATACGTGGTCATGAGCATCCATGTATTCTGATGTGTTAGTATCTTTGGGTTTTATTGCTCTGAAGAGACACCATGAGCATGATAATTCTTACACAGGAAGACATTTAACTGGGCCTGGTTTATAGTTTCAGAGATTTGGTCCATTATCATCATGGCAGAAAGCAGGGCAGCATGCAGGCAGACAGGGTGCTGGAGGGGTAGCTGGAGTTCTACATCTGGATCCACAGGCAGCAGGAAGTGACAGTGACACACTGGCCAGGCTCGAGCTTCTGGGACCTCCCCCTAGGGACACACCTCCTCCAACAGGCGAGACTGATTCCAGCAAGGCCGCACCTCCTAATAGTGCCACTCTCTGTGGGCCTATGGGGGCCATTTTTATTCAAACCCCCACTGCTAGTAATTTCGCCGATACTATGGATACAGCAATGTCATGACGTCAGTGTACACCACGCTATTTCTGCACTGCTACTTCAATGTCCAGCTTATAATAATATTCTCACGTGCACTATATCCCAGTAATTCTAGGAGCATTTCTGCTGCAGTCCCTGTGTGTGCGGCGGACCCGTAACACAACATTCTTGCTGCTGTCCAGTTACTAACGTTTGTGCTCTGTCCTCTCACATCCAGGCACACTGCTAGTCTACAGACCTGTGCCCTTCTGTGCCAGTTCATGCATGTTCAAAGCTGTACCATACTGTCTACCTTTCTTGCTGTAAACACACATCAGTTTGCGGTGCAGGAATAGTATCTGGTTTTTGCACGGACACTGTCGTGCAGCGCCATAGAAAGAGATGTGTGGGGGATGCTCCAGCAGTACGTTCATGTGCACTGATACCCTACTTCTCCACAAAACTGCTACGTCCAGGTGCACCGCCCAAACAGCAACCTGTGTGAACTTCCTTCTAGCAACTATATGCACCACTTCGGTGAGATTGAACACAAGTGTTACAATGTGTGGTACACTCACCTCTGTTGCAGAATGTGTGTTTGTGCACTAGTATCACAGTGTCCTGTCTTCTGTACCGATGTTTCCATTTTCCCTGCGTGTGTATATACACTGGTGTGTGCCTCTACTACAAGCCTGTGAAATGACGTCTGAGTTCAAGCCTGTGCAGCGCTATACAAGCGCATGTGTCTGCACTGCTGCAAATGCATATCAGCTTATGCTGCTGTGATAACGTGTTGGATTTTTGCACAGACACCACATGCAGTATTTTAGTCATAGAATTGTGTGTGCTGCTCCGCTAGGACCTTCGTGTGCGGAGACGTACTAGTGTACCCTTGTATGCCAATGCTGTACTTTCAGGATTCCTGCTGTAGGATTCCGGTCATGTGAGTTCTGGGTAACTGTACCTCTGGGTAGGGCTGTAGCTGTACATCCATGTGTGGTTTTAGAAGCGCATGAAGGATCACTTCTGGAATCCTGAATACACACGCACTAGCTCACTTGTATTGCAGTGTGCGGCGCCGGACTAGGACCCTGGAGTGGACTGCTGTTCTCAGATATCCTTGTGTTCCGATGCGCTAGTAAATGTGTGGAAACAGTAGCGCTAGGTCATCCATATGCACGCCTCTAGCTCTGCACCAGCATTTCAATATCTAGGTATATTGCTAGAAGAACATTTTTATGTGTGCTGCATTGCAAGGAAACCTCTTGGCTGCTTGTTCATTTTCCGGCCGCCCAGACCAGAAATAATCACACAGAAACCATATTAATTAAATCACTGCTTGGCTCATTAGCTCTAGTTTCTTATTGGCTAACTCTTATACCTGAATTTAACCCATCGCCATTAAACTGTATTGCCACGAGGCTGTGGCTTACCAGATAAAGTTCCAGCGCCTGTCTCCAGCAGGGCTACATGGTTTCTCTCTGACTCCACCTCCTTTCTCCCAGCATTTAGTTTAGTTTTCCCCCGCCTACCTCGATTCCCTGTGCATGCCCGAGATAGTTTGTTTATTAACCAATGGTATTCACAGCATACAGAGGGGAATCCCACATCAGTGCTGCTTTCTAGAAAAACTATAATCACTTCTGCTACAGTGAAGTGTAGGTTTGCAGACTTTCTCTGTGTCCCAGTAGTCAGCTCTGCCCCACCAACCACTCCCAAATAAACACACAGAGACTTATTATTAATTGTAAAAGATTGGAAGATGGGCCTATAGCTTAGGTTCGTCATTAACTAGCTCTTTTAACTGAAATTAACCCATCTTTCTTTTTTTTAAAGATTTTTATTTATTATGTATACAGTGTTGTGTCTGCATATATGCCTACTTGCCGGAAGAGGGCACCAGATCTCATTACAGATGATTGTGAGCCACCGTGTAGCTGCTGGGAATTGAACTCAGGACCTCAGGAAGAGTAGTCAGTGCTCTTAACCTCTGAGCCATCTCTCCAGCCCTAACCCATATTTCTTACCTATGTTTTGCCATGTTACTTGGTACCTTTTCTCAGTAAGTCAAGTTCGTGCATGTTCTACTTCCTCTACATCTCTTGGCAACTCTTCTAATGCTGCCTTTCTTCTTCCCAGCATCCTCTCTGCCCCCCAAATCCTGCCTAACTACTGGTCACTTAGCTTCTTTATTAAGCCAACCACAGTAACACATATTCACACAGCATAAAGGAATATTCCACAGTGTAATTGCTTCTGTATGAGGTGCATTAGTAATACCTGCCATTCTTGCTGCTGTACCATTACTTCCATCTGCACCGTGTGCTTGTCCATCCCAGCACACTGCTCTACTCTTTAAAAGGTGCACACTGCTGTTATAGTTAAGGTGGATGCAGAGTTGTACAGGTACATACGTTTGCTTTGCTGTAAATGGACGTGAGTTTACACTGCAATAGCAGGGCATCAGATTTTGCAAAGGCACCATTGTGTGGTGCTTTAGCAATGTCTTTGGGCATGCTGTCCTACTAGGACATTAGTGTGCAGTGACCCTGTGTACTCTTGTCTAGTTCTTCCATGAAAGCTGATGTCATACATCTGTGAGTCCTGCTATGGTATTATATTCATGTGAATTGCTGTAATAATACATCTGTGTATGGCTGCATCACCCATGATCACTCCTCTAATATTGAATATTCAATATTCAATCCACGGATTCCCCCTTAGCTTGTGTTTCCATGGGTGTTGTTATCCTAATGTACCCATGTGGACGGGTGTTCAGCACCTCCATGTGTTCTGACATGCTGATGAAACAATGGGCACAGCAATACGAGGACACTAATGTGCATTGCTCTAATTCTTCACTGGTATTTCAGTGTCCTGGTTCACGACTATAATAATATTCTCGCGTGTGATGTTTTCCAGTAAATCTGTAATTACGTCTGTTACAGTGCGTCTGTGTGTGGTGTAGTAAATCTACAATTACGTCTGTTACAGTGCGTCGGTGCCTGGTGTATTAGCAGTACAATCATTCCTTGTCAAGTTTTGGCTGGATCTATGCAGCAACCACAGAATCTGATCAGCTTCATGAAGAACCGCAGCTCTGTGACAAAACCAAGAGTGTGTTTGTCTAAGCAACAGGCGAGCCCACTTCTGTTCGATTTGCTTAGGCAACTGCATCAATCCTAAATTATATGCTCCAGAACCAAAATGTAAATTTCCTTAAGCATTACCAGGTAACCTTCCTGACCCTGAGACTGAATGAAGTTAGCCAGAGTCATTACACCAGCCTCAAAGTCAGGATTATTATAGTCAAGCTGAGTCGGAGCGTGAGTGAGAGATGTCTCCCCAAAGAGATGCTCAAAGCTCCAGAGTATTGGAGACAAAGAGGGAAGACATCAATTCTGCTTAGGACTCCTCTCTCTTGCGATCCACTTTCTAAAAACGGATCCAGACGAAGTTCTCAAGATGACCATGAGAGGGCAGCCGCGGCCAAGTTACTGAGGAGTTGGTGCCAGACTGAAATTCGGCAGCCTGGTGGACAGAGTCTTCTTGGAGTCCTGAAAAGGAGCCTCACCAAGAAGCTCTCCCTACTGCTTCTGCTCAGCTGTTAGGAACCCCAGAGCGTGCACTGTCACCAAAAAGCAGTGAAGTTAGGTACAGAGACCACGAAGGGCCCTGCAATTTGAGAATAATGCAGCAGTGGTTTGAGCTCCAGTAGCAATGTTGCAAGCTGAAACTTGAACCTTGTGTTCAACACAAGGAAGGAGCTGACGAGGCCAAGGAAGGGAAGCCTTCTAATATACAACCACACACACCCGAGATGTGAACAAAGGTCTACTCATCCCCAAATACGACAGAAACAAACCGTTCCATGGGGCCACAGCTCGGTGACCCATAAATTAAACGGTGTTGTTCAGAGAAGCACCTGCAGCTGCATGGCCTAAGGAAAACCCCTCATCCTAGCAAGCACTGTGCATAAATTATGATAGGGGCGGGGCCTCATGAGTCCTTCCTCAACCTTTAAGGTCCGCTCTCTTACCCTCACCCGCTTGTGAGGACACCCACCCCCCGACACACACACACAAATCAACAAACCTTAACTTGGATGGGGATTCATGAGCCTGCCCTCCCTCCATGACAGATAGTCAATGGGTCTAACCTTGTGCAGGTCTCCTGTGAGTAATCACCTGCTAACTGTTTAAGAGGATGTCGGCCTGTCTTGAACTGGGGACAGCCCGTCTCCATAAGACCAGAGACCCTGGAGCAGAGGCCATTGCACTGCAAGGAGATACTGAAGAGGAATCTTCTGTCTTGCTCTGCACTAGTGAGGAATGAGTGGGGCCTCACGAGGGCCCTGGGACCCCACAGGACCTCCACCCCACCCCACAGCGGTCACTGAATGAAAAGGGTCTTTAGCCAGATATAGTGGTTGTTTTCTTTCCCGTGGAGCTGGACTCTTATAAAGACTGATCACAGTATTGGCTACAAAGGCATTGTCCACATCTGGCCTTGCGGGGAGGGCAGTGAAGGTCGGGCTGTCTAGAGCAGAGTGTCTGGCTAAGAAGGCAGAGGGACTGTGGGGGATTAGCTGTGCGGGTGAACCTGTAGGCAGAGAAATGACGACAACTTGAAGGGCAGAAGAGGATTCTTGGACGTCAACTGCAACCAGCTTCTTTCTTGACTCTCAGAGGCCCAGAGGGCGATGGGGAGCATCAGGAAATGCATCTCAGAGCAGTTTTCCAGTGTGTGCACATGGAGGGTGTGGAGGGAGCAAGAGCCAGCGGCCGCTTTTAAAAACTTTATTGATACGGTTTTCATAGAGCATGCGTGTCACCTGTTAAACCCTCCATCCAGTGCTCTAAAGATACCCACAGACACAGGCACCCATTGCCACAGTCTATCCGGGGACATTTTCACTACTTCAGGAAGAAACTCTTACTGGGTGGTGGTGCCCGTCTTTAGTCCCAGCACTCAGGAGGCAGAGGCAGGCGGATCTCTAGCAGAGTCATGATAAAAGAGATGTTTAGACACTGAGCGTCTAAGGAATGCTAAAATGTTCTGTTTTAAGAACACACTAGCAGATGATGTCACCCCCAGAGTGGTCTTTGTTTTTCTAAACCTTGAGGGCCACCAATGTGCTGGTCATTAAAAAGCTGTCCTGCTCAAGATGGCAAAGAGCCAGCCTCTTTCATAGCCAAGTATCTACATGATTTAATCCAGCTTTAGGAAATGGTCTTTACAGTGAACAATTAAAGCCTGGTTAAGGAATTAACCACTAATGAGCCATTAATTCTAAAACACTATTGTACAGTTAACAAGCTGAGCCCAGATTTTTAAGAGCCGGTCCCCAGTGAAGGGGACAACTTTAGCTGCAAAGCACACCATGGCTCCGCCTTTCCCAGGCCTGTTAGAACAGTAGCTAAGCACACAGCCACTGTGAGCTGTTAATTAATAGCATCTCCATGGAACTCCTTCTCTGCACACCTCTGGGGAGGTGGGGGATCTGTGCATAGCCTAGGAATCTGCTGCGGTTGGGGAGTGAAGTGACAGAGACAGAGAAGTGGGTGGGGTGGGGCTAGAAGAGAGGTTAGGTTCTGAGATAGGGAAGATGGGTTCATCACCACCAAAGGCAGGGACCCCAGAGCTCTAGGGTCTGCAGCTCAGAGGTTGTCCTTGTACACTGCGTACAGGAGGGGTGTGCTCGTTGGCAGCTGGGCTCTGGCAGTTTCTGTACTGCAATGTCAGATCTAGGAAGGGAGACTGGGATTGCCTCCCTCGCTAGCCAGATCCTAGATGAACTGGGATGGAGGGCAGGACTTACATACAGTATGATGTTTTCAATTTCTGCTACTATTAAATATATGTTTAAAATAAGTAAAGGATGCTCTTGATTTGGTTGTCAACCTCTGGCTGAAACTATGTCCCTTTACTCCATCCCACTTTCCCCAGATGTGTCCCCTCACTGTCCCAGGCTCAGATCTACCTGAACAAGACTCAATACCAAGGGCCAGAAACTGAGGAGGGTACTGTGTGGGTACCCTCATAGCTCAGAATCACAGGGTTCTAGGCAAGGGGGACTCTGTTCTGTCACTGCTCTCTGGACCTTGGGATCTAAAGACCTTTGACTGCAAGAGACTTCCCCTGGGAGAAAAGTTGGGCACCATCAAAAGCCTAGAGCCTTGGCATGGTGAGAAACCAAATACCTGCTTGCAGAAACAGGGCCTGTCCTGGCACTGGTGGTGCACACCTTTAATCCCAGCACTTGGGTGGCAGAGGCAGGAGCATCTCTGTGAGTTCAAAGTCAGCTGAGTCTACAGAGCTAGTTCCAGGACAGCTCTGGCTGTTTCACAGAGAAACCCTGACATAAAAAAAAGGAAAGAAATAAACTGTATCTCCTACATTGCATGGGTGTTGTGGATAGATGGGAAAGGGCATGGCCATCTTGACTCTGGCCTCTTCTTTGCTGTCTATTCTGATGCTCCCTTCTCTACTCTCCTGGGCTCCGCACAGCAGCCAAACACATTCCCAAAAGCAGAAAAAGAAACTGCACATCTGCTGCCCTGCAACTTCTGGATAGGGCAGACCTGAAGTTCATCTTCAGGGTGAGAGGGTGCTCACCAAGGTCTTCCTTTTACCAGGCCCCAGCCCCAGTTAAAGCCTCCCTCCATCTGGGCTTCATCTCAGTACTCCCCCCCCCCCCATTGAAGTCTGTAAAACTATTCCCAACTGGTTTTTGCTTTCATTTTTATACTAACTGCTTCACTTGAGCTAAACCTGCACTAGGTAACATCATTTTTTTTTTTTTTTGAGACAGTGATGGAGGACGACTGGGGAAACCTTTCATTCAGGGTCATCAAAACCTTTCTGCATCCCAAACCAGGGCCCTCGGTCTAATTTAGGAAAGCCTGCACTCTGCCCTGGACAGAGTGTCTTTTGGTCCAGCTGTCCGAGGTCACTGAGGTTCCAGTCATTTTTGTGGCAAGCTGCTCTATCCCAAGATCATGCTGTGCACTGGATTCCTCCCTCCACACCTGCATGGGTGGTGGCCAGTGAATCTTCCACTGTTAGAGCCAAGGATCAAAGAGAGATGGGGACCTCTAAATCTCCTAGGGGGACCACAAAGCACTCAGCCAGCACGCACCCTTCAGGATCTCAGTTTCCTATATGGCCAAAGAGCTCTCCATAGGAACTGAAACAAGGAGAGCCCAGGGCCTCCAGTTGTTGTTTCTGTTCTTCTCCCCATATTTGTTCTTGAACAGCCCCCGCCCCCACCCAGCCTGCTAGAATGGTGTCCTCCTAATTCATCTTCTGGGACTAACAGAGTCGACCACACCCATATTTCTGAGAGAAACATACCAGTAGCTGGGCTTCAGATATTGCTCAATAGTAGAACTCTTGTTTGCAGGTTCAATCCCCACAACATACACACACACAGACACAGACATACACACACACATGCACACATGCATGCTCACACACACACACGGCCTCTTGTGCACAAGCATTCTTCTAGGAGATTTGCCTCTCCTCACGCAACACAATAACCCTGTCAGGAAGACACAGTTGGCCCCATTTCATAATTGGGGAGACACAACGACATTGTCCCAGTTTACACCGTGCTGTGTCTGAGCTGTCGTCTGGGTATGGCGAGCATGTCAGATGCCCTCTTGAAGCAGCTGTGACCACCTGCAGGACACCTGTATAAAGTGACTGTCTGCCCTGGAGGGATGGGGGCTCACCAGGCTGGTCCCTTTCCAAGGATTTACACAACTAAGAGTTGCTGAGTGGGAGAGGCCACATGAGGAGCACATTCACAAGCAATTAACAAGTTGTTGGGGGTGGGGGACAGCTGGTCTATGGAATAATTTCCAGGATAAGCGGGATTACACAGAGAAACCCTGTGTCAGGAAAAAGATTATTTTGTGTGAGTGTCTTGGCCTCTGTGTGTGTCTGTGCACCAAGCATACCTGGTGCCAGAAGAGAGCATGGGGTCCCCTGGAACTGGAGATGATCATGAGTTGCCATGTAGGTGCTGGGAGTTGGACCCAGGACCTCTGAAAGAGCAGTCAGTTCTGTTAACCTCTAAATTATCTCTCTAATCCTCCATTTTGTTTTGTTTTGTTTTTCGAGACAGCTTAGCTGTTTCTCTAACAGCCCTAGCTGTCCTGGAACTAGCTCTTGTAGACCAGGTTGGCCTTGAACTCACAGCGATCCACTGCATCTGCCTCCCAAATGCTGGAATTAGAGGCGTGTGCCACCACCGCTCAGCTCCCCTATATTTTTTTAAGGACACAACTTTGTATATGTTGGCCCAGTTCTATATGTAAGCCCAGTTAAATTTGTCATTTAGCAAGTCATACAATGTCTGTCAGTGTTGGATCTGGAGTCAGCAGATGGGCCAGGCCCTTCAGGGTCACAGTGCACTGTGAGACCCTACAGAGCAAGCCCTCCTTGTTTCGCTGAGTCTGGGCTGGAAGGCTGTGGAAACAACAGACTGGGACAGCAGGTGCTCATGGAGACATCTCAGGAAAGTGAAGATGCTGGTGGTTGGGGGGCAAGGTCCCAGTTCCAGGAGTGGGGAAAGCAGAGAGAGGGTTCAGAAAACGCACTCGGCTTGGACAAGTGAAGCTGAACGTCCAGGGATAAGTTGTTCCTTTTAAAACTAGGACAAAGGCCTGTGAGATGTGCCAGTAGGCGGAGGTGCCAGCGGGAAGATCTAATGATCTGAGTTTTGTGCCTGGATCTCACAAGGCTGTCCTTTGTCCTCCACACGCACGGTAGCATGAGTGTGCCTGAGCTCACACACACATGCACTCACACAAAATAGTAAGTAAATGAATTTTAATACTTGGGTATTAAAGAATGGAGTAGAAGATAGGTGAAGCTAACAGAAACAGACTTGCAATCTATTCTGTAAGTCTAGAACTTTTTAATTAATTAATTAATTTTGCTTGGAGATAATCATTTGGCATATTCCATCTCCCCAGAGACATTCTAGTAAGGAAAGAGTGCAGGTTTCACTCCCTACATCTTGAAAAGGTAACTCAGTTTCTTGCCAGCACACTCTGGAGGTTCGGGGGTTGGGTCCTGGCTGTGTGTAGCAGAGCTGTCAGATCCTGCAGGGCGAGGACTGGATCCCGGGTTACACCCTGTGCCAGCCTCCAGGGAGTTAACGTGGAGTAGGTTTCTGCAATCAAGAGCATTTCGGAAGCAGAGCCAAGACAGAGGAGAGGCCATTGCCACAGGTGTGGCCTTCTGCCTTGCTCTTGGTAAGCAGAATCTTAATCACAGCAGAACCCAGTTGCCTTGCAAGTCTGTGGCGAGGTAGGGTCCATTTCAAGAAGGAAAAGAAACTGAAGAGCTGCACAATATGCTAAGGACCCAGGGGTAGCAGCTGCTGGAGCTAAGTCTCCAAACTCCAACGTCCTTTTGCATTTACAACAAAGCAGATGGATGGGCTTGGACAGCTCTGCTCATACCTGAACTGCAACAGCTACACACGTTTTGAGGAGTAGAGCAAACACGACGAGCCAGCACATGGTGCAAATGAAGTAACAGCCCCACAGCAAGTGCAAATGAAGTAACAGCCCCACAGCAAGAACAGCTGTACTATGGACCACACAGATGTGATGTCATCATAGGTTTGCTAGAAAGCATCACATGATAAGATTATTACACCAGTGCACCTGGACATCGAAATACTAGTGCAAAAATGGAGCAATGAACACTGTTGTCCTGTTATCAGTGTGTCCCTGTGTTTACTAGCACACCACAACGCAGTCCACACGGGTGTACTTCCACAGCAGAACAGAAAGACATGTAAAGAAACACATGTGAAGAAACACACATGGAGCTGGGTGGTGGTAGCACATACATTTAATCCCAGAACTAGGGAGGCAATGACAGGTGGATCTCTGTGTGTTTGAGACCAGCCTGGTCTATAGCTGGGATAGCCAAGGCTACACAATGAAACCCTGTCTCAACAAAACGAAACAAAACAAAAAGATGAAAAATAAAAAGAAGCACACATGAATTCAATATTTCAGGTGTGATCCCGAATGGTCTCATAAAACAGCATGTATGATGTTCTAGTACAGGCCTAAAAATGTACTATTACAGAAATGCATCCTATTGCAACACTAGAGCAGGAATCAGAGATTTACCACATTAGCGCTCAGGGAAGAACTAGGCAGGAGCACACAGGATACACTAGCTCATTGCTGCGGGAACATAGTGGTAGAGAGGCGCATAGGCGTCCATCACTAAAACACTACACAGTGGAGTCTTTCCAAACCCCAGTGTGCTAGGAAGGCAGCCTCAGCTGACGCTACTTACAATGAAACAGACAGCAGCACTTGTACATGTCCCCAACATGCCTGAACATGAACATTAGCACACATGGTTAGGAGCACTTGCACATCTTCCCAACAAGCCTGGACATAAACATTAGCACCTGTAGTTAGAAGCAGAGCCATGCACCGGGATGGACAACTACTCACTCCAAATGGAAGCAACCACACAACAGCAAGAAAGTTGTACTAACAATGCAACACACAGAGATGGGCTGTAACAGAAGTGATTATGACTGTACCAGAAAGCAGCACTGTAGAATATTCTGTTACACTGTGCACATAAATGTCGCCATGATTGCTTTAGAAAAGAAGCTGCCTAGCCTATGGTAGATAGGTCGAGGTTATGTGGGAGAACCAGACTCAGGACCCTGGGAACAAGAAGGGTGGCGTGTCATAGTTGCCAGCAGATACAAGGAGAAGCAAGATGGTATGCCATACTGAGAGAAGGTACCAAGCTATAGATAAGAAATAATGGGTTACACACAATCTCTAAGATTCAGGAGACCTGAGAAGAGCTCCAGTAAGGATCCAGTGAGGACTGTGTACCCCAAACCAGAGGCCTTGAACCAGACCAATGACACTTTGCGATGAGCAGTTACCAGTCAAGCTGATGGGAAAAAGCGGTATATGATATGACACACTGATGCCTCCAATGCCTGCAGTGCCACCAGGACAGATGAAGAGGTGATGGAGAAGCAGGAAAGAGGAAGAAGCAGAGATTTTTCTGTTTCGGATGTGGTTTTTGTTCTGTTTTGGTGGTGCGGAAGAATCGTCTATATTCTGTCAATCGTATTTTAAATAAATGCTGATTGGCCAGGCAGGAAGTCTAGGTGGGAAAATCAGACAGGAAGTAGAGGTGACAGGAGAATTCTGGGAAGGAGGAAGCTGATTCCTCCCAATCCTGCCCAGATCACGGAAGAAGCAAGGTATAATCTGCCCAGCTGAGAAAGGTACTGAGCCATGTGGCTAATATAGATAAGAATAATGGGTTAATATAAGCTACAAGAGCTAATAAGTAACCCGAGCTAATGGGCCAATCAGTTTTATACTTATGGAGATCTCTGTGTGATTTTCTCTGGGACTAAACAGCTGGGGGGCCAGGCAGGACAGAAACCCCAACAAGCTGGCCTTCATGTTACATTTTGGTTTCTTGTTTTTTTAGAGTTTTGTTGGTGGTGGTGTTTGTTTGCTAGCTTGTTTGTTGCTTGCTTGCTTTGTTTTGTTTTCTTTCATGAGGAGGGTGCAACAGGGATGAGGGGAGAGTATGGGGGAACCAGGAGGTGAATAGAATGGTGATGCATGCTGTGAAACCCTTAAAGATTTAATAAATGGACAGGCGGTGGTGGCACATGTCTTTAACCCCAGCACTCAGGAGGCAGAGGCAGGCGGATCTCTGAGTTTGAGGCCTGCTCTACGAGAGCTAGTTCCAGGATAGGATCCAAAGTTACAGAGAAACACTGTCTCAAAAAAAAATCAATAAATGAGTTTTTAAAAAGAAAGAAAGAACAGGATAATTTAAGATGTAAGAGTTAGCTAGTAACAAGCCTGAGATATTGGCTGAGCACTTAAAATTAAGTCTCTATATTGGTTATTTGGGAACTGGTGGACAGAACAGAAATTTCCAACTACACAGAACACATGAGAATATTTTTACATAAGTACATAAGTACACCTGGGCTGGGAGTCATAAGAACAGCAGGACCACAGCAGGGGAATATAAGCAATATTGTTGGGCAAGCCACACTAAGGAGATGGGTGGTATGATTAGTTCTTTAATGAGATGCTGTGTTCCCCCCCCCCCCCCCGTCCCAGAATCCTTTCCCCTATGGAAGAAGCTTGCAGGGCCACAGCCAAGATTCAGGAAGCCCCCGCTTTTGTGAAAACCTAATTTCTCCCTTGTTTCCTTCTGTCTGTGCTCCAAGCACGTTTTCCCTAACGCTGGGCTTCACTCTCCTCTAAAGCCCCCCACCCCACCACAAGGCCTCTTGTCTGCCACTGTCTGATCTCTATGCTGGCTTAAAGGACATGGCTTTTGGCTGTCGTCTCTTTTCCATTCTCTTCTCCAGGCGGCTGCTATTTATAGCTTGCTGACCCTGAACATGTTTATTTTGAACTCTAATATAACAAATATCCTTAAGCTTCAGGTTGAGCCCATTCTTAAATTATTTTATTAATGAAACTAAGAATACCAAGAGGGCACCTCGATTTCCTTGGTATCATTATATCTGGTTCTAATTGTTAAGACACTACCCAGGCAAATAGCCCATCCCAGAGCAGCTCTGAGCAAAGGCAGATGTTCCTGAACTCCTAATGAGTGAAAGCTATTTCCCCTCCTCCATACCCTCGAGGTAAGCAGGACCAAGGAGCTTCCTCTGCAATCCAGACTCATGTTTCTATCTTTTTTAAAATTCACATTTACCCCACTCCTACCATCTTCACCACATACCCCAATGTCCTTGCCTGTCCTTTTAGGTTGTGTGTAGCCGAGGCATCTGTGAGTGTGGCTGGTATGGGGAAGCACCGTCTGAAGCTCTGCATCTTCTCTTCGTTCTGTTTATTTCCACGGTGGCATCAGAACAACTATTGTGTTGTTCTAGTAATGGCCACTTATCTCACAAGGTGAAGAAGAAAAGGAGGAAGAAGGAGGGAAATCCAGATAAAGGGAAACCAAATCCAATCCCCAGTCTCATCCCCAGCTCCATAACAGACTACCTGCTATGGTCCCTCCTACCTCACGACCCCTATTCCCCAGGGACTAGAAGATTCTGATGACACACCCTGGTTTTCTTCCTCCTATAGACAGCCTCACACTCCCTTAGGGTCCATGACTATTACTAAATGTCAACTCCCAATACTTAAGGACACATTCTACCTGGAACCCCCAGTGACCGCCCCTGGCAGGATCTCAGAAACATTCCCTACCACAGTAACCACACACTCCTAAGAACCAGAAAGGGCAACAGAAAGCAATAAACTGAACACCCACCAACAAAGACAAGACCAGATGTCAGCACCTAGAATTGCAATCACCCCAAATCCAGACGCCTAGACACCTGTGATAAAGCACAGTAACAGCCAGGAAAATGTGTCTCCACTAGGGCCCAGCAACCCTACTGTAGTAGGTCCTAAGAAATGCAACATACCTGAAACACAAGACAGGGACTTCAAAGTAGCCTTAATAAATATGGTAGAGGTCCTTTAAGAGGGTATGAATAAATCCATTAATGCAATGTGTGAAAACACAAGCAAACAGAGGAACAACATGAAGAAAACAGCTCAAGACATGAACATGGAAATGGAATCAATAAAGAAAACGTGAGGTGAAGGAAAACTGGAAATTCAGGAACTCAAACAGGAACCTCAGAGGCAAGCCTCACCAGCAAAATATAGGAGATGGAAGAGAGAGCTGGGCGTGGTAGAGCAAGCCTTTACTACCAGCATTTTGAAGGCAGAGGCAGACAGATCTCAGCATTCAAGGCCAGCCTGTTCCACAGAGTGAATTCCAGGATAGCCAGGGATATGCAGAGAAACCTTGTTTCAAAAAAAAAAAAGCCAAAAAAAATCCTCCCAGTTCATCATCTACCCTACTGCTGGGCCTTCACCCCAAATCAAGTGGACTTCTGCTGCTCAGGGGCAAGCCATGCCAATCAGAAAAACAGGTGCTGGCCACAAAAGTCAGAACAACAGAGACCTGTTGAACCAAAAGCCAAGCTAGCCAGCAGAAGGCCAGCTCCCAACTTGAGCAGAGACTCCCTACTAGATCAGAAATCACACTGGCCATGAAAAATTCAGGTCACAATGACCAAAAAATCAAAAAGGAAACAAAAGCTGTCTTAGTTAGGGTCTCTACTGCTGTGAAGAGTCACCATGACCACGGCAACTCTTATAAAGAAAAACACTTCATTGTAGTGGCTTGTTTATACTTCAGAGGTTCAGTCCATCATCATCACCATGGTGGAAAGCAAGGCAGCATGCAGGCAGAGAAGTGGGGCTAGAGAAGGAGCTAGGAGTTCTTACATCTTGACTCACACCCAACAGGAAGTTGTCTGGGACACTGAGTGTGACTTGAGCATATATGAGACCTCCACAGTGACACACTTCCTCCAACAAGGCCACACCCATCCCAACAAAGGCACACCTTCTAATAGTACCACTTCTTCTGTGGGGCATTTTCAATTAACCCACCACAGAAGCCCAGGAACAAAGCACCCACTCAACAAAGACAATCTCAGAAATCAGTACCTATAGCTATAATCATCCCAATCCTAGATGCCTAGATGCCAATATAAGAATACAGTCAACAGCAGTCAGGGCAGTATGGCAACACCAGAGTCCAGGAATCCTATGACAGCAAGTCCTGAACACTCCAATATAGCTGAAACACAGATAATGACTTTTAAAATAACTTTATAAAGACAATGGAGGTGCTTAAAGAGAAAATAAAACAATTCCTTAAAGAAATAGAAGAAAGGACAAACAAAAAATTGGAGGAAATGAGTGACTCTCTTAAAGGATGCAAGAACAAACAAACAAACAGGTGAAAGAAATTATTCAAGACCTGAAAACTGAAATAGAAACAATAAAAAGCAAAAAAACTGGGGGAATTCTGGAAATGGGAAATCTGGAAAAGCAAATAGGAACTACAGATATAAGCATCAGCATCAAAATACAAGAGGTGGAAGAGAGAATCTCAGGCATTGAAGATACTATAGAAAAAATAGATTTATCAGTCAAAGAAAGTGTTAAATCTAAAAGAAAACACAAAACATCCAGGAAATCTGGGACACTATTGAAAAGACCAAACCTAAGTATAATAGGAATAGAAGAAGGAGAAGAATATCAGCTAAACAACCAAAAAATATATTTAACAAAATTATAGAAGAAAATTTCCCTAACCTAAAGAAAGATATGAATATAAAGGTATAAGAAGCTTACAGAACACCAAATAGATTGGACCGGAAAAAAAAGTACCCCCTCCCACTGCACAATAATCAAAACATTAAACATATAGAACAAAGAAATAATATTAAACACTGCAAGGGGGAAAGGCCAAGTAACATATAAAGGCAGACATAATAGAATTACATCTGACTTCTCAAGAGAGACTCTAAAAATCAGATAGGCCTGGACAGATGTCTTTTAGACTCTCAGAGACTATGCCATTCCAGATTACTATACCCAGCAAAATTTCAATCACCATAGATGGAGAAAACAAGATATTTCATGACAAAGTCCAATTTAAACAAGATCTTTCCACAAATCTAGTTCTACAGAAGGTACTTGAAGGAAAGCTCCAACCCAAGGAAGTTATTACACCCATGAAAACATAGGTAATAAATAATTTCACATCAGCAAAACCCAAAGAAGGGAAACGCACACACTACTACTACTACTATACTACTACTGCTACTACTACTACTACTACTACTACTATACTACTACTACTAACAATAATAACAAAATAACAGGAATTAACAATCATTGTTCATTAATATCTTTCAATATTAATGGAATCAATTCCCCAATTAAAACAGGCTAACAGAGTGAATATGAAAACAGGCTCTATCCTTTTGCTGCACACAAGAAACATACCTCAATATTAAAGACAGACATTGCCTCAGAGTGAAGGGTTGGGAAAAGATTTTCTAAGCAAATGTCTCTAAGAAGTTAGCTGGTGCAACTATTCTAATATCTAACAAAATAGAATTCAAACAAAAATAAACCAAAAGAGATAGAGAAGGACATTTCATACTCATTAAAGGAGAAATTCACCAAGATTATATTTCAATTCTCAATATCTATGCTCTAAATGCAAGGGTACCCACATTTGTAAAAAAAAATACTAAAGCTTAAATCATACATTGAACCTCACACATCAATCATGAGATGTGAGAGTGTGCACCCCACTCTCAGCAATGGACAGGTCATCCAGACAGAAACTAAACAAAGAAATAATAGAGTTAACAGACATTATAAATCAAATGGACCCAACAGATACCTACAGGACATTTTACCCAAACACAAAAGAATATACCTTGTTCTAAGCACCTCATGGAACATTACTTAAAATTGACCACATACTTGGTCACAAAGCAGATCTCAACAAACACAAAAAAATTGAAATAGCCCTCCGAATCCTATCAGCCCACCATAGATTAAAGTGGGTTTTTAACAACAAGGGAAACAACAGAAAGCTTACAAACTCACAGAAACTGAACAGATTCCTACTGAATGACTGCTGTGTCAAGGCAAAAATAAAGAAAATTAAAACTTTCTAGAATTCAATGAAAATGAATGCACAACATACCCAAACTTGGGGTGATAAGAAGAAAATTCATAGCACTAAATGCCTCCATAAGGAAACTGCAGAGATCTCATACTAGCAACACAATGGCACAGCTGAAAGCTCTAGAACAAAAAGAAGCAAACACATCCTAAGAGGAGTAGAAGGCATGAAATAACAAACTGAGGGCTGTTATGTAGTTTGAATGTAATTGGCCCCCACAAGCTCATAGGGAGTGGCACTATTTGGAGGTGTGACTTTGTTGGAGTAGGTATGGCCTTGTTGGAGTAAGTGTGTCACTGTGGGAGCAATCTTTGAGGTTTCCTATGCTCAGGATACTGCCAGAAGGCAGAGAAGAAGAAACGCCATGGAGCCGCCATGTGTCGATATACAAATTAATAAAAATGGGTTAAATCAAGATGTGAGAGTTAGCTAATAAGAGACTAGAGCTAATGGGCCAAGTAGTGTTTTAATTAATACAATTTCTGTATGGTCATTTCAGGGTGGTGCGGGAGAATTGTCTGTATTCTGTCAATCATGTTTTAAATAAATGCTGATTGGCCAGGCAGGAGGTGTAGGTGGGAAAAACAGACAGGAAGTAGAAATGATGCAAGGAGAGCAGGAGAATTCTGGGGAAGAGGAAGTTGATTCCCCCCACTCTTGCCCAGATCACCAAAGCAGCAGGATGTGAGCTGCCCCACTGAAAAAGGTACTGAGCCACATGGCTAACATAGATCAGAAAAATGGGTTAATCAAGATGTGAGAGTTAGCCAGTAAGAAGCCTGACCTAATAGGCCAATCAGCATTATAACTTAAAGAGATCTTTGTGTGATTTTACTTTGGGTCTAAATAGCTGGGGGCCAGGCAGGATAGAAACACAAACTAGCAGGCCCCCTCATGTTACATCCGGGCTAACCTAGTCAGGCAGCCAGGACTAACAAGTGGGCCGTCTCCTTGCAACAACTGCCCAGTATGTCAATCAACTTCCTGTGACCTGCATGTCAAGATGTAGCCAGCACCACATCTTTCTGCACACTGCCATGCTCCCCACTGTGATGACAATGAACTAAACTTCTGAAACTGCAAGCAAGCCACTCCAATTAAATGTTTTTCTGCTGTGGTCGTGGTGTCTCTTCACAACAACAAAATTCTAACTAAAACAGCTGAAATCAATAAAATAGAAACAAAAAGAACAATACAAAGAATCAATGAAACAACGAGTTGGTTCTTTGAGAAAATCAAGATAAACAGATCATTATCCAAACTAACTAAAAGACAGAGAGAGAATACTCAAATTAACAAAATCAGAAATGAAAAGAGGGGATAACAACAGACACTAAGGAATCTAAGGAATCATTAGGTTATACTTCAAAATCCTGTAGTCCAAAAAATAATAAACCTAAATAAAATGGATAATTTTATCAATAGGTACCAATTACGAAAGTTAAATTATGATCAGACAAACAATTTAAATAGACCTATAGCCACCAAGGAAATAGAAGCATTTAAAAGTCTCCCAACCTCCCCACCAAAAAAGCCTACGGCAAGATAATTTTAGTGCAGAATTACACCAGACTTTCAAAGAAGACCTAATGCTAATACTCCTCAAATTATTTCACAAAATAGAAACAGAAGGAACATTGTCAAATTTATTTTATGAGGCCACAGTCACCCTGATACCCAACCGCACAAAGATTCAACAAATAGAATTACAGACCAATTTCCCTCATGAACATAGATGCAAAAATACTCAATAAAATAATTGAAAACTAATTTCAAGAACACATCAAAAAAAAATCCACCATGACCAAGAGAGCTTCAACCCAGAGATGCCAAGATGGTTCAACATGCAAAAACCTGTCAGTATAATCCACCACATAAGCAAATTGAAAGAAAAATCACATGATCATCTCATTAGATGCTGAAAAGGGCTTTGACAAAAATCCAACACTCTTTGTGATAAAGTCTTAGAGAGATTAGGGATATAAGGGACATTCCTAAACATAATAAAAGCAATTTACAGCAAGCTTATAGCCAACTTCAAATTAAATTAAATTCAAAGCAATTCCACTAAACTCAGAAATAAGACAAGGCTGTCCACTCTTTTCATACCTATTCAATATAGTACTTGAAGTTCTAGCTAGAACAACAAGACAACAAAAGAAGACCAAGCAGATACAAGTTGGAAAGGAAGAAGTCAAAGTATCACTATTTGCAGATGATATAATAGTATATATAAGCAACTCCAAAAATCTACCAGGAAACTCCTACAGCTGATAAATATCTTTAGTGAAGTGGTTGGATACAAAATTAATTTTAAAAAATCAGTAACCCTTCTATATATAAATAATAACAGGCTGAGAAAGAAATCAGGGAAACAACACCCTACACAATAGCCACAAATAATATAAATTATCTTGGGGTAACTCTAGCCAAGGAAGTGAAAGACCTGCATGATAGAAACTTCAAGTGTTTGAAGAAGGAAATTGAAAAAGACATCAGAAGATGGAAAGATTTCCCATGCTCATGGAACGGTAGTATTAATAGAGTAAGAATGGCCATCCTACCAAAGCAATCTACAGATTCAATGCAATCACCTTCTGTTATAGGATATTTGATCATACTGTGTGAAGATTTATCGCTGTCCTTCCTTGCCGTCCTAAGACACTTCTGACTGATTAAATAAAGAGATCAATAGTCAATAGCTAGGCAGGAAACTTTCAGGTAGAGTTAGGAACTCTGAGAAGAATCTGAGGATTCACCAGCAAGACACACAGGAAGTCAGATGTCAATGTGGAGGAGAGGTAACGAGCCATGTGGCAGAATGTAGATTAATATAATGGGTTAATTTAAGTTATAAAGAGTAGTTGAGAACAAGCCTAAACTAAGGACAAGCTTCCATAGTTAATAGGAAGTCTCTGTATCATTATTTGGGAGCTGGCAATCAAAAAAAAAGTCAAACCATAGCCTTCAAAATTCCAACACAATTCTTTACAGACTTTGAAAGAATAATACTCAACTCCATATGGGTAAACAAACAAACAAAAAACTCAGGGTAGCTAATATAATCCTATACAATAAAAGACCTTAGGGAGGCATCATGACCCCTGATTTCAAGCTCTACTGCAGAGTTGTAGTAGTAAAAACAGCATGGCGTTGGCATCAAAACAGACATGTTGATCAATGGAATTGAATCAAAGAACCAGTCATAAATCTATGTACCTATGAACACTTGATTTTTTTTATTAAGAAACCAGAAATATACAAGGGGAAAAAAGCATCTTCAACAAATGGTGCTGGTATAACATGCACAAAGCTCAAGTCCAGATGAACCAATGACCCCAACATAAAACCAGATACACTCAACCTGATGGAAGAAAAAGCATAGAATAGCCTTGAATGCACTGGCATGGGAGACAACTTCCTGGACAGAACACCAATCGTACTAGCACTAAGATCAACAATTAATAAATGGGCCTCATGAAAATGAAAAACTTCTAGAAGGCAAAGGATACTGTCAATAGGACAGAAAGGCAGCCCACAGAGTGGAAAAAGATTTTCATCAACTCAGCAACTGTACTCTTGCTACCATTATGAATCATAATGTAAATATCTGATGTGCAGGACATGTGATATTTGACCGCCACAGGGGCCTTGACCACGGGTTGAGAACCACTGATTAACAACTGTCTAACTAATACAATGGTTATTTCTGAAGCTCCAAAGAAGTCTGTTTTCCATGTAGAGCTTACAGATAGTTCATTAATTTCCCACTAATTAATCAGAGAATCTGATTATAGAGGAAACAAAACCAGTGTTTCAAATCAATTCTGCAGAGTCCAGACTGTTCCCCTGCGTGCACTTTGCTTACCTTGAGGGGTAGAGGAGAAGACATGTAAATATATCTCCCATACATGCATGTTCATAGGCTCACGCATCCATGTGGACAGGTGGGCATGACCAAGCAGATTGAGTTTTCCTGTGTGAGCAGATTCTTCAACAACTGATTTCCCACTCTGCTTCTTAACTGTGATGCAGGATGAGCAGCTACTCCAATTCTTACTGCTGCAATTCTCCCCACTACGAGGGCCTATAACCTTGACCTGTCTTTCAAATTAAAATGAAGTTGAAGAGATTTTTCAAAACCATGAAGATAACGTGAGTAAAGCAAGAAACATAAGACCAAAAGAGAAGGAAATTGGAAGGTAGGAATGTAATTTCTTTCAGCAGTTTTTGTTTTTTGGTTTGTTTTAGTTTGGTTTTTCTTAATGGAAAGCCAGGAAAAGACAGCGTTGGTGATTTCGAACCTAGAAACAAGATACTCCCTAGAGACAAGGGTAGACAATACTTCCTGATGCCTAAATCCTTATCTGATGGGGACCCTTGAAGGTGAAGAGGGAACTCTTCCTCTGTCCGCTTTGGAAACCTCCATCACTTACTGCACCATAAACTTCACATGGTGGCCTTAGTTGATCTGTCGCTGTACCCATGTTCAGACGCAGATCTCTCAGAAGACTCAGCATTAGCTTCGCATTATTATTCTGGAGAAGGAAATTTGGGTTTAAGCTTCCAAACCGTAAACATAATCTTGTGTGAAAACTATGAGTGAAAAATAATCAGTGGCTCCTTAGAATACTCTTAATCAAAGAGCTTAGGAAACATGATTTATAATTTATGATGTATAAACAACCCAGTCCCCAAGATCCCTACTCTTCTTTTTCCCTCTGCAGTATTATCTTTCAGTTCCTTGTGCTGTTGTTAGTTTAAATAAATCTCTCAAAATCTAAAAAAAAAAAAAGTCACATATTTCACTTCAGAAGTTAAGATGAAGGTTGGGGATGGAGCAGCAGGTAAAGTGACTACTGCCAAGCCTAATGACTTGAGTTTAATCCCTGGCATTCACATGATGGAGAGAATCAACCATGCAAGTTGTCCCCTGCCCTCTGCTTGTGCACTGTGGAGTACACCACACACACACACACACACACACACACACACACAATATAATAAAACATTTTGAAGATGGCATATGGGGCTGGAGAAATGACTCAGTGGTTGAGAACACTGGCTGCTCTTCTAGAGGACCCAAATTCAATTCTTGGCATTTACACAGCAGTTCCCAACTCTCTGTCATTGCGATCCCTGGGGATCCAAAGTCCTCTGCCCTCTTCTCATGCTGGATGCTCATCCAGGCAAACACATCTATACACCTAAAATAAAAGTGAAGGGAAAACATTTCAAAGGGATGGGAGGCAGGACCATGAAGACGGCACACTTCTTCATGAGCAGTGAGTTTCTAGCATACCACATGCAGTATGAACATGCAGCCACAGCAGACATGGAAATGTATTATCTAAGACCCTCCTGGTCATCCTGGACTTAACACTCTCTACTTCTAGCTTGGCTCATTCCCAGGACCCAGTGTCATAAGAGCAGACATGGAAAACACTTGCTAGTTACCCAGCCAGCACATAGCCTCCTACTTATGAAGAGAAAGCAGGTTTGTTTTTACTGGTTGTTGTTGTTGTTGTTGTTGTTTTAGGCTGTGATACAGCAAGCAGCAATGCCTCATTCTAGGAAATAGAATTTCTGTTTCCCTAGCTGCCAGGAGTATCATGTCACAGACATCTAATGAAAACACAATTACTAGGTTTCTGAGAAAGCTTTGCTTCTGTAATATAGACCCAGCCTCTTCTGATTCTCTTCTTGAAGTGGACTGTTGACTAGAGCCGTGGTGGCAATTCTGAGACTAAAATCAAGAAGCATCCTAAATCCTGGGATCCCTTTGTGGGTCCCCTCTGCCTGCCTCTAGACTTTGTGTGATATGAGGAAAAAATTAAACCTCCATCCACCTTTTTTTAAAATTCCTGTAAAGAATTATTTTTTATTTTAAGCTTTAGTTCATGTGTATAGGAGTTCTGTCTGCATACATGTCTGTACGTGGCATGCATGAAGTACCCGTGGAGATCAGAAGAGGACATTGGATCCCTTATGGCTGGAGTTGCAGATAGTTGTGAGATACAATGTTGGTGAGATGACTCATACCCTGGTCTTCTAGAATAGTAGGCACTGCTCTTAACCAATGAGCCATCTCTCCAGATCCCAACCTCCATCCTCTTTAAACCACAGGTATTATTTGGTTTAGTTTTGTTACACATAATCTCTGTTGTATAGACATAACTGACAAGCAAATTACCGTCAGTTTTCAGAGAAGACCCTTAACTGTTAACCAGCAGCATAAGGCATTAAACAAGATCCCTTATATGAAAATTTTTAAACCCCTGAGATGATGATATGTGGTGTGTGTGCACGTTTATGTCCATGTGTGCATGTAGGTCTATATGCACGTGGAAACCAAGAGTGATTGGCATCAGGACTCTTCCTCAGTTGCTATGCACCTTATATTTTCATACAAGGTCTTCTCACTTGAGTTTGGAGCTTGCTCATTTGGCTAGGCTGCTAGCCAGTTATCATCAGGGATCCTCTGGGGCTGAAGGAGCAGAAGGAGCTCCCACAACACTCTGGCCTCTGCCTCTCCCTACATGGGTATAGGAGACCGAATACTTGCATGGCAAGCTGACTGGGACATTTTCCCCAGCTTCATCTAAAAAGGTTTTTCTTTTATATTTAAACATACAACCAGACAGCACTCAGGAAAAGTCAGACATGGTGACAGCATCAGAAAGAATCCCCATCATCCTCTTTCTAAAAGTATGAGAGGTCCATTTAGAGTATGACACTTCACTGGGCATTGATAGATGGCCTCCTATGTCCCTTGTGATGACAGTATCATCTGCTTCTTTCCAAAAGGCCTCGTGTCGAACAATGTTTGTGGACATGCACAGTGGCAAGGTGTCTTAGTCAGGGTTTTTATTGCTGCTACTAAACACCATGACCAAAAAGCAAGTAGGGGAGGAAAGGGTTTATTCATCTTACACTTCTACATCGCTGTTCATCACTGAAGGAAGTCAGGACAGGAACTCAAACAGGGCAGGAACCTGGAGGCAGTAGCTGATGCAGAGGCCATGGAGGGATGCTGCTTACTGGCTTGCTCCCCATGAGTTGCTCAGTCTGCTTTCTTATAGAACCCAGGACCACCAGCCCAGAGATGGCACCTCCCACCATGATCTGGGCTCTCCCACAGTTATCACTAATTGAGAAAATGCCTTACAGACAGATCTCATGGAGGCATTTCCTCAACTGAGGCTCCTTCCTCTCTGATGACTCTAGCTTGGGTCAAGTTGACACACAAAAGCAGCCCGTGAAGAAGGAAACTGGGGTAAGTGGAGAGATATTTTAACTGGTTCTTATTTAAGTGGATTTAAGCAGAAGACACCAGCTGGAGAGGCGAGGAACTGCGGATATGGGGTGGGGGAGCAGAGTCCATGGCTGTGGACCTCCTGCGAGCAGCCCAGGTGGAAGGAGTGAACAGGCAGTCCCCACACTGGGCTTGGATTATTCCCCATCCTTCCGAGCTGGGTCAAAATGCTCTGTGACATCCCCAGTGAACCGAAGGGGGCCGATTTGAGGTTGCCATCTGTACCACGCTTGCTACCTGAGCAGCCTATTTGGCGTTAAGAACTGTGAATCCAAGTGAAGATGGACCGATTACCCAGAGCTATCCACTTTATAGCACTTGACAAACCTGAGGCTGCTTTTGTTTTCTTGCCATTGGGATGTATCCTCTTGGTCACCCTGTTTTGTGGGGATTTCTCAGTGCTGTCTCTTGTTAGACACAATCACCTTGCTGTGTACACAGCCGATGGGTGTGCTGTAGACAGCTGTCCTGTCGTGTGTGACCCCACCCCACCCCACCCTACCCTTTTCCAGAACTCTAGACTGGAGCCTAGTAGGTCTTCAGGTCTTCAGCCTAAGAGAGTGCAAAAACCAAGTAGAAAATCTTGACCACATCTTTGGCTTAACCTTTTCCTGTTTGGTAGAATCCTGTGATTTTAATGCCACAGTTTCAAAGCAGAAGCCTGAAAACTACACTTCCCAGCTGCCCTTACAGCTAGATACAGTCATGTACTCAGGAGCTCACCAAGCGGACACATTCAGTTATGACTGATTTATGGGTGAGCTCCAGTGGGAGAGGCCTTCAGGGCTCCATGTGTGTCAGACAGTTAATGAGAGGCAGTGCCTACTGGTTGGGAGGAGCCTAACTCCCAAATAATGGCATGTGACCTTTCAGGGAGCTTGACATTAAGGGGTCCTGCAACGGAGAGCAGAGTTGAGAAACTGCTCTTATGTCTTTGCCAGAGCCCAGGAAGAAAAGGGACTTCTGCCAACACAGGATGTTCATCTGCTCTCGGGAGACCCTAGCAAGCAAGTGGTAATCTCCCTGGGGTTATTCCACCATTGGCTCCTTGTCTGCCTACAATGCCGCTGTTAGGGAAGGCCTCGCCAGGGTCTCTGCGTGAGTCTTTTCTTCTTCCTGTTGGAAGGCAGGGCCTTCTACGTTTACCCTCTTTTATTTGTAGTATGAGGTTTTAGCTGACACAATTCATGATCAAGCTTATTTGTTTAGTTCAGTTTCAATGGTTGTCGGGGGGAGCGTGTGTTTGAGTGTGTGAGTGTACACTCAGAGGCCAAAGGAGGATACCGAGTGCCCTACTCTGCCATGCTCTGCCTTGTTCCCTTGAGACAGCATCTCTCGCTGAACTTGGAGCTAGGCTGGCAGCCAGCAAGGCCCAACAATCCTCCTGGTCCCGTCCCCCACAGTGATGAGGTTACAGAGTGGGCACAGTCACTCCTAGCTTCTTATGTGGGCACTGTGTCCAAAACTCAGGTATTTGTGCTTGTGCAAGAAGCACCCATAATTACCCACTGAGCGTGTCCCCAACCCTGGGAGGTTCTTGTGACAGAGGCCCCAAAGAGTCCAAAGGCAGAGGGTGGGGAGCCTAAAGCAGTCAAGCCCCAGGGAAGATGTTTCTTGCAGCTCTCAGTTTGGAATCAACAAGGTTTTTAAAGACGCTAGAACACATCAGCTCCGTAATGTTTTGCTGATGGAACAGGAGCGAGATAAATCTTTTTAAGGTTGCAAATGCAGTTTTTCCTAAACGAAGAAAGTCTGAGCCATATGGCAACAAGTTTCAAAATCTGTTCATGTGCAAATGTCATGATAAAAATGGGGCCGGGGAGTGTTCATGGACAGCCAGGCCACATTCTTCGAAAACAGGAGGGAAGTCTCCTGAATTCATCTTCTCGTTTTGTGGGGAACCTGAGTGGATCCGGCCTGGTGGACCCCTACTCCTCTCGAAAACAAAAACAAAAACAGTATTGCTTGCTACATACGCTGAAAGAAGGTTTAAGATGGAGTGATACAGAAAACATGTTTGGGTTCCATTTCTATCTACCACATGACCTTGGGAAAGTCACCTGACCTCTGTGATGTTTTGTCTCCTCATCTGTTAAAGGAAGATGAGCATTTCAGCTCCTGGGACCACCCCAAGGAACATATCATGACATCAGCCAACACACTGAATTGCACATAGTAAGGACTAAAGATAAGGGAATCACTAAGGGATGGAGAAGGCCAGCTTTCATCTCCAGCCCAGCTCATCTGCTAGAACTCACTAAGCGGCCGTCAGAGGTGACAGCTGGTGATTTCTCCTACCTTAATCAGTGAGCACGAGAGTATATGGTCAAGGTGTGTTTTGAGTTCTACCATACTAACTTTTCATTTGGAGCTGAAATAGGAGGACAAGTTGCCCTTTGGGCCATGTGATTAATTAAGCTTTTATTGTGAATGGTAGCAGATTGGAGCCCCGAATCCAATCAACAAAAAGCCTAGCTGGAAAAAGCATTCATTGGAAAGCTTTCTCGGCAGTTGTTCACAGAAACAAGTTCAAACCAGAAGCTGCTGCTTGAAAATCATGAGTTTAGTCGCGGTTGAAAGATACAAGAATCGTTAAGTAAATTGCACAAAGAAAATCCGGTTGATGGTAGAATTGATGTTTGCAGAGTGCAGTCTCTGAAGGGTTTTGTTTTGCTCCTTGGAAGCCGTCCTTGTCTCTGTCCCTTCAGCTGGAGGTTCCTTCCTTCCCCTTGAGAAGCTGGAGCAGAGAATCCACCAACTTCAAAAAATATATTAGAAATAGTTATATACACACATGAATGATGGGGAAGTCCACTGGTACCCATTCCCGGCAGACCATCAGCATCACTTGGTAGAAAGGCAATTCTTGGGTCAACTCCCAAATCTTCTAACTTGGGAATTCTGGTGAGGAACCCTGTGCTCCACCTGCACAAGTTTTCTAGGGGATTCTGAATGCAGTGTTAGAGAAGCACCCACCCGTACTTCTGAGAGTAAACTCCTCCCACCACCTCGGAACTGCACACTTGGGGGTCCTCAGGTTGTGCCTGCTGGCTGGCTGAACTTTCCTGATCTAATTCCTCGGGTGTGTTTGGACCATTGTTGAAAGTTAAAGGTTTTATTTATTACTAAAATAGAGCTAGGGAAATAGGCAGGGGGACTGTGGAATGCTACTCTCCCCACCACACACACACACACACACACTGAGCACTAGTTTCGGAATCTACAAACTGAAGCAGGACAGGATAACAGTGTGGGCAGCTCAGGAGGAGGAGTTTATCTGGGTCTCCACCCAAATTCTAAATTTATTGCCATTTGCTTGCTGTGGCTTCTGCTCAATTTCACAGAGAATAAAGGAAAAATAGTTACAGGTTTTTAAAAACTTTATTCCCCTTCAGCAAGTTTTACCCAAAGAGATGAGAAGCTGGATCTTATTATTTTTTTTAACCCAGACAAGAGTTTATTAATCTTCCCAAGACTCTCAGGCAATTTAGTCCCCCTGCTTCCAGACTGGCCACTGGTTTCTAATAAGGGAAGTGCTGCTATTCTTAGGCAAATGGTACCTACTCTGCTGTGTGCTGCTGATGTTAATGAGCCCTGGGCTGGGGATGGATTCCCATACAAGCCAATTAGCTTTGCCTTCCTCCTGCAGACCCAAGACTGCAACCACCTGACGGCCAGCCTTTAGATTCCACCATCTCTCCTGCCAAAGGACTGCCAAGGGCTATAAAAGGAGCCAGCTGAGGATGAGGAGGAAGCCCCACCCCATTCCCACATCCCTCAAAAGGCCGAATTGAAAGTTTTAGCTCAGCTCAAGGTAGAGAAGGGAGTAGAAAGGAAAAGGGGAAAGAAAAACTGAGTACTCGGAGGACCAGGATCTTGCAGACAGAGATGCTGGGGGGCGGGGGGAGAGGCTCCCTCCTCCTGCACAGAGGTTGTTGGGGTCATTGGAGGATTATCATTTATTGTTGATTTATGTTGCTCTCTATGTGGAACTCCTTTGGGAATTGCTCTAGCTTCCTTTCTGTTACTAGGATCAAATATCCTGCGTGTGATGGCTAATTTTGGTTGTCAAGTGGTGCGGGAGAATTATCTGTATTCTGTCAATCATATTTTAATAAAACGCTGATTGGCCAGACAGGCAGTATAGGCGGGAAAGCCAGACAGGAAGTAGGGGTGGAGCAAAGAGCCTGGGAGTATTCTGGGAAAACAGGAAGCTTCCTCAGCGACTCCTGTGCAGACCACCGAAGAGACATCATGTACCCTGCCCAGCTGAGAAAGGTACGGAGTCATGTGCTAACGTAGATAAGGATAATGGGGTAACATAAGTTATAAGAGCTAATAAGTAGCCTGACCAAATGGGCCAATCAGTTTATAACCTTATGGAGTCTTGTGTGTGATTTTTCTTTGTTGCTTGCCGGCTATTGGGGTACTGGGTGGGACAGAAACCCCAACAAGCCAGCCCTCATGTTACAGTCAAGAGTGACACATCCCGGAGTGGACCCTCAGTTGAGGAATTGCCTTTATCCGAATGACCTCTGGGCATGTGGGGGGAAGAGTGAGGGCAAACCTACACACCCATTTCCTTCCTGATCAGCATCTCGCAGTTCATCCCCAATCTCCGTGTTCATGTCCACAAATAAAAGGAAAAAGCCCAAGACTGCAAAGAGCGGTGGCCAAGGTCTACATTACAGAGAAAATCTTCACTGATTATCAGAACATTCCACAATCATGGCCAAGATTATGAGTTAAGCCCCGGATCTGATATGAACCCTGTCTCATGCTGTAGAATCCTTGGGGGTAGAATTCCATTGTTTTCAGGAAAGCATTAAAGAATCGGGGAAAGAAGAATGGGTAAAAGAATGATGAACAAGCTGGGCAGAGGAAGCACACAGCTTCAATCCCAGCACTCAGAAGGCAGAGACAAGGGGATCTCTGTGAGTTCAAGGCCAGCCTGATCTACAGAGTGAGTTCCAGGACAGGCTCCAAAGCAACAGAAAGAAAGCAAGCGGAACATTAGTTGGAACTTGCCTGGCCTTTCTTGCTAGCAAAGCTCTGGGGCCTGTCTGCTCTGATCCAGGAGTCTCTGTCAGTGCACATTCCCACACACCGCTCTGAATTAAGTAAGTATCTTTGCCATCAAAATATAGGAAATTCTCAGTTTCTAACTACAGCTCTGGGCGAGTTGGCAATGGGACTCGGTGTTTTATGGCTGCCGTGAGAGAAGAGAGCATGTGTGAAGAGTTTTTAATTTTAAGGAGATACCTTCAGCTTCTGAAAGCTCCTGCAGCTAATTCTGCTGGTTCTCAGCTAGGTTATTAAGCCTCCCTCTGACCCTGGGAGATAGATGGATTTCTAATAGACCAGGTCTCTCGGCACTCTTTCTTTTTGAATAAGATAATTATGAAATGGTTTCAGTTTTTCACAACAACATATTTTCATTGAGGCAAAATGTCCAAAGCAAGAGAAACAATAAGCTGGTTGCTTCCGGTGAAGACTAAACTCACTGCTAAATTTGTTTTCCATGGTTCTGGGAAATGTATCCAAGAGAATAGGGCTGGTGTGTGTGTGCTAGCTAATTATTCAACATGAAGTAGAATTAAACGGGATGGGGTTTTGGACTTGGGGAAAGGAAAACAGCACATAAAAAGATAGATTAGAGCTCCAGTGTGGGTCTCTGTCTCTATCTCCATCCATCGCCAGATGAAGGTTCTATGGTGATATGCAACATATTCATCAGTGTGGCTATGGGAGTGTGCCAGTTTAGGCACCCTCTCCTCTGCTGCTCAAGGACCTAGCTGGGGACATCCCCTTGGACACCTGGGAACCCCTCTAGAGCCAAGTCTCTTGCCAACCCTAAAATGACTCTCTTAATTTAGCTATCTTCCTCCCTGCTCCCATATCGACCCTTCCTCCATCTCAACCATCCCATTCTCCCAAGCTCTCCCCAGTCCTCCCCTTCTCCCTTCTCTCTCCCTATCTCCCCTTACCCCCACCCCACCCCCATGCTCCCAACTTTTGCCCGGTGATCTTGTCTACTTCCAATATCCAGGAGGATAAATATATGTTTTTCATTGAGTTCACCTTCTTATTTATCTTCTCTAGCATCACGAACTATAGGCTCAATGTCCTTTGTTTATGGCTATAATCCATTAGTGAGTGAATACATACCATATCCATCTTTTTGGGTCTGAGTTATCTCACCCAGTAAAGTGTTTTCTATTTCCATCCATTTGCATGCAAAATTCAAGATGTCATTGTTTTTTTTTACCACTGAGTAGAACTCTAATGTGTATATGTGCCACACCTTCGTTATCCATTCTTCAGTTGGGGGCACCTAGGTTGTTTCCAGATTCTGGCTATTGAGCTCCCAAGGTCCAGATGAAGAGCAGAAGGAGGGAGAACATGAGCAAGAAAGTCAGGACCACAAGGGGTGCATCCACCCACTGAGACAGTGTGACTGATCTAATGGGAGCTCACCAAGGCCAGCTGGACTGGGACTGATGGAGCATGTGATCAAATTGGACTCTCTGAATGTGGCTGACAATGAGGGCTGACTGAGAAGCCAATGATAATGGCACTGGGTTTTGACTCTACTGCATGTGCTGGCTTTTTGGGAGCCTAGTCTATTTGGATGCACACCTTCCTAGACCTGGATGGAGGTGGGGAGGACCTTGGACTTCCCACAGGGCAGGGCACCCTGACTTCTCTTCAGGGAGGGGAGAGTGGAAGGGGGGAGTGGGAGGGAAATGGGAGGAGGTGGAAATTTTTAATAAATAAATAAGTAAATACATTCTAAAAAGATAGATCAGAAAGCAAGGCCTGGCTAAGTAAAAGATGACCTGTAGTGTTGGGAGCAGTAGCAGCCACTTCCCGTGACTGCCCCCTCCATCCTTCCAATAATATGGCCACACGGAGACCTCAGCAAAGCTATTCTTTCGTAATTCCTTAAAGCTTTGAGTATTCTGCTGAATATGGGACATTGAGGGGCCCCCGAGAAAGGAATTGAATTTTTAAGGAGTTTGATGATTGGCAGAGCCAAGTTCAGGGGACAAGGCAATCCCAGCTGGATGCTGCTGTTTGCTCAGGAAAGGGAAGCACTGTTGGAACTGGAGAGATAGCTCAGCAGTTAAAAACATGGGGTTTGAATCCCAGCACCCATAGGGATGCTTTCAACCATCTGTAACCCCAGTTCCAGGGGATCCAACACCCTCTTCCGACCTGCAAGGCCAGGCACACACGTGGTGTACAAGGCATATGGACAGGCAGAACACCCAGACACCTAAAATATAAATATACCTTTAATTTCTAAAGAAAATTAAGCATTGGAGAAGAATGGCATAGTGTGTGTCGAGGGGGTTTTATGAATGACTCATGAGGGTATACATATTTTGATGCATGTAGAAATTTATCTTTAAGGGTTTTAAGGCTTTTGTAAGGTTTGTATTCTTCAAATAAATGAGAACCACACAGTTATTAAATGTCTGCTCCAGGAAAACAGTTGACCAAGAAGAAGCGTGGCCAGGTAGGGGCTGAGAGTCAGTTACAAGTTCCCAGCATCCTCTCAGCAACTGGGCCTTTCACAAACAAGGAAACTGACAGCCTACCACCTTCAAGCCCATTACTAGAGAGTGACTCGGAGCTTTATGCAACATTGGTACTGATCTCTTTATGGGTTGATTTAATCTAGATTTTTTTTCCCTTTTGAATAAAAGCTACCAAAGGTGCTCTCTCTCTCTCTCTCTCTCTCTCTCTCTCTCTCTCTCTCTCTCTCTCTCTGTGTGTGTGTGTGTGTGTGTGTGTGTGTGTCTTATGTAACAAAAGAGATTTTTCTTTGCATTTAATATCGAAACTCCCCCAATGGATGGGAGGGAAGTGAAACAGAAAAAGGACCTCCCCCGAAAAGGCTAGCCCTGAGCCTCTGGAAACGGTCATCAAAGAGCTAACCACCATGACAGAGGGAAGCAGGGCGATCTCTGAGCTCTGTGAGTGACAAGCAAGTATTATCCGCTTCCAGGCACAGAGAAAAGCAAGGCCTCCTTCTCCATCCTGCATCCCATGTGTTAAGACTAGTGGGTACCATTTCCTGGGAGAGGACCGGCAGGGCAATTCCGTCCCAAGCAGATGGGAGTCAGGCTATTGCTCTTGTGTTATCACTGAAAAGTGGTCTGATTCCAGCTCCTCGCCCTCAAAATTCAGGCGCTGAGGCTCTACTTAGGAACATATTCTTAGCATGTACGAAACGCTGGATTCATTTCTAACATCAGAAAAATATAGATAAATAGAATTCCTGAGAATGTGTTGTCAAAGGAGGTAATTACTTACCCTAGTAGCTGGATTACAGTGTACGGGTTTGGTCACACTGAGTGAAGACCCCAAGAAGGAACCCACTGGACCTGAGTTGTAGGCCATTGTTAGTTGCCAGACGTAGTCCTGAGAACTGAACTTGTGTCCTTTGCGAGAGCTGTATGGCCTCTTAATCACTGAGCCATCTCTCTACCCTCACATTACTATTTTTAAGGAAGAAAATACTGACTTTATAGTTTCAAAGTCTTCCTCTGTCTATCATGGGAGGGCGGGCAGAGCCCCAGGAGGCCAGGAAGTAGAGAAAGGATGCCCCACCTCTTATTAATTATGTTTAACTTCTACTGTATATGTGTTAGAAATTGATGATGCTTACCTCATTTTCAGCTGCCTTGCTTCCCATAAAATCCAGCCTCACTTACATGCTATCTCTGTATCTAAGCACCACCAAGCTAGTGTTATTATATACCAATAAAGCAGTTGGCTTCAGATATACTCCCTGAGTTTTGAATATTAGAATAATTCAAATTATTCAATCTTGAAATAAAAAGGAAAAATACAGCTTTGTATATAAACAAGAACTCTCTTCTCCGAAAAGAAATCATCTGCCAGTAGGGCCTTTCTCTAGTGCATATCAAAAATGAACATATCTATAAACCCACAAGAATTTATTCAAGTACTGTGTGTTGGCTCACTATCAAAATATCCTGGCAAGAAGTAGGGGCGGTGGTATACGCCTGTAATCCTAAACACTTGGGAGGCTGAGGCAGGATAGTCTCTAGTTAGAGGCCAGCCTGGGCTACAGATAAACAAAAATTCTCATGAAAACCATAATCATTGCTTCAAAGAAACATAATTACTAATAAAAATTCCTAAACTGGACTTTGGACCTTAGTTTTTTCTCTTAGAAGAAAAAACTATTCTATCAAAGGAAAGGATAGCATAACAATTGCGTAATAGTTTGCTTACCCTTAGCACACACAGGTGCTGGCTTAGACTAGCAACATAAAGAAGTCCCACCATGGTTAATTACATTGGCAACTTGACTGGATCTAGAATCACCCAGCAGATATACTTCTGGGTGTATCTGTAAGGCTGTTCCCCCGCCCCAAAAAATCAAAACAACAACAACAACAACAAAAGCTTCACAGGTGGGAAGACCCATACTGAGTGTGGCTGGCATCACCCAAGGGCTGGGGTCCTGGATGAACAGAAGGAGGAGGAGAAAATGAGCAGAGCGCCCCATCTATCTCTCTGTGACACACACACGGCAGCCACCTCGCAGCCCTGCCATCACACTTTCTCCACTCTGATGGACTGTACCCCCCGGACCACGAGCCACAGCAAACCCAGTTTTCTCCAATTGCTTTGGGTCAGGGTACTTTGTAAAACGATGGGAAAGGTAACCAGTGTACGTAATAGGCAGTTTCTGTTCCCCTGATCGGATCCCCCCACCCCCAACTCTCTCCCTAAATACCTCCCACCCCACGTCTGAAGTGTGTTTGTTTCACCTTTGCATTTTGAACATCATTCGAGTAGCTGCCATCCTCGGAAATCCAATTAGGCTGGTGCTGGGGTGACAGATGGCTTCTGTTTCCCAAGGCTTCTAGGAGACCCAGCAAATTCCTTGCAGTTTCTTCCCAGCGGATGTATTCCCTCAGCTGCTCCTTCAGGCCGTCTCCCTCAGACACATACAGGGACGGGGACTCATCCGTGCTCTTTTTCCCCATTAAGTGTCCTATAGAAACAGAACAAACTCAGGATGCCACAAATTCAACCAACGGGAATGAAGGAAGGAGCGACTGAAATGGACGCCGGTCGAGTGCGTTCTGCTTCCTGGTAAAGGCAGAATAAAGAATATTATTTTGCTATTAGGAGTTGGTCTATACACAGCACACAGACTTTATGTTCTGTTTAAAACATGCTGTAGACTGAACAAAATTCAGAGCTGTGTGTGACTCAGGAGCCCTGGATTTGGCTCCAGCACCTCTACTGACTAGTGGGGTGACCTCAGACAAGGGCTATAGCACCCAGCCTCCAGTGTTATCAACAATGAAAGGAACAGGGCAGGCCAAATCACATCTAAACAGCTCCCAAATGTAGAGTCCTATCAATTCTGTGTGTCCAGCTGAAAGGCAGAATCCTGACGTCTCCCACCACCAATTTCAAGTTTCTGCTGGAAATGAAAGTCTTGATGTGTTTCTTTGTATGTTTTTTTTTAATGTTGCCTTTCTCTTATCTGTAATACAATTGTACCAAAGGAATCTTTCATTTAAACTTTCTCTGAGTTTTAGCTGAAATTGAATCCAGAAAACTCCCACTTGGAAGTGATGGTGGGTTAAGAGTGTAATGAAAAGCAAGTCAGAAAGCAAGTTCTGACAGATGTTCAGCAGCCGCATTAGTTTGAAGGCTTCTTTTGGGGCCCCGAGAGTCTCAGTAGTTCTAGGCACATGTGCCGGCCTTATAAATTAATTAATTAGCTAATCCTATGAAGGAGGCCAAAGTACTAAAAATAGGGATATTCACACATTTAAGAAGTGGGCAATCAATCCCAGGTCTGCACATATTTTTTTACATTTATTTAGTGTGTGTGTCTTTGTGTGTGTATGTGTGTGTGTGAGAGAGAGAGAGAGACAGAGACAGAGACAGACAGAGAGACAGAGAGAACAATGTGTATGTGAAAGTCAGAGGAATTTGTGGAAGCTGTTTCTCTACTTCTACAATGTGGGTTCCAGGTCTTGAACTCAGCTGCTCTAACTTGTGGCAAGTGCAAACCCCAAATCCACAAATTTTTGGTTTGTTTGTTCGTTCATTTGTTTGTTTGTTTTTGAGGCAGAGTCTCACCACGTAGTCCCAGCCGGCCTCAAACTCACTCGGATCTGCCTCCCTCTGCCTACTGGGGTCTGAGATGAAGAGGTGCAACCCCCGCACCCAGTCAGGGCTGAGCACTTAACACTCTCATCCTTTAAATGAACACACGTGACATTTCTCCGCTCCCATTTTCTCTGACACCGCGCTTTATTCTATTACCAAGCCTTTGGTGCTTTTGATTTAAAGTGTCCAGAAAAATAAAAGTCTCGTGGTTGCAGCACTAACTGGCCTTAGGCGCTGTCCAGGGAAACATTGCGGGAATAAAGCTTGAATGATTGCCCACAACTTAAAATGGAAAGAGACTGTGCAGTGCCTCTGCCCTCCTTCGTTATGCCTGTCATTTGAGCTGCAATTGGCGGTTTGCGGAACGCTTGTGCATGGGTAATTTTCATTTGATTGGCACCATAGTGGGGTGGTGAAATGAGACTTGTTGAAACCTTTGAGACATAAGCAAAGAATCTAGGCTTATAACAAGGCTAAAAAGTTCATCTCGAACACGGGAAACTGCTTTTGAAGTGTCTTTTACCTTCCCAGCAGAGCATCGTCCTGGGATCTGCAAAGAAAAATGTGGCTTATGAATAGCTAGCGTCCTAAGGAGCAAGGATCATCTATCAGTATATCATGATATCGTGTAAATTGAAAAAAAAAAATAGTTCTGTTAGTCTTAGGCAGTCTTCAAATGAGATTTTGAGAGAGCAAGGATCGTATCTCAGTGTATCATGATATCGTGTGAATTGAAAAAAATTAATTCTGTTACTATTAGGCAGTCTTCCAGCCTTCAAATGAGATTTTTGAGTGAGTACTTGCTGCTCAGGCGACTCCACGCTGCTTGAAGAGCTTGTTAGGGACACTATCCCAAATGAAGGATGAGACTCTTACATCGGTCCAGTCATCTGCTGGGTCAGCCCAGTGCCCAGCTGCCCACTAAATAGCCATCCATTTGGCCCGCATGGTGATCACATTGCACAACTTCCTAGGAAGCTGCTGTGTCATCAGCTTTAGTTACACGGAGGAAATTGAATCACGATGGCTAGAAGACAGCACTCGAACCCCAAGGCTCGCAGTAATTACCTCAGTCACTCTCGGAATCTCCGATTGCCCGTCATCTAGTTAGGACGTCAAGAATGAGGAAAGAGTCATTGCCGATAAAGCAGCGGGGTGATGGGGATCGTTTTATGGAGACTTTCCCTTTGCTGTGCTGGAATACATTTGTGGACTTTTCTCTAATGGGGAAATAGAGCCACTGCCCGTCTTATTATTGACCTAACGTAGATCCTGATGACAGCAGACTGAAAGTCAGCGCCCACCTGCTGGCGATGCGCGGCTCAGCTGCCCTCTTCTCAACACACGCACACCGGTTAGTACAGGAAGTGCGCCATCTATAGCATCCTAGGGAAGCACACATTCCCTGGGTCCTATTTCATAGTCCGCTCCTGTCAACCAAATCATCATCTCCATGGCAACATGGACAAGATACCCACTTCCACTTCATCTCCTATCATCATCTGTCACACATCCCTATCAAAATAACGGAGGTCTCAATATAGAGAAAAGACGGGTATTTAAAAAAAACAATAATAATAAAGCTTTGCTCTGAATGAAAGAAAAAAACAGATGTTGTGCCTTTAAATTGTGTAATATACCACTAAAGGGCAGGTTTGAAATGTAAACTAATTTCTTCAGAGTTGAAACTAGAAAACTCTTCTAATTTGAGAAAATATCATTCAGATATAAAGGATTATGTACTTCCAAGAAATAGTATTTGTGGGGCAGAGGAGACGGCTCAGGGCTAAAGTACTTCCCAGTGCAAGCGAGAGGACCAGAGGGCAGATCCTCAGAACCCGTGTAAATGATGAGCAGGCTTGGCTGCCTGCCAGTAATTCCAGTCTCAGAAGATGGGGGCAAGCTGGATAGTTAGACCAGCCACATCTGACAGCTCTGGATCTGATTAAGGGACCCTGCCCTAATGAATAAGGTAGGAGAGCAATCAAGGATGATTCTAGGCATCCCCCCCATACATATGCAAACATGAACACACCCCAATTCATAACACACACACACACATACACACATACATATATGGAAATAGAAGATGGAAAATAGCCTTTATGAGCGCATATTGTAAATTTCAGTCTTTGGTGTGCCCTGTGGTGAGCGTGAACTCCTCCGCATCCCAACAGTGATGTCACCCAAGTCACCTCCCTGAGTCCTGCTCCACATCAAAGTTAGAGTCAACACTTAGAGCATTTTGGGGGCACACAAAGCATAGTCCCTAGTCTTTGTGTTGACTGTATTTTCACCACACACACAATATGCCCGAGAGCAAGAAGCCCCGCAGAAGTGTGGGCAGTTTCCATGCTTGACTCATTGTCCATCGCTTCCCTCAGCCAGAAAGAGCAACTCCCTGAGAGAGCTGTGTTGACAGTTTCCCTGTGGACAATCCTAGGGCATCACCAAGCCAGAAATGATGGCAAATGCTTGTGACCCCAGAACTCCGAAAGCTGAGGCAGGAGGATCACAAATTCAAGGCTAGGTTGGACTGCGTCGTGAGGCCCTGTCTCGAAAAGGGTAAGTATGGGTGGCATAGCTTAGTGACAGAGCGCTCGCTGGCCTGAGTTCACTCCTAGCATCACCAAAATTCAAACAAAATGGAGCAAAACCAACCCTGAGCGACCTGTCTTCCGGAATTGGAGAGAATGGACCTTGTCTTAGGACATTTTCAAACTAAAGCTAAATCTCACATGGCTGATGTTCTTCCTTCAACAGCGCCTATCCAAAATGCCTTGTGTCTTTTTCTCAAACCCAAACGCGAGGCCTGACTGGGCTCTGTAGCAAGTTGGAGGATAGGCTGGGCACCTTCAGCAAACTTGCCTAAATTTTATAGAACCCCGGAGGAGGCTGGGATTGGCGCTCCGGATAGAGGGCTTGCTTATGTGAGGATGCCCTGCATTCCGTCCCCTACAGTTAAAAAAAAAAATTAAACAGAGAAGAATGCATTTGAAAATAAAATTTTAAATGTTTGTGGGACCACTGTGGGCAGTGACAAAAGGGAAGTACCCTAAATACTCCAGGACAGGGGTGCCCCTAATAACAGTGGGTCAGTTTCAGGTTGGCTTGTACCATAGATATGACACTGGATTCCTACCCCCCTCTGTTGTGCTCCTAGTCCCCAAGGGTTAGATGGTAGATCATGGTCTCTTCTTGTGTGATGATAGAAAAAAAATGATGGAGTTTGGAATATCTGTCTGTTCTCCCTCCCTGCCCACTGACTGGTGGCTGTATCAGACAATGGCCTTTTCATCTCAGCCCTGAGGATCCCTTTCTAAGAATGACCAGCTCTAACTTGGGGTTCTTAGGGACCTCTTCAACGTTCTTCATTCAAGAAATGCAGGTTTCTCTGCTTCTTCCTTTCCAAGCTGCACTCCATTCTCTGTCCAGACTCCTGGAATTCCAGAGGCCCTCAGAGGCCACAAATCCTCTCATCCCTGGGACTTTTAGCGGGACCTCCCAGAACTATAGGATGGCAACCCAGTGCTCTCTGGCCAAACACAACATGGAAGTCCAGAGTCAGAGTTTCCAATCTCATCCCCCCACCCCCAAATCCAGCCTCGTTTTGGCACGTAGAATATGAGACTTGTTTAAGAAATTTCCTCTCTCATACACTGTTCCTACTACTAAGTACCTAACTAGGGGTGAACACACACACTCCTTCAAGCTCTTTAGGGAAAGAACCTGTTTCCCAGGAAATGTAATGTAGTCGCAATTAACTGGAGTGGCTGAAGATAGGAGACCTCGGACTCAGCATTTCATGGAAGCTGTGTTTGCTTGAGGAGGCATAACGCCCCCAGGACGTGCTAGCTGCTGCTGCCCAGTTTCACAAGCACCAGCAGCCTGTGTGCCTCAGAGCAGCCTCAGAGCCCCGACCCAGCCTCGCTCCTCACCTTATTATACAACAGTTCCCTCTACCTAGGCTGAAATGACAAAGACCAAAAGCCTGTGCTTAGAAAACAAGACTTGTTGGCAGAAGTCAGAAAAAAAAAAAAAAGAAAGGGAAGAGGGTAATTTTGCAGGTCTAAGAGATGGCCAAGCGCCTGGGATTTGGGCAGCAGGAGTCAGATAAGCTTGTAGAGCAGTCATGATCTCTGAAATCAGCCAAGGCAGGGAGTGAGGTTGAGGGAAGAAGGGTGGGGGGAGGGGAAAGGCGTAAGGACCAGGGAAAGTGCCTTGCTTCAGAGAGTTGAAGGAGTGAGAAAACTCAGGGGAGTCTTTGAACCCCAAGGTGGGGGACGCTGCACCCAGGTTCCCATACCCCGTGGTTCAGCTTGGTGTAGGACCACAGCCTGAATTCCAGCCCACAGGAACCAGACCACCAAGCTGGACTGGGAGCCGGGATTCACTAGGGGCTCAGGCTTCCTACAAAGTTGTTTGAAAATAGGAGTGAGGCTAGATAAACAATAGGAGGCATTGAGCAGGTGTGGAGGGAAAGTGAGCTGCCAGGCGAGGTTGAGAGGTTTGGGGAGAGGGTTTGAGCTGGCTTGGATGCTCCAGATGCCCCGCGAAAGAGGAATGCTCACAGGTGGGAAACTAGAGGGAAGGGACCTGGGGACCAGTCTGCCACTGGCAAGGGACCTGTCAGGTTTCTCAAAACAAGAGACGGTGGGATGGAGTTTAGGGGAGATCTGGGTGTTTCAGTAGAAGGAAAGGAGCCAAACCAAACTCCCAAGCAAAATGCCCAGTTGGGGAGAGAGGTTCCCTCCAGCTGATGTTCCCTCCCTCTGAAGATAGGAGCTCGGGGATCTCACTCTAGGGACACTTACCCACAGCCCAGTGGCTGCCGCGCGGGTACATCTTGGCCAGGACAGTCCCTCCGCCTGTGCCTGCGGACACTGGAGCAGCTGGTCCCCGGGGCGCCTGGCAGAGGACCAGCGCCAACAGCAAAAGTGGGAGCTCGAAGCCTTTCATGGTCCCGGCGGGAAGTCCTCAGGGCTCTCGGTGAAGCTGAGAGCGCGCTGTCCTAGCGGAGCAGCGACAGGAGGAAAGGAGCGCTGCCACCGCTGCTTCGAGCGCCACTGCTGCAGACTCGACGAGGCCCCGGACTTTATATAAAGGAAGCCTGCGCGGGAGGGGCCGGGGGCTCTTCCACCCGGGACCGGAGCGCACTGACGTCTCCTCATAGCGAGCCGGGCTCCCGGATGCCTGGCTGGTGAACCATCCATCTATGACGAGTAATGAAAGTCTGAGTGTACCTTGACCCATCTCCCTTTCTCTACTAGTCCCATCCGATTAATTTCTGCCATCCTAGACGTCTTCCCCAACACGATATGGTGAACTGCTTTGCTCCTGTCCATCCCCAGCAGCAGTAGCAGCACCAGCCTCGCTTGCTCTGCCAGACACAGAATAAAGCAAGAAGATGCGCTCTGTGTACATAGCTAAGCTAGTTCGATTAAACACTGGCCCTCTGGCAGACATACTGCTTCCAAGAAACGGAGCGTGGAGGGGGACGACGCTGTCCTGCGAATTTCCCTTGCCAGCTCTTAACTCAGTATCCCTTAGCTACTTTCACACATGCGAGGCTTCTGTAGAATTGTTCAGTTTCCCTCTGCCCCTTCTGTTCTCATTTCTGAAGACTGGTCACCCACCCGGCGCAATCCCATCGATGCGGAGGGGACGTGCACCATAGCAATGTGACAATAAATAGAAGCCTGTAGGAAGTCATTGCCCACGGTTTGGCTGCCCGAGCTGATCCTGTGCTTATGCTTGTAATAGGTGAGGCCTGTTACCAAGGACTGGTGAACTGCCTCCCTGCTTGGGGCCTGACTGTTCCCTGTGAACAGGTTGATGAAGTCTCTGGTCTGAGTTTCTGGCAGCATACTATGCTCGGTGCCTTTCTTAAGCGACCACACACAACACATTGCATCGCAGTTTTCTTGGACTGGAAATGTATTTTTGTGCATGTGTCGGGTTCTAAGGAGAAAAATGCTGATTTTAAGATTGTTTTTAGTAGCCAAGGAAATACAGTAATACGAGCCTGAGGGAGAGATCCAAGGGAAAACCAAAAGGAAGAGGAGGGGTGGGGTGGCAGATACACACACACACACACACACACACAGAAAAGAAGATGGGTCTGGACTCCATCTCTCTTGGGTCCTCAGCCTGCGCAGCCCATCCCTAGGCTGGCTGTGAGCAGGCATTGTACCCTGAACATACATAAACTGGCGTCCTCTCAAGCAGCACCGCTGGGACTTGTTGGAGACCTGGTCTTGCTTCCCCATGCACCTGTAGATCACAGGCTGTTCTGCGTGTTTGATGAGTGAACAACTTGTCCAAAAAACACCAGGTCTAGCATCTTCTACACCTGCAGAGGAGCGGCAAGCCCTTTCTCTCCAGATGAAATGCTGGAGGAAGGCCCTTTGTCTGAGAACCTTGTTTGTGTTTTGAATGCTTTTGGGGGAGGGCACTGTGTTCAAGATTATGTAGCCATTAAGAAGAGTGAGGCCTGGATGACTTTTGAAGGTTAGGCCTGATGCTGATTCCAGCTTGCTTCTTTGGCCTCGCAGTTCATGTCTTACCCCACCCCACCCCACCCTGTTCTCACCACTGTGAACTCCACCATGTACGCTGTCCCATGGAGAGCCTCTGAAAACACGAGCCCAACAAGCCTTTTCTCCCCTAAGCTGTGTCAATTGAGTATGTTGATCATAGCCACACAACATTAGCCAATCTGATTATTTTAAATGATGCTTTCCTTACAACACAGAGGGAAAACCGCAGTCCAAACATCGGTGCACAAAAAGAATGGCTCGTCTGTGACTAAGGAAACCTCCAATTTTATGCCTCATGCCTTGGAGCTTTTACTCCCAAGACCCCAGCCCACACTCCTTCTGTCACCTAAAGCTGAGCCATGTGGTTATGTTTGCACCCTACTCAGGCAGCCAGGGTGTCAGTCCCGCTCAAGGCTGCATCTTGTTCGACCCGCAGAGAAGAAACTTAAAAGATGTGAGAGGACACAGTGTCCTGCAGGTCCAAGAGATGAGTCGCTTTCCACACCGGAAAGACACTGGTTTGTTGTCAGGTAGTGCGTGAAGCCATTGTGTATTTGAGTCAGACATCGAATGAGTCTCAATAGATCCTGATTGTGTGACTTCTTAGGTGCATTCTAAAGGCATCCCAGTGGTCTGCCTTTTAGAAATAATTAACCCCCCGACTTTAGGGGAAGCTAAACTCCTGTGATAAAGCTCTCACCAGGCAGCTGTCTCATGTGAACGATAATTTATTGCTGTTTTGGTTTGGTTTGGGGTTTTCCGTTTTGTCCAAGGATGTTGTTCGATGTGGGTATTTAGGAGTCAGGATTCATGCCATTTAATCCCTCCTCCATTCTCTCTAATGCAGGGAGACCTACAGGGCATGTCCACAAAGAGCTTGGAAGCTTGTCTCAGCGTAAACCAACGCAGTGTCCCCTTTATGGAGAGCATCTTGCGTCTTTGTTACCTTTGCATCTCTTAGACAAAATTCATGACAGCAACCACCTGAAGGGGAGCGCTTTGTTTGGCTCGGACTTTCACCGGTTTCTGTCTGCCCTCGTGGGAAAAGCAACTCCTCTTGTCCTAGTGGGCCAGAAAACAGAGAGAAGTGGGGTCCTGGCATTTAACTGGCTTTCCCTTTCTCCCCTCTCATTCTATCCAGACTTCCTGGCCATTGGCGTCACTCATCTTTAAAGTATTCTTCCTTCTTGTCGGTCCTCTCTGGCGACATCCTCCCGGGCACACTCACAAGTCTTCCTTGTTATTTAAGGTGACAATTGACTCTCATCTGGAAGAAAAATGCCTACTGAACTAAATGCTATTTACGGCTACCAATGACTTGCGTTCAGACACTGGTTGCTAATCTTGTTGCTGGTGGGTAACAAGTACTGATCATTGGACCATACGTGAGGAGCACGGTCCTGTCTGCAGGGCCTGGGTTGCAGTTGGCAGGAGGGAGAAAATGAAGCAAATGTTCTTGCTTTTCTGCTTCACGTCATCCGACATGGACCTATGCTCTTCGGCTCATGTCCCTTTGGTCCGTCAACTACACGGTCACAGGCAAAAGCAAGGGAGGCTGGAGGCTGCAGTCCTGAGATGCACCAGCTCTCATCACATCTCTGCAGAAGGGGGCAGCTAAGAACTTCAATGCTCAGAATGACTGAGGTGCTTGGAGAGCGTTATAAACTTTTTTCTATAAAATTCAACGGCATTCTGCAGAACTGACCAGCAAGCAACTCTCCTGGAGAGACACATAGACTCCTAGCTTATCTCTTCTCAGTAGTTCCTGCCCCTGGGGGGCTCTCCGTTACCACCATGGAAAGCACCCTTTATGGTTAGAGCTGGTGTCGGCTGGACCAGGGCACCTTTTATTGAATCCTTTCTACATCCAAGAACATTTCATTTGATGTTTGTTTGTTTGTCGGGGGAGGGTGGGCAGGGGGTGGTCCTAAAATGATCCATGGGAGAAAATTACAGATCACCATACTTATTAAACCAATGAAGAGTGCAAGGTGTCCTTTATTTTGGGCAGTGGCTGAGGGTGAGTTAGCTCCTCAGAAAGACTCTTGGTACTGAAGCTCAAGGGGTACATCAATTCTAACAGGCAAAACCCACAACATCGTCAGTGTTAGAGGAAGTTTAGAATTTAACCTTTCAGCATTTGCTTTTGACAACTTAGTAGTTACTTCAGTCACAACCTGACAATTTATTTTGTATTATACCTTTATAATAGTCCATATTTAGTTTATGCAAACATCATTTATTTCAGTTAATATACTTGGACCATGGTCAGGGTCACGAAAAATCCCAAGTGTACTGCCAAGGCAGACATGGCTGTAGAGGGCTGAGAACAGGGAATCAAGGACAAGATGACTTTACCGTAGTCACTTCAATCCTAAGGGCTGAAGCTAGAGTCTCACTTGTGCTAGTCAAATACTTTACCACTGAACTATATTCTGATGTGGGATGCCCCTCGGTATGCTGTGAATATGTCTTATTACCATTGGTTAATAAAAAAGCTGCTTTGGCCTATGGCAGGACAGAATATAGCTAAGGGAAAACAAAGGTGGAGTCTGGGAGATGCCAGTAGCTGCTGGAGAAGCAAGATGTGTGGTAACAAGCCATGAGCCTTGTGGTAAAATAGAAAACAATAAAAATGGATTAATTTAAGGTATAAGAATTAGTTAATAATATGCCTGAGCTAAAAGTCCAAACAATTATAATAAATATTAGGCCTCTGAGTGTTTATTTGGGAACTGGTGGGTAGGAGAGAAGCCTCCAGTTACAATATCCCATCTTCCTTTTGAAAACCTTCAAAACAGGCTGGCCTCAAACTCGTGATCCACCTTCCTCCATCTTGTGCACAGCTGGGATGAAGAGTATGGGCCGCTAGGCCTGGTAATTAAATCTCTTAAAAGAATTTTATCTTTCACCATTCCCACAAATGAGTGAAGCAAGAAGAAACACAGCCTGTAATGACTTTCTGTGCGTCGGTAAGGCTGGGGTAACTCTGCCAGTTTTGTGTGGGCTCTGTGGATTGGTTTAGGTGGCTCCGAGTGTCACCCTGTTGCAGTCATCAGACTGGCAAGCGCCATGTCGCATGGCAGGACAGAGATAGAACCAGCCAGGGCCACTGAAGACCATACACTGGCATTTCTACCCTCTGCCACTGGGAGTCACATGCAAGCCACACAGGAGAGTCCCAGCCAAGGTATGAGAAAGTCCAGGCCATTATCATGCAGAGAAGTCAAGGACTGGGCTACTGCTTCAGTCTCTGGCAGTGCAGAGAAAGGAAGACAGAATAACATGCAGCACAATAAGATAGCTGGTGGAAGCAAGTTTATTCACCTTTGCCTTGGCATCCCTATAGGGGACATCTTTGCATCTCTGTGTGAGGTGACTAGGATCACAGCCCTACAGAACTTTCTCTCTACTACCAGGTGACATTTTCCATATTAGACTGTCTTCCTGCATTAGGCCTCTGCTCCCTAGAAAGCATGTGATATATGTGTTCTTAGAGACATAAGATTGTAGGCCAGTTTATGCCTTATAATGTTCTGCTCAAAGAAAGTACGGCTGGATGACATGATCTGAAGGGAGAACCACCCAAAGGTTCAGAAGGTATGATCTGATCAGGGCCATTTGTATGCTGGGAAGAAGCACCCACTTAAGCTAGCTCAGTAAAGTAGGACGTGATGTGTTGTGAGACCACAGTGGGCACGTGGGGAAACCCAAGGACAGAGACTATGTCTTTCTTCTGAGCCTCACGGTGACTGTGGTGGCCCCTGGCCTCCCACACACAGGCCGTGTGAAGTGTTTCCTGCCCTGTATGACTGCTCCAGTCTCCTCTTTGTGGCCGACTTCTTTGTCCACGCTGCATTCCCGTTCCCGTGTTACTGTAGCCCACTTCCTAGCCCATTGTAGCCACCCCAGCTCCTTCTATCAGAGGGCCACTTTCACGTTGCCTTTAATGCAAACAGCCTGTTTCTCATCTCCTAAACTCCCAGTCTCCAAGAGAAGCATGACCAGTCTGCGTTGGTCTCACCACACAGGTTATAGGCTCCCAAAGATCTTATGTATTGGTCTGCATTCCACTACACGGTTCTGACACCTGCTCAGGGTTCAGGAATCCATGCACATGGGGCAGTGTCCACCGTGCAGGCTCTGGGTGGCGCTGTATTCCCATGCAAGGGTGTGGCAAGAACCCAGGGATCCCATACACATGTTTTGTCCCCTTATAACCTGAGGCATGTTGTCTTGGGTCTGGCATTCCATGACTTTTAGTGTGCCGAGTTTCAAACTCTCCTTCTCCATGGGTCTTTTTCTCTCTGATGAACTTTGAGCTTTGGCGAACTTTTTGCTGTGTAACAGGCCCTGTTTCTTGTGGCTCCCTACTTTGATTCACCCAGGACACTAGAACCACCTGCTAAGAGTGTCTAACCAGTAGAATAACTTGCATCCTCACAGGGAATCAGGCCAGCTCACCAAAATTTACATTTTACGTAGCCTTTTCAGTGGAATTTGGGGTAAATGTGTGCTTTCAGTTTGACTTCTTCAAACAGAGAAAATAATTCATGTATCCACACACTGCCTGTAGAAGATGCCAGGCTGGGAGTCTCTGTGTAAGTTTAAGTGACTAGTTTTTGTTTTTTTGTTTTTCCCTTTTAATTGAAAATAGATTTTTTTCATACAATATATCCTGATTATGATTTCCCTCTCCCCAAACTCCCCTCCCAGATCTTCCCTATTCACACAAATCCATACTGTTTCCTTCTCTCTTTTATTAGAAAACAGACATTTAAAAAACTTAACAATAATAATAAGATAAAACACAAACAAATGAGAATAGAACAAAACAAACAAAAAAAGAGCCAAAGAAAAAGTCTAAGAAATACATACAGATTAGGGACACATACACAGAAATCCCCTGAAAACACAAAATCAGAAATCACAATAGAAAACAAAAGGCCTGTAAAGTAAGAAGAAAAAGAAGGAGGAGGAGGAGGAGGAAAGAAAAGGGAGAGAGAGAGGAAGGAAAAGAAAGAAAGAAAGAAAGAAAGAAAACCTCAAAAATATCGTTGAGCCCATTCTGAGCTGGGCATAAGACCTCCCCTTAAGTGTATTACGACCAATTATCAGTTGGAGATAACTTCTGGGTTAGGGTTGGGAGCCTGTGTCTCCGTCCCCTCTCAGGGCTGGGATCTTAAGGGACTAGTTTTCCTAAATCAGCATAACCTACTGAGGAGGAAGACCTTAAACTGATGCCAGTTGTGCACACATTCGTTGCTAAGAAAGAGTCTGTGGGTCAGGCTAAGTACAGGACGGTGCTCCAAGACTCCCCAGGCTCAAACCCCAGCAGAGTATGAAGCTGAGAAGGGGGACGGTATGATCAGAGGCAGTAGGAGGGGGCTCGTGGCTCAGTCCCACCTGGAATTCCTCTCACCTTTGCCGGTTAGGAGCTATCGTGTGACCTCAGACCAGTCACTGGGCTGCCGTTTCAGGGTCTTTATCTGTAAATGAGCTGGCAATACCTCCCTCCTTGTGGTATCAGGAGAGCTAGTGGACAGCCATGTATCTACTGACAGCTGCTTGAGTTTTGCATTTAACAGTGGAGTACTATCTCTAGGGCAAACTGATCTTTGCGTCAGTGTGGGTTCCAAGATGACGTAATTCCTTTTTCCGGACCTATCCAATCGTTAAATGTTATCTAGGTCTCCCAAGGAGGCGGCTATACAAGTAGTAATTTTGCCATTTGTGTCTGCTGTATAGCAGGGGCTGATGTGGTTCTATGTCTATGCTGATGGAAGTGTCACAGCTTATCCTTTGAGGCCAGGGCTGGTCATCCCATTTTATAAATGAGGAAACTGATGCCCAGGAAGGTTGAATAACTTGTCCAGGACCTAGAAGGCAATCAGCAGATCCAAGAGCTAACCTCAGCTCCATCTGTTCCCCGGGCTCTGAGCGTGAGTGATCCGGCAGAATCAAGCTCCTTCGTAGCTTGTTTGGGAGTGGACAAACTTCACCACCCAGAAGACATAAAAAGAATTATGAAAGATAATTTTAGAAGTGATATGGGGGGGGTGATTTTTAGAAGCCATTGAGGTAAATTTTGCCACACACCCCTCCGTTTGCTTATTTTGCGCTGTTCTAAACACACGCACGCGCGCGCACACACTGCCCCCCTCAATTTGTGTGCCTTACCTCCCAGCTTGTGTGCAGTAGTAGGCGGAAGCAGTGGGAACAGAAATTCTGCTTTTTAGAGAATAACAGAATCATAGTTTTGGCAACAATAAAGATGGCCAGAGTCCCAAAATATAGTCTAAAGGGAAAAATACATTTCTGAGCTTCAACTTCAGAATCTTACCACACAATCCTTGTGAGTTGCGGAGAGTCCTCGTATATCATTAATTAACTTCCACCGTCTTCTGGGCTACCAGACAGCTGGGAGGGGGTGATTACCTGGAACCATCCGTGATTATAGTTTCCCAAGCCAGCTTTCTCAGCCTTGACATGGTGCATAATTGGAGCTGGATGGTTCTTTGTGGTGGGAGCTGTCTGTGTATCGTAGGATTTGAGCAGCAGCCCAGCCTCTACTCACTGAAAACCAACAGTTCCTGGAGGCTGTAATCATCAAAGGTCTTCAAGCATTATCAGGGGTCTCCAGTTGAAACCTCTTACTCCCTAACTCCTCATCCTCTGAACCTCCATCTTCACTGAGTGCTCCTGGTGTCCATCCTTGGACTTGCCCAGGATCAGAGAATGCACTTCGTCATAGCTGGGCAAGCCTACACTGAAAAAATGTTTCAGCGGAGGGAATCTTCTAGAGAACTGTGTCTCTCCATACTCTTCTAATTCATAGGCCTATTCTGTCCTTCCCTCCTCTCCTCATGACAGGGCCTTGAGTACTTACAAAGGTATGCCTCTGCTCTTCTGTGGACTGGAGACAACTTACCCCAACAACAGCCCCTCACGTGGAATGATCCCCATCCCATCTGTTCTGAACACCTTCCCAGGATGGCTTCTTGTCTCCTTAAAAGTAGGGGACAGTGAGGGACAGGAGCACTGGGAATGACCACAAACTCACAACCCCTTCACTCCTTCCCAGAGGAAAGTAATCAGTGACCAGGGGATCAGGTGAACGAGAAAGCTGCCTTTCCAGAACTTTCCACATTTACTTACGTCAGTAAACCTCTGGTCAAAAGACCCAGGCCTGGGAACATAAGGGTCATTGTGTACCCTGGGTCAACCCTGCCTGGAAGGCTGAGAGGTTTCAAAGGTGATGGTCAAACTTCAGCTAACGAAGACAATCATTATTCGGGTGACCTTGAGGTTGACTGGGGTGGGTAACAGTTTCAGAAGCATAGGTGAAGACCATCCTAGGATTAAGCAACTCTGATTCTTTTTGCTATGGGCCCTTCTGCAGAGAAGGCTCTGAAACCACGTCACGGACTCTTCTTTAAGAACTGACCACACAGACACAAAGCATGATTACCCCTGAAGATTCACCCTCCCAATGGCCAGCTTCTCCAACTGGAGTGTCTCAGCTGAGGCCAGGCTAAGTTGCCAAGCAAGTTTTATAGCAAGTTCCCAATGACAAAATTATTCAGAAAAAATCTCTGAAATGCTATTTAGTCGAATCTGATTTGACTTATTAAATCAAGAAGACATCTATCCATCTCCCTTGCCCTCCTTCTTGATGGCGCCTAGCACTTGATGACACCCAGGAATTCAGACCGGTATATTGTATTATCGCCGAAATGAGGGTATCTGGAAGGGCCAAGGATATGCAAGCCTCCACGCAGGGTCCCTGGGGAGGTTCCAAAAGCACTGGGCCCAGCTGCTGAAGCCTCATCGTGTTGTGTGAACAGGCTTTCTCCCAGCCTGCCTACACCGTGGCGATGGAGCGAATAAGGTCAGGGCAAGCAACCTATCGGAAAAGGACTTAAAACAGCCCTTACCACACATGATGTGGCAGTAGCTCGATAGTCCTTCCCATCAACACTGGAATCTTCATGCGTGTGTGTGTGGGTGGGTGTAGGTGTGTGTAGGAGTATGGATTTGTGTGTGGACCCAGAGAACAATTTAGGTGTCATTACTCAGGCATGATCCACCTCTCCCTGCCCTCTGACCCGCTGCAGTTATCACCTGAGACAAAACAGAGGTACCCATAGGTATCCAGAAGATTGCATAGGAGTGGGGAGGTTTAATGCACTCTGTGGAACTTGGAATACATCGCCTGCTAATGGCAAGTAGCATTTGTGGCAGAATAGGAAAGGCGTTGGTGCCTAATTTAATTTTTAATAATGAGGGTTAGAGTACCTTTCTCGGATGAGTCCCATAAACTGTAACTGTATGTTCTAGACTAGTCTAGACACTGGACTCTCCTACAGGTGCAACCCACTCCTCTTTGATGCTAAACTTTGGAGAGATAACTTATACACGCAAGGTATAGAGCAATGGTTCTCAACCTTGCTGGTATTGCGACCTTCTAATAGAGTTCCCCATGTTGTGGTGACCCCTATGAAAATGCTGCTTCATGACTGTAATTTGCTACTGTTATGAATAATAATGTAAATATCTGTGTCTTCTGAGGGTCTTAGACGACACTTTTAGAAGCGTTATTATTCAACACCGCACAGGGTCGTGACCCTCAGGTTGAGAATTACGGTCTAGAGCGTCACTACTCTGTCTAGTTTCGATCTTTCTGAATTATTCCAGGGTCCCAAAAGAAAGAGAATCAATCATAGGGTCTAGAGCAACGGCTCAGTGATTTTGAGCACTGGGTGCTCTTCCAGAGGACCTGGGTTCAATTCCCAGCACCCAGGTAACAATTAACAACTGTGTGTTGTTCCGTGCCCAAGGAATGCAATTCCCTTTCCTGGTCTCTGCAGGCACTGTGAGCATGTTCATGGTATACAGACATGCATGCAAGGAAAACATCTACACAAATAAAATGAAAATAAAGAACTCTTTTTGTAAAAGGAAGAGAATCACCAGAAAATGAATATCTAGTTTCTGTCTCTGTCTATATGTACATATGTGTCTATCTTTACCCATCATCCGTCTATCTATAAATTATTTGTCTGTATATCTATTTTGAGGAAGGCTTATTTCAAATCACTGACTCAAGTGATTTTTGAAATCTTGACAAGTGTGTTGGTTCGTGTTTAGTCAACTTGACACTAGCTGACACAAATGACGAGTCATCTGGGAAGAGGGCATCTCAGCGGAGAAAATGCTCCCACCAGACTGACTTGTAGGGAAGTCTATAGAATGTTTTCTTGATCGATGATTGGCATGAAAAGGCCATGTCAATGGGCAGTGCCACTGTTGGGTAGGTGGTGCTGGGGTGCCTAAGAGAGCAGTCTAGTAAGCTATGAGGGAGAAGGCCGCCACGAGCAGCACTCCTCTGTGGCCTTGGCTTCAGTTTTTGACTCCACATTCCTGCTTTGATTTCCCACCCTCCCCTCTTTCTGTGATGGACTGCTGCCTGGAAGTGTTAGCTGGAATAAACCCTTTCCTCCCCTAGTTACGGTCATGGCGTTTCATCGCAGCAGTGGAAACCTAACTAAGACAACAGGCCCACCAAAATGCACAGCAGCGGCAGACTCAGGGAAGAGTTAATTTGTGGTTCAAATCTAACATCAAGATTCCAAATATATTTCTGCTTGGACAGGCTCTTTGCCTATTCATCCTTCAACTAGTCAGACATGGAAAGGGGATGAAGGCATCTGGAGTCACAATTTTTAAGGTGCTTTCTTGGTGTAGATGGTGAGTCTTATCCTTAATTAGCGGGGTGTTGTGTTCTTTGGCTACTGTTGCCCAGTCTGGGTCCAAGCCAAAGATGACAGCTGTAGGGTCCCCGAGTCCCAGCCAAGTGTGGTGATTGTGGGGTCCCTGGTAAAGAGCAGTTCTGGGTCCCAGGTAAATGTGGTCGATGTGTGTTCCTGGTAGAGAACTGCTCTATAAATTTGCAGACATTCCTAAAGGAAGTAAATCAGGAAAGATAGTGAAGGACACTACATACTCATCCTGGGAGAAATCCAAGAGGACATTACAATTCTAAACATTTATGCACCGAACCGAAGGGCTCCCAAGTTTATAAAAGAAACACTACTACAGATAAAATCATATATTAACCCTAACACAGTGATAGTGGGTGACTTCAGCACCCCACTTTCACCAACAGACAAGTCATCCAGACTTAAACTAAACAGAGAAATTCTGGAGTTAAATAAAGTTGTAAATCAAATGGACATAGGAGAATCTATAGAACGTTCCACCCAAACACTAAGTGATACGTTTTCTTCTCAGCAGCCCACGGAAGTTTCTCTAGAATTGACCACATCTTAGGACACATCTTAGCAGTCTTCAACAGATATATTTTTTAGAAAATGAAAACAAATCCTCATCCTATCTGACCACCATGAGTTAAAGCTGGATATTAACAACAATAGAAACAACAATAATTATAAAAATTCACTGGAAGCTGAACAACTCACCACTGAATGAAAGTTGGGTCAAGAAGGAAATTTAAAACACTGTTAGAATTGAATGAAAATGCACTGTACCTAAACCTTTGGGGCATAGTGAAGGCAGTTCTAAGAGGCAAATTCATAGCACTAAGTGCCTATATATACACATACAAAACCAAACCAAAACAAAAACCTAGTGAAATCAGATATTAATACCTTAATGGTACACTTGAAAGTTCTAAAAATTCAAGAAGAAATAATATCCAAAAAGAGTATATGGGAAGAAATAATCAAAATTAGGGATGAAATCAATGAAAGAGAAACAAACAAAAGAACCAATGAAGAGTTCATTCTTTAAGAACATCAGCAAGATTGGCAAGCTTTTAGCCAAATTAACAAAAAGACTGAAAGAAGAACTCCAAATTAATAAAATTACAGATAAAAAGGAGAGATAACAACAGATACTGAAGAAAGTCAGAGAATCATAAGGATATACTTTAAAAATCTCTACGCCACCAAACTAGAAAACTCAAAAAAGTGGACGAATTTCTTGATATATACTGCCTACCAAAGTTAAATCAAGATGAAATAAACAATTTAAGAAGGTTTATAAGCCCTAGTTAAAAAAAAAGCAATAATTAGAAATCTTCTAACCAAAGAATTACCAGCACAAAATTCATTAAAGAATTCTAGGAGACTTTCAAAGAAGAGTTAATCCCATACCCCTCAAACTATTTCCCATAATAGATACTGGAGGATCATTTTCTAATCATTCGTATGAAGCCATAATTACTCTGATACCAAAACTACACAAAGATCCATCAAAAAAGAAAATCAAAAATTAATATCTTTTATGACACAGTTCCAAACAATTTCAAACTGAACTTAAGAACACGTAAAAAAAGATTATCCCATGATCAAGTGGGCTTCATCTCAGATGTATTTCTCAACATAGTTAAGTCAATAAATACAATCCATTACATAAACAGACTGGAAACCAAAAACCACTTGATCATCTTATTAAATGTGAAAGGACCTTTGACAAAACTGAACATCCCTTCATGATAAAAAGTTTTAAAATGTCTAGAGATACAAGGAACATACCTCAACACAATAAAGGCAGTTTACAAAAAGTCTATTCTCTCCATACCTATTCAATACAGTACTTGAAGTCTAGAACAATAAGACAACTGAACAAGATCAAAGGATACAAATAGGAAGGGGGAAGGTCAAAGTACCTTTATTTTCAGAATGTATGCTTTTATACACAGAAGACTCTAAAGACTCCACTAGGAAACTTCTACAGCTGATAAACACCTCCAGCAAAATAGCAGAACACAAAACAAACACATAGAAATCAGTAACTTTCCTAGCTACAAATGACAGATGGATTGGGAAAGAAATCAAGAAAATAGTACTGTTCACAATAATTTTTTTTAAAAAAATGAAATATCTTGCGATAACTCTAATCAAGCAAGTGGAAGACTTGTATATTAAAAAACTTTAAGATATTAAAGAAAAAACTGAAGAAGACACCAGATTGTGGAAATATCTCCCATGCTCGTGGATTGGTAAGAACAATTTGAAAATACCATCTCACCAAAGGCAATCTACAGATCCAATGCAATCCCCATCAAAAATCCAACACAGTTCTTCACAGAAATGGAAAATAAAGACAATCTTCAACTTCATATGGAAATGAAAACGAACAAAAGAAGTGGAAAATAAAAACAATCTTCAATTTCATAAGGAAACACAAACAAACAGCAGCAACAAAAACAGGACAGTGAAAAGAATCTTGGAAAATTAAAGAACTTATGGAGGCATCACCACCTCAGATCTCAAGTTACATTACAAAGCTATTGTAATTTAAACAAAAGCAGTGTAGTATCAGCATAAGAACAGACATGTTGGTCAATAGAATGGAATTAAAGACCCGGAGGTAACTCCACACACCTATGGACACCTGATTTTTAACAAACAAGCTAGAAACAAATGCTGGGGGAAAAGACAGCATCTTCAACAGATGGTGCTGGTCAAATTGGACGGCTGCATGTAGAGGAATGCAAATCAATCCATATTTATCATCCTGTACCAAACTCAACCCCAAATGGATCAAGGCGCTCAATATAAGACAAGATACTCTGAACCTTATAGAGGATAAAGTAGGGAGTAGGCTTGAACTCAGTGGCATGGGAAAGGGCTTTCTGAACAGGACACTAATACCACAGGCACCAAGACCAACAACTAGTAAATGGGACCTCATGGAGCTAAAAGCTTTGTACAGTAAATCACCATCATATGAGCAAAGGGGGCAGCCTACGGAATGGGAAAAATCTTTGCCAATTATGCATCTGGTAGAAAGTTAGTAATTAAAATAAAGAACTAAAAAATATTGAACATCAAGAAAACAAATAACCCAACTAAAAAAATGGCATATAAAACTAAACAGAGTTCTCAAAAGATGGAACACAAAGGGCACAGAAACATGCAGTGGCATTTCAGTTGTATTTTAATAAATAAAGACTGCCTGAAGATCAGAGAGTAAAACAGCTCTACTGGTCAGCCTTACTACCAGGCAGTGGTAACACACACCTTTAATCCCAGTAGCCACATTAGTTCCCATGGAAACTGGGCGGTGCCTGCCTTTAATCACAGCCCTAGAGAGGATTATAAAATGGGAGGTGACATCTCTCAGACACAGTCTCATTCTGAGATTGCTGGAGGCAGGATCACCATTTTCAGACTGAGGTCAAGGTAAGAGCCAGTGGCTGGCTGTTTTGCTTTTCTTACCTTCAGGTTGAATCCCACTATCTATCTCTGAGATTTTATTAATCGTGCTTTAGAAACACTTTCAAAATTTTCGACATTCTTATCTATCAGGGAAATACAAATCAGAACTGCTTTGAGATTTCATCTTACTTGGTCAGAATGGCCAAGACCAATAAATAATGATAACAAGATAGCTCATTCATGCTGGAAGAGGGAAATAGTTATTGCTGATGGGAGTGCAGACTGGCATAGCTACTCCCACAAATCATTGTGGGAGATCCTCAAAAAGCTGAAAGTTGATCTACCACAAGATTCAGCTATATCTGTCTTGGGCATCCATCCAAAGGACTCGACACCTTACTTCAGAGATACTCTTTCATGTTCATTGCTGCTCCATTCATAATAGCCAGAAATTAGAAATATGATGGAGGAGGGTTAACTGTCTATGTGTTACTTTCATTGGTTAATAAAGAAACTGCCTTGGCTTTTGCTAGGACAGCAGCTTAGATAGGTGGAGTAGACAGAACAGAATGCTGGGGGGAAGAAGGCAATGAGGCAGTCGCCATGACTCTCCTCTCCGAGACAGCTGCAGGTTAGAATCCTCCTAGTAAGCCACCACCTCGTGGTGCTACACAGATTATTAGAAATGGGTTAGATCAATATGTAAGAATTAGCTAATAAGAGGCTACAGATAATGGGCCAAGCAGTGTTTAAAAGAATACAGTTTCCATGTAATTATTTCAGGTGTAAAGCTAGCTGGGAGGCGGGCGGCGGGAAGCAGCCCACCACTCCTTCTACAGAAATAGCCTAGATGTCCTTTAACTGATGAATGGATAATTAAAATGTAGTACACTTACACAATGGAATATTATTCAACTGTTTAAAAAAAATAATAGCACAAAAACCATGAAATTCGCAGATAAATGGATAGAGCAAGAAACCAGCATCCTGAGTGCGGTAACCCAGATTCAAAAAAGATAAATACTGCACAGATTCTCTTATAAATGATGTTGGCTGTCAAAGTTTAGGTTTATGAGTTTCAGTATAAATAACCGCAGAAGCTACTTAGGTATTAAGGCATCAGTGGGGAGGAGGAGGTCTTCAATAGAAAAGGAAATATAGTACAGTGTTAGAAGGTGATAAAGAAGAAACTAGAATAGGATTAAGTAGCGAAGAAGATGGAAAGGTCATGTAAAGAAAGGGATATGGGAAAAGAACGCTAACACTAAATGACTTTTGAAAATATGGAAACCTAAAATATGTACCTATGTGAAAGGAATTTAAATAGAGTCACCATACAATAGGGGAAAGAATGTCCTCACCAGATAATCTTATGCCACCAAGCAAAACCTTCAGTTCCAGGCGTAGGTTACATCTCTTTGAGTCATTGTTCAAATGGGTCCCATGAACCCCACTCCCAGCCCACAGGCTATTGCCAAGACCATTGGTTACTCCCCATAATCTGAACTAAGGACACGTTGCTGAAGGCACAACTTACTGCTGCCATCAAATGTGGAGAAATCAAGCTGGTGCCCACATGAAGTTTTACCTCTTCTGACAAGTGTTCATGGTGCCAGATAGCACTCTGAATACTACTAGAGGACAAAAGCAATCACCACCACCATCACCCAGCTACAAACTCTGAGACCTCCAACAGTGACATGCCTGCAAGATACACTGGCCCAACAGTGTCACAAATGTTATGAAATAGCCAGGCATTTTTAAATCAGCTCTAAGGCCCATTCTGTGAATTGGAACCCATACATGACTCTGCAAAAGTGCCCAAGAACATGAGATCTGGGGCTTAAGGGAAATCTACTACTATTGTTCTAACATGATTCCTACTTACATATTGTTACACTCATAGAGGAGCATTGCCCAACCCCCATCAGAGAAGCTTCTTTTTCTGGAAGACGGTAATTATTAAGGAGATACACAACTGGGCAATGTGCAGAGAGTAGCAGACACTGGAGCATGCAGTCCTGAATGGGATGTCTTTATCAAATCCCTCCTCTCAAGGCTCAGGAGGAGAAGAGGAGGTAACAAGTCTCTAAGAACCAGAGGAACCTGTATCTTCCAGACACAACAAGACTAACACCCATGGGAACTGACGTGCATGCACAAAATCTACACAGGTTCAAACCAGAAAAATCCCGGCACTACAAAGAGGAGGTGGACACAAAGCTCCATCCCATACCAAGAAGCTATTTGCAATGGATACCTAGTAAGAAAGGGCCAATCAACTGCACTCTACGGCAGACTTCACACCCACTAGCTGGACAACACAAAATGGACTCCATGGCTGTGTGCACGTAGGCAGGTGCCTGTGCACATGTGAGCATGGTTCTTTGCCTTACTGATCATTTTTTGGTTTGTCTGTTTGAATTTCCTTTGGGGATTCTTTTGTTGTTGCTGTTGCTTTTCCTAATGTTTTGGTTTGTTTTATGAGAGAGAAAGAACATGGAGTTGGTGAGTTGGGAAAGAACATGACCAAAACATATTGTACGAAAATGGTTTTAAATAAAAATTTAAAAAGCAGCGGCAACAAAAACTACAAATCAACCTTACTGAAGTGTAACTTGCACGGTAAGCTGCATCCGGGGAGTTTTGCAAATGTGTGTGATCACCACAGCTGACACTGAGCATCCCTGTCACCTCAGATAGTTCCTCCAGCTTCGGTTTGTGCTACAACGGACCAGTTTGGGTTTGAGAATTCCACATTAGCAATGTTCTACAGTATACAATCCTTTCCATCTGGCGTCTTTCATTTGCCATATGCTTCGGAGACTCAGACACTGTTGCGTGTGTCAGATGTTTGTTCCCTTCCTCCGAAGTCCTATTCCCTTGTGTGGCTGTCCCTCAATTTGTCTACTCGTTCACCAGTTGATGGCTAGCTAGGCTGTTTCCAAAATTTTTAATTTGTATTTTGTTTTGTTTTGTTTTTTGTTTGTCATCTGTGACCAGACTCTTTTCCTGGTACAAAAAGTTTATCCTCCCTGTCCTCAGAGTCTATTATTCCGAAATATTTGGGAAGACTTCTGACTCTGGCTTTGCTTATAAAATAGCAATGACTGATAGATCCTTATCCAGTAAATTCATAAACTCCTGCTTCAGAAAGAGGTATCCTTCATTCTACATAGTTGTGGCTTCAGTTCTTTATGCCGTACTGTACTGAGCATCAACCACGAGGATAGTCCCTGCTCGCTCTCCCTGGACCACGCTTCAGTTAGGGTGTATCAGGGGCTCAGATTAAGGACTCAGCTTTCCCAGCTACAGTGGGGAGAATTAAGAAACAGTGGTAGATGTCATAAGCTTACCCAGTACCCACATATTCCATTTTTCACCTGAAACCCAGGCTCTGTAGTGAAACTGCTTGTGCTCAATAACAACTCCCCACTTTCCGCTGCCCCCTGGCAATGATGGCCAATGGGAACTGACAGGTAAGACTACAGTGCCTCCTGGGGAAGCCTTTGCCTTTAGGACTGAGACAATGGTTCTCAACATGTTGGTCCTGACCCCTTTCAGGCTGGACAACCTTTTCCAGGACTCACCTAAGTCCATCAGAAAACACAGATGTTTACATTAAGATTAATAGCTGAAGCACAATTACAGTTATGAAGTAGCAACAAAAGTACTTTCGTAGTTGGGGGTCACCACAGCATGAGGAACTGTATTAAAGTGTCACAGGATTAGGAAGGTTGAGAACCACCGGACTAAAAACACATTTTCTCTCTGTCTCTCTCTCTGTCTCTGTCTCTCTCTGTCTGTCTCTCTGTCTGTTTCTGTCTCTGTCTCTCTGTCTCTGTCTCTCTCTCTGTCCGTCTCTCTCTCTGTCCGTCTCTCTGTCTCTCTCTCTGTCTCTCTCTCTGTCTCTCTGTCTCTCTCTGTCTGTCTCTCTGTCTGTCTCTGTCTCTGTCTCTCTGTCTCTCTCTGTCTCTCTCTGTCTCTCTCTCTCTCTCTCTCTCTCTCTCTCTCGTTTCTCACACCCTTAAATGTGGATGTTCCAGCAGAGCTCTGGCCACCATCTTGTGCTGTCAGAAGATGAAGCAGGAGACACACAGATTAGCTCTGCGGGCACACAAGAGCATCCTAGGTAGCTATCCCACTGTGTCCCTTGGTTCAGGTGATAAACAGCATCCAAGCCACTGTTTAACAGGTCTTTGTTACAGCTAAATAAGCTCCTAGTTTTTGCAGGGAGGATCTGAAAATTAAGGTTGGAGCAGATGGAAAACAAATATCCTCCTCCTTTGACTCGGACAACGTTGTCTACAAATAGAATTCTTCGCTTCTCAAATCTCTTAAAATCTCTGAGGTTTTCCTTCAAGTTCCTTATGCTGCAGGCTGTTTCCCAAAGCCTACAGTTGGTAATCCTCTGCCACTGAGTGTGTGTGGGATCTTGGACAAGAATCTCAACCTCTCTGCATTCCAGTTTCTCTGAGGGGAATGGGAGGGGTGAAGAGAGTTGCCATGAAGAGCTAAAGGGGAAATTTTAAAAGCAAAATAATGCTTTTCTTTGCCTGTGTGTGGAGTTGATGGTGAAGGAGGAGGCAAAGGAGGAAAGGAGGAGGGGATGGGAAGGGGAAGAGAGGGTAGAGGACAAAGCATCGAGTCATCTTGTAGCCACACTAGGGCACCAGCTTCACCAGCATTTCCATTTTCTTGAAGCTAAACTTGGCTCTCGGTGGGAATTTCAGAAATAGCGGGTTTGATCTGCCACATCTTACTTCCTCTGCTACAAAACCTCCTTCAACACGATCTGCTGTTATTAATCCACCTTCCAAGGTGTGTGGGTGGAATACCAAGGCTCCTTGGCGCTTATCCACCACCTCCCAGCTTCCCCCAGTGTGTGCTATCAGATTGCTAAGGAGCTCACAAGTAACCAACCCTGTCTATGGAGTCTTTTTCTCTTCTCACATTAAATTTCACCTGACTGAATTCTGATCAAAGTTCGCAAATATTTTGGACTCCATCATTTTAACTTTAATTTGCATCCTGCATTTTCCATGCCTCACTTGCTTTTGTCTTATCTACAAATTTAATCAAAGTCAAATTTACTTTCAGGTTGGTAATGAGCACTGTATATTGGATAATACAGTTTCCGGTCTTGTGCCCTCTGGGAACTTTCTCGGTTCTTATTCGAATTCGGATCTAATTTAAGATGCCACCAGTGATTATTTCTATTGACCATTTGTCAACAAAACCCAAAATGATGTTACTGTCAAATCTTCCAGGCTCCCCTTTGTAAATTGCTCTATGAATTGCTTGGGTCAGAGGTTTCACATCAAATAAAGGTTTAAATGATTTCCACTGAATTCCCCTGTGGGGTTTCAAGTCTATAATTGTGTTCGAAAATGGTCGAGCCTATATTAGGGAGAATAATTGGAGGCTTTTGAATCTGCCTGGCTTGTTACTCATTAGATTCCCTTCCACCGTGTGCGTAGAGATCAATTTTCTTATTAAATTTCTTAACTTCTTACCTGGAATAGCAGGCTGGCCAGGACAACATTCATTTCCTGAATCATTGTATTTATTAATCTTCTTCTGTGTCTCAGGTCTGGAAGTAGGCCAGGTTCTGGGGCCCTTTTGGGTCTTCTCCATGTGTACCCTCATGGATCTGAGGAATGAGAGCCTGAAATGTCCCCCACTTGTGTCTGAGAACTAAATTCCAGATAGCCCTTAACTGGTTAGTAGCCAGTTGTAGCATTAGCTTCTAAACAAAAATTTCTCCGTCTTTACCAAGTGTGTCCACACACTCTTACCACACCCCACTCCTAAGAAATATTCGACAACGCCTAGAGATATTTCTGCTTGCCACTCCTGAAATGCCCAACGGCAATACTACTAGCATCCAGCAGGTAAAACCAGAGACGTTGTTGGTCACCTGACAATGCACAGTACAGCACCCAGCCTAGGAAGATCTTCAACTGCAATCCTCCTGCCTCCATCCCAGGTAGGAATTTAGGTAAGTATAACTACGTCTGCCTTGTCTGATGATCTTGATAAGAGGTCATTTTTTTTTCTCAACTTGAAGCAAGGAAGATATCCAGGTTAGACTTTTCCCATGGAGACCAGGAAGTCAGAGGGCTAGCCTATGCTTGTTTGGACTTTTCCCATGGAGACCAGGAAGTCAGAGGGCTAGCCTATGCTTGTTTGCTTTTTAAAAGAGATGGCTGCCGAAATGTTTTTGCCGCTGCTGTTGTTAGAGGAAGACTTGCTTTCCCAAGCGGGCAAAGGAAGGCCTCGGCCTTGAACTTCGTGAAATAATCATTGTGAGAAAAGGAGACCAGGGACCCTTAATCAGGTTTCAACCAGAGCAATGTTTCTTTTGGCAACATTTGAGCTTTTAAAGGATCATCCCAGGGGCACAGTCTCCAGCTGGCAAAAGCCATGGCACTGGGTCAAGTCTCTAAGTGTGAGTCCATTGGAAGCAGCCCTTTGTGCCAAGGGTTCTGCAGTTTGTGGCGGGCCTGGCTTCCTATGGACAGAATTCTCCTTCCAGGTAGGAGTCACCTTTTGGTGGGCCTCCCTCCCTCGAGAAGAGTCTCCGTATGCGCTGAAGCTTCTGGTTTTGATTCTGTGCCTGAGTTTACTGATAATCCCCACCTACTGAGGGAATGGCAAAGGTTGTCAACTACTGAACGCGGGTTCTCGTTCTGGGGTGGAGAAGATGTTATATCAGTCTTACAGTGCTGTGGATTGAGCATGCAATGAGAGGACTTTTCCACTCAGCTATAACCCCAGCCCAGAAAACATCTGTTTAAGATATCCACACAGTGCCTAGGGATACAGTTCAGAGGGAACTCAGTAAGGACATGGATCTATAGCCCTAGAACCCACGAGAAAACCAAGTGTGGCAGCTCACTCATCTGTTCTCTGGGTGCTCCCATGGGGAGATAAGAGGCCAAAGGGGGAGACTCCCTGGAAGGTCATGGGACATTCATACAGATCCACATATACATACATGGATAAAAGGATTTTTTAAAGCCCATTTAAGTGGTCTCATCAAAAATACAAAGTAGTCAGGAAGGAGCTGCTATAAAATGAAGCTTCTCTTTTTCCCTCCCAGCCAGCTCCCTGGGGGTTGACAGTTGATGGTTTGTCTGATAGTTTTATGAAAATCCATCATGTGCCCCTGAGAAGGTTCTCACTGGTCTCATTTTACAAAATGGAAACCCAAGGCCTCCTTTATATTCCTATGGTAACCAGTGAGTAGGTACTATAGCCAGACCCAGAATCAAGGCAGTCTGCCTATAGAGTACATGTCCCGGTGCATCAAGGCCTGTGTGACAGTTAATCTTGTCAGCTCCGCTGTCTGGAGAAAGGCCTGGGAGATTGGTAAATAACAACACTTCTAGATCCGTCAGAGAGGGCATTTGCAGAGAAGATTGACTCTGGGGAAAAGACCTGCCCTGAATGCAGAGGTACCACCCCATGGCCAGAGGCCAGGATAGAACCAAAGGAGAGAGTGACTAACTCAGGCCTGCTTGGCTTCTGCTTCCTGACCACAGGGAGGTGAGCTGCTGTGCTCTAGCACGCCTGGAAGCTCCACCTCATCACTGGCCCAGAAACGTGGAGCCAGCACACAGGGGACTTAAATCTCTGAAACTGGGAGCCAGAATCTTTCTATCTTTTAAAAATCATTTGGGCATCTTGCATTCTTGTTCAATGGCACTTGTGTGCAGGTCAGATCTTCGGTATTGGTCCTCACCTTCTACCTCATCTGAGACGGGATCTCATCATTCACCACTGAGGGTACCAGGCTAGCTAGCCAATGAGCTTCTGACTTTCTGATCCCCGTCTCCCATCTCTCCATAGAAGCAAGTGGTAGGATCACAAATGGGCACCGCCACAATGGTAGGATCACAGATGGGCACCTCCATGACACCTGTAGGATCACAGATGGGCTCTGCCACACCTGTAGGACCACAGTTGGATACAAAATCAGGTCTCACCCTTATGCTTCAAGTACTTTGCCCCAGTCCTTTTTGGAACTATTTCTCTTGGGAATTTCTGTCACAGAAGCAAAGACAGAAAGAGGAGGAGGAGGAAGAAGAGGAGGAGGAGAAGAGAAAGAGAGAGAAAGAAAAGGAAAGGGAGAGAGAGAGAGAGAGAGAGAGAGAGAGAGAGAGAGAGAGAGAGACCAATGAGCAATGTAGTCCACTTGGATTCTTTCATTTTTTCTTCCTCCCCTCCAGAGGAAGGAGACTGGGGAATCAGCTCGCTTTATCCACTAAAGATAAGCCAAGAATGTTTTCCTGCCCTTTCATAAATCCCCCTCACTCTTTTGTGAGAACTTTACCCCTTTGTAAAGACGGACTTTTTCAACCTGTTCCCTAATGATGGCCATTTAAGGAAGTTACTGCATACTTCTTGATATTACAAATGGGGCTGTGACAAGCGCCCACATCACATAATTTCTGTGTACATCCGCCCATATCTCTGCATGGTGTGATGCTAACATTGGAATCACTGTACAAAAATGTGTGTGCATTTAAACTCTTGCCGGTCATGTTGAAATGATCCGTGGGACACTTTTGAGCGCTGCTGTGTGCCTAGGGTCTGGTAAGGCCTAGCTTGGTTTACTATTACCCAAGGTTTCAGGCCAAGCTGGTTAATGGCTTCTAGCAAATTAGCATGGAGGGTGTAGTGTGGCTGGAGGGCTCCCTGGAGCACCTCCTCATTACCTGGCTGTATTGAAATTTCTGGAGCAAATTAACTGCTAGTCTCTATGAGTGGAGTGGGAGTGATCCAGCCGGTTTTTGGTGTGGCACAAAGGGATCCCAATAACCATCTATAATTTATGAACACAGGTGTGGATTTAATCACAGATCAGCCACTAATCCCCCCTAAGTATTGGGATTTTATTTTTTTATCCAAGGCCTTAAATGTCCTAACTAAGCAGGTTGAATCATGAGTGAATTCTTTCATTTGAGCCATTCCCATAATGCTTTAACTTCCTTGTACTGACTTTAATTGATCTTTGACATAAGAAGACCTATTTTGAAGGAAGAGGACTCGCTGGTTTGTTTGACTTGTTTCCAGCCTGAGACAAAACGATCCAGTGTGAGGCTGGGAACAGGAACTCATTAACACCAGCCGTTCATCGCTCTGTCGCGAACGTTAGTAGTAGGAAAATGGCCAAAACAAGATTAGAACTGTCACCTATTCGTCATCATCCAGCTTACAACAGGGTAGCTAGCTGTGATGCCTTCCAAAGGCAGGGCCTGAGAAGCCTGGCACGTGCCAGCCTCAGATACTGAAGGCCACGGCCATCTGTGAGAGCAAGAGAATGAGCCTAGAGTCCCATGATTCCCAGTGTACCAATGAAAAGTCTCTGGCGCGTCCCTCTCTGGTTTTTATATTACACTTACCTCAGCCGGGACCATGACAGAGCCAGCTCTTTCTCTGCCTCGGGCCCTCAGCACCTGTCCCTGGGTCTCCCACAGCAGCAAGTAGACAGGAGATGGGGAAATCTTAGCAAGTGTTCCATAATTCCTCGCAGCAGTGAGAACTGCCATCGTTCAAGGAAAGCAGGTCTCTGTTTGCTACTGGCTGTGGGGACACAGAACTCACACTCAACCATGAAGTCCACAGGGAAGAGGGCAACTGTCCGGGCGTATAGATGAGCGACGTTGAACAAGACAGTTACAATATCCAAGTTGTCATCCTGTCCTGGGACTGGCTCAGGCCAGGTGTGTCGGCCTCTGCTCAGCTACTTCTCAATACTTCTCAATTGCTGTAATCCCTGGTGCCCCCGTGGGCTAACATCTTCAGAGATTTCTGGGTATTGATTATCAGACTTACAGCTGAATAGTTCGCATTTCTTCCCTGTCTACAAACACCATCTGTTTGAGAGAAAATGGTAATGGGATAAGGAGAGGCTGCTAAGCAATTAGAGAGAAGCAAGCTATGTATGTGCATCTGTGTAGTCTCTCTCTATCCCTCTCTCTTTTCATCTGCGTGTCCCTCTCTGTGTACGTGTGTGTGTGTACATGTGTGTGTGTGTACATGTGTGTGTGTGTACGTGTGTGTATGTGTGTATGTGTGTGTGTGAATACCACCACTGAGGCAGAGATGGTAAAGATCACCGACCTTGAGTAGCATTCACTGGAATGTTCTGTGGTTTGTAATGGATCAGAATAGTATTTTATGACAGATGGAAATGGGGTTGTCCTCATACATGACTCATTCCTTCCAAAGTCATTAGTCTTCCCCTACTGTTTGGAAGTCTTTACCTCCAGGAGAATGGGAAGCGCGTTGCTCCACTTCCCATGTCTGTAGCTATCACATGGCCTAGTTCTGGCATCTGAGCATCTATCAGCTTCCCTCTCCGCCATCAGATTTTCCTAGGACGTAGGGCTTGAAATCTATGCTGCAGCGCTCAGTCTCTAGCACATGAGTCCAGCCATTAGCAGTAATTCCATGACAGTTCAAGCCCATGTATATCACGGGTTATGGTGACCGATTCTAACAGAAATAGTCGCCACCATTGTTTAAAACGTAATAATTCCAATGACCCTCCTGCACTGGCACCTTTGGGAGCCAGCAGACGGGACAGGAGAAAGGTGTTTGCAAGGGTCAGGGCAAATTTGGCTGTACAGTAGGACAGAGGATGTTCCACAAGGTGGTTTTTTTAAAAAAATTGTTCTTGATTACGTTGTTATTTGTTTAGCCTAACATTCTTGTGGAGGCCGGAAGACAACTTGAAGAAGCTGGTTCTCTCCTTCCACTGTGTGGATCCCATAGGATAAGGCACGTCAGGCTTGGCAGCAGGTGATCTCCCCAGCCCAATCTCAGAAGTTTGTATTTGCTTATTTTAAATTAATTGTATTACATTTATTTTTTTATTTTTATGTGTGGAAGTTCGTGCATGCCATGGTCTCTCTCTCTCTTTCTCTCTCTCTCTCTCTCTCTGTGTGTGTGTGTAGGTCAGAAGCTAACTTTAGGGTGTTGGTCCCCTCTTTCCATGATGACGTTCCTGGGGATCCAACTCGGGTCTTTCAGCCTGGAGAAGGGACCCACTGAGTCATTTTGCCAGCCCTATGCCAGAAATTGTTACAAAAGAAAGAGAGATTGGGATAGAACTCACTAAAAGAATCTATAGAAGGCAACAATGTCTCAGTTAAACAAGCTAAGGCCAACCGAGGTTGTGTTCCTTGAGAGTCCAAGTGAACTCTTAGGGAGATACTAGGTGTCGGAAAGGCTTCTTGAAGGCTTGTGAAAATTTGGATTCGCACACCAATATTTCCATTGAGGAATTGGCTGGCTTGTCCACGTGTCCGCCCTCCTCAGCCTTGGTTTCCTAGTCTTCGATACATGGTAAGGCAGGCGTATTTTCACGCTTTCCTTGTGTATCTGAAAAAGACAGAAAACCACAGACACAGGAATATCCCAAAGAGTGACCGTAAGTCATCCTATAACTTCGTGTCTCAGAATCAGGGTAAATCACACAGGGAGAGTAGAAAAACAGGAGGCCTTTGATGTCCTGCGAGGCTCCACATCCACAGACGGCACGGGCTTGCTTAGTCACAGCCGGGAGCTTTGCTGCTTTCCCAGTCCAGGGAGCTCAGAATGAATGACTTCCGTTCCCAGGAGCCTCCATTCTCCCGGTCGTGGAGTGGATAATCGCAGGAAGCTTGGAGATGAAGGAAAAGCAGCTGCAGACAAGCACCTGGCGGACATAGCGTGCTGTCGAGAACCGCAGATTCGTCCTCTCCTCAAGGAATTGCGGATGCGATCCCAGGAAAGGGAAGTTTAAAGAGGGACCAGATTGCTGTTTTCAAACACTTGACGGGCTGTCATGCAGAAAGTGAGTAAACTTCTTGTGTATTGCTTTGGAAGCAGAGTGCCGTGGGTGAGAGTCACGGGAAATCTGCTCAGCGGGAGGTGAGCGCTTCCCACACGATTCCACGGAGCACACTGCTCCACAAAAGACTGAGCGCACCTGTCACCTCCTGTCAGGGACACGGTAGAAGACATCCCCGCTGTGGGAGAGGGGGTGGACAGGATTTCCCTCTCCACTTCAAAATTCTTTGATCCGTAGCGTCTTGCTGTTTTAATTCCTTCATATACATTTCACTCACAGCAATAAAGAAATATAAATGCAATCCCGTAGGGATTTATGAATGCCTTCTGTTGTACACTTGATGCTAGTCAAAATCATGTACTTACTGCCAGGAAGTGCAGCTCAGTGGTGAGTACTTGACCAGCAAGCATGATATCCTGAGCTTAATTCCTGACAGCAGAAGAAAAATAAATAAATAGATAGATAAATAAATAAACATGACCAACACAAAAGTACTTTCAGTCTCCCTAACCTAGTATTTTTGTAGCAAATTCTTTTTCCCTTTTATTAAAAATAGATACTTTTATCATACAATGTATCCTGATCACAGTTTACCCTCCCTCCATGCCTCCCAGTTGCTTCTCTCCCCCCCCCATTGGAATCCACTTTCTGTCTCTCATTAGAAAATATCAGGCTTCTAAGAGATAAGAACAAAACATAACAAAATAGGATATAATAGGATAAAACCAAAACCATCACATTGGAGTTGGGCAAGACAAACCAACATAAAGAAAAGAGCCCCAAGGAAAGGCGTAAGAACCAGAGACCCACTCATTCATACACTCAGGAGTCCCATAAAAATACTAAACTGAAAACTATATTAGATACGCAGAGGGCCTGGTGCAGACCCGTGCAGGCCCTGTGCTTGCTGGGGTTCTGAGTTCATATGAGCTTTGCTCAGTTGATTTAGAGGGTCTTGTTCTCCTGATGTTCTCCATCCCCTCTGCCTCTTCTTCTGCAAGGTTCCCTGAGCTCTGAGGGGCAGGATTTGGTAGAGACATCCCATTTAGAGCTGTGTGTTCCAAGGTCTATCTTTCTGCATAGTGCCCGGCTGTGGGACTCTGTATTTGTTCCCATTTGCTCTACGAGGAAGCTTCTCTGATGATGGCTGAATAAGGCACTGATCTATGAGTATAGCAGAATATCATTAAAAGTCATTTGATTGCTATGTTCCCTTTGTAGAACAATAGTATTTGGTTTTTCCCTAGGACCCTGGCCCATCTAGTCTCGGGTTCTTGGTCTCCAAAGCAGTGTCGGGTGTTAATTCCTCTCATAGAATGATCTTAAATCAGATCAGACCTTGGTTGGTTACTCCAATAAGCTTTGTGTCACCATTGCCCTAGCATATTTTGCAAGCAGGACAGATTGTAGACCAAAGGTTTGGGGGCTGGGTTGGTGTTTGCCTTTCTCATTTAGTGACCTGCAGAGTACCTTCCCTCACCAAAGACACCAGAACATAGGCATGAAGGTTCTATGTAGACACCAGGACAATCTCTCCATGTTCAATGAGTTGAATGTAACCCAATATCTTAACTTAGCTTTTAAGCATGTGTGAAAGCACAGGCTGGGGATGGGGGTGGGGCTCAGAAGTTTAGTACTTGTCTATCATGTATGTGTGGGGCCCTAGGTTCCATCCCAGTACTGGAAGAGAGAAAAAGAAGAAAGTATCACATTTACTTTATATCTCCCTTCGTTCTAAGCTTTATTTTTAATTTATGTGTATGAGTGTTTTGCCTATATGTAGACAGATAGATAGATACATAGATATAGATGATAAATAGATAGACAGATATAGATAGATAAATACAGATAGATGATAGATGATAGATAGATAGATAGATACAGATAGAGATAGATAGATAGATACAGATAGAGATAGATAGATAGATAGATACAGATAGAGATAGATAGATAGATAGATAGATAGATAGATAGATACAGATAGAGATAGATAGATAGATACAGATAGAGATAGATAGATAGATAGATAGATAGATAGATAGATAGATAGATAGATAGATAGATAGATAGATAGATAGATCTGCAGATGCCAGAAAGGGGCACTGGATTCCCTAAAACTAAAATTAAAAATTATTGTGATCTGCCATGTGGATGCTGGGAACTGAACCCGGATCCTCTGGAAGAGCAACAAGTGTACTTAACCACTGAGTTATTTCTCCAGCCCTTCTCTTTTTAAAAAATAAAATATCACTGATACTTCTGAGACTTCCTTTGAGTTCCTTTCCAACCCTATTACCCTTCTCTTTCAATAGAAGTACTTGGCTACCCTGCAATGCCCATGTCTGTGAATATATACAGAAGTGTGTATCCGTAAATAATGTAGATGCATCATGTCTATTGTGGTGTAACAAAACACTCAAACAACTACACGGTAGCTTAAAACTGTGAATTTATTTTCTCATACTTTCTATTGGTTGGGAGTTAGAGCAGTTAGATTGAGGCTTTCTGGCTTGGGGTCTGTCGTAAGAGCATAAGAGATAGTCCTGGAAGGTTTCAGTTATCTATAGACGGGCATGACTGGGTTGAGAGCCTACCTCCCACGCAGTTAGTTCACAAGGCTGGGAAGTCGATGTTCCTGTCAGTAGACAATTTCATGTGAACCTGCCCCTTAGGTTGTTAGAGTGGATACATGGGTTATGGAACAACTGTCCTAATTGGGAGGGTAATTGGGAGATTGACTATGAGTTCGGCAACCAGTAAGAAGGACTTGGGGCAGCTATGCCTGTGTACTGCAGACATAACTGATTTAAGCACCCATGGGCAAATGAATCAGTGATGAGAATAGTCCGGGAATAATGGTCTTCATTTTCTGATCTTCAGAACCAAAAAGCATCCCCTGAGTGGGCGACAAGAGTCCCCTTCTTCCTGCTGAGGCGACTTTTTAATAAAGTCAACTTCCTTGTATCAACGCCTTGCCTTTGACTTAATTGGCTGTCAGCATGGTTAGCAGCAGGATTTGTGTGTAGCAGCAGCAGGACTAGCAAAGGAAATCCAATGGGGAAACCTGGAGCGATGTGTTATGTTGTTTAATAGAGCGGAATGAGAGGCAGCCAGACAGCCAGTAAGTCATGAGAAATTGCTAACATTTTAGCCTGCTAGTCACAACTAGGAAATAGAATGGGTTGGATGTTGGTGACAGGGACATTGGATGGTCAGTATATGAGCACATATCGTGAAAATACCTGTGTCTCAAGACTCTTGACCAAAAGGCATTCACCGCCAAGGAGACTTTGCAAAGTGATCTACAAACTGTTGTGTCCTGAGGACGTCAGCTCACCTCCTTTGTTATGCTGTTCTGTGCTTACTCAGTGGGCCACCCTTGGTGATCAGTGAGGAGACTGGCCGAGATTCACCAGCAAGGGTTTTCCCTTGCCAAGGCCAGCCTGGCGTGTGCTTTTGGTGAGCATCCAGCCTTCCAACAGCAGAGACTATCGCTGAGTCCTCAGCATGGCACCGTTGATTCCCTCAGGGCAAGGATTCCTCTAGCTTTGCTCAGGGATTCTGCCTTCTCTGCCCATCAGCCCAGCCTCCGTCATAACTGTGAACTATAGAAGGCCACAGCCACATTCTCCATCACAAGATGGCGCTGACATCCGGCTTCACCGCCAGGTGAACGCACACGTGTTGGTAACTTTCCACTACTGTGTCCCCGCCTACTCCCGAGGCATCACCTAGGACTGGGAGCAGCGGACCAATCCAAGAGTGACTCGTCCGAAGCAGGGTCTGTTTCCTATATAAGGGATGGGTTCCATCATATCTGGGTCTCCGCCATGTGGCTTATGCTCTAGATCCCAAGAGACATTAAAGCTATTTCTGCAGGAGAATCCTGTGTCCCGCGTGGTTCTTGCAGGCAAGACCGAGTGCAGGACATCTGGTGCCGAAACCCGGGAAGAAGAACTTTGCACCGCCGGAGACCAGGAGGATTTCAGAACTGCAGGCATGCATGCTCAGAGAGGTACGCTCTAAAGTTCAGAGAGCATATCAGAAACTGAGCAGCACCCAGATAAGTTAAAAATGACCCTCCGGTAAAGAATGGGGGAGACAGAAAAGAAAATAAGTTAAAAAGGACCCCCCAGTGATTCTAAGAAAGTAAAAATGGGGGAGAAGGCTGATTTACAAGGTCAAAAGCTTTATGTTATGTTACGTGTGTTGTCTTTTGTGTACTGGATAGGAGAAAGATATTTAAATTTAGAAACTGCTAAGGATATGATGTTTTGGAAAAGCGGTTCTGTTTTCGTCTCCACAGAAAAGGAGAGCCTAAGGGTGTACTTGGGATTTATGTGGTTTGAATCACCGAGACCTCCTGAAATGTTGTAGTGTTTACCCCTAAAATGCAGCGTCCCAATACAGCAGGAAGCAGCCAGAGAGAATAACGGCACCCAAATTCCCTAAAAGATTAAATGAGGTCCTTTCACTGATTGCAGAGCAGCAAGCCTGCTTCTCTGAATTCTGCTTTGCTCCGTACACCGGTTTGGGCTCGGAATGGGTGCAGCTATGGCTGGAGGGCGGCTGGAGCGGAGCTTTGCTCGGTGGCTATGGTGGAGGGCACGTTGCGCCGGCTCAGTTGGTGCCTGGCCTGGAGGATGTTACAGCAGTACCGAGAATGAGAGCGGTGCCACAAGCAGCCAGGCATGCAGAAGGCTTGCAATGTACCTAAAACTGTGAGGGTCTCTGAGGCTAAAATGGCTCTGGTTCCATTTGGCTATGCAAAACTATGCTGACTTCAGGCAGGACTGGTCATAATTATCATAATAAAAGCGCAATTAAGGTTTAGACACAGTAAACAGGCAGTACCGTATTACATCTACATAGTGCGACTTAAGTTTTAAGAACTGCTTAGCATTTTAAGAACTCAAGTCCTCCTGAAAGATTGCTGTATATACGCTTGGCTTGTCTGATGTTTCGGGTTCCGCAGGGAGGTGGATGCGAAGGGCCCTTGGATTTTGGGGTGATTGGGTCGTTGGCTGGATCTGTGAGAGTTTACAGCCGCTTTTGCTGTGGCACAGGTGTTGAGAGTTTGCTAGTAGGGAAGCGGCCCTGTTTGCCGCCTCTCCCATCGGCCCCTTGAGCCGCAGCAGCTCAGGTGCGGACCTTGAGATGTTGCTGACCTGTGCCGTCTCAGCTCCCGCCACACTCCCCCACCAACACAGCCACGGAGGACTGGGCTGGCCCCGTGGGGAAGGCGGGGGTGCCTGGGGGTGGAGCCGCCACTTCCTGGCCTGGGACACGCGGAGCCGTGCAGCTAGCAGGCCCAGGGCCGCTCACAGCCCTTGGATGGCGGGCGGGCTCTGGAACCCAAGGCCACCGTATTGGCAAGGAATACGGGAGCCAATAAATCTTAAACCTAATATCAACAAACAGGGCCTGGGTTTTTCCTAAGCGCCACTGGGGCAGCACGGCCTATACCATGGAAAACAGAGACCCTCAATCAGTTATCTACCACAATGGCTACAGCCCTGGATCAGCAGGCTACCATAGATACATCTATTAGAGGTGGAATAATGGTTCTTAATTAAAGAATTGACCTAATGCTAGAACAGGTGGATATCTTATGGCAGCTTGCCCAATTGGGCTGTGAATGGAAAACTCCAGCCTTATGTGTGACCAGTGTACCATATGAGAACTTTATAAAAGTGGCTAACTTGTCCCGAGAATTGTCTTTGTATCTTGCAGGAGAATTTTGATGATTTGCTGTCCTCCTTGAGACGGTCCATCGTGACAATCAACTCCACGCGAATGGACATAAGCTTGGCCGAAGTATTCCAGTCCTGGGTCGTGTCCTTCATCCCCTACTTCAAAGAATGGGTGGGGGTGGAAGTGTTTTGGAACAGTCCTAGGCTATGAAATAGTGTTTCTCCTCTGGATGGTCTGCTGACTCAAATCCCAAAGCCATAGGGACAAAGTGGTTTTTGCACAGCGCTGGCTGCCCTGGAATAGGGAGCCTCTGCTTATGTGTGGTTATCTATGTTAAAGCAGTAAGGTTTAAGCCAACCAGCTCCTGCACCCCTAGGACTGCGGTCCACGGCACAGGGTGGAGTGCTTGGCTTAGCTAGCCCTGAAGGTTGTCGAGCTGAAAGAGCATCGCACAGAGAATGGCCCTCTCTGAGAGATAAGTCGCCCTGCATAAGGGTTTCCTGCCTTATATTTCCCTTTCCCAGAAAAATGGCAGAGGGCAGGCCGGATAAGTTCCAGGTGTCATGAGCCTAGGGGCAGATTCCGTGTAAGCCCATTTTAATGTTTTCATTTTGGGAAGTGCGACCTCTTTCTTTACCTTCTGAGGGAGTTGCCTTTCTGCAAAGAAGTAAAATTAGGGGGAGATGTAGAAGGCCACAGCCACATTCTCCATCACAAGATGGCGCTGACATCCGGCTTCACCGCCAGGTGAATGCACACGTGTTGGTAACTTTCCACTACTGTGTCCCCGCCTACTCCCGAGGCATCACCTAGGACTGGGAGCAGCGGACCAATCCAAGAGTGACTCGTCCGAAGCAGGGTCTGTTTCCTATATAAGGGATGGGTTCCATCATATCTGGGTCTCCACCATGTGGCTTATGCTCTAGCTCCCAAGAGACATTAAAGCTATTTCTGCAGGAGAATCCTGTGTCCCGTGTGGTTCTTGCAGGCGAGACCGAGCGCAGGACAGTGAACAGCACTCCATCTAACTTGAGGGACTCATCCATGGTATAGGAAGTGTAGCGCGGGCTCACATCTTGAACCAAGCAGGTTGCTCCTTACTCCATCACTTAGAGATGGCCATTCTGCTAGAAAACGTATTCCCTTTTCTGTTATTCTGAATGAATAAACATTCTGAATATTCTGAGTAAGAATATTCAGTTTATTCTCTGTTTCGTGAGCCCGCATGTACGATGTGCGAACTGTCTCTTTCTGAACATGATATGAAATACGCCAGCAAATCTGACTGGGTCCATGGAGGGTAGGAGATGTTAGCCAGAAGTTTTAAATGGTCTATTCCATTACAGTAGTGAGAAAAACTTGCTGGAAAATTGTGCTCTGACATGGCATTCTTTTTCGTGATAGTACAAGGGTTCTTTAAAGACTAAACATTGTGTATCTTTATTGGATGCAGACTTCTGTATCTATAAATCTTAGGACAAAATTGTTTATTGTACGAAAGTCACCTTCCACAGACATTCTAACTGTGTTTGAATCTGATCATGCCAAAGTGTCTCCTCTGACCGCTCACATCTGATTCTTCTAGCTTTTACTTTATGTGCCTCTGGGTTATGTGTTTAGATACACACAAGATTCTGCCTGCCCAGACCCCTTGGAGAATCATCCTTGCTATAATGAAGGGTCTTCATCTTTTGGAATTCCCTTTTCAGTTAAATGCTATGGATCTGACTAATGTATGCCTGCAGGATCACTTCCCAAACCTTCTTTTTTTAACCTTTCAATGGTAACTTTGTCTTAAAATTTTCTGCCAGGTGGAGGTGGCGCATGCCTTTAATCCCAGCATTCAGGAAGCAGAGGCAGGCAAATCTCTGTGAGTTCAAAGCCAAACTGGTCTACAAGAGCTAGTTCCAGGACAGGCTCCAAAACTTCAGTGAAACCCTGTCTCAAAAAAAAACAAAACAAAACAAAACAAAAATTCTGATTCGGTTTGTGGTCTCTGCCCAAGGCAAGGTGATTTGGTTTACATATTGATATATTTAAATCTATTTCTACCTTCTAGTTTCTCTTCACTGACTTCTTGGTTTTCTTCTTTTCCTTCTCTGTTTTCTGATAGGCTGACAAAGCTTTAATTCATTAAAATAATAATTAACCATTTACCCCTTCCCTTCCCTCCCTCTATATATTTACCATGTATATCCTTTTTGCTCCCTCTCAAAATCATGGTTTCTTTTTCTTTAGTTGTTAGCAGTGTGTGTGTGTCTGTGTGTCTGTGTGTGTGTGTGTGTGTGTGTGTGTGTGTGTGTGTGTGTGTGTGTGTGATCTCAGAGTTGATCACTTAGGCTTGGATAACCAATCAGAGGACTCATCCCAGGGAGGATCATTTTCCTCACCCTCATCCCGGGGAGGACTGTTTTCCTCACCCTCATCCCGGGGAGGACTGTTTTCCTCACCCTCATCCCGGGGAGGACTGTTTTCCTCACCCTCATCCCGGGGAGGACTGTTTTCCTCACCCTCATCCCGGGGAGGACTGTTTTCCTCACTCTCAACACTCTTAATTAAAGCTGACATGCGGTTCTCCCCACCTCTTCTGGAAGGTATTTTCCTTATTTTAGTATTTGTTTTGCTTTGTTTTTTTTCCAATACTGAGCAGAACTCATCAGTATCTAGTCCTTTCCAGAACAAGGCAGAACCTTGAGTATATATACCTATTTCAAGTCTGTTCCTACATCCCTCATTTATTTCTTCTTGAAAAAGTATTTATTACACATCTCCTACATGGTCACCATCAAGGAGATTAACAAAAGATACTCTTGGGAGCTTATCCTCAGTGGGGGAACCGACATCCCCATGCCTACGTCTTCTTGTTATTGTCCAGAGCTTCATATTGAAAATGCACAAAAATATACTCATTTGCTTTTCTTCTTTTAGTAATCAATAATTAATTAAATTTTCCAATGCCCTTTTCATTTCTGTGTTTGCTGTTGCTTCTTGATTGCATTTGCTTTCTGTCTGGATTCGTCATTTGTCTGGGTCTGTGAGGCTCTGTTACTGATCGCCCCCGTCTCTGCGTGTCTGTGAAGGTCATCAGAGTGGCTTCTTCTTGTACGATAGTGAACCTGGGTGGAAATCCTGGTTAATAGATATTTTTTCAGCACTTTAAAGATTCCGTTCTCCTAACTTCTAGAATAAACCCCACTGATAAAATGTTCACTTTCTGTCTAGAATGTTCCTTTGTAGACTGTGGGTCATTTCTCTCTGATATCCTTACCAGCTAAAGAAGGCAGCTAACCTGGAGAGTGCAGACCTATATTAACAAAACCTCAAAGTGTCTTTTCCTTTGAGGGCAGCTAAAACATATTTGAAACGTCTCCAGGACAGTGTTACCTGTGCTTTATTCATGGATAGCATTAGGTGGACAGCTCCCAGAGGCACACCACCAACTGGTCACTGGCCTGGCAGATTCTGCCACCCATATGCTGTAAACCAGGCATCTCTGATGCAAACTGAGTACCCAGGAATACTTCTATCTGGTTTATTTTTTAAAAAAATTATTTCTATCCCAGTTTGCTTTCTGTAGCTATGATAAATGTCGTGACCAAAAGAAGTTGAAGAGGAAAGGGCTTCTTTGGCTTACAGGTCACAACCCATCATTGAGAGATGTCAAGGCAGGAACTCAAGGAAGATGCTATAGCAGAAACCATGGAGGAAGCTCCCTATTGACATGCGTTTGGACGGCTTGCTCCACGACCTTTTTTACACTGCCCAGGCCCACTTGCCCAGATATGCACTGTCAGTACCAGGCTGGGCCCTCCTACATCAATTAGTAATCAAGAAAGCGAGTCCACAGACACACCCACAGGCCAATCTGATGGAGGCAATTAATTCCTCAGGTGAGATTTCCTCTTCCTAACTGTGTCTAGATCGGGTCAAGCTGACAAAAACAAATAATCAACATATTAACTATGACAATAACCTTAAACTGTACATGCTCAGTAGTATGCATTCTAACATTGTAATATAGCATGTTCGAGGATGCCCTAGAAGTGTTTCCTGATGTGAATGGTAATGGCTGCCAGCAAACAATCCCCACATGTTCTTTGTTCCAGGGTGGCTTTGCTTTGGAGCTGCAATCTTCTTAGCTAACTGCAGTCAAGGAATCTTTCTCTATTCTTTTTAAAATGTGTTTTTAAAATGTTCTATTAGTACATATTAATTACACACATGAGCAGGTTTCATCATGGCAGTTTTATATGTGTACATCATGTATTTTGATCATATTCTCTTTCACATCCATGTACTTGCTCATTCTTTCTTTACTCACACACATAACACACACATGTATACACACTCACACACATATATACAAACCATATATACATATTCATATATACACACTCATTTACATTCACACACATACACAAACACATATGCACACTCACATGCACATATACAAACATACACACTCACATACACTCACACTCACTCATACACATACACACACCCTCAAAAACACACACATATACCACACATTTCACACACACACACACACACACACACACACACACTCAGACACTTATTCACCTGCACACACATATGCAAACGTAAGCACACATACATACATGCACACTCATACACACATATACACACTCACTCTTATACTCACACACATATACACATTCACACATTTACACGCACTGTCACACACACGCTCTTTCCCCGTGTACACACTACCTTCGCACCTCTCTTTTATCTCCCCGCTGTGTTTGTGTCAGCTGTTGCAACAGCACTGAAATTGTTCACATTCCTCTCCAACATTCTCGAGTTTCACCAAGACTTGTCCAGCTCCAGAATTAATCCTCTATATTTTTCTTAGTCCCGAAGTAATGCCTTAATTAGGAGAGCTTGTGGCTTTGCTAATGCTGGAACATTCTTCTCTGCAACTCTTCAAATGAAGAGTCACTCTGAAGTTTCTTCTGTTTTTCCTCAAAGCTCTGTCGGTGCCAACTGCAGGTTCTCCAGCTCGCTGGCCTGGCCATGCCCTCTCTTCTCTCTCAAGTCGCTGGTTTCTCTGTCTCCTGTCACACACGCTGCACGGTAGGACCTGGACTTACTAGTTCATCTGCTTGCTCAGTCCAGTCTAGAATTTATCCTATCTGACCTGTTTTTAAGTATAGAGCCATACTCTTTATTTATCAGGTTTCTAATAGTCATGAACCTCCTTTGTTCATTTATCCCTGGTTTGTGTTTTATCATGTTTCACTAATTTTTGTTATGATTTCCCCCACCTACCTTTAATGAGCATGAATAAAACTATTGTAAAAATCTATTTGTTGGCTTATATTATTATTTAATGCAATTGATTCAATTGATCTTCCTACTAGTGGTTTTCTTTTCCAGAGTTGAAGTTTCTAAGTTTGCTCTAAGGTTTTCTTTTCTGGGATTCTCTCTCCCTGCCTGCTTCCTCTTCTTTTCTACCATCTCCACCAATCCTGCAGTCCAGACCAGCTCTAAGGAGAACCCGAGAGGCATGGCAGCCATGCATGTGAGCCAGCCTACAGAGCCAGCCAAGGATGCGATGCCACTTCTGTCTATGTTCTGCTCAGGAGCGGGCGTCCAGACCTTCCTGCTTTCCCTCCAAGTACACAGCAATGAGTTGATCACCTGCCACCACAGTGTCTTCCGGGCTTCTTTTTCACTCAGCGAGACCCATCTAGTTCTGCTTTTAGACAGAGACCATGCTTCCATTCCCTTGCCTTCTAGAATTCCTAGTTTTTGAGGGTCCCAGGTATTCTGCATTAGTCCAACCTTGCCCCCTTGTGCCAAGATCCACACAAACCAGCATCTGTGAGTGCCCATTACACAGCTGTGGCTAATGAGACAGACGTCTTCAGAGCATGAACTATCAGTGATACCAAATCCATCTAGCTTCCTGTTGGCAGACTCTCCCTAGGTGCTCACTTGCAGCCTCAACAGCTCCAGACAGCACTTCCTACTGGACCATAGATTCCCATTAAGTTACATCCTGCGTGCACAGTCTTTCCTGAGCCTCTAACTTCCTCCACCACCCAAAAGTACCCGGCTTCCTGATTCCACCCACAGAACAGCTGAGCAGTTACACTTAACGGAAGGGGCAGTGGCAGGTGTGATTTCTATGGGTTTATTGTCGTTGTTTTGCTTTGATTTTTTTTTTTTAAGACAAAGTCTCTCAATAGATCCCATTCTGGCCTGAAACTAACGATGTAGTCCAGGCTGGCCTCAAACTCTTCATCTTTCTGGCCTCTCAATTGCCAGCGTTAGCGTTATGTGCCACCATGCCTGGCTATGATTTTGTCTGCAGTTGGCATTCTGAGATAACCGATACAGGAAGCTGTTCTCCTAAACCGACTTTACCACCCATGACGCAGGAATCCACTGCCCTCTTCAGTGGGGTACTCCACAGATGGCTGTTTCCGTTTTGTTTTCTTGCAGATTTTTCTTCAGTTATGTAAATGTCATAACTAAAGGTTTTAAGAAATTGGGAGCTACTTAAAGAAGTAAGCACAGTTCCCTGACCCAGACAAAGCCTGGTGCAACTGTACCCCAACATCTGGCATCTACAGCTCCCTACCACTGCCACCGTGCCCAAAAGAAGGGTTAAAAAAGAACGTTAGGGAGGCTAAAGTCACGGTGACGGATGGGCCGTGAGAGCTGCAAGACTGTCTGCTGGTTTTATTCCTCCAGAGCCAGAGACCAAGCCTAAAAAGACCCCTGCAAAGAAGAGAGGGAAGATACTCAAAGGGCCACAGGGAGAAGCTGCTGCTGGGAGGATGGGAGCAATCCTGAGGGCAATGGAGATGCCCAAACAGACCGGGCACAGAAAGAGAGAGAGAGACGCTGGAGACGGGAGAGGAAATGTGCGCTTTTGAGAACTGTGGACTGCTGGGAAATGTACCGTTTGAAAGATCGTTTTTGGAAAATCTGTGAAGATGTAGGATTTTATTTTACCTTTTGTTTTCAAGCTGTGCTGATGGTAGCACGCAGAGAACTTCACTGTTTGGAGGGAGGAATACATGTCACTTCCAGAACATCTCCTAAGCTGGGTTGATGTGAGGTTAACACCTTCCTGGCTGGGTTTGAAAGACTCCTCTTAGCTCCCTGAGGGGTTCTCTGATGTAGACACACCTGGTCAACCTGGCACAAACTGCCTTGTAGTGTAGGAAAACCCAAAATTCATTTTTCTGTCTATCCCTTCCACCATCCACCTAGACTTCATTCCCTTAAAACCAGAAATCTGCTAGGGCCGGATCCCTAAAGTTGGTATTCTCAGTGTGTCAGGGGATGTGGACTTCGCAGTGACATTGGTTGATGCTCTCAGCGTGTCAGGGGATGTGGACTTCGCGGTGACATTGGTTGATGCTCTCAGCGTGTCAGGGGATGTGGACTTCGCGGTGACATTGGTTGATGCTCTCAGTGTGGCAGGGGATGTGGACTTCGCAGTCATGAGATGTGAACCTGGGAGAATAGTAGCTCCTTTTCTAATAGACTGGGGGTATTCAGGGCGATGAGTCAGCCATTTTCATTTCGTCTCCTGTGAGCCAGGATCGCCTTGTGAAAATATGTTAATCAGGATGCGTATGTGGAATGCAGGCCCTTATTCTAAACTGTTCAGTGCCCCATGTGAAGACTCCCTTGGTTTCTGCAGCGGCACTCTGGTTTAGGTACCCATACGAGAGAATTCAGAATTTCCTGTATTCTGTTCATAGTTGCCTACCACCTTCTGGCTGCAGTGCCAGGGCTGTTCACACAAAGGATCTTGAAAAAAGCTGTGTATAGTTTGCCTTGGGAAAAATAAGCCATAGAGATTGTATTCATTAGAAAGTGATTCATTTAGTTGGGTTTTTTTTTTTTTTTAGAATATGCATTGGTCTTAAAGTAGAAATCAGGTATTTAGGAAAGCGGTTGCCTCTACAGGCATGGGGTATATTCCAACATAGAAGGTTCATTTTCACAAATGGCCAAGGTGAGGCCTGGGTCTTCCTGGGTGCTGACCCCTGATTAATTCACAAGCCCACATGAACATCATCAAAAGACTCTTTGAGCAGATAATAAAAATAGGACAAGATGGGTGGATTTATTTTTAATTAAAACTACATCATCTATTGTTGTTGCACTCCTAAGTGGCCTTTAGTAACATCAAATTAATATCATGTATGCACGTCACAGACTCACCCCACAGCGGACAAGACTTGAGGTCATCAGACAAGCAAAGAACTTTAGGCTAAGTAGCAATAGACAACACCCCTGGTAGTCCTTGCCATTCTTGCCCTTTCCAACAAGGCATTTAATGAGGAAATACAAAATATCCTAACTTGCGTTTAGTCTCCTTCGTTTCCCTTCTTCTGCACACGTCAGTCAGAAACTGGCAGCAAGAAAACTCAATGTCTGTGGCACTAAAAAAAGGGCCACCAGCACCTCGCTTTGCTCTTTACCTGCCTTCATTCAGAGTTTAAGGAGAGGCATTGAGCTGGTGTTTCCGGAAGGCAATCAGATAAAGAAATTAGATAAGGTAATACAATAAAGTCAGCACACACACACACAAAATATTCTGAAAGAGCCAGTGGAGACCGAATACATTGTTGCTAGATTCAAATTCCTAGATTCAAAGAGAGCTGGTTTCCATGCAGACTCCGTGAGTATTTGTTCATAATCTACAATTTATGGCTAACTGCGCTCTGACCTCTAAAATTTTTTTTTATTAATATTCCGTCTTTCTTCTGGAACAGGAACTTCGCTGGCCATTCTTAATATCGTACTTTACTGGGGGCTGTCAGTGGTCATTTCCTTGTGGTTAGAGATACAAATAGCCTCGTCCTTTCTCGGAGGGTCACCATGCCTCTGCTTGACCCTCTCTGGGGAAAGAGACTTGGTGTAGATGGAGAAGCTGAGCAAGCGACAAGAGTTTGAAAACTGCACAGAGGAAAGGCTGATGTGGGGAGAGAAATGAAAGCAAGAACTCAGTAGTCATGGTCGCTATCATAGACTGTTTGCAACATGGCGTCCTTATTCATAGTTCATCAGATGGCAACACATGCCCTCAGCTGGGCACTCGTAGGCTCCTCTGGTGGGCCCTACAGGACACAAAGTGAGGACCATTGTAAGATGGTACCCATCAAATCAGAGTGGCCTGAAAGGAGAGGGCATGGCCTTGAGTCCCCCACTCCCAGCAGACTGGGGAATGAGTCTCCCCTGTTGTGTTGATGTCCAGGCTGATTTTTCTGCAGGTAAGTCTCACACCGTTACCTAGCGCAAACCCTAGCGTAGTGATAACGGAAACAGCAATACAGAGGCATCCTCCTCCAGGCCCGGACTCCATGTTTCTCCCATTCCTGGTGCTCTTAGCTGACACTACCCAGTAGCTTCAAACTTAATCCCCGAGCTTTAGAGAAAGAAATTGGAAGACACCAGGGCTTTGGCATCTTACAGCTTCATCCCCCTGGGAGCTTATTAGAGTTCACGGAATTTCAGACATTCTCCCAAACCCACTTTTATTTTGCCAAGTTCTCTGTGATTCCTGTACACAGAGAAAATATGAGGAGTGTTGATTTAGGAGCACTGAGGTGAGGAACAGCTATCCACCTGGGAAGCAGAGTCTTTGCCTCCCTGCCTAAGACTGAGCACCTGTGCCCCTTCAGGTTCCCATGTTGAAGCCTAGTCCCTACCACGGAAGTGTCAGAAGGAAGGCCTTTGTAAAGTGACTGAGGCGAGAGCCAGAGACCTCCAGCATGGGATTGTGGCTTTATAAAAGGGACCGCTGGGGCCTCTCTAGCCCCTTTCTACCATGCAAAGAAGACACAGTCAACAAGGTCTGTAGACCAGGAAGAGTGCCTTCACCAGACACTGAATCTGCCAGCACCTTGATCTTGGAATTTGCCAACACTCCCAAACTGTGAGAAACGGACTCAGGTGGTTTACGAGGTAGCTGCTCTGTCTATTGCTCCATCAATCTCTTTTCTCCCCACCTGGAAAAAAAATTGAACGTAACAAGAAATAAAGGAGGACTACATAGCTCCAGGAGCCATGGAGCCTCAAGGAGTTTAGACTCCTCCAGAACTGTCAACTGCTCAACTTTCAGCCAGGAAGAATTACAGACGCTGTCTGGAAGTCCTGGCCCATGCAATCTGTTACTTATCTTTCTGTCTTTGCCTATTTGGTTTTCAAATTTCCTCTTAAGTCACCTAATCTCTGCCTTACATCTTACTTGTCATGCTCCTTGCTGTAACTTCTCATTTTTGCAAGTTCCTATCAGACGCTTGAATGACAAAATTTTATTTTTATTTTTGGACCAACATCTTAAATTAACCTATACACCAAAACAATGTACGTTCCCACACACGTGTTGGATATGAATGCGCATGAATCTGCATGTGACGTGTGACAACGGTAAGGTAGGCATCGAGACGTTTTTTCATATGTTAACTTGAGAGGCTATAGGACACAGAGCCTACACACGTGTGT